>NC_086445.1:603871725-604522038 GCF_028390025.1 Pseudophryne corroboree
CCTTCTCAAATAAAGGTTCAGAGTCTTTAGGTTTAAAATCGGTCTGATCGAGCCATCCGGTTTCGGCACTACAAACATGCTTGAATACAATCCTTTTTACTGTTGTGACACAGGAACTAAGGAAATTACGTTGTCTTGACATAATTTCTGTATTGCGTTCAGCACTTTTGCTCTGTCCTGAACAGAAGCTGGTAAGGCTGATTTGAAAAATCGACATGGGGAAGGTCCTGAAATTCCAATTTGTACCCTTGGAATACTATCTGCAATACCCAAGGATCCAGATCTGAGTGAACCCAAATCTGGCTGAAAGACAGTAGACTTGCCCCCACCCGATCGTACTCCCGCAGGAGAGCCCCAGCGTCATGCTGAGGTTTTAGCAGAAGTAACTGTTGACTTCTGCTCCTGCGAGCCTGATGGTGTTGTAGATTTTTTTACCTCTTCCTCGACCTCTTCCTGCAAAGAAGGGGGTACCCTTCGCCTTTTTGGACTTGTTGGGCCGAAAGGATTGCATCGTATGAGAATGAAATCCTTTCCTAGGTGGAGCAGCTGCGGAAGGCAGAAATGCTGACTTGCCTGATGTAGTTGTTGAAATCATGGCATACAGATTGTCTCCAAAGAGGGCTTCTCCATTGTAAGGAAGCACCTCAATATTCCTTTTTGATCCCGCATCAGCATTATATTGGCGGATCCATAGCGCCCTGCTGGCTGAAATCGCCATAGCGGAGGATCTTGAACTCAGCAACCCAATATCCTTCATAGCTTCAACTAAGTAACCTGCAGCATCTTTGATATGGCCGAGAGTTATGACTATTTCATCCCTGTCAACTGTGTCTATGTTAACAAGCAAGTTGTCAGACCATTTTTCCACAGCGTTACCTACCCACGCACAAGCAGTGGTGGGCCTGAGCATTTCCGTTAGCCGTATATATGGATTTTAGGGTTGTTTCTAATTTTCGGTCAGCTGGATCTTTTAGGGTGGCTGAACCAGGGGCAGGCAAAACAATTTTCTTAGACAGCCGAGAAACTGAGGTGTCTCCCATTTGTGCCTGTCTTCCTCAGGGAAAGGGTACACTACACGTATCCTTCTGGGAAGGGTAAATTTCTTCTCAGGGTTAGCCCAGGATTCTTCAAAGAACGCATTCAAATCCTTTGAGGCAGGAAAAGTCACAACCTGCTTTTTATTTAATTTAAAATAATCCTTTTCCTCTGGGACCAGTGTTGTTTCAGGAAACTCCAACACTTCCTTTATAGCAACTATCATACATTGTATGCTTTTGGCTAATTTGGGGTCTTCCCCTCTCAAATCCCCAGTGTCGACATCAGAGTTGGAATCTGTGTCTGTGTCCCCTTGCATTATCTGGGCCAGAGACCTTTTCTGGGAACTGGATGGGACCCGAGTGGATGATATGGAGGGGTCGGTAAACAGTGCATCCTCCACAGACTGCCTCCAATATTTAGTCTGTTGTTCAGACTCAGAGAATTTCTTTGCAAGCATTGACATATTCTTTTGCAACATTCTCACCCACTCCGGCTCCTTCTGAGAGGGAAGGGCCACCGCATTACCCTCTTGTGCATCTAAAATGGGTTCCTGGGAAGAACCCTATCCACTGTCTGACATGTTACACACTTAACACACACACACACACACACACACACACACACACACACACACACACACACACACACACACACACACACACACACCTACCTATCACACAGGGGAGCTATTGGGGACAGACCCACACTAAAGTCTGTCAGAGAGACACAGAGGGATCTGCCAGTCCACACACTGCGCCTTATTGTGAATTGTGGAAATATTACCCACTTACAGCGCATATACCAACAATGCCCTGGCCAGGCTTGGGCTGTGTTCAGTACCCTTCAGGAGCTAATGGTGTCCTGTCAGCGGAAGCAAAACCATTAACTAATTGAGAAGTTGGTTCCTACTTCCCCCCCTAAGTCCCACGAAGCAGGGAAGCTGTTGCCAGCAGCTTCCCTGTAAATTAAAAAACCTAAGAAAGCCTTTTTCCAGCAAAGCTCTGTAGAGCTCCACTAGTGTGCATCCAGTCTCCTGGGCACATTTTCTAAACTGAGGTCTGGAGGAGGGGCATAGAGGGAGGAGCCAGTTCACACTGTTGAAAAGTCAAAGTAGCGAAGGCTCCTGCGGAACCGTCTATACCCGATGGTACAAAAATGGACCCCAGCATCCTCTAGGACGTAAGAGAAAGTAGTTTATCCTCACTCTTGTCACGCTCAGCGTAAGTTAGGGGTTCCGACAACCGAGTTTTGGCTGAAGGGACAGCTACCTGTGAGGAGAGTAAACGAGGTGGCTGAATGTAATTCCTCCTCATGGGGTGGAAGCCAAACTAAGTGTTAATGTAAGAGGGGGGGGCGGTGCGTGTAGTGCCTGCTGCCGTGCAGGTGTAGGTTCACCACTTACCAGGCGCCGCACTCTCTCACCTTCAGGTACCGGAACCTTCAACGGACCTGGAATTCTTCAGTCGGACCCGGACACGGCGATTCCCTCTCGGAGCTGACGGACGAACGAGCCGAGGTGAAAATAGTCTACCTTAAGGGGGTGACGGCGTTGGGTGAAAGGTCATCACTGGCACAAAGCCTCAGCCACCCAGAATTCAAACACTCGCACTCTCGCGCGTAGTGTGATAAAGGGGTCCTCACGTCCGTGAGCAAACCCCCATTCCGGCGCTCGGGGACAGACAAAGGGACAAACGTACACAGATGCTACTCACCGTCAGTTCCGCACTGCGAACGTCTTCTCCTCTAACAGGTACCTGTAAGGAGGCAAACAAACCAACAAACAGCCGTGCAGGGCCTAACTCTAACCTAGTGTCACACCCCTATACTAACTACAACGGCAGAGCCCTCAAACTAGCTCTGTGGGTGTGGTGCACAAAACTAAACACAGACTTAACAAGCTTACAATTCGCCCTGCACGGTAACACACATATGCAATCACAATCACAGTGCAAGCTCTTACCACGGTGCTGTCCCTTTTATCGACCTGAATCAGAATGCCAGGGAGTGGGCGCTGTACAGCTCACCCACCTCCCGTACTCCTACTTGGGCCTACTGCCCCCTATCTGCACACAGGCCAGAGGCCTGACTTTACCCTCGGGCCTAGCGCCCGCCTATCTTGGTGCCCATTGGGTGACCTGGGCCTAATGCCCAGGGCCACCTTATGGAGTGGGGCTCAGGCTTACCGGCCTGCCTACTCTGTGCACGTTGGGGTGGCCTGGGCCTAGCGCCCAGTACCACTCTTATTCATCTGGGGGGCCGCACCTATTAACTGGGCCTAATGCCCACTATACGCCCTTGGGCCTAATGCCCGCCTAAAATGCCAGTTACCGTGGCTTGGTCCTAATGCCCAAGCCACTGAGTCAGGGGGTGACTGAAACTCCTATCTGCGCCACAGGCCTAGTGCCTGAACTGTGCCCCCGGGCCTAATGCCCATCCCTGATGGTCTAGGGAGGAAAGGGGAGGGGGGTGGAAGTAGCCTCACTGAGGCCTCACCTGATCCGGGGGTCTCCGGCGCCCTCTTCTGCCGCTGACCCATCCTGGCCAGCGGCGCCGCCTACGCTCCTCCGCGTCCAGCCGCCACTGGACATCTTCTGTCAGGAGCCCGACGTCTTCTGGCCTCTTCAGCGGCCACCGGATCTCCTCTTCAAACGGCGGTCGTCTTCTCCTCCGCGCCGGTCTCTCTTCTGCGCTCCTGCGCATCGACTTCCTCCTCCGGGTCCCGGCCGCTTCTTCTGTGCTCTTCCGCGCTCTTCTACTCTTCGGCTCCCACCCGGCGTCTGACGTCAGGCGCCGAGGGCGGGGCCTATGACGCTTCGAGCGCCGATTGGCTCGCCGCGCCCCTCTCTGACTGGCCGCCGCTCCGGGAGCCGCGATTGGCTCCCGGAGGGCGCCAATATTTGAATGCCTCCGCAGCCTCCGGTCCGGTGCAGGGAAGAGTCTAATCCCTGCACCGGACACCCGCCGCTCCTGCACACGGACAAGCGCTGGGGACAGACAAGCTGCCCCAGCGCTGCCATACACACACTCCCGCAGGGGACACAGATCCCCTGCGTGCTGCTGCTGGAATGTGTCCTGGGGTACAGGACACATCTCCACATTTCCCCCTCCTTTTTCCTTTGTAGTCCCTACAAAGGTCTCCACGACGTCCATCGTCCGCGGGTCAGGGAATTCCGAGGTCCCTCCGGCGAGGTTGTATTCGAGGACCCAGCCCAGACAGGCTGTGACCCCACATCCTTCCTCCACCGGTTCCGGATTCCTCCTCTTCGTTCCTCCTGACCTCCATCGGTGGATCCTCTGGGGGAGTGGCATCTCCTCACGGTCGCTCGACGTGGGCCACCAAGGGGAATCTTCCTCCACGGGGACAACAGTCACCCATTCCTGGCCTCCCATATCGTCTGGGACATCGACCCTGTCTTCAGGATGTGGTACCGACCACCACCCAACAGCGGAATCCTCCGGGGCATCCGTTTCCTCCCAAGCAACAGCCACCATCTGTCGCATTTCCTCGTGGGGCATCTCCAAAGGTCCTATGTCTTCCTCTGGAATGGGTCCTCCCATGGCATCATGATCCTCTCCCCGTCCGTCCGTCCAACTCGTCACTTCCGGCAGGTATTCTTGCTCCAGGACTATCTCCTCCTCCTCACGGAGGGCAATCAACTGGGAGCACGACTCCACCCGATCCTGCCAGTCATCCTCGTCGGCACTCCCGATGCCAGAGTCGTCCTCCATCTGTTCTTGGAGGGATTCGTCGGCGGACATTTCACCGTAGTCCGAGTCCTCCTTCGATACCTGGACTAGGGGATTACTTTCCTCCTCAGCGTACTTAGTCCCTTCCGCTGGCGCCTCTGATTCCTCAGCGTACATCTCTTCCGCTGGTATCTCTAATCCCTCAGTGTACTTCTTCTGTTCCGCTGGCATCTCTAACTCCTCAGCGTACTCCCTCGCTTCCGCTGGCATCTCTACTTTCTCAGCGTACTCCTTCGCTTCCGCTGGCATCTCTACTTCCTCAGCGTACTCCTTCGCTTCCGCTGGCATCTTTTGGTACCCAGGACACACCTGTTCCGCACGTCCTGGTCGTGGACGGTTCCAACGCGGGGAGATTCCGGAACGTCCTTGTCACTGGGTCTTCACGCCTTTCCTCACAGTGTGGTTTCTTCTCCTCCCAGTCATCCACCTCCGCCTTATGCGGGAAAGGATCCTTCGTTACTGGGATCGCCTTCTTGGGACAGAGTAGGTCCGCGGCATCTTCCCAGGGACACTCATTGGCCGAATGTCCTGATCGCCGACACTTCCAACAAGGGAGGGTCACTGCCACCTTCTCCAAGACGGATTCCTTGGCCACCTCCTTCACTGAGGGATCTTCACCCATTGGTTCTGGCTCAGAGGAAATGGGCACCTGCGAACTAACTTCAAGCAGGGTCTTCCGCTCCATTTCTCTGGTTTCCTCCTCCCAACTCTGGGCACGACCATCCGCAATCATCCGGTCTTCACTCCACGGACAATCGGGAAGCTCATGTCCCCTAGCCTCGCAGAGCGCGCACACGGGCCCTGCAGCCACCCGGTCCCAAAGTTGCTGACGAGACTACGTCAGCTGCTTCACCGTGGCTTCGTAGTCTGTCCTGTCCTGTGTCCATGGACACTCCGAGAGCCGATGTTGGGGATCTCTACAGCTTTCACACTGGAAATCAACCTCGTCTTGGCTCCATTCTTCATCCCAGGGACAACTGTTATGCTCATGCCCGTAGTTTCCGCAGAGCAAACACCAGGACTCTTTATTCGCTTGGCCCTTCCGACGTCTTCGGTCCGCTTCCTGGACCACCTTCTTTGGGGATGTCTCTCGCCAAGTACATTCGTCGGCAAAGTGTCCCGTTTGCCGACATTTCTTGCAGGGCATCACAGCGGCTTTCTTGCGCCCCTTCTCCCGGCGCTCTTCCTTTCCACGCTGGACCGACCGCTGCACCATCTTCAGGAGGTCTGCCCCAGACACCGTCTCCCAGTCGCTCTGGTCTGCACACATCCGGGGGTGGGTCTGTTCCGGAGCCGTCCGCTCGGAGGTCTTCTTGGGGACGTTCCACATCGTGTCCATGGTCCTTGATCCTGCCGACTACGCCAAAATGTAAGAGGTGGGGGGGCGGTGCGTGTAGTGCCTGCTGCCGTGCAGGTGTAGGTTCACCACTTACCAGGCGCCGCACTCACTCACCTTCAGGTACCGGAACCTTCAACGGACCTGGAATTCTTCAGACGGACCTGGACACGGCGATTCCCTCTCGGAGCTGACGGACGAACGAGCTGAGGAGAAAATAGTCTACCTTAAGGGGGCGTATCAACCCTTCTTCCAACGGAAAAGGGGATACCCAAGGGGTGACGGCGACCTTCACCGGTTGGGTGAAAGGTCATCACTGGCACAAAGCCTCAGCCACCCAGAATTCGCACTCTCGCGCGTAGTGTGATGAAGGGGTCCTCACGTCCGTGAGCAAACCCCCATTCCGGTGCTCGGGGACAGACAAAGGGACAAACGTACACAGATGCTACTCACCGTCAGTTCCGCACTGCGAACGTCTTCTCCTCTTACAGGTCCCTGTAAGGAGGCAAACAAACCAACAAACAGCCGTGCAGGGCCTAACTCTAACCTAGTGTCACACCCCTATACTAACTACAACGGCAGAGCCCTCAAACTAGCTCTGTGGGTGTGGTGCACAAAACTAAACACAGACTTAACAAGCTTACAATTCGCCCTGCACGGTAACATACATATGTAATCACAATCACAGTGCAAGCCCTTACCACGGTGCTGTCCCTTTTATCAACCTGAATCAGAACGCCAGGGAGTGGGCGCTGTACAGCTCACCCACCTCCCGTACTCCTACTTGGGCCTACTGCCCCCTATCTGCACACAGGCCAGAGGCCTGACTTTACCCTCGGGCCTAGCGCCGCCTATCTTGGTGCCCGTTGGGTGACCTGGGCCTAATGCCCAGGGCCACCTTATGGAGTGGGGCTCAGGCTTACCGGCCTGCCTACTCTGCGCACGTTGGGGTGGCCTGGGCCTAGCGCCCAGTACCACCCTTATTTATCTGGGGGGCCGCACCTATTAACTGGGCCTAAAGCCCACTATACGCCCTCGGGCCTAATGCCAGCCTAAAATGCCAGTTACCGTGGCTTGGGCCTAATGCCCAAGCCACTGAGTCAGGGGGTGACTGAAACTCCTATCTGCGCCACAGGCCTAGTGCCTGAACTGTGCCCCCGGGCCTAATGCCCATCCCTGATGGTCTAGGGAGGAAAGGGGAGGGGGGGTGGAAGTAGCCTCACTGAGGCCTCACCTGATCCGGGGGTCTCCGGCGCCCTCTTCTGCCGCTGACCCGTCCTGGCCAGCGGCGCCGCCTCCGCTCCTCCGCGTCCAGCCGCCGCTGGACATCTTCTGTCAGGAGCCCGACGTCTTCTGGCCTCTTCAGCGGCCACCGGAGCTCCTCTTCAAAAGGCCGTCGTCTTCTCCTCAGCGCCGGTCTCTCTTCTGCGCTCCTGCGCGCCGACTTCCTCCTCCGGGTCCCGGACGCTTCTTCTGCGCTCTTCCGCGCGCTTCTACTCTTCGGCTCCCGCCCGGCGTCTGATGTCAGACGCCGGGGGCGGGGCCTATGATGCGGCGAACGCCGATTGGCTCGCCGCGCCCCTCTCTGATTGGCCGCCGCTCCGGGAGCTGCGATTGGCTCCCGGAGGGCACCAATATTTGAATGCCTCCGCAGCCTCCGGTCCGGCGCAGGGAAGAGTCTAATCCCTGCACCGGACACCCGCCGCTCCTGCACACGGACAAGCGCTGGGGACAGACAAGCTGCCCCAGCGCTGCCATACACACACTCCCGCAGGGGACACAGATCCCCTGCGTGCTGCTGCTGGGATGTATCCTGGGGTACAGGACACATCTCCACATTAACATTGGCCGGAGGGCTTAAAGAAAAGGAGGACTTCGTAGGAAGATAACGGTAGTTTTAATGAATAATCAGGTTGTTCGCGAATATTGAAGAAATAGAAGAAACTGGAAGAATTAGAGTCTATGGTTAAATGACTTGAAGAGTGAAGCTGAAGAACTCAGGTAGAGAAGAACTGAAGACTGTGTTTTATGATTAAAGGACGAGGCTGAAGTACTTGGACTTTGAAGAAATGAAGACGTGGTTTGTGATTGAAAGATGAGGCTGAAGAACTTGGACTTTGAAGAAATGAAGACTGTGGTTTGTGATTGAAAGACGAGGCTGAAGAACTTGGAATTTGAAGAAATGAAGACTGTGATTTGTGATTGAAAGACGAGGCTGAAGAACTTGGACTTTGAAGAAATGAAGACTGTGGTTTGTGATTGAAAGACGAGGCTGAAGAACTTGGACTTTGAAGAAATGAAGACTGTGGTTTGTGATTGAAAGACGAGGCTGAAGAACTTGGACTTTGAAGAAATGAAGACGTCTGCGGGAACCGCCGTTAGCAGCTGGAGCTCCTCTACGACCTAAGACCCCGTGAGCGCTTCCACGAGTGGCAACGGACTTAGATGCACAGGACTGCAGCAGCGCTTAGGTACCCGATAGATGAGAGCAACCAGGACCAGGGAACTAGAAGTAACCTGGGAGCACAGAGCTGGAGAACCTTTCACAAGGAGGTAACTTGAAGCACTGGCACTCTTCCTCTGAGCTAGCCCCCTTTTGTAAGGGGAGAACACGCAGGATTGGCTGGACACAGATTGAGAACTTCATTGGTATTACTCTGGTCTCCAACATGGATGCCCCCAGCACAGGAGACATACTTAGCTGTTAACATACAGCTTTAGGTAGCTTCTGTCTCTGACACACTATACTGTGTCACCACTAGAGGACCTTACCGCAGTGATCCCCACCGCAGCGCCTGGCTTTCCAGACCCTCGGCCCCCGGTCCTTGGCAGCCGCACATCCGTCCAGGAGGACCCGCCGCCAGCAGCTCCCTGCCACCGCAGCCACGCCAACCAGCGGGACGGTAACTTACGGGAGCACCCGCCGGATGTAAGGCTCCAAAGCCTGACAACTCCCCAGGAAAGAAGTTTGCCCTATGCAAGAAGATGTTGGCTCGTTTTCCTATCCCTGCGGAGTTTACTAACAAGTGGGAAACTCTACCGCCGGTCGACTCTCATGTCGCCCAGATTGTGGTTTCCTCTTCTCTGCCTGTCACCACTGTCACCTCCCTGAAGGAACCGACAGATAAGCATGTGGAGGGATGCCTGAAGTGTATCTATTCCCTAACTGGGGCAATTCACAGGCCCACTATTGCGGCCTCCTGGGCTGCAAAAGCTATTGATGCGTGGGTCCAGGTATTGGAGGAGCAGCTACCTCAGGATATTTCTGACATTGCCAAACAGTGTCTGTCTCATATTACCACCGCCTCCCATTATATTGAAGAGGCATCCTCTGAGGCAGGTATTCTTGCGTCCAAAGCGTCCACTACGTCTATTTTGGCTCGCCAGATTCTATGGTTGCAGTCCTGGAAGGTGGACCTAGACTCCAAGAAGACTCTGGAGATGTTCCCTTTTAAGGGTGACATCCTATTTGGAGAAGATCTTAATAAGATTGTGACTGACAGCCTCTGCTAAGTCTGCGTGCCTTCCTAATACTACTCCTTCTGCTCCGAAAGCTAAAAGTACTACTTTTCATTCCTTTCGGACTTCAGGTAAATCAAAGGGGCATGGGTACTCAAACAAGACTCGTACCTCCAAGGCCGGTAAGCCCAAATCTAAACACTCCTTGGCTGGCTGTCAGCCTGCTTCCAAACAGGACAAGCCTGCAGCATGACGGGGTGGGTCTCCCCCTGGAGGACCCCAGGGTGGGAAGCCGACTCCTGCAGTTCACCCAGGTCTGGATAAGGACCACTTCAGATGCGTGGGTGCAGGAAGTTGTCTTCACTGGTACGCGGTCTCTTTCAAGAGACGTCACCCTCGCTGGTTCTGCACAACGGTCATCCCATTGGACCCGTTGAAGGCGCAAGCTTTACACTTAGTTGTCCAATCCCTCCTGGAGACAGGAGTGGTGCTGCCAGTGCCTCTCTCTCAAAAAGGGAAGGGCTACTACTCGACCCTGTTTCTAGTACCGAAACCCAATGGGTCTTTCTGGCCTATTCTCAAACTCAAGTCACTGAACAAGTTTGTGAGAGTTTCCAAGTTCCATATGGAAACACTGCGCTCCATTGTACTGGCCATGGAACCTGGGGACTACATGGTATCCCTGGATATACAGGATGCTTACCTGAATATTCCTATTGCCATTTCAGATCAGCAATATCTGCGGTTTGCTATTGGCAACCTCCATTATCAATTCAGGGCTCTGCCGTTTGGACTGACCACGGCCCCTCGGATTTTCACCAAGGTCATGGCCGTAATGACAGCTCTGTCAACAGGGAATCAGGATCCTGCCATATCTAGATGAACTGCTGATCCTGGCAAGCTCCCAAGATGTCCTCCTGAGCCATCTCCAGCTGATGGTGCAATTCCTCACAGCCCACGGGTGGCTGGTCAATTGGAAAAAGTCCTCCCTGGTCCCTGCGCGGTGCATGGTGCACCTGGGGCTCTACTGGATATGCACAACCAGAGGCTGTTTCTGTCTCCAGAGAAGGTCCTGAGACTTCAGGACAGGATCAGATACTTCCTCTCTTGCCCAAAAGTGTCCATTCACTCGGCGATGCAAGTACTAGTTCTGATGGTGTCGACTTTCGACATGGTGGAGTATGGTGGAGTATGCTCAATTCCATTCTTGTCCTCTCCAATGGTTAATCCTATCCAAGTGGGACAGTCTGCCTCAGCAGATCAGGTCTCATATGATGGTCCTGACTCTGAGGGTCCGCTTGTCTCTATCCTGGTGGCTCCAGGATCAACAGTTGAGCAGGGGCCGTCCCTTCTGGATTCCCAACTGGGTCCTCTTGACAACGGACGCCAGTCTGAGGGGCTGGGGCACGGTGTTCGAGCAACACTCTCTCCAGGGTCACTGGACCAAGGAGGAGTCTCTACTCCCCAACATTCTGGAACTGCGGGCAGGGTTCAATACCTTGACACTAGCCCTGCCTCTATTAAGGAAAAGGAACAGGCCTGTTCAAGTACAGACAGACAACACCACCGCGGTGGCATACATAAATCATCAAGGCGGCACTCAAAGCCGACAAGCAATGAGGGAAGTGTCCAGAATTCTTTAACGGGCGGAACGCCATTTGCCAGCAATATCGGCAGTGTTCATTCCAGGTGTACTCAACTGGGAAGTGGATTTCCTCAGTCATCAGGACGTACACGCCAGAGAGTGGAGCCTTCATCCGGAGGTTTTTCAACTCCTAGTGGACAAGTGGGGCTTACCAGATGTAGACCTGATGGCATCTTGACACAATCACAAAGGTCTTCGGATCAAGGACAAAGGATCCTCAAGCAGAGTTCGTGGATGCACTAGCAATTCCATGGAATTTTCATCTTACATACGTGTTCCCTCCGGTGTCACTCCTGCCCAGGGTTCTGCGGAAGTTCAAGCAAGAAGGAGGAATACTACTTCTAGTTGCTCCAGTGTGGCCCAGATGGCATTGGTTCTCAAACCTGCAGGGTCTCTTGATGGAACGTCCTCTACTACTTCCTCAATGCCTAGACCGCCTCGTTCAGGGCCCATGTGTCTACCCAGACCTGGCCAGACTGCCTTTGACGGCGTGGCTCTTGAAGCGTCACTCCTAAGGTCCAAAGGATTCTTTGAGGCGGTCATCCAAACTATGCTGAAGGCCTGTAAACCGGCTTCAGCTCGGATTTACTACAGGGTCTGGGACTCTTACTTCACCTGGTGTGCTGCTAAGAAATACAATGTTTACAAGTTCAGAACCTCATGGCTTCTGACTTTTCTGCAACAGGGCCTGGACTTAGGCCTTCTTCTGGCCTACCTCAAGGTTCATATTTCTGCCTTGTCGGTGTGGTTTCAGAGAAAAATTGCGTCTATTTCTGACGTTCATACATTCACTCAGGGTGTTTTGCGGATACAACCTCCCTATGTACCTCCTGTGGCTCCATGGGATCTGTCCGTTGTCCTAGACGCCCTGCAAGGGTCTCCCTTTGAACCTCTTGATTCTGTGGACCTGAAATAGCTTACTATTAAGGTCCTGTTCCTGTTGGCTATTGCCTCTGCTAGGAGGGTGTTGGACTTAGGCGCTTTGTCTTGTCGTCCGCCCTTCCTGATATTTCATTGTGACCGGGCAGTTCTCCGTACTCGCCTTGGTTATTTGCCTAAGATGGTGTCATCATTACACCTTAACCAAGAGATTGTGGTTCCGGCCTTTATCTCTCCTGGTTTGTCTTCCAAAGAAAGGTCTTTGGATGTGGTACGGGCTCTCCGTATATATGTGGAGAGGATTGCCTCTGTTCGGAGGTCTGATTCCCTCTTTGTACTGTTTGGTTTTCACAAACGTGGCTGGCATGAAAACAAGCAAACTTGGCCAGATGGATTAGAGTGGTGATTGCACAAGCTTATGCGCAGCCTGGTCTCCCAGCTCTTGCTGCTATCAAGGCCATTCTATTAGGTCTGTTGGACATTCTTGGGCGGCCCACTGTGACGCGTCCGCAGAACAATTGTGCAAGGCGGCTACATGGTTCTCAGTGAACACGTTCATCAGGTTCTATGCTTTTGATACTTCCACATCCCAGGATGCCTCCTTTGGATGCTGGGTTCTTGTTCCTGCTACAGTGCGTCCCCTCCCTTGAGGAACTGCTTTAGGACATCCCCGATGTTATTCCCTGTGGAATACCAGTGTAACCCGCTGCAGAAATGGAGATTTATGGTAAACTTACCATTGTTAAATTTCTTTCTGCAAGGTACACTGGATTCCACAGGGCGCCTACCCTGACGCACTTAGCTTCTTTGGGTTTGTATGGCATTAGCCGCTGGTCCCTTCTCCTGTCATGAGAACGTGGTTCTATGTGACTAACATCTACCGTCTCTCTTTACCTGCTACTGCATTGGGCTGGTTAACAAAACTGAGCTCCTGTGCACCGAGGAGAGGTTATATAGAGGAGGCGATGCGGTGCATCCTGGGATCAGTCAAAGTTTTTAGCCTGTTGGTGCCTTGAATCAAGATCCAACTCTACACCCCGATGTTATTCCCTGTGGAATCCAGTGTACCTCACAAAAAAAGATTTAACAATGGTAAGTCTACCATTAATCTCCTATCTATCTATCTATCTATCTATCTATCTATCTATCTATCTATCTATCTATCTATCTATCGAATAGTAGCTTCCGGTATGAATGGTCGACAATGTTAAGGTCGACACTCATTAGGTCGACCACTACTAGTCAACATTGCCATGGTCGACGTGGACAAATGGTCTACACATGAAAATGGTTGACACATGAAAGGTCGACATTAGTTTATTTACTTTTTTTGTGTCAATTTCTGCGTAAAGTGACGGGGAACCTCAATTAGTGCACCGCATCCCCTCGCATGGCTCGCTTCACTCGCCATGCTCTGGGCAAGGTGCCTCGCTGCGCTTGGCACAGGTGACCATTCCCAATCTTAGTCCACGTGGATCGCAAAGTATGAAAAAGGTCCATAAAAGATTAAAAAAAAAAAAAAAAAACTCAAGTCGACCTTTTCATGTGTCGACCTTTCATGTGCCGACCATTTTCCATGTCGACCAATAGTGGTCGACATAATGAGTGTCGACCTTAACATTGTCGACCATCTGAATGGATACCCTAATAGTAACGCTAATAGTAATGTATAGATGCATGTATTACAGTATATTGATATAGAATATATAAATTGTTTTCAGCAGCTGCGTGCAGCACCACAATGCTGTGTCTGTCAGCAGGGTTGGGCTGGGCCACAGGGGTACAGGTGAACCCCTGGTGAGCCCCACTGCCTGGGGGACCAGTCCTTCCTGTAGGAATTAGGTTCCACGTTGTACACTTGATTTATACATTTGCTGCACAGCACTGTGGTGTATTTTCTACATTGCATTTCTGTTATTAATCTGGTACATTATCATGCATGCACTAGCAGTATTTACTAGTTTACTATATATATTTATCAAAGGGCCCAAACCGTGCACTCGCTAATGGTTAGCCAAGCCTTTCAGCATGGGCACTTACCACGGCAGTTCCCTGGCGGGTCCTTCTTGCCCCAGTCTGACATTGGGCCTTATTCAGATCTGATTGCTGCTGTGTGTTTTCGCACAGCGAGCGATCGCGTCTGTACTGCGCATGCGTATGCGGCGATGCCTTTGTATTTGAGGAGTAACTCCCGGCCAGCGCAGCTCCTGCGGCTGGCCGGGAGTTAATTGTCGATGCCACTGGCCGCAGCAGCTGCGTGAGATGTCACGGAGCCGCCATGGCCCACCCCCCCAATGGTCCAGCCACGCCTGCGTTGGCCGGACCGCTCCCCCTAAACGTCGGCTTAACGCCGTTCTCAGAGGCGATCGCTAGGCAACGAAAGCTGCCATGCGCCGGTGCAGCATGCGCAGTTCCAACCCGATCGCTGCGCTGTGACAAGCTGTAGCGAGCGATCGGGACGGCATGACCCCCTTAGACTCTATTTTTGCTATGCAGCGCCATAACTAGCGTGTGGTCCATCATGCAAGCTGTAGAAGCGGGCTGTCGGTGCGGTCTTCCAGCAGCCTATGATCCTGGTTGTCTGACCAGTACTGACTGATAACAAGCTGTCAGCTACATACCATTGAGAGGACAAGCCTCCCCAGGCAGCCGCTTGTTAACAGGTGCAGTCACTGATGTTACAGAAATCAAAGGCTCACTTTGCCAGCAATCCACCTGACAGTGGAAACTTCAATCCTGAACAACCTCCAACTCTCATCGATTATCACTACAGCAGTGTTTTGGTGAGTTTAAAGATAGTCTTTATTTATCGGCACTGTGCTCCCAGGTAGCATTATCAACTTCCAACTATAGGAGGATGTAGTGTAGCATATAGGGTTTGTAGTGTAGTGGTGTAATGTAGTATATAGCAGGGACGTGCGGTGAGGTAAATGGCTCAGGAGGCACTGGCTAGTTCCAAAGCCAAATTTACACACAATATATGACCCCAAGGGTGTATGTGGGCATTGTACACAGGCGCAGCAGTATGTACTGCTGGAAGTTTGGTGAGTATTAATCAGAGATGTGTGGAATAGATAGGGGGGCACTGCCCATACTTGCCTACCTGACCCTCTCCATGAGGGAGAAAATGCTCTGTTCCTGGACTTTCCTGGTAATGTATGATTGCCATCACCTGTGGTGAAACACCTTTCTTATCAATTAACTAGCTCACCACAGGTGATGGCAATCATACATTACCAGGAAAGTCCAGGAACAGAGCATTTTCTCCCTCATGGAGAGGGTCAGGTAGGCAAGTATGGCAGTGCCTCACCTGCCATAGACTTTTTCCTCCAGAGTTTTGACTATAAAAATGATTAGAATAATACAAAGAAGATATTTCTAACATATTCTTCGTATTTTTCATTTTGTATTTTTCATATACTTTATATAGTCAAATCTCTAGCTTATACGTTAGTATGACAGGAAAGGCTCTGCCTCACCCCACCGCATGTCACAAGTGGTGTAATGCAGTGTGTAAGGGGATGCAGTGTAGGTATCCGGACTCCAGGTCGACAACAAAAAGGTCGACACACCTTAGGTCAACGCCAATTGGTCGACACACCTTAGGTCGACATGGACAAAAAGTCGACAGGAACAAGGTCGACATGGAAAAAGGTCGACATGAGTTTTTCACAATTTTTTTCTTTTTTGGAACCTTTTCATACTTAATGATCCACGTGGACTACGATTGGAACGGTAATCTGTGCCGAGCGAAGCGGAGTGGAGCGAAGGCACCATGCCCGAAGCATGGCGAGCGAAGCGAGCCATGCGAGGGGACGCGGTGCACTAATTGGGGTTCCCGGTCACTCTACGAAGAAAATGACACAAAAAAACATTAAAAACTCATGTCGACCTTTTTCCATGTCGACCTAAGGTGTGTCGACCAATTGGCATCGACCTAAGGTGTGTCAACCTTTTTGTTGTCGACCTGGAGTCCCAGACCCGCAGTGTAGTACGGATGGAGCCTTCCTTATCTATGCCTGCCTAGTCGCAGGCGTGCACTCTTGGCGAGGGTGAGGTGGCAGAGGAAGTACCTGACTCCTCTAGTGAGAGTGATGTGGCTCCGCAGCCATGCACCAGGACCAAGACAGTACACAATGTTAAGTTTACTTTTGATGAAAATGTGGCCCTGGTGTGGGTGATTATTAAGTAACATCGACGGCTTTTTGGCCCAGAGTCTGCTAAGGTGTGTCCTATAAAAAAATCATCTGGAAGAAGGTGGTTGATGCTGTCAATAGTGAGAGCTTGGTGAGGCGAATAGAGGAGACCTGTAGAAAGCGCTTCTATGACTTTAAGCGCCATGTGAAAGCCAAAATGGCCAAGGATGCCAAGTCTGCACGCCAGACAGGAGGTGGCTGTTCTTTTGTGGCCTCTTAGAGTATGAGAAGCCCCTGCAGACCCTGATTCCTCCGGAAGTAGTGAGGGGAACTTATGTCTGGGACTCAGATCGGCCCAAGGAGGCTGGTAAGTTGTTATTTTTTAAAAATAATTTTTAAGCTGCAGTAATTTTTAAATATAGTTAAGTATGCTTTGTACTGTGCATTAATTGAATGTATTGTTCAGTAATAATCGAGCATGCTTTTTCAAATATATTTTATCATTGTATATGCTGACAAGACACAAATCTATATTGGCAAGGTTTTTTTTGTTTATCATCATTTCAGTATTTTGAAGTCAGTGGTTGATATCTTTGTCATGGCTTTTGTTGTAGAATCATGCAGACCTATCTTTATGGGTCTATTCAACGCATGTCGGATCCTCTCCGGCGGAGACGATCCGTCAATGCAGTATTCAATTTGCGTGCAAATCCGACTGGTTTTGCCCGTTTTCGACAATGCCAATCCAACTTTTCTTAAAGTCAGATTGACATTGTCGAAAACGGGACTAAAACCTATTGGATTTGGCCGCAAATGTGACAGACCACGTGGAACCGCGGCTAATCTGCTGATCCACGTGTTTTCCGACAAGTCAGAATTGCAGACAAGTCAGAAAAACGGCAGCCCCATTGAATAGGTCACATCATGATTCAACCTAAAAAGTCGGAAACTGCCATCTTTCTGACTATACGGCAGTTACGTCTTCAATTGAATAGACCCCTAATTATCTTATTTGTGTACTGTGCATAAATACTATTCCAACCATAATGTAAATATAAATATAAAATCTGCATTATATGTTTGCCAAATGAGAGATACAGTACATGGTACTATGGCCCTCATTCCGAGTTGATCGCTCGTTATGGAGTGATTAGTCGCTAATGCGCATGCGCAATGTTCGCAGTGCGACTGCGCCAAGTAAATTTGCTATGCAGTTAGGTATTTTACTCACGGCATTACAAGGTTTTTTCTTCGTTCTGGTGATCGTAATGTGATTGACAGGACGTGGGTGTTTCTGGGCGGAAACAGGCCGTTTTATGGGTGTGTGTGAAAAAACGCTGCCGTTTCTGGGAAAAACGCGGGAGTGACTGAAGAAACGGGGGAGTGTCTGGGCGAATGCTGGGTGTGTTTGTGACGTCAAACCAGGAACGAAACTGACTGAACTGATTGCAGTGGCAGAGTAAGTCTGGAGCTACTCAGAAACTGCTAAGAAGTGTCTATTCGCAATTCTGCTAATCTTTCGTTCGCAATTTTACTATGCTAAGATTCACTCCCAGTAGGCGGCGGCTTAGTGTGTGCAAAGCTGCTAAAAGCAGCTTGCGAGCGAACAACTCGGAATGACCACCAATATTTTTTAACATGGTTAGTCACATTATGTGTTATAGGGGCTGATTCAGACCTGATCACTAGGCTGCGTTTTCTCACAGCCTGCGATCAGATCTGAACTGCGCATGCAGAGGCGGCCCTAACCAATATGATGCCCTAGGCAAGATTTTGGCTGGTGCCCCCTAGCACCACCGCTGGTTCCGCCTCTGACCTTGCACCTCTTTCCCAGCACCATCACCCCTCACCCATAGCAGTCCTTATTTTGGGGTTTGTACCCCCTATATTTTAAATAGGAACAGTTCGCACATTTGGCGCACAGCCCAAAATGGGGTGTGATTTTGATGGCAAGGGGCATGGCCACACAATAGTAACCCCAATTCCAATTACGCCACATAGTACTGCAACTTTATTCACATTTTATCATGCAATAGTGTCCATAATTCATATTACATCCCACAGTAGTATCACTTTACCTTATAAACGTTACTCCTCACAGTAGAGCCCCTTATTCACATTACATCACACTGAATTGCTCCTTATTCACATTACACCACACCCTATTGCTCTTTATTCACATTAGATGAAACAGTAGTGTCCTTTCTATACGCAACGCCACATAGAGCACCTTATACACATAATGCCACACATTAGTAATGCATTTATACACATAATTCCACACAGTAATGCCCCTTACACATATTAGACACATTATTAATATCCTTATAAACATAATTCGCCTTAAACATTATGACAACCTTTATTAATGCCCTTTTACACCTAATGTCCCTTACACATATGCCGCACATTATTAATGCCCTTATACACATAATGACATGTATAGTGGCCCCTACACATTTGCTGCACATTATTAGTGCCCCTGTACACATAATGACACACATACAGTAGTACCCTGTTACACATATGCCGCACATTATTAATGCCCTTATACACGTAATGACATGTATAGTGCCCCCTACACATTTGCTGCACATTATTAGTGCCCCTATACACATAATGACACACATACAGCAGTACCCTGTTACACATATGCTGCACATTATTAATGCCCTTATACACGTAATGACACACAGTGCCCCTTACACATATGTTGCACATTATTAATGCATTTTTACATGACACACATAATGCTCCTTACACATATTCCGAACACTACTGCACAACCAACCCACTCACATGCACACAGCACCCACACTGCCACTAACACTGTGACCTCTGCCTCTGCTTGGATACAGATGTGTCCTCACAAATCTTGCATCAATGCTAATGTCGGGCACCTTTTTTTATGAAAATGCATCTTATTTGCAATGCATTGGTATGTGGCTAGGATGCACAAGCAGCTTCTCCTGATTAAAATGATATGCTGCATGCCTATATACTGTGTGAGACTGTGGCTGTATCTTCATATGAAATGCTACACACAGAATATAGGCATGCCGCATATCATTTTAATCAGCAGAAGCTGCTGATGCCCCTAGGCATATCAAATGCCCTAGGCAATTGCCTAGTTTGCCTATAGCTATGGCCGGCTCTGTGCGCATGCATATGCACCATTATTACCAGACGCGACGGACATGCAGCAATGGGGATTGTTGGTCAGCGATGGGATGGTGCGAAAATCCGAACGCACTGGTGATCGCAAGGAGATTTACAGGAAGAGGCCGTTTGTGGGTGGCAACTGACCATTTTCAAGGAGTGTCCGGGAAAACGCAGAGGGACCCGACATTTGAAGGGAGGGTTTCTGATGTCAACTCCGGCCCCGATCATTGCAGCAGCTGAGTAAGTCCTGGGCAGTGCAGAGACTGCACAAACTTACAATATGTTTGTTCAGCTCTGCAGCAAAAGTGAACGCACACCTGCACACACACCATACCCTCCCCCTGTAGGCAGCGACTACCTGATCGCAGGGATGCAAAAAACGTACCCTGGCGATCAGGTTTGAATTACCCCCATAGCTGTATAAAAAGTAAGCAATCATTTTGTATAATGTTGTTGTTTTATCATACTCAAAATACAAGTTCGCCAAACATCAGTTTTGGATTCATTAGTTGTAACATATGTTTTGTTTAAAAAATGTTTAGGTCATTAATTAAATGCTTCATATCCATTTACAATGTTCAAAAAGTCCAAAAGAGCCTCTGGCCCTGTCTCCACTCCTACTGAAGCTGAGGATGCTGAAGAAGCTGGTAAGTACATTAGCATTGGGGGCCAGATGTACTAAGCTTGAAAAGTGATAAATATCACTGTGATAAAGCACCAGCCAATCGGCTCCTAACTGTCATTTTTCAAACACAGCCTGTGACATGGCAGTTAGGAGCCTATTGGCTGGTGCTTTATCACAGTGATATTTATCACTTTTCAGGCTTAGTACATCTCCCCCTGGGTGTTTTATCACATTAATTTGGCAAAAGTATTAATTTTGTTATTTGTTAGGTCCATCCAGAGGCGTCACAAGGGGGGTGCGGCCCGCACCCGGATGTCACCTCCAAGGGGTGACACCAAAAAGAGCCACACTCACACCGCACCCCACTGCAGGCACAGACACTTGTTATGCCCGCATCCCCGCTGCTGTGCCGGTCCGACACATACGCGGGAAATGTAGAAGGCACTGCTGCAGAGAATGAGTGACTCGCTCTCTGCAGCGCCACGGCCGCCGGCCCTGGACTGCTCCTTCATAAGCGGCTGTGCGTCCTCCCCCGGCTCCCGCGACGCAGACAGCCAGACACCCTACCAGCACCATCCATAAAGTGCGTCCGGCCACTGCACAGACCTCACTCCGCCCTCGCTGCACGCTCATTTCCACCTCCCTGCACGCCCCCCCGCTACTCACTTCCACCACCCGCTCGCCGCAGCAGTGTGGGGTTGGCTCGGGCGGGATGGCGGCAGAGTTGCTGCACAGGGAGCGAGCATGAGCCCGGCAAGAGTTGCTGCTACCGCTGCCCAGGCACTGCCTGACCTTTGACAACTGGGCAGCCCGGGCACCTGGATGGAGGTGGTAGAGAATGATTGCCCACTCCCTGCTGCTCAGGGGCTGCTTGGAGTGGATTACTGTGGATTTCACCTGATACCCATCCCTGATGGGGGGCCAGCCTGTGGTTACACCTGAAGGACACCTGTAGAGACCCCTGGAGCCGGTGACCCCACCCACCCTGCGGATCACCAGACCACTAGGACTAACAGAGCTGCCCTCCAGGCACTAATGGGCAATCTATCATCCCTCCAATGTGAGTATGCAGCAGGTTCAGGTAATTGAGGGAAGAGAATTGATGTCCGGGGGCCACACATTGCAGACAGTCACATTCCCCACGTGGCCCCTGAGAGGAGATGTGATAACAGACATTGCATGCACTCCTTGGCTATTGCATTATGGCAGGTATACCATCAGCGAGTCCGCTCGCCACGCTTCGGGCGCGGTGGCTAAAGTGTCACATAATAAAAGAATCGCCAATTCAGTGACCCAGTATTGCGCCACTGCACACTCGTGAACCCCAGAATGGCTTTATATATTGTTAGAAGCAACAGGGACTCAGTACAGCATCTGTTTACAAGGGGGAGCTGGAGCTGCCCTATGACAGAGGTGGGAACTTGGAAGGTACAGTATGTGCCTCTGCATGGCTGCCAGCCCCACCTGTACGTTCCTGTACAATGTGTTTGTGTCAGTGTGCTTCTGGTCCCTGTGTGGGTGTGTCAGTGTGCCCCTGGGACCTGTGCAATCTTTGTCAGTGTTCCCCTATAAAATCTATGTATGTGTGCACTAGCGGATCCAGGGATGGGGAGGGCACATGGCCCCCCTGTTGTTTCTGGCATTTTTTTATTTAAAAAGCAGCAGTGAAGGAGGTCGCAGTAGGCTTCAGCCGGCCGCAGGCTGTAACAAAGTAGGAGGAGGCGGTCTGTGACCGGAGTATATGAGGGGGGCCCCTCCCCTGCACTCCTCTCTGATACTTCTTGACTTGCCAGGCCTCTGATGCAGGGCCAGCTCGAGGGACGTTCAAATGCAGTGACTGGGCACAGTTGCTACCACCAGTGCTGGGCCCATGGGACTTCTCCCTCCCTCTCTACTTTCTCTCTACCCCCTCTCTCTCTTCCTTCTCCCTCTCTCTCTTCTCTCAGCTCTCATGTTAAAAGCCCTTGGCTTTTTTCCTGCCTGTCTCCCCCACTAATACTTTCCCTTCATGTCCCAGTGAGCCCTTTCAACCCAGTGGTGCCGGGATGTTATACCCATTCTGGATGCCGGTGTTGGCATTCAGAATATGGTCAGTATTCCGGCGTCGGTATTCTGACTGCCGGGATACAGACAGCCGGAATCCTGACTGCTCCCCATCTATCCTCACAGTGTGCTTCATTCTTTCCCCCCAGCTCTCACCTTATTGACCACCTCCATGTCTGCAGAATGCTGCTGGTGAATCGTGGCAGCGCAGAGTGGGTACACTTCACGGGACAGCTACACAAATTCAAACAACATGCTTCTCCAAAATACCAAGATTTGAGTGGGTCTAAAGTAATAGGGTAAGGCATTGCTACTAAGCAATCAAGTTTTCATATAAAAAAAAATTCTTAACAGACTGGTTTAAAAGGAAAAAATGTTTTAAAGCGTGTGATGCACAGGACTTTATGTTCACTTTCTGGAGAATCACCCTAATATTTTTTTTAAATAATGATCAGATGCAATTATATTTAGTAAAACATTACTATGGATTCGGTGTGGTGGGGTGTGATATGGGGGGAGCTTCATGGGGGGGTGACACCATGAGTTTCCCCACCGGGTGACACCAACCCTAGTGACGCCTCTGGGTCCATCCACATGTGTTGCCACCATGGAAACGCAGTCTGGGTGTGCCATCAAGACCATTTTTTATCACACCACCACGTGGACGCATGTCGGAGGTATCAGCCATGCCACCACTGCAACTCCTGGACAGTCCGCAGCCGATGTCACCACATTCGCTTTGCCTGCCTGGTGTATAAACAAATTACAAACCAAAAAGGACACATACTTTCACACAAACACTTTACCTTAAGTCAAACATTGTAGTTTCACATTTGAAGGAAGCAGCTTAGTGACAAAGTAGTGATGTAAACAATGCACCATTAATAAACATCTCATTATGGTGTTAAATCACTTATACATATAGATTGATGTGTTTATGTTGGCCATAGCAAACACTCATATGCAGAATATAATTTATAAAATGAATGTTCCAAAAGTTTTCAAAAATATAAAAATGTGGATAAGGACAACATCAACAATTTACGTTTTAAAGTAACACCATTTTTAGCCCTAGGAAGCAAAACACATAGGATATTCTTCATTAGTTGTAAAAATTATACTTACTGGTCACTCATTTCAGGGGACACCATTCTTCAGCCAGCTCAGCCATCCCAAGTGCAGCAACCTGACAATAAATAGACATTTACATTAAATCTGAGTTCAACCCCCTCAAAACTGTTGAGATGATAGTGGACTTCAGGAAGAAGTCAGCTAGTGCACCTCCGCTAACGATTGCTGACAGTGTGGTATCGCTAGTGGACTCCTTCAAGTTCCTATTGACCACAATCTCCTGGGACCTTAAATAGGGGTCCAACACTGACGCCACTGTCAGGAAAGCGCAGCAAAGTTTGTTCTTCCTCAGGCAGCTAAGGAAGTTCATCATCCCACAGAAGCTCCTGCTCCTCTTCTACTCTGCGATTGTGGTGGCGATACTGTGCTCCTTGGTACTGGTGTGGTACAGCTCCACCAGTGCGAGGGACAGATGCAGGCTCCAAAAGGTGATCATAACCGCAGAGAAGCTCATCGAGGCTGACCTTCCCTCAGTCCAGGACCTGTACCTGTCCAGAGCTAAAAAGTGGGCAATAAAGATAGTAAAGGACCAGGTACACCCTGGCCACAGCATGTTTAACTTGCTCCCTTCAGGCAGATTTTACAGAGCCGTCCCCGCCAGGTCCACCAGAAGCCTCAAAGTTTCTTTCCCCAAGCGGTCCGCCTGCTGAACTCCTGAACATTGACTGACTAGACGTACATGTAACTCACTTGTGTCCCTACGGCATACCTATCTGTATGACTTTACTTGTGTCCCCACCCCACCTGCTTATCTGTTACCTACTTGGCTGTTGTATAGCAAACTGAAGACAAATTCCTAGTATATGCAAGTATACCTGGCCAATAAAGCTGATTCTGATTCTGACAGCAATACCACCGCCTCACCCAACTACTACACATATGTCAACTCCTCCCACTCAGGGACACCTGAACACGAAAATAAGCCCAACCACACCACTACCCCAGTTTCAGGAACAGGTTTTATTGGGACAGCTGGACCACCCAGCAGGTATATAACCTTGATTGTCTGCTTAGGCAAACACAATTTATTGGTAGTTTGGCCCATCACCTACTCAGATTATGCAGAATCAACACCAGACAAAATATGGAAATCACCAGAATGGCTAACACCCTGGAATTAATGAGGGCAGACAACAATAGGATGCTAGACACATTTCAACGAATAATGGATGAGAACCAGAGGCTCCATCAAGCCTACCTGCATATATTAAAATCCACCCAAACTACACGAGAGAGCATGGTTCGCATCATGGAAACACATACAAGAGCCACTAAAGACTTGAATGTCTCTCTTACACACCTAACACAGCATCTAACTCAACATTCAGAACAAACAAGCACCAGTTCTACAGGCACAACACCCTTAGTGTCAGCTGTAACCTCACCACCAAGGCATTCTGCACAAACACGAGTAGACATGAGTGGAAAAGGGCCATCCAGCTCCAGAGGATGACCTGGGAAATAACTTGTATGAAGACTGTTCTGTCTGGAATGGACAAAGAAAATGTTATGCAAGTAGCCTTTAATATGTTATGGTAGCAATTAAGGCCATGGTTTGAGTTTTGATTTAAAATGTAAAAATTTGTGGTTGACCAAACAAAAACCAACGTGAAAAAAAAAAGGATCTGTGAATTTATTCTATATTTATTTGAGTACAGTTGTTGAAGTATATAACATGCATTGTCAAATTCCAGCCACATATATTACACATGCAGCAGTGGTAAAGTATTGCTGGGGTGGTCTTCAGTTTGCCGGCTGTCGGGATCCCGGCGCACAGTATACCGGCACCCGGAATCCCGACAGCCGGCATACCGACACCTTTTCTCCCTCTTGGGGGTCCACGACCCCCCCTGGAGGGAGAATAGATAGTGTGGCACGCATAGTGCACCACCGTGCCCGCAGCGTGGCAAGCACAGCGAGCCCGCAATTGGCTCATTTGCGCTCACCCAGCTGTTGGTATGCCAGCGATCGGAATTCTGGTGCCAGTATGCTGGCCGCCGGGAGCCCAGCTGTCGGCATACCCTACTACACCCGTATTGATATAGAGAAGAGTAAACAAACAAACAAACAGTTTTTTCAAATATTAAAAATAACATGGCCAAACATACAAAAAAAGCACTTTACACGTAGAATACTGTGCTACTGTAATGTTTAGAATAACTTTCATTGCAGTTATTATAGAGTGAAATGTATAATACATACAGTAAAAAGTGGTATGTTTTTTAAAAACACACTATACCAAATTTAAAAATTTTAATTATTAACTAAATCATACAGGGATGTTAAAACAAGCTTATTAATTGGAGAGTAGTCACAGATGTTAAACATTCCAACCAAAAGCAGTTCTATTTGGAATGTCTTCATTTCTACAAATCGAGGCCTTTTGCGGCCGAGTTTAAGGTATTTCCATCTGCATTCATAAATACAAATCCTTGGTAAATTACTGTGTTGTATGAACTAACAATCACATTTGACCGATGGTCTATTAATTCGTATTTGTGTAATAGGCCGTGAAAATCAATACGAATGGGCCAAACACTGCCAAGTTTAATGTTTAGTAAATTACAGAGATGCCACTTAGAAAATAAACCCAAACTCAAATGGATTTGGGACCTTAGTAAATATACACCACAGTCACAGTTCTCAACTCACAGTGTCACAGCATCACAGGCTAGATCCCAATGAGGTGACCACCCCTGCTGCTGATTCTACCAACTGAGCTGAACTGAGCCACTTCTTAAACCCATGAGCCACGGCCAGCCAGCTGCATGCCTGTGAGGGTGTGTGTGTGGTTAGGTTTAGGCTGCAGGGGGTGGGTCAGGCTGCATCTCGACCGCTGGCATATTATACCCAACCCTTTCAATTACAATAATTATTCTTACATAAGGCTGGAACCAGGGACGTCTTAAGAGAAGAGGGGGCCCATGTGCAGACTCCAGGTAGGCTCCAGCATTATGCTGGAGTCTACTGCGCATGCTTAGGTTTCCAGAAACATGGTGCCCACCATGTTCCGGAGATAAAATTTGTACTGCACATGCGCGTGGCCATTTTGGAAGTGATTTTTTGCTGCGATGACTATGGCTGCAGCGCCTGTCGCTGGACGCCGGAGAGGTAAGTATTCAAATATGGTGCAGTGTGTGGTGTGGGCCCCCCTGGACCCGGGGCTCATGTGCCCTACACACATTGCATCCATGATAGAAACACCTATGGCTGGAAACTACCACATATCCAGTACTACTTCTCATAGGTGGTCATTTCTGAAACTGCAGCACTGTTCAAATATGCAAAACTTGACAGGAGCTTTTGTCTTCATTAACTTTTGCTAATGCCAGTGCAGGGTTCCTTTATTCCAGTAAAATATGACAACCTTGTCAGGCCCTACACTGATTATTGTGGCCAAAAAAAAATCATAATGTTCAACAAGCTTTGAGATACCCACCGGAGCCATCGCAAACTCATCCACAATTGCGCATGCATTTGCAGTCTATATGCAAAAATGAGGAACATTGGGGCTAAGGGTTGGCCTATGGGTACGTATACTGGACATGGCAGTAGCGGCGCAGGTGCCATGTTTTCGTACGTACAAGCCCGCAGCTGACGGCACATACATGCCCCCAAAATGGCAATGATACACCTGCAGCCACTTCCTGTTAACACCTCCAAATGTTCACTTCCTGTCAGTCACTTTCCCATAAAATCCGCATTGCGAGTGGGATCGCAGCGGCGCTTTGATGCATGTGCAGCACAATCTGCTGATAATCGCTCACTTGCAGCCATAACTCACATCGGCCATAACGTACAAACATGAATTAGGCCCTATGTGTCATATATACATGAATTAGAAATATTTTTGAGAATCTGAGTATAAATAAACATTTCTTCCAACTGTAACTAAATGCCAAAACCAAAAGAGTTAATCAGATCCTGGAACAATTCAGAAAAATTTACATTTACAAGTGTTGCAGAATATACTTCTCTGTTCATGCATCAACATGCCGGAAATATTGTGGGATACATTTTATTGTAACTAGTACAGGATACTTCATACCAGAACATGTATTAGTAATAGGAAGATTATTATAACATAGAAGACTATTTTAACAAAGAGAGGCTAGTAGTGACAACTCAACTCAAGGATGTGGATTATGGACCTGGTATACAGGTTGCCATTTTTCTCCTGGTGATTTCCAGAATACCAATGAACTAATCCTGAGACTCTAAAGGCTCTTACTGATTCTCTAACGCTGTATATGCAGACTAACTCTGCAGGCGATACTTCCATCTTCACTTATTGGTTTGCTTTAAAAGCAGTACTTTGCGGCACTTCTATTCATAAGGGTCCTCAGCTCAAAACTCGCTCACGAAAAACACAGGCTGATTTAGAGTCGACCCTTCGGTCTTTGGAGTCTCAGAAAAAGGCCCACCCCACTAGAGCTCCTGCATAAACAGCTACAGGAGGTGAGACAAAAGATTCAGAAGCTCTTTATGCTTCGCCTGCATTCTGCTCTTGCTCACCCACACCATACATTTTACACAGCTGGGAATAAGGCTCTCGCCTATTAGCAAGTAAGCCTTACGGTCGTTAGGCTCTTAATTGCATTAAATGTCTCACTGCCCCCTCAGTTAAACAGTGCCTCAATGCCCTTGATATTACTAATCTGTATCTGGAGTTTTTTGCTAAACTGTATATTTTGGTTGCGGACTCCTCTACTCCCCAATCCTCTGCTGCTACTGTTACTGTTTGTATTAACCCAGAGACCTTGTTGCTCTCCCTCCATGCTATAGTAGACAGGTATAGTGCTGTCTGGTATTATTAATTGAACACTACCAAATCTGATGCCCTTCCCATTAATGGTCCCGATTCAGATCTGATTGCTGTTGTGTGAAATTGTACAGCAGCCGATTATCGAACAACTGCTTATGCATATGCATGCAATGCGCAGGCGTGACACCAAACAGCGACAGAATGGTGTGAATATTTTGATTGCTAGGCATACACAAGGTGATTGACAGGAAGCGGATGTTTGTGGGTGGTAACTGGACATTTTCTGGGAGTGTCAGGAAAAACAAAGGCGTCCCCAAGCGTTTTCAGGGCGGGTGTGTGACGTCAGCTCCCGCCCCAAACAGCCTGATTCTATCGCACTGTAGGAGTAAGTCCTGGGCTATGCTCAGACTGCACAGACTGGAAAATCATTCGATGATGAGTGAGTTGCGAATGAATTTGCAGCTGTCCGGCGAAGTTTTTGCACGGTGTGCACATGCATTCGAACACTTGCACAGGGTAGGTTTTCACTCTCTGTGGGCAGCAACCATCTGATCACAGCCCTCTGCAAATTTGCAGGGGAGAGATCAGGTCTGAATTAGGCCCAATATCCCGCCTCTGGTTTTGCAGTCCTTGAAGACATTTTTCCCATTTATTTAGAAGGATTATTCCTTATTATATTTGCAAGTCTCCATTCCTTCTTACATTCAGAATGTTCATACTGTTATCTATGTCCCCTTACTGACTCAGTTGGCTTCTTTAGCCTCTGCTTGGATAAATCACAAGGTCTCTGGGGTTGGGCCACCTAGCAGCATTTTAAATTATGCTGTTACCAAAGTTGATTTATTTAGTGCTATCCCTAACAGTGGGAATCTATCCACCTTTCCTCTTTCTCCTAAATGCACTAATCATGCTGAAATGCATATTTAATTACTACATAGATTGTACTTCATCCCTTCTATGTTACATAGGATATAGACTACTTACAAATTTTGCTGGCGCCTTTGCCATTCTGATGGTACTATCTTTCATGTGTTTTTGAGAATGCCCCATTTTACGCCCATTTTTGGATTAAGGTGTTTGCCTTTATACAAGATGTTATCGTCCTCACATTAACCCAGGATCCCTCTTTAGCCCTTCTGCATCTGTACCTATATATACCCCAAATCCGCCCACTATGTCCTTGGTCACATTCTAATATCCAGCAGAGCTATTATTGCTCAGCACTGGAACTCTCCCTCCCCTCCCCAATTTGAGAAAGTTATTTCCAAAACCCAATTCCATTTTGATATAAAGACTAGGGAAATGCCATATTCTACAGCCCTCTCTTCCCATATTGGTGTTGGATTTTAGAAATGCTGACTTTGCAAAAATGGGGAGATGTTTAAGTGATTCATTGGTGGACTGGAGGAACTTGGAAGGAGTGCAGGAGAGGTGGGAAAAACTGAAAAATACAATACTAAGTGCAACAGACCTTTGTATCAAAAGGGTTAGGAAAAGTACCAGGAAAAGGAAGCCAGTGTGGTTCACAAAAGAAGTATCAACTAGTGTGAAAGCAAAAAAGATGGCTTTTAGGAAATACAAACAGACTCAAAATAATAATGACAAAGAGGTGTTTCTTGACAGATGGAAGGATGCTAAGAAAGTGATCAGACGTGCAAAGGCAGAAGCTGAGGAGAAAATAACCCAGTCAGTAGATAAAGGTGGCAAAACTTTTTTAAGTATATAAGTGAAAGAAGAAAATCAAATGGAGGAATAATAAGACTTAAGACAGAGAGTGAGCATTTGGTGGAGGAAGACAAGGCAATAGCAGATCATCTAAATAATTATTTTTGCTCAGTATTTACTACAGAAGGAGAAGGGATGGGGCCACAGTTAAGTTGCAAGGACATTCATAAAAATAAGGTAGATGAAAGTACATTTACAGAGGAGAAGGACCTAACAGAACTTTCAAAACTACAAGTGGATAAAACAATGGGGCCGGATGGGATACACCCAAGGATACTCAAAGAGCTAAAAGATGTGCTGGTTAAACCTTTTAACCAAATTATTTAACCAGTCACTAAATACAGGTGCCATTCCAGAGGACTGGAAAAGAGCAAATGTAGTTCCACTGCACAAAAGTGGAAGCAAGGAAGAAGCAAGTAACTACAGACCAGTAAGCCATCAGTAGTAGGGAAAGTAATGGAAAAACTATTAAAAGAAAGAGTTGTGGAATATCTTAAATCAAACAACTTACAGGATCCATAACAGCATGGATTTACTGGTGGGAGATCATGCCAAACAAATCTTATTGACTTTTTTGACTCTGTGATGAAAATAATAGATCAAGGGAGAGCTGTAGATGTAGCATATCTAGACTTTTAGTAAGGCATTTGACACTGTCCCACATCGCAGACTGCTAAATAAACTTGAAAGCGTGGTGGTGGATTATAAAACAGTTGAATGGATAAGAACCTAGTTGCAGGATAGGAAACAGACCGTTGTAGTAAATGGAGTGCAATCTATGGAGGGAAATGTTACCAGTGGAGTACCCCAGGGATCTGTACTTGGTCGGGTTCTCTTTAATATCTTTGTTGGTGACATTGCAAATGGTATTGAAGGGAAAGTATGCCTTTTTGCAGACGATACAAAGATATGCAACAGGGTAGACACACCTGAAGGGGTAAAACAAATGATTGATGACCTAGGTAGGCTTGATAAATGGTCAAGAATGTGGCAACTACAGTTTAATGCAAAAAAATGCTAAATAATGCTCTTGGGCCCTCATTCCGAGTTGTTCGCTCTCTAGCTGCTTCTAGCAGCATTGCAAACGCTAGGCCACCGCCCTCTGGGAGTGTATCTTAGCTTAGCAGAATAGCGAACGAAAGACTAGCAGAGCTGCTACTAAATATTTTCTTGCAGTTTCTGAGTAGCTCCAGGCCTACTCCTAGATTGCGATCAGCTCGGTCCGTTTAGTTCCTGGTTTGACGTCACAAACACGCCCTGCGTTCGGCCAGCCACTCCCCCGTTTCTCCAGACAGTCAGACACTCCCGCGTTTTTCCCTGACACGCCTGCGTTTTTTAGCACACTCCCGGAAAACGCTCAGTTACCACCCAGAAACGCCCCTTTCCTGTCAATCATTCACCGATCAGCAGTGCAACTGAAAAGCGCCGCAGGAACACCAGCAAATCTACTAAGTTTTGTGTAAAATAACTTAGCACATGCGCTCTGCATACCATGCGCATGCGCATTTAGCAACAAATCGCAGCATAGCGAAAATCGGCAACAAGCGAACAACTCGGAATGACCACCTAAGGTCTCAAAAACCCAAAGGCTAAATATAGTATCAAGGGTACTATAATGGAAACTACTGCGGAGGAAAGGGATTTAGGAGTCACTATTTCAAGTGACTTGAAGGCAGGAAAGCAATGTCACAAAGCAATGAGAAAGACAAGTCAGATGATTGGTTGCATAGGGAGAGGAATCAGTAGCAGGAAAAAGTGATAATGCCACTGTATAGGTCATTGTTACGGCCCCATCTGGAATACTCTGCCCAGTTCTGGAGACCATATCTCCAGAAGAATATAAATACATTAGAGAGTGTACAAAGAAGGGCAACTAAAATGGTGCATGGCCTACATCACAAAACTTACCCGGAAAGGCTAAAAGATCTAAACATGTATAGTTTGAAGGAGAGAAGGGAAAGGGGGGACATTATAGAAACTTTCAAATATATCAAGGGTCTTAACAAAGTTCAGGAGGGAAACATTCTTCAAAGGAAGAGAAGTATTAGAACTCGAGGACATACACTGAGACTGGAGGGAGACAGGTTCAGGGGAAATTTAAGGAAAAATTACTTCACAGAAAGGGTAGTGGATAAGTGGAATAGCCTCCCATCAGAGGTGGTAGAGGCTAAGACTGTAGAGCAATTTAAACATGCTTGGGAGAGGCATATGAATATCCATACAAAGAATTAAGGTTCAAAACAGGGTTGAGATTGCCTAAAGGATAAAAAAAAAGAGCAGACTAGATGGGCCAAGTGGTTCTTATCTGCCGTCAAATTCTATTGGCTAGATGCATCATCGCTTGGAAAGTGATAAAATAGAGATGAAAAAAGTACCAGCCAATCTTAACTGCCATTTTTCAAACACAGCCTGTGAGATGGCAGTTAGGACCTGATTGGCTGGTGCTTTTTCACTCTCCATTTTATCATTTCCCAAGCGATGATGCATCTAGCCATATGTTTCTATGTTTCTATGTGAAATGGCTTCCGTGGCATGTACTATATATATTACTGAGGTAAAAAGTGCCCACCCTTATGCCTTACTTCAAGGATCCCCTCTCCACCTTTCAATTTAAACGAACCCCCAACAGAAGACTCAGATGCTTGATTTACATGCTGCATTTTGTGTTTTTATCTGATGTCTTTGGATGACCTGTCTCCCCTACTCCTCATGTGTTTTTGCCTTCACCCCTATTGCTGCCCCCATTTCTTTTCTGTAACCCTATGTTTTACTTGAATAATCTCAAAGATGTAGGGTGACATGTAATAGGATGAGATTTTTAGACTTTTGGGACTTTTAGTCAAAAACCGGCAAAAATTGCTTGTTTTGAGTAAATCGCAAATGTAATAGGATGCGAATTGCACTCTAATTCACATTTTTCCCAGAGAAAATTGCATATTTTAAAATCGCATCCAGATGTTTTCCCATTCAAAAGTATACAACTCGCAAATGTAATAGGATGCGATTTTGTAAAACAGACCAGGTAGAGATAGGCGATTTGGAGTACCTCCACCATGCAAAAAACCCAAAGGGTTCCATTTTGCACAGGTGAGCCATACTTTCACCAGCAACACCCTTACAAATACCACTACATCATCCAGGGCACCTGTGAGGGATTGAGCAATGGAGTTTTTGCAGTTAGGAGTTGAGCTGTGTGTATGTGGTATTGCACGTTTTGAGGAGCTGTGCAGGAGGAGGGAGCAGGCTGCGCACCAGATTCAGGTCCCCAGACCACTTCGTGCTTCACGTAGGTACCGTGTGAGGGTGTACCTGGACTCCCTTTCACATCAAGAGGTGGTGGAGATGTTTCGGCTGAATCGCACAAACCTCTTATATGAACAGGTGAGACATGATTTGGAGCCATATGGCTCTGCCAACTATGCAGTGTCTGGGCTGCAAAAATTAATATGTGCCCTGCACTTTTTTGCCACAGGCACCACTCAGTCTGTGGGCTCTTGGTCGCTGGGGGTTACACAAGCCACTTTCTCAAGGCATTTAACTCGTGTTATATGACTTGAAGAACATGTGGCGCACATATATCACATTCCCAAGTTCTGAGTCCAAGTGGCAGGAACTGAAGGTGGCATTCTATCGGCTCTCAGCATTCCCTAATGTGCTGGGGGCCATAGGCTGCACCCACATTGGGATTCTGGCACAACACGTGAGGGGTTATGTCTTTGTCAATCGACGTGGGCATTACTCCCTCAATGTGTAGGTGGTGTGTGACGCTAACCTTAGAACTCTCAGTGTGGTTGCAGGTTACCCAGGGTCTTGCCATGATGCCTAGATCCTGCGTCACATCCCTTTGGGAACGCTTCCAGCAGCACACCATGCCTGAGGGATGGCTACTTGGTAGGTACATTTAAGTTGTCTTTTAATGTGTTTCCCAATATGTCCATTTAAAAGTACTGTTTTAATGCCTAACAATGCAGCATGACCCTGACCCATAATGGTGTGCTAAGTTAGTCAGTAACGCACTTATTTGTGCCATTAAGTCAACTTACATTACTCTAATGAGTGTGCTTATGTGTAGTAATAACTGACTGTTAGGGTCTGGTAATTAACTATACCTTAGTGTGTAACAAATACCTGAAAACAACTGTAATTAATCATTCACAACCACAACTTATGTTTTGCAGGGGATTCAGGGTATGGGTGTCTACCGTGGCTCATGACACCTCTGCGTAATCCACACGGCCCTTCACAGCACCAATATAACGATGCACACATTGCCACCCGCAATGTTGTGGAATGCACTTTTGGGGTGCTGAAAAGTCGTTTTAGGTGTTTGGACCGGTCTTCAGGTACACTATCAACCACTCAAAGTAGTGATGATCATCCAGTCTTGCTGCATGCTTCATAACATTGCACTGGGCCAAGACAATTATGCAGAGGACGCACATGGCGACCACTGGGAGTACGCCCTGGCATAGGGCCTTCCTCTCCCTGCTCTGGGGCCTCCTCCTCAAACTGGCCACCATCACCCTCCTCCTCCTGCCAGTCAGCGTCACTGAGGAGAGGCTCCTCCAGCTCTTCCTCCTGCTCCCTCTCAAAATCCTCCTCCTCTGTGTCAGTTTGCCTGCTTCCAGCACCAGCCTCCTCCTGCTCCTCATGCTGAGCCTGCTCCTGCTGACTCCTCCCAGCCACTGCCCTCCTTGCTACCATGCTGCCCTTTCTTCATGCTGCTCTCTCTGCCTCTCTTGGTCACTCTCTTCTCCATCTTACACTGCTCCCATCGTAACAAAGGGCAACATTGCGCTGAAGCCCTTTAATGGGGTGTGTGCTGCAGATTCCAGGGGACTTAGCTTGGCCAATAGGTGGGGTTCTTTGCTTGTGTGTAATGGTGGTGTTGTAAATCGCATTCTGGTTGGTCAGAAAAGCGCACATTACCGGGTCATAATATCGCGACAAATCGCATGACATCGCATGTTTCACTCCCGAATTCGCATCCTATCACATTTGCGATTTCGACAAAAAATTAACGCTTTCAAAACATGCGATAGCGGGTGATTTCGGAATCTTGCTAAAAATTGCATCCTATTACATGTCACCCATAATGTTGAAAAAAAATAAAAAGACATCACCACCTGCTGTCCCTTTGGTGTACTGATACGCTTTATATCAGATCAACAGGATTAACATGAAGATTTCTAGAAAAGTGTACGCTTTTATACTACAGCTTCACATGAGGTGTCCTCATACAACCGATCAATTTTGATACTTTTGCCTCTATTTTGCATATTACTTTAATGGTGTACTAGGTACTTAGGATTAGTATTTTTGGAAAAAAAAGGAATTGGTAGAAAGTCGCAGGTTAAGCATAATGTTGCGTGGCAAGGAGCACGTATATTAGACCTTGCCTTTTTATCATAGATTGTGTACTTTTCCTTCTATTTTGTATCTTATTTATCTTACAACGTATTACGCAATTAAGATTAGTGTTTTGGAATGACTAAGGGCCTAATTGAGATCTGACTGCTGCTGCAAATAAAAACGCAAGCGCTGATATTTAGCTTACTGTGCATGATGTATGTGCCAGGACGCGATGTGCGAAAAATGTGCAGAACACAAAAAAAAATAAAAAATCGAAACACACAGGAAACAAAATGGAGGTGTTCCGAGGGAGGTGCGGGGGTTTGGCTTTGCAGCCCTGTGAAGAGGGGCGTGAAGTTGGGTGTGTATGGCTTGGGCTGCAGGCGGAGTTTTCACTCTTCTGCAAATAAATTTGCTGTCACTGCACACAAATCGAACACAGGTACAGAGTAAGTATAGGGCTGCGCGCAGCATGCAAATGCTCAACACAGGTGTTCTGCCATCACCTGAATCATAGCTAAATAGCTCAAAAGCTCATTACACCTTGTCAGGTCTCTGGTTTTGTCTATCCCCGGCGGGGGCGCTAGTGGGTCAGTGTTGGTGCGATGTACAAAGCGTGGAGGCAATATAAAAGTCCTGCGCATATGCGCTAATGTTTATTAGCACAGAGCAGATGGTATAACACTGAATAAACTGAAAACCGGCAATGTAGAAAACAATGATAGGTAACTGAATCCAAACAACTGAAAGTCTCTTGCAGTGAAATGTAAAACAACTTGATACTGAATGCAGGTGATATAAACAGAACTCCAATAGTACTTGAAAGCACACAGTCTCTGTGTAACACAAGATGAGATAAACTGATAACTGTTGGAAAAGCAGAACTCCGGTATATTTGGGAAACACATAGTCTCTATATAGCACAAGTCCATATAGCCACACTAGGCTTAAGCAGGAGACAGTCTCTAAGCAAATAGTTGGTATAACTGCTGAGATGCACAGATGGTATGCTGATAACGAGTGCACAGGTAAGGTAATGAAATGAACACCTGAGGAGAGTCTCTTACTGCTGATGAGTTTGTGGCTGGATGTAGCTGGAGTCCGGAGTAACAGGAGAGCTGTAGAAATGGTAACTGGAACAATGAAGATAACCACGGAGGAACGCTGGAAACAGGAACCAGGAGAACTAGGCACACGGTATGTGACTCGTTGTCCGAGGCGATGTGAGTGAGCCACGGACTGGAACTTATACCCCTTGCTCTGCAGTGATTGGTCACTGAACTCTGGCTGGAAGCACAGCGCTGGATTGGATGCAGGGATCAGCTGAGTGCAGGTGTCATGGCAGCGTCCATACAGGCCGGATGCCGGCACACAGCGGAATACACACACAGGACCAGACTCAGGGGTACTCAGCGACACAGGAGATGACGCTCGCGGTCAGCGCATCCATGCAGCCACAACTGGGGCCATGACCTCCGGAGGCCTGCACACCAGCGCGCTGGTAAGTGAGACGCAGCTGAACGCCGCTTCCTGACACACCTTAGATCTGTGTTGATTGTGGAATGGTATGTAGCCTGTAGTTCTCTGGATATGTGCAACCAGTGCCGTTTCTTTCGGCGGGTGAGCCGTGCAACTGCACGGGGCGCCCGCCTCGGCACTTTGCTGGTCTCTGTTTCCCCCTCCTCTGTCTTCCCAAGTACTCCTGCGTGGGGGGCGGGGTGTCGCGGAATGACGCATTTGCGTCGTGACATCACGATGCAATTGTGTCATTCTGCAATACTCCGCCCCCTGAGCAGGAGTACTCGGGAGGGGGAGGCAGCCGGCGCGAGGAAGGAGAGGCGGTCCGACCCAAAGAGCAGGATATGTAAGTTGTCTCTCTCTCTCCCCCCCCTCCCTCTCCCTTCCTTCCCCCCCACTTGACACTTGCCTGCCGTCTTGTGTAAAATAGGGACACGTGCCTGCCGCAATGTGTAAAATGGGGACATGTGCCTGCCGTAATGTGTAAAATGGGGACTCTTGCTTGCCGTAATGTGTAAAATGGGGACACTTGCCTGCCGTAATGTGTAAAATGGGGACACTTACCTGCCGCAATGTGTAAAATGGGGACACTTGCCTGCCGGAATGTGTAAAATGGGGACTCTTGCCTGCCGTAATGTGTAAAATGGGGACTCTTGCCTGCAGTAATGTGTAAAATGGGGACTCTTGCCTGCCGTGATGTGTAAAATGGGGACACGTGCCTGCCGCAATGTGTAAAATGGGGACATGTGCCTGCCGTAATGTGTAAAATGGGGACTCTTGCCTGCCGTAATGTGTAAAATGGGGACACTTGCCTGCCGTAATGTGTAAAATGGGGACACTTGCCTGCCAGAATGTGTAAAATGGGGACTCTTGCCTGCCGTAATGTGTAAAATGGGGACTCTTGCCTGCCGTGATGTGTAAAATGGGGACACATGCCTGCCGTAATGTGTAAAATGGGGACTCTTGCCTGCCGTAATGTGTAAAATGGGGACACTTGCCTGCCGTAATGTGTAAAATGGGGACACTTGCCTGCCGTAATGTGTAAAAGGGGGACACTTGCCTGCCGTAATGTGTAAAATGGGGACTCTTGCCTGCCGTAATGTGTAAAATGGGGACACTTGCCTGCCGTAATGTGTAAAAGGGGGACACTTGCCTGCCGTAATGTGTAAAATGGGGACTCTTGCCTGCCGGAATGTGTAAAATGGGGAATCTTGCCTGCCGTACTCTGTAAAATGGGGACTCTTGCCTGCCGTACTGTGTAAAATGGGGATTTTTTTTGTGCCTGTGATGATAAGATCAGATGAGGCCACGCCCATTTTAATGAGACCACGCCCATTTTTTACTGAGGCCACACACCCTTGTTGGGAGCGCATGCGCCTTCGGTGCGCACATTTTTTTGATCTTTATCTATGGGGGGCGCATTTTTTTTTATGTCAATGGAGGGGGGGGACACACACGCATTTTTAAATCTCGCACTGGGAGCCAAACTGGCTAGAAACAGCCTTGTGTGCAACACACAGTCTTCACTTTTGTTTACTTTCATGTCCTGCTGTTATGTTCACATTATACATGTGTGTCTAGCAGGGCCGGCGCCACCATTAGGCAGCTTTAGGCAACTGCCTTTGGGCGCCGGCATTTTGAGGGCGGCAGTGAGTGAAGCAAAAAAAATAAAAAAATGATGTGACAGGATCTGCACCGCAAGGGATGGAAGGCGCCTGCTCACCCGATGTCATATTTTTGTGTGTGGATGAGCTCAGGATGCTGCAGTGCAAGCAAGCTGTGTGTAAGGCTGCAGCAGCAGCAGCAACACGGAAGATGTAGCAGGAGAGGGGGGGGGGACCAAGTCTGGCCCGGCCTGCTCTGCCTTGACTGGCTCACGATTTGCGGGTATTTAGGGGCGGGGCCTAATGGCGTGAAGTCCCGCTCCCATCATAGACTTGTGCAGCTCGGAAGCCTTCACAGCTGTGAGTCTCTTATACTGTACTATCCTGTGCAGTGTGATTACACCGTGTGTCCTGCTGTGTTTTATACTGCAAGTATTATGTGGTGTATACAGTATATATATATATATATATATATATATCCCAGCGAACTGTATGTGTGCATTATACTATATGTACCGTGTGTATTATATGTGTATAATGTGGTGAATACATATCACACACTGTACTATATACTGTATGGTATATGTGTGCATTATACTGTGTATACCATACTGTGCATTACCATCGGCCTCATGCCCACCATCAATGGCGGAAGCCCATCTGGTTCTCCGCCATCGATGGCAAAAGTATTCGACATTGAGGATAAACCATCGATGATTCAGAATCAGTGATGGTTGATGGTCATCCGCGCTGTGCTGTACTCAGGTAGTGTACTGTATCTCCTGCTGGCCCTCCCTCTCTCTCTGCCTCTCCCTGACATTGGGCTTAATTCAGACCTGATCGATGCTGTGCGTTTACGCACGGCAGGCGATCAGGTCTGAACTGCGCATGCGCGCCGGCACCGCATGCCAGGCAGCCGACAGCCATCTCAGTCCTGTGATCGCCTCTGCCTAATTGACAGGCAGAGGTAGTCATTGGGCGGGAGGGGTAGGCTGGTGGCATTTGCCCGCTGTTTAGGGGGTGCGGTCTGGGCAGCACAGGCGTTCCCGGACCATGCAGGGGGCGGGCCGCGGTGGCTGCGTGACGTTACACGCAGCCGCTGCGACCCTCACAGCAATGAGTAGCTCCCTGCCAGCGCACAGCAGCTGCGCAGGTAGGGAGCTACTCCTACAGTACAAAAGTATCGCCGCTGTGCAATGCTTTTGTACTTGTGCGACGGGGTAGGGACTGACATGTGGGGCGGACTAGTCCTGTGCTGGGCGTCCCCCCGCATGTCAGTGTGCCTGATTGTAGCTGTGCTAAATTTATCACATCTACGATCAGGGGGTAAATTTACTAAGATGGGAGTTCTATTTAAGATGGGATGTTGCCCATAGCAACCAATCAGATTCCAGGTATTATCTTCTAGAAGGTGCTAGATAAATGAGAAGTAGAATCTGATTGGTTGCTATGGGCAACATCCCATCTTAAATAGAACTCCCATCTTAGTAAATTTACCCCCAGGTCTGAATTAGGCCCAGTGTCTCTATCTCTTCCTCCTCTCTGTCTGTTTCTCTCTCTCCCTGACACTGTCACTCCGTCTCCCACACTGTCTCTCTCTGACACTGTCTCACTCTCTCTCTTGCTCTCTTCCTGACACACTGTCTCTCTCTGTGACACTATCTCTCCCTCTCTGCCTGAAACTGTCACTCTTTCACTGACATTGTTTCTCTCTCTCCCCGGCACTGTCTCTCCCTCTCTGTCCCTGAAACGGTCACTCTCTCCCTGACTCTCTGTGTCTGGGGCCTGTCCCTGTGTCGTTCGCTTCCCTGCCCCGTTAACCGGGGAGAAGATCTGCTCCCTCCGGCGGCTCCTGGGTATTGCTGCGTGCCCTAACAATACCACAATTTTACCTATTGGATAAAACTAAGGCGCTGTTGTAGTCTGGAACATAAAAAACAGTGGTTGAGTGGTGGCTGCTATACATTACAGCCACATGTTCTGTTACCCTAAATCCCTTCCCTGGAGGTTGCCTATTGGCATCTCCTCCTGTGCACAATGTATGGCGGTGCACGGCCTCACACACAGACAGCAGGGCGATTGTATAACTAATGCAGCACGTGACTATAGTCCTCCCATAGCTTCCACTTACATTACGCAGCAGCAGTACACACCCCTCACTCCCGGGTAAGTAGCAGCTGGGCTGGCACACAGGCTATATATGGGATGTGTTCACGATGCCAGCTGTCGGGATTCCAGCAGTCGAAATACCGATGCTGGAATCCTGACACCCTTCAGAATACCGACGACGGAACTCCGAAAGGGTTAGGAGACGACACCAGAATACCGACAACCGGCATGCCAACCGTAAGTAACCATGCCACCTTAGCTGTAGGACCGTGAGAGGTGGGTTAGATCTAGGCACCAGACAGGGAGGGTTAGGGTTAGGCTGTAAAGGGGGGGGGGGGGGGGGGTTTAGGGTTAGGCTGCGGGACAAAGAGGGTTAGGTTTAAGCAGCAGGGATGGGAGGTTAGGTACCAAGGGGGGAGATTAGGGTCAGGCTGCAGGAGGAGTGGGTTAGGGGGTGGGGGAGAGGGGAGAACATCCCTCACTCTCCCCTGTGAGTGAGGATCCTGGCGGGAATCTGGGTATTGGAGAAAGGGGGGGGGGGGCACTGAAGATTTGCCTAGGGTGCTGAGAAACCTTGCACCGGCCCTGGTGTCTAGTACCAACATTTTAAACATTACACTGTTACAACATATTGACTCATTTAAACAACCCTGTTTGTGTTTTCACATTAAATTGTAATGGATTTTACACAGGCTTATGCATTTCAAAACACGAGCTGTTGCAGGTATTGCACCAACATGCCATGTTTTCTCAACTATTCCTTTTTATTGTGTAGCTCATGTTGCAGCAGTACTTGCATACAGAAAGTGTTTGCATAATGCACACCACTCATGCTACAGTAAAAGAAAAAGGAAAACTACACAGTTGGGAAGATTTTTTTGTTTTATTTTGTTGCCTTTGTTTTTTGGCAAATACACATATTTTGTGAAAGTATAACACAAAAACACATTTTGTTTCATATAAAACATGAAACATTAATCAACAGAGGGTGATACATTATTTCCGGTAACATAACAGCAGTCAGCCGGCCGAGCAGAGGAGCCACTCACAGTGCCCAGTACCCTATCTCAGCCAGCACACTATCAATTTGGCAGGAAGGAGCTGCACATTCTAATCCCCTAAACAACGGGGCAAACGACTAAAGAGCGCATCAGGCATGTTAACGACACCCTTTTTTCTTTACCGGCTGAAGAGGGGCTTTGGGTGAGTGGGTTCTGTGACTAGATCTGCGATTGCCCTGGCCAGAGGTGTTTTGATCCTGGCCAGGGCTGGGGGATGGTGCAGACGAGGTGGTGGGACTGAGAGTTTGGGCCTTGAGGGATGCGATCTCCTGCATGCCTTGGGCAATGGGAGCCAGAAGGGAGTCTATGTCACACATGTCTTGCCTGATAGTTGAGGTGAACTCACGCACCTCTAGAAGCATCTGTTGTTGAAATTTCTTTGTCCTTTGACCTTGCTCTTGTATGGCCAACAGGAGCTCCTGGTCGGTTGGTTGGTTTATTTGGGGGGGGGGGGGGGGCAGCAGTGTCTTACAGGTGTAGTGGTGAGTCTGGCCCACCCTCAGACATCAGATCTGAGCTACCCTCCCCAGGGTGCGTGAGCTGTACCTCCTGATCTGAATTTTTTTAAAAATCCCCCCAGAAATTAGCATTACCATTTTGCATGTTCCTAAAACTGAGTCACATCTTACTATCATAATTACCTTGGTCAGCATGCAGAGGCTCAAGGTGCAGGCATGTCTGTGTCCATCTCAGACATGCCTGCCACCTCCTTTTTGGCCACGCACCCCTAGGCCATCTCCTCCAAGGTTGTGTACTCCAAACTGTCAGGAAAATGCCCATTACCTGTCCCCCTCACGTGTCATCTTCCCCTTCAGCCGGCACTTGACGTCAGCCTATCTAAAATAAGTTACAATATAGAGGACACATATTCAACATATGTTTGTAAAGTTTGATTCAAAACACGCTTTACAATTTTCTGACACATTCTCTATTGTTTTGACAAACATTTTTAAAAACGAAAAAAAAAATTAGAACCAATATATCTACCAATGTTATATTACATTATTACAATGTTATATTACAATATTATATTACAATGTTTAAACTATTTCTAAGCACCAAACCAAAGTTATTCCTACTTGTCCTTGTACCCATACACACTGTCCTTGAGAGATTTGCAGTATGCATATGCACAAAATTCCTTAGCATGTTCGCATAGGGGAAGCAAAGAAAGCCCATTAGAACCCTTAATACCTTCTTTACACCTCCTGTGAAGTGCGGACAATGGGCGCCTCTAAGTTCACTGCATCAGTTATTTCACGCCAGATGCGCTCCTTTGTTTCTGCCTCCATGTTCTCTGGCCCATGGTGGACCTTCTTCATTGCCTGAGGGACCAGAATGTCCAACTCCCTCCTGCCAAATGAGGGCTGCCTTTTTTTCTTAGGCTTCTCCTGCAACTGTGACTTGGTACTGGGCCCGGTCCTGGTTCCACATCATCTACACAGCCAGGTCCTGGTACCTCATCATCTACAAGGCCAGGTCCTGGTACCTCATCATCTGCATGGCCAGCTGCTTGCAGCTGTTGAGCAAGTACTGCCCTTCTCTCTACAGCTCTTCTCCTACCTGCTTCTGCACGTATCCGTGCAGTCACTTTGGACAGGTGTCTGCTAATGCAATCCATGGTGAAATGCCATGCTGCGTACGGAGCTGGGGGGAGGGGGGGTTATATATGCAAATGTACACTTAATGAGATCTTGCACAGGTGCTGTATACATCATTTCTCAACTACAACTGATTGGGAGCCTTTTTTAAGGAGATACACAAGTATTTGTTTGTACCTGTCCTGCAAGTTTTTCATTTTGTTTTTTTGTGTGTTAAATATAAATTATCAGCCATATACATGTGGAGTAATGTTATCAATTTAATTTTACATACAGTATAGGCAAGTGTGTATGCACCCTTAGTTTTAGTGATGAAAAACATAACACCTGTAAGTATTTGTGTTTTACAACTTATATTGGCCACATTTGTTAGATACTTTTTACAATTTTTTTTGTTAAACACAAATTTCCAGTTTGCTTCAGTGGTGTTAGTATATCAGTTCTACGGCCAACCCCAACATGGTCCTCATCCTCTAAGGCAGGCATGTCCAAACTGCGGCCCTCCAGCTGTTGTGAAACTACATATCCCAGCATGCCCTGATACAGTTTTGCTGTCAGAGAATGCTAAAGCTGTGTCAGGGCATGCTGGGATGTGTAGTTTCTCAACAGCTGGAGGGCCGCAGTTTGGACATGCCTGCTCTAAGGCAAAGGAGGCATGCAAGGGAAACACATTCTACACTCACCCTAAAACTCACCCCTCTGTGCACATTACAGCTTCTATTTTCCACTCTCCTCTTCTAAACACTCATGAGCTTTATACTTACTTCTCTGCAAATACTTTGACAACCACAATCGGCCACCATAATAAACACTCGCAAACATCCACCAATATTTATCTCACTCTTCTGCTTTTATTAGCTGGTGACATATCAACAAATCCAGGCCCCAACAACCTGTCCCACTCACATTCAGCTGTCTCGAAACAACATAGAAATCCATCTAACCTCATAAATATCACGTGTCTCCCATCCCCCTCCAAGTCACTAAAATGTGCCTTATTGAATGCATGCTCTTTTTGTAACATATTAGCATCCATCCATGACCTCTTTATCTCTCACAACTTTAATCTGCTGGCTATAACAGAAACATGGCTCACACAATTAGACACAGCCTCCCCTCCAGCACTGTTACACAGTGGATTCCACTTCACACACACATCCAGGCCTGGTAATAATAAAGGTGGTGGGGATGTGAAATATCACTTTTTCGTGCAACCATGCATTCTGGGTGTGTTTTTGTGTATGGTCACACGTGTATAGCATTCGCACCACACTGCCAATGTGCGTGCAAATGCATACAGCAGCGATCAGGACTGAATCGGGCCCTAAGTTGCAAAGTCTGTGGTACGCTAAATGGGTATATTTGGCACAATTTTATATGTGAACACACTTGTATTTAGCCAGTAGCTGTTGCTACACTCCAAAAGCAAGTTCAAACAGCTATTCACAAGCCTTATGGGTTTCCAACAGGAACATCAAATTAAAAAATTGCTCCTCTTCTCATATGGTCTACATAAAATTGTTAGCTAAATCAGTGCAGTTTTGCTTGACTATTTTCACTTAACCCATTATTTTGTGCCTGAGTAACAGGTTTTGTTCTTAAAATTGTTTCAGCATAGTTCTGTATGTTCTGACTGCATTACCCTGTACTGACCCAACCTTTTCAAATGTTATCTACCTGTGAACCAGACCGCAGCTTCTTTTTCCATTAGCCCATACTGCCCAGAAGAGACTAGCCTTAGGCTGTGTCCTATGAGTTGATAAAGCTAATTATCTTTACAGGAATGAAAGCTATACCTTAAACACACCTTAAACCTTTAGCCGCTGTGGCCGCTATACTTAATTCACACTACGAACCTTTTACGCTATCAGCGTAAAAGGGTTCCGTAGTGTACGGACTTTGCGCACACACGCCGCGCTAACGGTACAAAGTACTCGCAGTGCATACACACCCAGAGATACACTTAAAACCTTCTACAGCAATGTAATGCAATAATAATAATAATACACTTTAAACCTTAGCAGGGCAATGAGCACACGACACCAATTGTGATTAACCGCTGGGTTCCGACACCACAGTGGATTATTTCTGAAAGGGGGTTTACAATACAAATTATACACTACAATACAAGACAATATATATAACAGGATAATGGCTACAGTCAATGTACATACGTGAGAATATTCGCGTGCACTTCCTGGTCCAGTCCTCCGTAATCAAATAGATAACGTTGTGAGTCTTGTGTCTGGCCGGCCTGCAGCAGCAGGCTTTATTTATACAAGTCTTCCAAAAGCAATACAATGGATATTGTAATCCCTTTGTCCATTGGACACAGGGATGCACTTTTACAGTACAGGAGAGGTCATAGGTTGATTTGAAAAGGTAGGCGATGTCTTTCTCAACTGCTCTTGTGGGTGGTCTCCTCTGGATTCCCGCCGCATACATAATATACAGTAAATACAGTTTATATCTATATTCTGCTTCTGCACATAACTATCCACAGGAACATGCGATCTTCCGCAGACCAACACCGGAATGTTTCCCTTAAAATACCCTACAGCTGGATACCAAATACCACCTTATAACCTTAGTCTGTCCCCTCTTATCCTGTAAAGGTGAATCCCTTTGTTCTGCAACCATTTAAACAGCTATAACTTTCTGATGTGGTGCAAGGAGACTATGTGCACATTGTGCACTATTTGGATTAAATATGTAATGTGTTCTGATGGCCCTTCATGCGTACACAAACTCTGCCGTAAATACCCATACCACGCGCCGATGCGTAGGACCGCGGGAGCGACCATACACAAAGTGCGTACATGTGCACGCACTGCAGAACAAGTGCACGCGCAGTGGGCATGTGTGTGCAGTTTATACGTGCTGTGTATTCTGCAATAATTTTTCGACTTTGACAGTCCACCCTTTGGCAGTCACCAATAACTGCCACTATCTCATCACTAAACATAAAAATATCAATATAATATCTACAGACGATTGGATGGTCGGAGGAGAGTTGTAGGCGGGAAATGTAGGACCTAGTGGGATAGTAAAAAGCATGTATGTATGAATTCATGGGGTTTATTTACTAATATTCGTGTTTTTGCAGTTTTGAAGGGTGTTTGATCTCGAATGGTATCGGGTGCATTTTACTGCAACTTTTTGAATCCTGATATGGTCATTCACTAAGCTGCCGAGTTTTGCACATTCGTTTTTTCCGATGTCGATGTGATTCATAATATCAGGCAGTGTTTTACGGGAGTGATGAGTAAAACACTGCCTGACAAAACACAAGGAATCCCGGCCGGATCTGTGAGATCCGTGCAGGGCTTCATTGTGTACCTTAAAAAGTTAATTAAAGTCTTAAAGAAGTTAGAAAAAATTGCGTGGGATCCCCCCTCCTAAGCATAACCAGCCTCGGGCTCTTTGAGCCGTTCCTGGTTGAAAAAATATGGGGGAAAAATGACAGGGGTTCCCCCATATTTAATCAACCAGCACCGGGCTCTGCGCCTGGTCCTGGTTCCAAAAATACGGGGGACAAAAAGCGTAGGGGTCCCCCGTATTTTTTAAACCAGCACCGGGCTCCACTAGCTGGGGAGATAATGCCACAGCCGGGGGACACTTTGATATCGGTCCCTGCGGCCGTGCCATTAAAACCCCAACTAGTCACCCCTGGCCGGGGTACCCTTGAAGAGTGGGGACCCCTTCAATCAAGGGGTCCCCCCCCTCCAGCCACCCAAGGGCCAGGGGTGAAGCCCGAGGCTGTCCCCCCCCATCCAAGGGCGGCGGATGGGGGGCTGATAGCCTTGTTTACAAAATGTGAATATTGTTTTTAGTAGCAGTACTACAAGTCCCAGCAAGCCTCCCCCGCAAGCTGGTACTTGCAGAACCACAAGTACCAGCATGCGGTGGAAAACCGGGCACGCTGGTACCTGTAGTACTACTACTAAAAAAATACCCCAATAAAAACAGGACACACACCGTGACAGTACAACTTTATTACATACCTGCCCACCAACATACACACATACTTACCTATGTTCCCACGAGGCTCGGTCCTCTTCTCCATGTAGAATCCTAGGGGTACCTGTGAAAAAAATTATACTCACATAATCCAGTGTACCTTCTGTTCTTTGTATAATCCACATACTTGGCAAAATAATAAAATGGAAACCCGACCACGCACTGAAAGGGGCCCCATGTTTACACATGGGACCCCTTTCCCCGACTGCCAGGACCCCCCCTGACTCGTGTCAAAGAGGGTCCCTTCAGCCAATCAGGGAGCGCCACGTCGTGGCCCTCTCCTGATTGGCTGTGTGCTCCTGTAGTGTCTGTCAGGCAGCACACGGCACAGATACAATGTAGCGCCTATGCGCTCCATTGTAGCCAATGGTGGGAACTTTACGGTCAGCGGTTGACCGAAAGTAACCTCACCGCTGACCGCAAAGTTCCCACCATTGGCTACAATGGAGCGCATAGGCGCTACATTGTATCTGTGCCGTGTGCTGCCTGACACGTGGATTATACAAACAACAGAAGGTACACTGGATTATGTGAGTATCATTTTTTTCACAGGTAACCCTAGGATTCTACATGGAGAAGAGGACCGAGCCTCGTGGGAACATAGGTAAGTATGTGTGTATGTTGGTGTGCATGTATGTAATAAAGTTGTACTGTCACGGTGTGTGTCCTGTTTTTATTGGGGTATTTTTTTAGTAGTAGTACTACAGGTACCAGCGGGCCCGGTTTTCCACCGCATGCTGCTACTTGTGGTTCTCCAAGTACCAGCTTGCGGGGGAGGCTTGCTGGAACTTGTAGTACTGCTACTAAAAACAATATTCACATTTTGTAAACAAGGCTATCAGCCCCCCATCCGCCGCCCTTGTATGGGGGGACAGCCTCGGGCTTTACCCCTGGCCCTTGGGTGGCTGGAGAGGGGGGACCCCTTGATTGAAGGGGTCCCCACTCCTCCAGGGTACCCCGGCCAGGGGTGACTAGTTGGGGTTTTAATGGCACGGCCGCAGGGACCGATATCAAAGTGTCCCCCGGCTGTGGCATTATCTCCCCAGCTAGTGGAGCCCGGTGCTGGTTTCAAAAATACGGGGGACCCCTACGCTTTTTGTCCCCCGTATTTTTGGAACCAGGACCAGGTGCAGAGCCCGGTGCTGGTTGATTAAATATGGGGGAACCCCTGTCATTTTCCCCCCCATATTTTTTCAACCAGGACCGGCTCAAAGAGCCCGAGGCTGGTTATGCTTAGGAGGGGGGACCCCACGCAATTCTTTTTACAGATTTTACACTAAACAGACCCTTTCCCATAGATAACCATGCACAGATCTCACTGATCCGTGCATGGTTATCCAAACTCGACTGGAAAAAGCAGGTCTATTTTATTGCTGCTTTTTTTAACGAATCGAAAAAAAACAGACCCGCACTTGAGCACTCAGAAACTAACACCCAAATATGAATGAATAGTGAATGCCCGTATTCTATGAAATAACAGCCGCGTTTGACCGATGGTCTATTCATTCGTATTTCTGAACGTTGTCATTCAAACCATTACGAATAGTTCAAACACTGCCGAGATTGGTGCTTAGTGAATTCCCGGATTGGGACTTAGAAAAAAAAACACAAATCGGCCAAACTCGGATTTTTAGTAAATACTGGCCCATGTCTGAGGGGCATGTATCATTGTGCCGTATATGTTTTATATAAGCTTCGAGGTATTGCGAAGTATACATTAAATCCTTCTTATCCCGTATTAAGGGTCTGTAAGTGGGCTGACAAACACTACCGAGCTCTTTTCGGCTTCTTGTTCCAACAAATGGGGTGCACATTTAGTTGATGATACATGGAGGGGGAACATATGTGAGTGCTAATATATGTGGATATCACCTGTCGACTATGTGTGTCATTAACTGAAGGTTGTAGAGATGAAGATAAGACACATATCTAAAATACATTCACATAACATTTTCATAAACATACTTGGGTAGGGCTGATGTCTTTTCCGGATGGGTGTATCTGGGCAGAGGGGGAGACAAAGGAAAAACGGGTGAAAGAAACAGGCCATGGAATTCATTTGCAATCCTTATCATAACACTGTCTCTATGGATGGGTCGTAAATTAAATCTGCTGCTATAACAATGCCCTCGCTGCTTAAACTCATCAAATTTGTGCCGTGCTTGCGCCGCGTCAGAATTCAAACACACCTAAATATCAAGCCAATAATTATGACGACTCCCAGGATACAAAGGAGAAACTTTCCTACACTTTCCTAAAATTTTGAGCCCACTCTCCTAATCCTGAGAACCAATTTCGTGGGTTCAACCATGAGACCCAGCCGGTCAGCTCATTACCGACAGCTGTTAGGGTAAGGTTGTGTCTCCTCCGGAACTCCCACTTCAACTGCAAGATATCGTCCATCTTTTGATCGATGATCTCCGTGGGGTCGTCAGTGCTGTTTGTAATATATGTACAGCACTTCACACCATACTGAGTTGCCAAAGTGACACAGTACCCACCCGTCACGGCTGTGATATAATTAAGGACCATCCTGTTCTGGATCAATTCCGTCTTGTAAGCTTGTAACTCCCTTCCCATATACCTAAAGGTGTCGTCATACATCTCAGTGATATTATCTATCAAGTTCGCTAGCGCATGGATATACCTATAATTTATAATTCCTCTGGCAGTACGGGTGATGTCTAATGTGAGAAGGAATTGAATCCCGGTGGATTTGTGGATCAAATCAGAGGCTACGTGCTCTGTCCTCTCTATAAGGTGTCTCTTGACGATGTGTTCATAGTGAGTATGAGTATAAGGAGCCTGAGCACTGCGGGGAACATCTTTCATCTTATCATGGGTTATGGTCATGACCTCTGGCAACACTCTTCCAACATAACACAATCCCTCTGAGTTCGTGGCAAGCCACTTATACGCCTTCCTCCCACATATGAAATAGGCATCATCGGGGAGAACATAGGGGACAGAATATGACATTACCATATTACAAACTTTCCAAGTGAAAAACCCAATCCCTAGTTCTCCCATCTGCTCAGTACAAGTATCAGGCTGGATGATATGAGCACAGTACCCTGGTGATACTTCTCCAACCCACATGGTCTTGCTTCCTCGAGTATACCTATACCGAAAATACCTTCTACTGTTGGCTATTTGGTGTACAAGTTCAGAGTCTATGGGTATCTTATCAGCTCTGTGCGAAAAGGCCATTGTCTGGTTATTCCACATCACTTCCCAATTTCCCGGTTTTCGGTAATCAGAAATATTGAAACATAATAAGGATCTATCTACATGATACTGGTGGAGCTTCAAACTAGGGGGCCTAGAAATATTGAATTTCTTGTCCACCGGTCTCCCACCCCGTAATTCGAGTACCTCATCTATTGCTAAAGGGTACGGTACTAATCCTGACTTGCTCTGACCTTGAGGTACTTGTGAGCACACCCAGCATTCTGTCTGGTTTAAGACCTACCCACTAGTGAGTGGTAATCACTCAATGGATGACGGTCCATGTTGATATTAAGGCTGGACTGACATCTCTGGATGCACCCATCCTCGACTATGTTCTCACAATTCCTACAAATGCAATTTTCCTCAGCCAATAATCCTTCACAGTGCCTCTGAGCTCCATGACTACCAGATCGCTTTCTGATACTCGCCTTTGCTCGAGTGATGTGTTGCTCTTGAGATTCTACAAATCCATCCCCGCCATCAGAACCCATTCCAGATCCTTTCTCGACCTCTCTGGGACCCTCACCAAAACAGACTGTCCTGGTCAACAACAGGATTAACAGGAAAACCCGGAACACAGTCTCTTGGGGTAAGTCCATCTTGTTAAGGGAAGAGAAGGGAAACAAGGAGGGGGGGAGAAAGAGGAAGAGAAGGAGGGTAGTGGGGAATGGAGAAAATAAAAAAAAACTGGTGCGACAACCGCCTCTGGTCTTGTTGTTCTCCACGCTCAGGTGCCGTCTCAACAGTACTGCCTCTCAACCTTCCCGGAACAGACACTCCAGTGATACGATGTTCTCTATACTCTGCTCTTTGTCACTGGTTCTCTCTGGGTCAGCGACCTTTCTGTAGGGAACATAAATCTTGCATTTCAATGTGTTAAACTTGTGTATTACCAGTTGTGTGAAGTGAACCATCTTTAAAAAGTGAAAAGAGAGGGGAAATATTAAAAAGAAAATTTGTCAGATTTGCGTTCACCATCAGGCTGTCACACCATCATGTATATCAGAATCTATGCACAGTCTCCCTTCACCAGTATTCCCATTCTTCACCCTTTGTGCATGGCCAGGCACACTGATACCGGTCTTCCTATGCTGGTGAGATATACTGGGTTTGGGCAGAACTCTGAAAAGACCGAGTAGGCATGTGACGTTTGAACTGTAATCCTGTCGGTGAACTTAAGAAATGAAGAGGAAACTTTGAAGACAAATCACAGAGCTTAGTAACAGATAAGTTTGTAGAGGCAAAGAAGATTTTACAAAGTTTGACATCTGGATTGGGCACTACAGGGAATGATTCCCTAATCGGTCTGTTCCCCTAAAAAAAAATTCTATGTGTGTTATATCTCTACTGGGACTATCCCAGCCATCAATCCAGTGTCTTGTCCATTCTAAGTTCATAGGGAACCCGGTATCTTTGAGATAATTTCCTCTACCTGTGATGGACATGCATCTAAAACAGTGAAATGCAACATTAGTCTTGGTGGGTATCTAACATATTTTGTGCTTCCTGGGTGGGAGCACTCTATATGTATACCATCTCTAACAAAACTCCTGTTAAGTTACTTAGAGGTCACTTCTGCTAGAGAGAGAAGCAGAAGTTTAGAGGCCTCTTCCTAACCCCAGTAAGTTCTGTCAAAAGGGTAAAGTTGCATTTATTCTGTTCTTCCCATTAACCGAATCTGTGTTTTCCTATACTGTATCGTGATTCCTTACTATATGTCCCTTGATCCCGTCTATGTGTTTAATAACGTGGTTTGTTTTCTCTGTCTAGGGGTCTATATTGGCTATGTGTTCTACTATACCTACAATCTCTGGCAAAATGGCCTTCCTTCCTACAAGTGTAGCATATCCTAGGTCCTTTCTTACTATCCGTGTTTTGGGGTTTAGGTTGATGAGACTTTGGTGTAAGGGCCTGTATACTTTCAATCCTCAGCCTCTCCTCCTGTTGTTTTCTACTCCTAACAATATTCTTGTGATGTTTAAATGCGCACTCTCTAAGACAAGCTACTGTGACCCATTTCCAATTAGGCAATGATGTTTGTACCCTGTCCCTTACTGTCTTATTGAGTCCGTCCATTAGCACAGAGACAGCCACTTCCCTATAATTCGCATCATTCCCTGTATCTGATACACCAATGTATCTATCCATTATTTGCAGGGCCCGATGGAAATATTCAGATGTTACTTCATTTTCCCTCTGTTTTATGGAGAAAATTCTTCTCCACTTAACGTGAATGGGGAAACACAACTCTAGTTGTCTATTAATTCGTTCTAAGTTCTCCTGATTGTTTTCGTCAGTCATAAGACTATCCGACTCTAATCTACAATCAGTGATACATTTTTGGGTGTCAATATTAGGGGATAGGCACGCTTTCAAAAGTATCCGCCAGTGTTTGTTTGTCGGTTCATACGCATTACCCAGATCTCTGATAAATTTCTGACATCTAGCTAAATCCTTCCGAGGGTCGGGGAATTCTGAAATGATTGATCGCAGCTCATCTCTGCGCCACGGGCAATACATTGCATTATTCCTGGTGAGGACTACTCCCTGACTATCGGTTTCCCCATTGGGAGTTACTGTTCCCAAGACAGGGTGTAATTCTACCATTCCGTTCCTGATTTGTTTACTGTGAGGTGTTGTTGTCTCTGTGCAATGAGCTGTCTCACACTTACCGGTAGCTGTGACCTCACCAGTTCTTTCATTGGGGAATATTGTTACTGCACTACCTGGTTGGACAGGCCCTACCTGATTGTCCTGCAAAGTGACTGCTTGGAGGAGAGCTGCGATTTGGCTGGATCCTTCATCTTCCTGTGACCTATAACCTGGAAAAGACTTCAAAACAGGATACATGTTGCAAAAATTAGGGTTAATACATTGTTTTTGCATACTGCTATCATTTACTGATATACCATTGACTGTAGCCATCTCTTCCCCTTCGACCTGTGTCGACACTGGTGTGTTTGTGTTCTCATTCTCGCTAGGTTTTGAACATGTTTTGCGAATTTGTTCTCTTTGCATATCCCCCTCCTGTTGCCATAATTTTAAACAATCATTATGTCTAATCCTTTGTTTTCTGGATTTTTGAAGACATATTTTACTGCTTACATTCTGCAGTACCTCTGGTTAAAAGCTGCCCACCTTAGGGAATGGTTCCCTATCTTTGTCAGTCACACGTTCCCATTCAGACAAAAATTCTTCAATACTTTTTCCTTTAAACTCCGCTGACCCCATGGGCCGCGGCTCTACAACCTGAACCCTGGTTAAACGTCCCTTACTTGAGCAACTGGCTCCCATAATTGTGGGCCTTTTCCCACAAACACCAAAATACTCAATATAATGTAACGGTGAAAGTTCTCCGAGCGCTCTTCACCCGCTCACCGCCCACGTTGGCCAGTACTACCATACACTGTCGATAGCGAAGGCAATGTACCCAACTTAGGGCCCTATGTCACCTATATTTACTGGAAGTTTTTAGGAATAACTTACCCTTTCCAGTAAAGTATCGGCCGTTGGAGATTTTCCTGAGAGAGACCAGCGAAAACTCCCTATGCACTTTATTATACACAAATCACGCTTGCGTATGTTCTATACAGCGCTGATGATACCACAATTTTACGCAAAAGCTCGTAAAAAGGATATCACGTTGCGCTATATATCGCACCCACAAACGCGCGGTACAATCGCACAGCGTATAGGTACTTGTTACTTATCTGCCGTACGACCACTGGAATCGATTTTCAGGCTGCGAAACCTCAGCCGGAGCGTATAAAAAAAACTAAATGGGTCACAACACTTCACAATTCCCTACCACGCTCCTGTGTAAGTCTCCTCACGACTTACATATTAAACCTTATATTAACGTGAGTCAGCCGCCTCACGCCACCAAGTCTCCACTCACTTGATGTACCACACACCGAGATTCCAAATTCCGTGGTTCAAATTTCCACTCGCTCTTTCATTCGCTCACTCAATTACACTTTGTTTTTTTTTCTGTACAGAAAAATTATCTTTCATTCAGACAAACAGCTTTACTCCCAGAGGCAATACAGTAAATAAGGGTTTTATACTAAACTTTGGAAGCTGGGCAAGCTTGTGTTATTGTAGCGTGGCTACTGTCTCACCTTTAAACTAAACGAACTATTGTGTAATTTGTACTTAGCGACTGTATTCTTACGCAGTTTGCGTAAATACGCGACCGTGCTTACGCCGCGTGTGCAGTTCCATACCTTGTCCGAGAAATGTGTACAAAACCGTACGTCCGCAATAGCATAAATCATAAAATTTCTATAAATGTGAGCAATATTAACTATAATTGCTCACTTAACACGCCACACAGTTTCTTTTCTGTATAAACCTTTATAACTAGGCCAGACTGCGTTTGTGTTTTACACTTACTTCCTTAATATTTATATTACGAATCTAGTAATCTGAATGTTATGGCAACAATGTGGGAGAGTATGCACAGAGTATGGGTGTACGCTTTTGTTGTGTACGCATTTGGCGCCAAAAATTAATTTACAGATTTTAAATAGCTTTTTTCCTGCTTACCGTACGAGTTCTTACCAGCATCCCTACAAACCATACAGAGCAGACACCATCTAATCAGCAAATAAGTAGGGTTTTCAGTGTATCCACCGACCAAGAAAAGGATACCTTCTGTCCACCCTTATGCTGATAGATTATGTCTGCTTGTGACCTGTTAAGCAGTAAAAATGTAGAAAATCGGACGATGCCCCCAATTGATAAAGCTGATTATCTTTACAGGAATGAAAGCTATACCTTAAACACACCTTAAACCTTTAGCCTCTGTGGCCGCTATACTTAATTCACACTACGCACCTTTTAGGGTTCCGTAGTGTACGGACTTTGCGTACACACGCCGCGCTAACGGTACAAAGTACTCGCAGCGCATACACACCCAGAGATACACTTAAAACCTTCTACAGCAATGTAATGCAATAATAATAATAATACACTTTAAACCTTAGCAGGGCAATGAGCACACGACACCAATTGTGATTAACCGCTGGGTTCCGACACCACAGTGGATTATTTCTGATAGGGGGTTTACAATACAAATTATACACTACAATACAAGACAATATATATAACAGGATAATGGCTACAGTCAATGTACATACGTGAGAATATTCGCGGGCGCTTCCTTGTCCTGTCCTCCGTAATCAAGTAAATAACGTTGTGAGTCTTGTGTCTGGCCGGCCTGCAGCAGGCTTTATTTATACAAGTCTTCCAAAAGCAATACAATGGATACTGTAATCCCTTTGTCCATTGGACACAGGGATGCACTTTTACAGTACAGGAGAGGTCATAGGTTGATTTGAAAAGGTAGGTGATGTCTTTCTCAACTGCTCTTGTGGGTGGTCTCCTCTGGATTCCCGCCGCATACATAATATACAGTAAATACAGTTTATATCTATATTCTGCTTCTGCACATAACTATCCGCAGGAACATGCGATCTTCCGCAGACCAACACCGGAATGTTTCCCTTAAAATACCCTACAGCTGGATACCAAATACCACCTTATAACCTTAGTCTGTCCCCTCTTATCCTGTAAAGGTGAATCCCTTTGTTCTGCAACCATTTAAACAGCTATAACTTTCTGATGTGGTGCAAGGAGACTATGTGTACATTGTGCACTATTTGGATTAAATATGTAATGTGTTTGATGGCCCTCCATGCGTACACAAACTCTGCCGAAAATACCCATACCACACGCCGATGCGTAGGACCGCGGGAGCGACCATACACAAAGTGTGTACATGTGCACGCACTGCAGAACAAGTGCACGCGCAGTGGGTATGTGTGTGCAGTTTATACGTGCTGTGTGTTCTGTAATATTTTTCGACTTTGACAGAGTTTACAACCGTAAACTCCACTGCGTCCTACCTATAGTCCCTGTTGAATAAACAAAACGAGAAAGAAGAAGACTCTTTTGTGGGCGCACTCTTAGGATAATCAATTAATTTTGATAAAATTTTACTTTTAATAATGAAAATGTGTAGATATATCCTGAGGTAAGTATTTAAAAAAATGCTATAATCATTAACCGGTGAAGCACCATTGGTTATATAGTGGCGTCAGTACAACGATCATGTGTCTTAAGTGTTCCTCTATTAGGTATCTGCAATGAGATTACCTATTGCCTCAATAACACACCTGACTCCTAGGCCTGGTCCATCACCTACTTGTCTCCATTGTGGGTGTCGAATCGCACCATATGTATATCCTATTCGCTGGCAAATACGCTATGGACTGGATTCATAGAATAAGAATAATAGTCTGGAAGGAAGATGTAGAGGGTGGATCTGCTGTTAGCATTAGGCACAGAGTCCGATGAAGCCTGGTTTCTACAACACTTGGTATTCCCAGGAGGTCTCCCATCCAGGTACTGACCAAGCCCAACACTGCTTAACTTCCAAGATCGGACGGTATTAGGCAGTGTGGTATGGTAGTAGTATACCTTATGATGACTCAGGGATCTCTAATGAGAGTCCACCTAGTACTTGAGGGAGTGCTGGAAATGAGTAAATACCATAGATATGATAGAATAAATAGGCAGAAAGAAGCATGAAGTGGATCTGCTGTCACTGTTAGGTAAGGGTCAATTGTGCCCAAGCACCGCAACATACAACCTTTAAATCAGTGATGAGAGTCCGTTAGAACTCAAAAGAGTGCAATAGCTCAATATATTAACAGGGAGTCCACAATAAACAGTAAATCTGTTTGCCAAAAGTTGGTTCTATAACCATGACACATTCATTGTTTGAATGAGAATTATCCTTTGGTCATTAGATGCTTGGATCACATTATCAGCAGCACTGTGGATACTTGTAATGCCCAACTAGCACACATAGGAAATTCAAATCCAGTGCAGCTGAATATGCTTTAAAATGTATTTATAGTTTGCTCAACATGTCACCACTGATGGGTTGTCTTAAGATGTCTAGCTGCAACTATTAATATTATATGTTAGGTTTATAATCTCCTTTGGAGCAGGAGCTGGCGTTTTGCTTCATTACCAATTAAGATTTTCATCCAATTGTCTCTTAGGAGACAAAAAACAGCTGTTAATCTATATCCTAGGGTGACATATTCATTGTTTTGGTTATAGAACCATCTTTGGCAAACAGATTTACTGTTTATTGTGGACTCCCAGTTAATCTACTCTGTGCCTAACGCTAACAGCAGATCCACCCTCTACATCTTCCTTCCAGACTTTTATTCTTATTCTGTGAATCCAGTCCATAGTGTATTTGCCAGCCAATAGGATATACATATGGGCCCTCATTCCGAGTCGTTCGCTCGGTAATTTTCTTCGCATCGCAGTGAAATTCCGCTTAGTACGCATGCGCAATATTCGCACTGCGACTGCGCCAAGTAATTTTACAATGAAGATAGTATTTTTACTCACGGCTTTTTCTTCGCTCTGGCGAACGTAGTGTGATTGACAGGAAATGGGTGCTACTGGGCGGAAACACGGCGTTTTCGGGGCGTGTGGATAAAAACGCTACCGTTTCCGGAAAAAACGCAGGAGTGGCCGGAGAAACGGGGGAGTGTCTGGGCGAACGCTGGGTGTGTTTATGACGTCAAACCAGGAACGACAAGCACTGAACTGAACGCAGATGCCGAGTAAGTCTGAAGCTACTCTGAAACTGCTAAGTAGTTTGTAATCGCAATATTGCGAATACATCCGTCGCAATTTTAAGAAGCTAAGATACACTCCCAGTAGGCGTAGGCTTAGCGTGAGCAACTCTGCTAAATTCGCCTTGCGAGCGATCAACTCGGAATGAGGGCCATGGTGCGATTCGACACCCACAGTGGAGACAAGTAGGTGATGGACCAGGCCTAGGAGTCATGTGTGTTATTGACGCAATAGGTAATCTCATTGCAGATACCTCATAGAGGAACACTTAAGACACATGATCGTTGTACTGACGCCACTATATAACCAATGGTGCTTCACCGGTTAATGATTATAACATTTTTTTTAAATACTTACCTCAGGATATATCTACACATTTTCATTATTAAAAGTTAAATTTTATCAGAATTAAGGAAGATATAGAGGGTGGATCTGCTGTTAGCATTAGGCACAGAGACCGATGAAGCCTGGTTTCTACAACACTTGGTATTCCCAGGAGGTCTCCCATCCAGGTACTGACCAAGCCCAACACTGCTTAACTTCCAAGATCGGACGGTATTAGGCAGTGTGGTATGGTAGTAGTATACCTTATGATGACTCAGGGATCTCTAATGAGAGTCCACCTAGTACTTGAGGGAGTGCTGGAAATGAGTAAATACCATAGATATGATAGAATAAATAGGCAGAAAGAAGCATGACGTGGATCTGCTGTCACTGTTAGGTAAGGGTCAATTGTGCCCAAGCACCGCAACATACAACCTTTAAATCAGTGATGAGAGTCCGTTAGAAATCAAAAGAGTGCAATAGCTCAATATATTAACAGGGAGTCCACAATAAACAGTAAATCTGTTTGCCAAAAGTTGGTTCTATAACCATGACACAATCATTGTTTGAATGAGAATTATCCTTTGGTCATTAGATGCTTGGATCACATTATCACCAGCACTGTGGATACTTGTATTGCCCAACTAGCACATATAGGAAATTCAAATCCAGTGCAGCTGAATATGCTTTAAAATGTATTTATAGTTTGCTCAACATGTCACCACTGATGGGTTGTCTTAAGATGTCTAGCTGCAACTATTAATATTATATGTTAGGTTTATAATCTCCTTTGGAGCAGGAGCTGGCGTTTTGCTTCATTACCAATTAAGATTTTCATCCAATTGTCTCTTAGGAGACAAAAAACAGCTGTTAATCTATATCCTAGGGTGACATATTCATTGTTTTGGTTATAGAACCATCTTTGGCAAACAGATTTACTGTTTATTGTGGACTCCCAGTTAATCTACTCTGTGCCTAACGCTAACAGCAGATCCACCCTCTACATCTTCCTTCCAGACTTTTATTCTTTTTCTGGGAATCCAGTCCATAGTGTATTTGCCAGCCAATAGGATATACATATGGTGCGATTCGACACCCACAGTGGAGACAAGTAGGTGATGGACCAGGCCTAGGAGTCAGGTGTGTTATTGACTCAATAGGTAATCTCATTGCAGATACCTCATAGAGGAACACTTAAGACACATGATCGTTGTACTGATGCCACTATGTAACCAATGGTGCTTCACCGGTTAATGATTATAGCATTTTTTTTAAATACTTACCTCAGGATATATCTACACACTTTCATTATTAAAAGTTACATTTGATCAGAATTAATTGATTATCTCAGTCCTAAGAGTGCGCCCACAAAAGAGTCTTCTTCTTTCTCTCTTTATTCAGGTGTCCCTATCGACTCAGGGTGCACCGCCTATTTGTAAACCAAGGAATCATTACCTTAGTATCTATGATATATGCTTCTTTAATATTTATCTTGAATTCAATACTGGTGCAGAACCCAACATTTTTTTAGTCCCTGTTGAATGCTCAGAATTTAAAGATGCATCCCTAAAATGAATAGGGATGTGTTAATCCACAGATTTCAATGGACCAGATGGTTTATTCCCATAGATTAAAAATGTTTATTAAAACCAAAAAATGACTAACATTTGACATACATATAAAGTGCAATCCGTGACTTGGCAGCAGAGGCTAGTGAAAGTGACCGTGCAATTAGTAAACACAATATCTCTCACCATGAGATGAAGCTGCGGTGGGCTAGCTTATATTTAAGCAGTATGGTCCTAGGCTGAAAGTAGCCCAGCACCACCGCAGTGAGTTTAATTCAGCATGTGAGTCCTTCCACTGGTATCACTGCTCCTCGTCCATTAAGTCCTCTGTCCAAAAACAACGCGTTTCGGTCACTATCCTGTGACCGTTTTCAAGTATTGAATAGAGGAACTTGTCATGAGTCCATATTTATACCCATTTACCTAATTAAAATATCTTACACATGTGGTTACACACATTCGCGTCATTTCGAGCGCACTAGTCCGGAAATGATGCGATGTGCGTTCCAGTCGCGTGGGAAGTGACGCGCTCCGTGTTCCAGTTGCACCGGAAGTGACGCCTCCGTGTTCGCCCACCTTCCAAAGCCGGAGGTGACGTCCTATGCGTTCCAGCACCGGGCGGAAATCAACCATGCGTTCCATTGTGCCGCCGGAGTTCCCATTGTAAACATAACACTCGGTTTAATCCCGAACGGCTCCATTTAGATAATCCTTTTGGAGATAGACAAAAACACCCTCCGAGAAGTCCTCTTATTCAAAGTCCATAATGGAATATGTAGGTGGAACATTTCAACATTTAACTTTTTACCATTCACTGTGAATTCTGTAGTTTTGCGAGGGATGTCTTTTCTAGTGGTCGTCCTACACATCAGACATGTCCCACATCTATGAAAACCCTGGTTACATGTTCTCACCAGAGAGTTCTCAGGAAGGTGTAGGACGACCACTAGAAAAGACATCCCTCGCAAAACTACAGAATTCACAGTGAATGGTAAAAAGTACAAAATCAGGGATTTCATAACCTGTCATTCCAGAAACATCATTTATTTGCTGGAATGCAGGTGCGGACAGATATATGTGGGAAAAACATCCAGACCCCTGAAAACCAGAATGGCGGAACATGTGTACAATATCCGCAAGGGTTTGGATAGTCACCCTTTTTCGGAACATTTTAACAAAGTACATAAAAAATGCGAGGGTCATATTGTGAGATATCTGGGGATACAGCAAGTAAAATCTAATTGGAAGAATAGGGATCTTGATAAACGCCTTGCACAAAGCGAGATGCGCTGGATATTCGATTTAAATTCCTTGAGACCAAATGGTCATAATGTTGATTTCGAATTGAAATGGTTTTTAGATTAACGATGCACTTTTATTATAATATTTTTATGTTTGTTCTAAAACTGTGTCTTTCTCTCTTTCATATACACAAATTATGGAAACTGCATGTATGAACATATTTCCTGTGGGAAACTCTATTCAACATTTCCAAAGGAAGGGGGACCCTTATCGGGTAATAGGGATGGACTAGTGGGAATACTAAGTACCACGTAGTTTGGTCAGATGGGGTCCCTTATTCCCACAAAGTATAAATATCTTTGAAAAGGGAAAAATCCCCGGTCAGAAAGGAGTACCGCTTGAATAATAAAGAAGAAATCTATGTTTCCCTTAACCAAGATGGCAGAGATGGCCTCCGTTGAAATGTTCCACCTACATATTCCGTTATGGACTTTGAATAAGAGGACTTCTCGGAGGGTGTTTTTGTCTATCTCCAAAAGGATTATCTAAATGGAACCGTTCGGGATTAAACCGAGTGTTATGTTTACAATGGGAACTCCGGCGGCACAATGGAACGCATGGTTGATTTCCGCCCGGTGCTGGAACGCATAGGACGTCACCTCCGGCTTTGGAAGGTGGGCGAACACGGAGAACGTCACTTCCGGCGCGACTGGAACACGGAGCGCGTCACTTCCCACGCGACTGGAACGCACATCGCATCATTTCCGGACTAGTGTGCTTGAAATGACGCGAATGTGTGTAACCACATGTGTAAGATATTTTAATTAGGTAAATGGGTATAAATATAGACTCATGACAAGTTCCTCTATTCAATACTTGAAAAAGGTCACAGGATAGTGACCGAAACGCGTTGTTTTTGGACAGAGGACTTAATGGACGAGGAGCAGTGATACCAGTGGAAGGACTCACATGCTGAATTAAACTCACTGCGGTGGTGCTGGGCTACTTTCAGCCTAGGACCATACTGCTTAAATATAAGCTAGCCCACCGCAGCTTCATCTCATGGTGAGAGATATTGTGTTTACTAATTGCACGGTCACTTTCACTAGCCTCTGCTGCCAAGTCACGGATTGCACTTTATATGTATGTCAAATGTTAGTCATTTTTTGGTTTTAATAAACATTTTTAATCTATGGGAATAAACCATCTGGTCCATTGAAATCTGTGGATTAACATATCCCTATTCATTTTAGGGATGCATCTTTAAATTCTGAGCGCCAATGCACGCCACACATACTATTTTGTCACGTGTGAATTTCAGGGATTTCATGTGTTTTTCCCTTCATGTGTAGTAGCAAGGCTGCCTAGAGTTTTTCATTGCGCATTTACTGTCGTTTGTACACCTGTTTCTGATTCACAGTCCCTGTTGAATATCAGGATTTTCATTACACTCCAGTCCCCCCCAATTAGCCAGAACAAATTGATAGTGGCATGATGCTTCCATATTTGAACCAAACATTATAGAAGCACAGTAATTGGAAGTGATATTATATATTTGAGTTTTGCTAAAATGTTTAATCCCAGTCTTAAACATCAGATCACTAAGTATGAGGGCGCAAGGAAGGCCCACTGTGAGCTGTCCTGGGCACCTGCCGGGCCTCTTCAACAAGCCCATATGTAAGTAACTGGTGTTTGTCCATGGGTAAGTAACTGTAGGGTGCCATGTGCCACCTGTGCCAGTTCACTTTTAGCGGTGCAGGGCCACCCACAGCCTTGATCTGCATTTATGTGGCTGGCTGCGGGAAGTAGACTGAATGACGTCTGAGGGGAGGCAGGCTGAATGGCGGCTGAGGGCAGGCGGGCAGAAGGAAGGCACTGTGGCACTGCTGTGGCAACTCTCACATGCTACTATATATACTGTATATACTCCACTGTGCTACTGTATATACTCCGCCTCCCTCAGCTTCCTAGTCTCATAGCAGGTAGCATTGCAGCAATTAGCATTCATGATCGTGATAATGTCGATTATCTTACAGGAAAGAAAGCTATACCTTATACACACTTAGAATACACTTTACCATGGAGCCGCTGCGGCCGCTAAACTTAGTACACACGCTACGTACTTTATACACTGTTTGCGTACGGAGTCCCGTATCACTGTACGGACTTAGCGTACAAACGCTGCGCTGGGGGTACAAAGTACACACAGCGCGCACACACCCAGAGATACACTTTAAACCTTCACAGTAATGCAATGCAATGATAAAACACTTTAAACCTTAGCAGGGCAATGAAGACACGACACCAATTGTGATTTATCCGCTGAGTTCTGACACCACAGTGGATTATTGCTGAAAGAGGGTTACAATATAAATAATACAATACAATATAACAGAGTAAATGGCTACATTCAATGTTACATACGTGAGTAGATTCGCTTGCGCTTCCCGGCCTGGTCCTCGGTCATCAAATAGATAACTTTGTGAGTCTTGTGATTTTGCAGGCCAGAAGCAGGCTCTCTTTATACACTTCTTCCAAAAGCAATACAATAGATACTGTAATCCCTTTGTCCATTGGACACAGGAATGCACTTTTACAGTACAGGAGAGGTTATAGGTTGGTTTGAATAGGTGGGCAATGTCTTTCCCAACTGCTCTTGTGGGTGGTCTCCTCTGGATTCCCGCCGCATACATAATGTACAGTAAATACAGTTTATATCTATATTCTGCTTCTGCACATAACTATCCGCAGGAACATGCGATCTTTCGCAAACCAACACCGGAATGTTACCCTTAAAATACCCTACAGCTGGATACCAAACACCACCTTATGACCTTGTTCTGTCCCCTCCTATTCTGTAAAGGCGAATCCCTTTGTTCTGAAACCATTTAAACTGTTGTTTATTTCATATGTGGTGCAGGGGGACTATGTGTACATTGTGCGCTATTTGGATTAAATATGTAATGTGTTTTGATAGCTCTCCATGTGTTCACAAACTCTACCATAAATACCCATACCACGCGCTGATGCGCACGACCGCGGGAGTGACCATACGCAAATTGCGGATATGTGCACGCACGGCAGAACAAGTACACGCACAGAGGCCATCTGTGTGTGGTTTGTACGTGATGTGTGTACTGCAATATTTTTCGACTTTGACAGTCCACCCTTTGGCAGTCACCAATAACTGCAACTATCTAATCCCTAAACAGAAAAATATCTACACAATATCGACAGAAGTTTGGATAGTCGGGAGAGAGGGGTAGGTAGGAAATGTATGACCTAGTGGGATAGTAAAAAAGCATGTATGTATGAATCCGTGTCTGAGGGGCATGTATCATCGTGCCGTATATGTTCTAAAAAAGCTTCGAGGTATTGCGAAGTATACATTAAATCCTTCTCATCCCGTACTAAGGGTCTGTAAATGGGCCAACAAACACTACCGAGCTCTTGTCGGATTGTTCCAACAAATGGGGTGCACATTTAGTTGATGATACACGGAGGGGAGACATATGTGAGTGCCAGTATATGTGGCTATCACCTGTCGACTATGTGTGCTATTAACTGGAGGTTGCAGAGATGAAGATAAGACACATATCAAAAATACATTCACATAAACATTTTGGGTAGGGCAGATGTCTTTTCCGGATGGATGTATCTGGGCAGAGGGTGAAACACAAGAGAAACGGGTGAAAGAAACAGGCCATGAAATTCATTTACAATCCTTATCATAACACTGTCTCTATGGATGGGTCATAAATTAAATCTGCTGCTATAACAGCACTCTTGCTCCTTAGACTCATCAATTTTGTGCCGTGCTTGCACCACGTCAGAATTCGAACACACCTAAATATCAAACCAATAATTATGACGACTCCCAGGATACAAAGGAGAAACTTCCCTACACTCATAATAACATTTTGAGCCCACTCTCCTAAACCTGAGAACCAGTTTCGTGGGTTCAACCATGAGACCCAGCCAGTCAGTTCATTACTCACAGTCGCCAAGGTAAGGTTGTGTTTCCTCCTGAACTCCCACTTCAACTGTAAGATATCGTCCATCTTTTGATCGATAATCTCCGTTGGGTCATCAGTGCTGTTTGTAATATACGTACAGCACTTCACCCCATATTGAGTTGCCAGAGTAACACAGTACCCACCCATCACGGCTGTGATATAATTCAGGACCATCCTGTGCTGAATCAGTTCCTTCTTGTAAGCTTATAACTCCCTTCCCGTATACCTGAAGGTGTCGTCATACATCTCAGTGATATTATCTATCAAGTTCGCTAGCGCATGGATATACCTATAATTTATAATTCCTCTGGCAGTACGGGTGATGTCTAATGCGAGAAGGAATTGAATCCCGGTGGATTCGTGGATCAAGTCAGAGGCTGCGTTCTCTGTCCTATCTATGAGGTGTCTCTTGACGGTGTGTTCATAGTGAGTATGAGTATAAGGAGCCTGAGCACTGTGGTGAACGTCTTTCATCTTATCATGGGTTATGGTCATGACCTCTGGCAGTAATCTCCCAATATAACACAATCCCTCTGAGCTCAGGGCAAGCCACTTGTACGCCTTCCTCCCACATATGAAATAGGCGTCATCTGGGAGAACATAGGGGACAAAATATAACATCACCATATTACAAAGTTTCCAAGTAAAGAAACCCATCCCCAGTTCTCCCATCTGCTCAGTACAAGTATCGGGCTGGATGATATAAGCACAATACCCTGGCGATACTTTTCCAAACCACATGGTCTTGCTTCCACGAGTATACCTATACCGAAAATACCTCCCACTGTTGGCTATTTGGCGTACAAGTTCAGAGTCTATGGGTATCCTATCAGCTCTGTGTGAAAACGTCATTGTCTGGTTATTCCACGTCACTTCCCAATTTCCCGGTTTTCGGTAATTGGAAATATTAAAACATAATAAGGATCCATCTACATGATACTGGTGGAGCTTCAAACTAGGGGGCCTAGAAATATTGAATTTCTTGTCCACCGGTCTCCCACCCCGTAATTCGAGTACCTCATCTATTGCTAAAGGGTATGGTACTAATCCTGACTTGCTCTGACCTTGAGGTACCTGTGAGCACACCCAGCATTCTGTCTGGTTTAAGACCTTACCCACTAGTGAGTGGTAATCACTCAACGGATGCCAGTCCATGTTGATATTAAGGTTGGACTGACATCTCTGGATGCACCCATCCTCAACTATATTCTCACAATTCCTACAAATACAATATTCATCAGACAATAACCCCTCACAGTGCCTCCGAGCTCCTTGACTACCAGAGCGCTTACTGATGCCAGCCTTTACCAAAATGATGTGCTGACCCTGAGATCCTACAAATTCGTACTTGCCATCAGAACCCATTCCAGATCCCTGATCGATCTCTCTGGGACCCTCACCAAAACAAACTGTCCTTATCAAAACCAGAATTACTAACAGAACCCAAAACGCAGTCTCTTTCCATTTCGTTAAGGGAAAGGAGGAAAATAAGAAGGAGAAAAGAAAGGAAAAATGCAGGGGGAGGTGAAAAAAGAAAGTGGTACGACAACCGTTCTAGCTCTTGTTACGCTCTGTGCTCAGATGCCTTTCAACAGTCCTGCCTCTCAACTTTCCCGGAACAGACACTCCAGTGATACGAGATTCTCTACACTCTGATCTTTGTCACGAGTTCTCTCCGGGTCAGCGACCTTCTTGCAGTGGGACGAGTGGATCCACATCTCTCTTTCGGCGACTTTCAATGCTGTTGTGCTGGTTAACAAGACTTGATATGGTCCTTCCCACCTGTCTATGAGGCAACCTGAGCGTAAGATATTTCGAATCATCACATAATCCCCAGGTTCAATGTCATGACAATTACTGTTCGGCAGGTCAGGAATCACCAGCTTTAAATTTCTATGTTGATTTCTCAGCTGCTGGCTCATCCCAACCAAATATTTCACAGTCACTACATTATTACATTTCAGATCATCCTGGGGGTCTATCATTACATGAGGTTGTCGACCAAAAAGGATTTCAAAGGGTGATAGGTTAAGGGGAGACCTGGGAGTGGTTCTGATGCTGTACAACACTAGTGGCAAAGCTTCTGGCCACGACAATCCAGTTTCAACCATTAATTTGCTCAGCTTGTTCTTAATAGTGCTATTCACTCTCTCCACCTTTGCACTCGCCTGTGGACGGTATGGAGTATGCAGCTTGCTATTAATTCCCATCAGTTTGCACATGACCTGAAAGACTTCACCTGTAAAATGGGTACCCCTATCACTTTCAATTATTCTAGGGATACCGTATCTACACACAAATTCCTGCACAATTTTCTTTGCAGTGAATGTAGCAGTATTTGTGGCAGCAGGGAACGCTTCTACCCAATTTGAAAATACGTCAATACAAACTAACACATATTTTAAATTCCTACAGGGTGGTAACTGTATGAAATCTATTTGTATTACCTGAAAAGGACCGTCTGTCGGAGGGATATGGGATGGCTCTGTTGGTATTGACTTTCCAATATTCTTCCTCAAGCAAGTAAAACATGTCATTGCTCTCTTACCTGCATGAGAAGAGAATCCTGGTGCACACCAGTAGGCTCTCACCAGCTTACACATACCCTCTTTACCCAGATGAGTCAGACCGGTTGCCGCCTCAGCTAAGCTTGGAAAATATGCTCTGGGGGCTACTGGCTTACCTTGTCCACCTGTCCTCAGTCCCGAGGGTTCCTGGCCATATCCCTTTGACCTCCAGACTGCCCTTTCCTGTGAAGAACACAAATCTTGCATTTCAATTAATTGTTGTGTATTGATCGTGGTAAATGTCATCAGTGATGTGATGTTTGTTTGTATGGGGGTGCTGGCTGCTGATTTAGCAGCTTCGTCTGCCCGGCTGTTACCAAGTGAAATTGGGTCTTGGTTGTAAGTAAGTGCTTTACACTTGATAACAGCCACTCTGTCTGGTTCCTGTATCGCTGTTAGGAGCCTTTTTATGTGGGACGCATGCGCTACAGGTGTGCCAGCTGCCGTCATGAACTTTCTGAGGCGCCATAGGGCCCCGAAATCATGCACCACTCCAAAGGCATACCTAGAATCTGTGTATATATTAGCTGACTTACCCTTGGCCAATTCACACGCTCTGGTTAGGGCGACCAACTCAGCAACTTGTGCTGAGTGCGGTGGGCCCAGGGGTTCAGCTTCTATGATACCTCTGTCGTCTACAACTGCATATCCAGTACACAGGTCTCCAGAGTCCGTCTGTCTGTGGCAACTACCGTCAGTGTAAAAGGTAAAATCTACGCCTTCCAGTGGGTTGTCACTAATGTCAGGTCTCGCAGTGAAAGTCTGATTCAGGTATTCCATACAGTCATGCATATCAGTGTCTGCACTAAATCCTCCTTCACCATCATTCTCATCCTCCACCCTTTGTGCCTGTCCAGGCACACTTGGCAAGTAAGTTGCAGGATTTAGTGCGCTGCATCTCTTAATGTTGATGTTTACAGGGGCCATCAGTGATAATTCCCACCTTTTAAACCGCGCGGATGAGACATGTCTGGTTTGGGCGGAGTTCAGTAAGGCTGATACAGCATGAGGTGTATGGATGGTCAGGTTGTGTCCTAACACTACGTCTTCGCTTTTACTTACTAGCAAAGCTATCGCTGCAACACTTCGCAAGCATGTGGGGAGAGACCGTGCTACGGTGTCCAACTGTGCACTGTAGTAAGCTACCGGCCTGCTGGCATCACCATGTCTCTGGGTTAAAACTCCTGCTGCGCACCCTGCACTTTCTGTACCGTATAATTCAAAGGGCTTCCCATAATCTGGCATACCTAATGCAGGTGCCTGTGATAGGCACTGTTTGAGTCTCTCAAATGCCAGTTCGGACTCATCTGTGTGCGAGATCCGATCTGGTTTGTTCGAAGAGACCATCTCTTGCAAAGGTAAAGCCAATATGGAGAACCCTGGGATCCAGTTTCGGCAGTACCCACACATTCCAAGGAAAGTGCGGATCTGTTGCTGGGTTTGTGGCAGAGTCATGTCGCGAATCGCCTGTATTCTATCAGCGGTGAGGTGTCTAAGTCCTTGAGTCAAGCAATGTCCCAAATATTTTACCCTGGTCCGGCACAACTGCAACTTATCCTTTGAAACCTTGTGTCCCGTTTGAGAAAGATGAAACAGAAGCTGTTTCATGTCTTTCAAGGACGACTCAAGTGAATCAGAATACAACATTAAGTCATCGACATACTGTATTAGCACTGATCCACTCTCAGGTTGAAAGGATTGTAAAAAGTCATGCAAAGCCTGGGAGAAAATACTTGGGCTGTCAATGAAACCTTGGGGGTGACGAGTCCAGGTGTACTGTACTCTCCTGTATGAAAATGCAAAGAGGTATTGGCTGTCAGGGTACAGAGGGACATAAAAGAAAGCAGAACAGAGGTCAATAACAGTGAAAAATTTTGCAGTAGAGGGAATTTGCACGAGGATGACAGCTGGATTGGGCACTACGGGGAATTGGCTCTCAACTATCTTGTTTATCCCCCTTAAATCCTGCACTAGCCTGTAACCCCTCCCCCCACTCTTTTTCACAGGGAAGATGGGACTATTGGCAGTGCTGGACGTCCTGACTAGGATGCCCTGTTGTAGCAACCGCTCTATGACGGGGTACACTCCTAATTCTACCTCTGGCTTCAGAGGATACTGAGGGATTTTTGGAGCTATCCTACCATCTTTTACTTGCACTACTACTGGAGCTACATTCGCCATCAATCCAGTGTCTTGTCCATCTTTGGTCCAAAGGGAACCCGGTATTTGTGAGATCATTTCCTCTACCTTTGATGGACACTTGTCTATAACAGCAGAGTGCGACATTAGCCTTTGAGGGGTGTCTAATATATCTTGCACTTCTTGAACGTGATTCTCGGGTATATCCAAGAAGACACCCTCAGGACTACAATATATGACACACCGCATTTTACACAATAAATCTCTGCCGAGCAGATTAGTCAGAGCCGATGCAGCCAGCAGAAAAGAGTTTTTGGTCTGCAGGGGCCCTATCGTAATCTCTGCCGGTCTACTCAAAGGGTAGTGTTGCACCGTTCCTGTTACTCCCATTGCCGAAATTGTTTTACCCGTGGTTTCTATACCTACAGTCGAATTTAGCACTGACCTGGCCGCCCCTGTATCTACAAGAAAAGGTAATGGTACACCAGCTACATCAACCGTGACCTCAGGTTCACTACCAAGGCTAGCAATCAACTTCACTGGCTGCAGACTACAGGTGTGGCCCAACCCCTATTGTGTGGTGAGCCCCTCCCGCAGCACATTGGCGGCTACGATATGTGGGGGAGGTAGCTGAGAATTTTCGGAGGTCTGCCCATCTCTCCTTGGTGGGTACCTCCTTATTTCCCCTGCATGTGGCTCGTAACTTCTCCTATGTGGTCCCTGATCCCAATTATGTGAGTAGTAGTGTGGTTTGTATTTTCTGTCTAGGGGTCTATCTTGGCTATGCGCTCTACTACTCTTACAGTCTTTGGCAAAATGCCCTTCCTTCCTACAAGTGTAACATGTTCTAGGTCTGTCCAAAACAACAGGGGTCCGGGTTTTCGGCTGATGGGGTTTTGCCATAAGGACCTGTATACTTACTGTCATCAGTTTTTCCCCCTGTGACTCCCTGTGTTTAATGATGTTCCTATCATGCTCGATAGCGGACTCTCTCAATGCAGCCACCGAGATACCTCTCCAGTTTGGTAGAGAAGTCTGTACCCTTGTTCTGAGTGCCTCCTTCAACCCGTCCATTAATACTGAAACAGCTACCTCCCTGTGATGTACATTGTCTCTAATGTCCTCGATCCCAGTGTATCTAGCCATTTCCTGCAGTGCTCAATGGAAATATCCGGATGCTGTTTCACCTTCCTTTTGTCTTATGGAAAAGATTTTATTCCATTTGACAACAGTAGGGAAATATATTCCTAATTGCAGATTGATTTGTCGTACATTCTCCTGAGTGTACTCATCAGTGAGAGGTACTTCTGCGTCTAAGTTGCAATCAGTTATAAATTTTGCGGGGTCAATATTTTAGGGTAAACATACCCGTAGCACTGTTCGCCAATCTTTGTTTGTGGGTTCGGTGGCATTACCTAACTCTTTAATAAACCTCTGGCATGCGACTAGATCTTTTCTGGGATCAGGAAATTCTGACATAATTGACCTTAATTCTGTCCGGGACCAGGGACAATGCATGGCAATGTGTTAGGATCTCCTGCTCTGTGCTGCCACGTCGCCATGGCAACCGGGAGGCAAGTGTTAGCGAAGTAACCTGAGCGCAGCTGATACTCCGGTCCGGGTTTTTACTGTGTAGTGGTTACAGGCTCTGTGCACGGCAGGGAATCCGGCGCTGGTTTTGTGCTCACAGTCTGTGATGTCTGAGTGGGGCGTGGACAGCACCTGCTATATAAACCATCCTCTCAGGCTAGGCAAATGCTGCTGAATCTTTGTTTGTTAGTCAGTTCCAGAGAGTTAGCTAGTACTGTGTGACTTTGTATTTACTTGTTGCTTACTGCGAATAGGCCTTGGGATTCGGTACTTCATTCTGCCAATCCGGACCTAGCAGTAAGACTGGAGTCAGTTGTTTGACCTGCTGGGGTTCTTTTGCTATTCTGTGAACCCAGCAGGTTTGCGGCTGTACTCTCAGACCTGCTTGCTTAATCCTCCCTCACTGTGCAGGGCGTCCAGGTGTCAGTTTAGTGGCAGTAAGCTGAACCTGTGCCCTGCAAGTGGGGGTTAGGATTGTGGATACTCTCCTTGTGTCTATATTTCTATCTCTGACCAAGGAGTTTATTCCCACACCCGTTGGTAACCCTTTGGGGTTTTTTCTGTTGCTCTTAGCAACATCATTTCAGGTGCTCCACATGTTAAATCACTACACATTGCTTCATTGTCCGCTCTATTCCATCTGAGCATTCCTGACACTAGGGAGACACCCAATTCCTGAGCCTTTGGGCTTCTCCGTTCACTTTGTGTTTATTAGTTATTCCATCACCTCCTGTGTATGTTATGTTATACTGTCTGTGAGTTTGTTTGCTTCGCTTCCCTCTCTGTTCATACACCGGTATACTCCTGTTAGCACTGGTGTGCGTAACACAATGTTCCTGACGGGAGTTACTCCCTGAGCGTCAGTCTTCCCATTGGGGACTGCGATCACCCTGACAGGATTTAATTCAATTACATCATTTTGATTTGACTCTACAATGTGAGGTGCTATGGTTTCTGCATAATGTACAGTACCGTACTTACCTGTGGACACGACCTCACTTATCCCTCCACTAGGGGGCCTGACTACTGCTCTTGCTGGTTGGGCCGTGCCCACCTGAGTGTCTTGTATGGTGGCTGCTAGAGAGTGCCGATATCGTGCTGGACTCATCCTCTTGTTCGCAGTCCTGGGGAAAATTTAAAACAGGGTACAACTGGCAAGGGTTAGCGTTAGTACATTTTGCAATTACACTTCTATTCTGTACCAATGTATCATTGCCTGTAGCCATTTTCTCCCCACCAATATATGGTGGTGGTGATGCGGTCGCCATTGTTTTCCCGCTAGGGTTGGAACCTGCAGCACGAGCTAATTCCCTTTGCATATCTCCCTCCTGTTGCTGCAAATTTAAACAATCTGTATGTTTAATCCTTCGTTTCTTGGATTTTATCAGACAAATCCTTAACCTTAAATTCTGTAATACCTCTGGTTCAAAGCTGCCCACCCTAGGGAATGGTTCCCTATCATTGTTAGTCATACAGATCCACTCATTGCATAAAACTTCTGTGTGTGTGAACCATATTTTTCACACATGATAAACCTTGCTGAGCCTTTTGGCCACAATTCTGCCTCAACCCTGTCTAAACGTCTCTTACTTGAGCAACTGGCTCCCATATTTGTGGGTCTCTTCTAATATCTTTAAAAAAAAATCCCACAAACACCAAAATACTCAATATAAGTAGACGGTGGAAGTATACCTGAACGCCTTCCACTCGCTCTCGCCCACGCTGGCCAATACAACGATTCACTGTTGATAGCAGATCGCAATGTACCCAACTTAAGGCTCCTATCAGACCTTACACCGTAATTTCTTTCGGTGGAAGTTCTGTTTGGAATATTTTCCTGAGAGAGGCAGTGAAAATTTCCTTTTCGGTATCTTTCAACTGAAATTGTTTGTAGGGTGAAAAACAGAGAAATTAGATAACCATCTTTCACCCTTTCCAGTGAAGCCCACCAGGGAGATTTCCCGAAGTTATCAAAGAAAAACCCCTTTGTCTATACAATCACGTCTGCGTATGCTCTTCCACAGCGCATATGACACAATAATATCACGTTGCTCTGTGCTGAACAAACGGACATGTGATGCAATAGCACAGCCTATAGATACTAGTTATCTATATGCCCTACGATTGCTGTAGACCACCTAGACCACTAAGAGTTGTATGGGATACCACTCAGTCCACTAAGACCACCTAGTTAATAACGCAGGGTTGCGAACCCTACACCACCGGGCCTCTACTAACCCAGTGTGTCCACTTAGACCACTTAGACCACTTAGTTCTTAGGTTCAGTATCCACTCACTCCTGCATTCGCTCACTCAAATACACGTTATTTTTATTTTCTGTACAGAAAATTAGGATTCATTCAAGTTGGCAGCTTTACCCCCAGAGGCAATTTAAAAAAAAATTATTTATACTAAATTTTGTTTTTATATTACATTTCTTTAGAAACCGGGTAATTTGGTGCTATTGTAGCGTAGCTACTGTCCCGCCTTTAAACTAAATGAACTATTGTGTAATTTGTACTTAGCGACCGTATTTCTTACGCAATTTGCGTAAGCACGCGATCGTGCGTGTCTTCTTATGCTGCGTACGTAGTCCCGTACTTTGTCCGAGACACGTGTACAAAAGCGTACGTCCGCAATTAAACAAATTCCACAACTTCTATAAATGTGAGCAATACCAACTATAATTGCTCACTTAACACAACACACAGTTTCTTTCTGTATAAACCTTTATAACTAGGCCAGGCTGCGTGTGTGTCTTGCACTTACTTCCTTAACATTTATTTTAGTTTTAACTATATAGCAACAAATATCTCCGGTTTCACACAAGTTTAAATGAATCTAGCAATCTGAATGTTATGGCAACACTGTGAGAGAGTATGCAAAGAGTATGGGTGCTGTGTACGCTTTTGGCGCCAAAAGAAATTTCACAGATTTTAAATAGCTTTTTTCCTGTTTACCTTACGAGTTCTACCAGCATCTCTACAAATCATACAGAGCAGACGCCATCTAATCAGTAATTAAGTAGGGTTTTCAGTGCATCCATCGACCAAGAAAAGGATACGTAGGATAACTTCCCACCCTTTGCTGATAGATTACGTCTGCTGTGACCTGTTAGGTAGTGAGTATGTGGAAAACCGGAGAGCCCCCAATTGATAATGTCGATTATCTTACAGGAAAGAAAGCTATACCTTATACACACTTAGAATACACTTTACCATGGAGCCGCTGCGGCCGCTAAACTTAGTACACACGCTACATACTTTATACACTGTTTGCGTACGGAGTCCCGTATCACTGTACGGACTTAGCGTACAAACGCCACGCTGGGGGTACAAAGTACACACAGTGCGCACACACCCAGAGATACACTTTAAACCTTCACAGTAATGCAATGCAATGATAAAACACTTTAAACCTTAGCAGGGCAATGAAGACACGACACCAATTGTGATTTATCCGCTGGGTTCCGACACCACAGTGGATTATTGCTGAAAGGGGGTTACAATATAAATAATACAATACAATATAACAGAGTAAATGGCTACATTCAATGTTACATACGTGAGTAGATTCGCTTGCGCTTCCCGGCCCGGTCCTCAGTCATCAAATAGATAACTTTGTTAATCTTGTGATTTTCTAGGCCAGAAGCAGGCTCTCTTTATACACTTCTTCCAAAAGCAATACAATAGATACTGTAATCCCTTTGTCCATTGGACACAGGAATGCACTTTTACAGTACAGGAGAGGTCATAGGTCGGTTTGAATAGGTGGGCGATGTCTTTCCCAACTGCTCTTGTGGGTGGTCTCCTCTGGATTCCCACCGCATACATAATGTACAGTAAATACAGTTTATATCTATAGTCTGCTTCTGCACATAACTATCCGCAGGAACATGCGATCTTCCTCAGACCAACACCGGAATGTTACCCTTAAAATACCCTACAGCTGGATACCAAACACCACCTTATGATCTTGTTCTGTCCCCTCCTATTCTGTAAAGGTGAATCCCTTTGTTCTGAAACCATTTAAACTGTTGTTTATTTCATATGTGGTGCAGGTAGACTATGTGTACATTGTGCACTATTTGGATTAAATATGTAATGTGTTTTGATAGCTCTCCATGCGTTCACAAACTCTACCGTAAATACCCATACCATGCGCTGATGCGCACGACCGCGGGAGCGACCATATGCAAATTACAGATATGTGCACGCACGGCAGAACAAGTACACGCACAGAGGCCATCTGTGTGTGGTTTGTACGTGATGTGTGTACTGCAATATTTTTCGACTTTGACAATCGGGACAAGAGCTTGGCTGCATGCCACTGTCTTTCAAGAAGAGCTGGATAGGAACAACAAACAAAAAGTAATTTTGCTGCCGCTGCAGGGGGAAAGCTGTGGAGGGTACAGTCAAGGTGTTAGGGGGAGTACATTGAAGGTGCTGGGGAGTACTAAAGGTGAACACTGAAGGTGCTGGGGGGCTACTAAAGGTGGACATTGAATGTGCTAGAGGTACTACAGGTGGACATTGTAGGTTCTGGGGGGAACTAAAGGTGAATACTGAAGGTGCTGGGGGGGTACTAGAGGTGGACATTGAAGATACTGGGGGGTAATGAAGGGGGACATTGAATGTGCTGAGGGGGGTGGACATTGAATGTGCTGGGTGTAGATATTGAAGGTTCTGTACGGTGGAGGGTGAGTGCTGTGAAGGGGTCACTGGGAGTGCTGTGAGATGGAGATTGAAAGTACTTGAGAGAGAGTGCTGTGGAGATGGGGGAATGCTGTGGGGTGGGCACTGAAGGGACTGGGGGGAGGAGGAGTGCTATGAGGGAGGCATTAAAAGGGCTGGGGAGAGTGAGGTGGTTATTGAAGGTGGGGAGCACTTTGAGATGGACACTGATGGGACCGGGATGTTGTGAGCTGTACTGTAAAGGCGAGGGAAGAATTGTGAGGTTGACATTGAAAGGAATGGGGTATTCTCTGAGGTGGACCATAAAGGGGGGAGTGCTGTGTGTGTGTGTGTGTGTGGGGGGGGGGGGAGTGAGGAGGTCATTGTGTACTGTGGAGGGTAGCATGTGAGCTGTGATAGGGTCAGTGAGGGAGGTGGTCCATGAAAGGTGAATGCATGCTGTCAGGGGGTCAGTGAGTACACTGAGGTGGATAGTAGAGCTGTTAGGGGGAAGATAGGGGGTCAGTGTGTGCTGTGGGGGGAAGTGAGTGAGATTTGAGGGGGTCAGTGTGCTCTGCAATGGCCTCAGTGTTATATGTAAGGAACTGGCAATGAGAGAGAACTGTGGAGTTGGTTATGAGAGATGGGGATGTGGTCAGGATCCCGACAGAATACCGACAGCCGCATCCCGCCGGTCAGAATGCCAAAGGTAAATACTGGGATTAGGGTTATGCTGTGGGGGGGGGGGGGGGGGGTGTTAGAGTTAGGAGGTGGAGGGGTTAGGTTTTAGTCTCTGAGAGAGGTGGGTTATGGTTAGGGATTAAAATACTCACCTGGATCATTTGGGATTCTGAACATCGGGGTGCTGCTATCGGCATTCTGACTGTTGGGATACCGACCACCAGAATTGCGACGTTATCCCAAGAGACAGCTTTAGAGTGGGAAATCAATGATTTATGCAGGTAGGACTCAATGAAACCGCATGTACATATGCAGTGAGAGCTTTCAGATTCCCTGCATGTGTTTCTTTTATATATTCATGCAAATGTTTAGTTTATACCTGCTGTGTAGGCTATGGTGGGGGTAAGGAGACAGTGAAAGGCTGGGGGTGACTGGGGGTGACAGGGGAAGCAGTGGGTGACAGAGAGGGGCAGTGGGAGGCAGAGGGAAATGGGGAGACAAAGGGTGGCAGGGAGAGGCAGTGTGAGACTGCAGAGGCCATGAATGACATGGAGACGCAGTGGGTGGCAGGTAGATGCAGAGGGCAGCGGTGGGAGAGAGGTTGTAGCAGTGCCTGGCAGGGAGAAACAGTGGGTGACTAGGGAGAGGCAGTGGGTGATGGGTAGGCAGAAGTGGACAGGAGGATGGCAGAGTGAGACAGTGGATGACTAGGGAGAGGTAGAGAGTGGCAGAGGGTGACAGAGAGATGTCAGAGTGAGACAAAGGGTGACAGAGTGTTATGTGTGCAGCAGCTGCAAATCTGTCAGTTCTGCTTTCTGCATTGATTAGCACCTGGATTCGGCTGCTCCCTTCTGTTCTCGTTTCCTAGCAACTGATCACCTGGACCTCATTACCTGCAACTCCAGCCTGACTATCATGTGATTGGTCTTTCTCCCTTTAACTAGGGAGTATCCACATACCACCGTGTCAGTGATAGAGTTCAGTATCAGAGAGAGTCAGTGTCTAGCCTGGACTCCTTAGAGCAGGCATTCCCAACCACGGTCCTCAAGGCACACCAACAGTGCAGGTTTTAGTGATATCCAGGCTTCAGCAGAGATGGTTAAATCAAAATAACTGAGTTACTAATTAAGTCACCTGTGCTGAAGCGTGGATATCACTAAAACCTGCACTGTTAGTGTGCCTTGAGGACCGTGGTTGGGAATGCCTGCCTTAGAGCCTGTTTCTGTGAGCTCAGCACATGGCCATTGCATACCTCCCAACATGACCCTCTCCAGGAGGGACAATGTTCTGCTCCTGGACTTCCCTCTTACTGTATGATTATCATCACCTGTGCTGAAACACCTTTCTTATCCATTAACCTGTTCAAAACAGGTGCCGGCAATCATAAATTAAGAGAAAAGTCCAGAAGCAGAGCATTCTGTCCCTCCTGGGGAGGGTCATGTTGGGAGGTATGCCATTGCATGCTGTGCAAGTTCTCAGTCTCCTGTGTCCTGGTAACTGGTCCCAGTATTCCTGCAAGTCCTGCACCCAGTTCATCTTGGACCTGTATCTACTACAATTATATATCCAGTGTGTTCTTCTGCCTTGGAATCCCTGCTTCAAGATATCAGTGCACCATTCCAGCCAGTCTTGCACCTTGCCTTAGTAATCCTGCACCTGTCCAGTTTTGCGAACAGCAGTCTAATCACACAGACCTTTCTGCATGTTCTTCCCCATTCAGTACCTGCAATTCTGTATCCAGACTCCAAACAAACTCCTGTGAATCCTGCCAAATTCCAGCTCTGCTATCCAGAACTTACAGCCTGCAAGTTTGTTTCCCTCTGTAATCCAGCTCAGCTCTCATCAAACCTCTGCCATTAGCCCTGCTGTGTCAGTCACTCTGCAATTAACCCCTGCCTTACCAGCTGTATTTCTCCAGGTAAATTATCCTGTTAATACCTTGTGGATGCCTGTGCAGATACCAGGTGACCAAGGCAGGGGGCCACGACCTGCACATCAGTGGCAGCGAAGCCCAAATCCCCTTGTGGGGTTCCCTGGTGAACACCCCCTGATGTGTTAGACTCTGCGCCTCTGTTCTGGGTGGCGTCAACCACCTGGTGTCTGCTTCCAGAATATAGGTGCTTCCTAACATTATCACTGGCCATTTACTGGAGAATAGCAAGAGGGCTCCTGCTCTGGTCCAGGCAAGTCCGGTCCATGCAAATCCAGTCCGGTCCAGGCAAATTCAAGTCCAGTCATGTCTAATCTGGTCCAGTCTTCCCTTAAATCCAAAATCCGGTCAGATTTGCACAGCAAAGTGAAAGTCAGTGAAGATATGCTTAATCTTTTGTCACAATCCTTCCTAGGGCTCATAATTAGTGTAGATGCTCTACAGCAACATATTCCTGCATGCAAAAAAATTTCTATCAACTCCAATCTTTGTCAGTCTTGTGGACAATGAGTAAAGGGCACCTCTCAAGATGACTGTTCATTATCTCCTCAGTTTGCCAGCAGTGGGAGTCCTGAACAACTGAGGATGTTCCAGTCTCTTTTACAGAAATTGTTTAAACCATGTTCTGAATTAAATAGTTTACTTTCAGAAATGATTGGAAGTTCTTTGGATACCGCGAGAGTCGCTTCCGTACTTAATGAAGCAGAAGAGGCCGCCAACTCTGGTTCCCCTAGTTGCGGGGTGACCCCAGGAGAAGAGATTCCTGTTGTAACTCCGGAGGGAGGAACTTCAGCTGTGACCCTGCGGGAAGTTAATCCTATCAATTCCCTTGAAGGGAAGATTCCAGCCATGATCCCAGGAGGGTTGGTCCATGCTTTGTCCTTAGAAAAGACTTCCGATCCAGCTTCCGAACTGGTGAAATCGGAGAAGAAACTCAAACTGCAAAGCTCACTGTCTCTTTCTGAAGACCAAGACCCAGATCTAGTATTCTTCTATGGTGAACTGGAAGAGTTTTACAAGTTAATGTCGCAAACAATGCATACGGCTACACTCTGTTCCTCTCAGGCAGAAGTTGTGCTTGTTCCTCTCATGTCTTTCAGAAGGGAGGCTAGGAGATGGGCTAACCAGTTAATAAAGTCCAGTGATCCAATTCAACAGGACCTGAATACCTTCTGTCAAGGGGTGTTCAAGAGGTTTGGAGGGTCGGAGTTAGTTTCTTCTGGATCTCCTGAGGGTTCTATGTCTTTTGCCAAGAATTCAGTCTCCAACAGGAAAAATCGCGTTCATAAGAACCAAGTGTCTATGGATATTCAGATTCAGGTAGATCACCGTAAAATAACATCTTCACCAAGACCAGAAGTCCGGAAATTAACTGTCAGCGGTGCCTCTTTGTCTCAGTCTTCTGAAGTTATGAATAAGCATGACCCCCAATATCCATGTCCAACCAATCTGTCAAGAGCCCTACCTATGCTCAGTCTTGCCATACTTCTTCTCCAGTGCCATCTGTTACAAAAAAGAAAACCGTAATCCTTCCTTTGGATGTGGACTCCAACTCAGATAACAACTCTGAAGCCGATGAAATTCCTTTGGTTGAAGGTACCTTCAGTTAAGATAATGTATTTGGCATTACTGTGTTCACACCTAAACAACCTGGGAAAAAGAAAAAGAAGAAGTCTCGTCGGAATACTTGAGTCTGTCTTGTAAATCCTTGTTCTTGTTTTGTTATTAGTTCCCATTGGTCCGGGTGGGGTGTCTGGAGTCCACCCCTGAAGGGGGGGGGGGGCGGGTACTGTTATGTGTGCAGCAGCTGCAAATTTGTCAGTTCTGTTTTCTGCATTGATATTGATTAGCACCTGGATCCGGCTGCTCCCTTCTGTTGTTCTCGTTTCCTAGCAACTGATCACCTGGACCTCATTACCTGCAACTCCAGCCTGACTATCATGTGATTGGTCTGTCTCCCTTTAACTAGGGAGTATCCACATACCATCGTTCCAGTGATAGAGTTCAGTATCACAGAGAGTTAGTGTCTAGTCTGGACTCCTTAGTGTCACGATCCGGGTATCTGGACGCCATTACTTACCCTTCAGATGCCTCCTAAGGCGGGCTCAGCGTTCCAGGACCAGATTCCGCTGTTCCTGAGTTTCCACATGCAGAGTGTCAGAGTGGTGTTTTCATCAGCCGCGGCCTCCGCTGTGCCCGCGTGGTTAAATGTGCATCTATCAGCCTGGCGTCTCCTGTCTCCGGTGGCCGGCGCCGCCATTACTGTTTCCCAGACCACATGGATTACAAACCAAACTTCCCTCCAAGTGTCTGCATGGGCGCAGCCATCTTGGATTCTGTCATCTGATCATTTCCACCAATCTGCTGTTTGTATTGTTGATTTGCATAATTGCCTAGCCAACCCCTTCCTTGCTGCAGGTATAAGTAAGCTGTGCCTGAGCAAGGAAGACGTCAGTGCTTTGGTTGTCAAACCTAGTTCCTGTTTGTCTCTCTTCTATGATTGTCTTCCAGGTTCCAGCTCCTGTCTCAAGACTTCCACCATAGAGACCCGCACCAGCATTCCACCTGCGGTGTAGCCTGACTCTCCAATCCATTGTGGATTCATCTGTTTCCAGCTACAACACTACCTGCTTCCAGCCTCAGCTTCCAGCAGAATACAGCTTCCCTTAAAGGGCCGGTGTCCTTTCTACACTTTACCACTCTCCACCGGAATTATTATTTCTCCGCTCTCAAGTTCTACATTTCAGTTCACATTTCATCGCTCCCAAAGTTCATTTATAATTTAACTGGTTCCAGCCAGTATCCACTCCGTGCTAACAACAGTCTGGTTCCAGCCAGTATCCACAGCAGCTGTTTTACCTTCAGCAACCCAGCTCTTCCTGGAACACCAGCTGGTACAATCCTGGGTTATCTCCATTGCTACAGCCGGGCCTGGTAAGGACTTTCCATCTAGAAGATCATAAGAACTATCTCACACTACCAGTGCCCTGTGGCTCCTGCCATGCTGTAGTACTCAGGAACTGTATTTATTCTTTGCTGACTTTTACGTTTTCTTTTATTGCTGCTGTGATGCGGAGTTGTCATAATAAACATCATTGACTTTTATCTAAGTTGTCGTGGTCACGCCTTCGGGCAGTTATTATTCATGTTACTTACATGTCCAGGGGTCTGATACAACCTCCCAGGTTCCGGTACATCTCAGCCCCTACAACTGAGGCTGCCTCCCGTCAGCTCAGGCCCTCAGTTGTGACAGTAAGCACTGACCTAATGAATCCAGCCGGAGACCAGGATCAAGCGGCCAGGCCGATGCAAGAACTGGCAGCCCAACTAGAACATCAGGAGGCTGCACAGGGCCACATCATCCGCTGTCTCCAGGATCTCTCTACTCGGCTGGATGGGATTCAGACCACTCTCCGTGGATCAGGCGCGTCTGGTGCGTCAACCACAGTGACTCCAGCTATAACCCCACCCACCTTACCCATTCCTGCTCCACGTCTTCATTTTCCAACGCCAGCAAAATTTGACGGATCTCCAAGATTCTGCAGGGGATTTCTCAACCAGTGTGAGATTCAGTTTGAGCTACAACCTGGCAATTTCCCCAGTGACCGTACAAAAATTGCCTACATTATTTCTCTTCTCAGTGGCTCAGCCCTCGATTGGGCATCACCGTTATGGGAGAGGTCCGACACCCTGCTATCTTCTTACACTGCATTCGTGTCAACATTCAGGCGCATCTTCGACGAGCCAGGCCGGGTAACTTCAGCTTCGTCTGAGATTCTCCGTTTACGCCAGGGATCACGTACTGTAGGACAATATCTTATACAGTTCCAGATCCTGGCATCCGAACTGGCATGGAACGACGAGGCCCTGTATGCTGCATTCTGGCATGGTTTATCCGAGCGTATTAAAGATGAGTTAGCTACCAGAGACTTACCCTCCAAGTTAGATGAGTTAATCTCACTTTGTACGAAAGTTGACTTACGTTTCAGAGAGAGAGCAACTGAGCGTGGAAGATCATCTGCTCCAAAATCTTCTGCTCCTCCTCCTCGCCAACTGTCACCAACTAAAGATGAACCCATGCAAATTGGCCGTTCCCGTTTAACTCCTGCTGAGCGCCGAAGACGTCTCTCCGAGTTTCTCTGTTTGTACTGTGCAGCTCCGTCTCACACCATTAATGCCTGTCCCAAACGTCCGGGAAACTCCAAATCCTAGCTCGCCAAGGAGAGGGCCGGCTAGGAGTAATGATCTCCTCTCCATCTCCTCAAGATTGTAACCTCCCAGTCTCGCTTCAAGTTGCTCAACGTTATCAGAACGTCATTGCCCTCCTGGATTCCGGAGCAGCTGGGAACTTTATTACCGAAGCCTATGTTAAACGGTGGTCCCTACCCACCGAGAGACTTCCTTCGTCCTTTTCCTTAACTGCTGTGGATGGCAGTAAAATTTTTGATACAGTTATTTCTCTAAGGACTCTACCAGTTCGTCTGAGAGTGGGAGTTCTTCATTCCGAACTTATTTCACTTTTAGTGATTCCAAGAGCCACACATCCTGTGGTCCTGGGCCTTCCATGGCTCCGTCTTCACAATCCTACAATTGATTGGACGACTACGCAAATCCTGGCATGGGGTTCCTCCTGTACTAAGACATGTTTGTTTAAAGTGTTGCCTGTCTGTTCCTCCTCCCCCAGGTCGTCTGATGTTCCACCTCCTCCATATCAAGATTTCACGGATGTGTTCAGTAAAGCTTCTGCTGATATCCTTCCCCCTCATAGAGAATGGGACTGCCCGATTGATCTCGTTCCAGGGAAGGTTCCACCTCGAGGCCGAACTTATCCGTTGTCTCTCCCCGAGACGCATTCTATGGAGGAATACATAAAAGAGAACCTAGCAAAGGGGTTCATTCGACCTTCTTCTTCTCCAGCCGGCGCAGGCTTCTTTTTTGTAAAGAAGAAAGATGGTGGTCTGCGGCCGTGCATCGACTACAGAGGTTTGAACGACATTACCATCAAGAACCGCTATCCTTTACCCCTGATTACTGAGCTCTTTGACAGAGTTAGCGGAGCTACCATCTTTACAAAGCTGGACCTGAGAGGTGCATACAATCTCATCCGGATCCGTGAGGGTGACGAGTGGAAGACCGCATTTAACACCCGTGACGGACATTATGAGTACCTCGTCATGCCCTTCGGATTGAGCAATGCTCCAGCTGTCTTCCAGCATTTCGTCAATGAGATCTTCAGAGACATTCTATACCGTCATGTCGTGGTTTATCTAGATGATATCCTCATTTTTGCCAACAATTTAGAGGAACATCGTTTCTGGGTAAAGGAGGTTCTGTCCCGTCTCCGTGTCAATCATCTCTACTGCAAATTAGAGAAATGCGTCTTTGAAGTCAAGTCCATTCCGTTTCTAGGGTACATTGTGTCCGGTTCCGGACTAGAGATGGATCCTGAGAAACTACAAGCAATCCAGAATTGGCCAGTACCCTTAACCCTCAAAGGGGTCCAGAGGTTCTTAGGGTTCGCCAATTATTACCGAAAGTTTATACGAGACTTTTCCACCATTGTGGCGCCTATTACTGCTTTCACCAAGAAGGGTGCTAACCCGTCCAAGTGGTCTGAAGAAGCCATGCAAGCTTTTCATCTTTTAAAACAGAGGTTCATCTCTGCACCTGTCCTGAAACAGCCTGACGTCGACTCTCCTTTCATCTTAGAGGTGGATGCCTCCTCCGTTGGAGTAGGAGCGGTGTTATCTCAGAGGGCTAAAGATGGTCATTTACATCCTTGCAGTTTCTTCTCACGGAAGTTCTCCCCAGCGGAGCGCAACTATGCCATTGGCGACCAGGAGTTGCTAGCCATCAAGCTCGCTCTAGAGGAGTGGAGATATCTGTTGGAGGGAGCTTCTCATTCAATCACCATCCTTACAGACCACAAGAACCTTCTATATCTAAAAGGCGCACAATGTCTCAACCCTCGTCAGGCCAGATGGGCACTTTTCTTTTCCAGGTTCGACTTTAAACTCCAGTTCTGTCCGGGCTCTCAGAATCGCAAGGCCGATGCCCTTTCCCGCTCATGGGAGCAAGAAAATGAGTCAGAGTCTTCAGACAAGCATCCTATTATAAATCCGTTGGCATTCTCCACGGTAGGGATGGACTCTACGCCCCCATCAGGGAAAAGTTTTGTGAAGCCGACACTAAGGAAGAAGCTCATGCATTGGGCCCATGCTTCCCGTTTTGCCGGACATACAGGTATCCAAAAAACCCTGGAGTTTATCTCTAGGTCCTATTGGTGGCCAACTCTGAAAAAGGACGTTTTGGAGTTTATTGCATCTTGCCCAAAGTGTGCTCAACATAAAGTATCCCGCCAGTCGCCTGCGGGGCAACTGGTTCCACTATCTGTTCCCCGTCGACCATGGACCCATTTGTCGATGGATTTTATTACAGATTTGCCCATGTGCAACAAGTTCAATACCATCTGGGTGGTAGTTGACCGGTTCACCAAGATGGCACACTTCATTCCTCTCACCGGTCTTCCGTCAGCTTCCAAGTTGGCTCAAGTATTCATACAAGAGATCTTCCGACTCCACGGTCTTCCAGAAGAAATTATCTCAGATCGAGGAGTTCAATTCACAGCCAAATTCTGGCGAAGTTTATGTCAAGTCCTCCAAGTCAAGTTAAAGTTTTCCACGGCTTACCATCCTCAGACCAATGGTCAAACTGAGAGGGTGAATCAGGACTTGGAGGCCTTCCTCCGCATCTATGTGTCCTCCTCTCAAGATGACTGGGTTCAATTACTTCCCTGGGCCGAGTTCTGTCATAACAACCAGTATCATTCTTCATCTTCTTCAACACCATTCTTCACCAACTTTGGATTCCACCCTAAAGTCCCTGAGTTCCAACCGCTTCCAGCAACTTCTGTTCCCGCAGTGGATATCACCTTGCATCAGTTTGCCAATATCTGGAAGAGCGTACGATCAGCTCTGCTCAAGGCATCGTTCAGGTACAAGAAGTTTGCGGATAAGAAGCGTCGAGCAGTTCCTGCTCTCAAGGTGGGTGATCGGGTATGGTTATCCACGAAGAATTTGAGGTTAAGAGTTCCCAGTATGAAGTTTGCACCTCGCTACATCGGTCCTTTTAAAATTGATCAAGTCATCAATCCTGTTGCTTACAGACTCCAGTTACCTCCCTTCTTAAAAATACCCAGGACATTCCATGTTTCCCTGTTGAAACCGCTAATCTTGAATCGGTTTCATTCCTCACTTCCACCAACTCCGAAAGTCCAAACTCAACGAGGCGTTGAGTATGAAGTGGCCAAGATCCTGGACTCACGTCACCGTTACGGTCAACTTCAGTATCTCATTGACTGGAAGGGCTATGGTCCTGAAGAACGCTCTTGGACCAATGCCTCTGACGTCCATGCTCCTGCCTTGGTCCGAAATTTCCACGCAAAGTTTCCTTTAAAGCCTAAGAAGTGTCCTGGGGCCACTCCTAAAGGGGGGGGTGCTGTCACGATCCGGGTATCTGGACGCCATTACTTACCCTTCAGATGCCTCCTAAGGCGGGCTCAGCGTTCCAGGACCAGATTCCGCTGTTCCTGAGTTTCCACATGCAGAGTGTCAGAGTGGTGTTTTCATCAGCCGCGGCCTCCGCTGTGCCCGCGTGGTTAAATGTGCATCTATCAGCCTGGCGTCTCCTGTCTCCGGTGGCCGGCGCCGCCATTACTGTTTCCCAGACCACATGGATTACAAACCAAACTTCCCTCCAAGTGTCTGCATGGGCGCAGCCATCTTGGATTCTGTCATCTGATCATTTCCACCAATCTGCTGTTTGTATTGTTGATTTGCATAATTGCCTAGCCAACCCCTTCCTTGCTGCAGGTATAAGTAAGCTGTGCCTGAGCAAGGAAGACGTCAGTGCTTTGGTTGTCAAACCTAGTTCCTGTTTGTCTCTCTTCTATGATTGTCTTCCAGGTTCCAGCTCCTGTCTCAAGACTTCCACCATAGAGACCCGCACCAGCATTCCACCTGCGGTGTAGCCTGACTCTCCAATCCATTGTGGATTCATCTGTTTCCAGCTACAACACTACCTGCTTCCAGCCTCAGCTTCCAGCAGAATACAGCTTCCCTTAAAGGGCCGGTGTCCTTTCTACACTTTACCACTCTCCACCGGAATTATTATTTCTCCGCTCTCAAGTTCTACATTTCAGTTCACATTTCATCGCTCCCAAAGTTCATTTATAATTTAACTGGTTCCAGCCAGTATCCACTCCGTGCTAACAACAGTCTGGTTCCAGCCAGTATCCACAGCAGCTGTTTTACCTTCAGCAACCCAGCTCTTCCTGGAACACCAGCTGGTACAATCCTGGGTTATCTCCATTGCTACAGCCGGGCCTGGTAAGGACTTTCCATCTAGAAGATCATAAGAACTATCTCACACTACCAGTGCCCTGTGGCTCCTGCCATGCTGTAGTACTCAGGAACTGTATTTATTCTTTGCTGACTTTTACGTTTTCTTTTATTGCTGCTGTGATGCGGAGTTGTCATAATAAACATCATTGACTTTTATCTAAGTTGTCGTGGTCACGCCTTCGGGCAGTTATTATTCATGTTACTTACATGTCCAGGGGTCTGATACAACCTCCCAGGTTCCGGTACATCTCAGCCCCTACAACTGAGGCTGCCTCCCGTCAGCTCAGGCCCTCAGTTGTGACACTTAGCACCTTTTTCTGTGAGCTCAGCATGTGGCCATTGCACACTGTGCAAGTTCCTAGTCTCCTGTGTCCTGGTAACTGGTCCCAGTATTCCTGCCAGTCCTGCACCCAGTTCATCTTGGACCTGTATCTACTACAATTATATATCCAGTGTGTCCTTCTGCCTTGGAATCCCTGCTTCAATATATCAGTGCACAATTCCAGACAGTCTTGCACCTTGCCTCAGTAATCCTGCACCTGTCCAGTTTCTCAAACAGCAGTCTAATTACACATACCTTTATGCAAGTTCATCTCCATTCAGTACCTGCAATTCTGTATCCAGACTCCAAACAAACTCCTGTGAATCCTGCCAAATTCCAGGGAGAGGCAGAGGGTGATGGGGATAGCAGAGAGTGACAGGGGTATGGCTGAATGAGACAGGGTTGCAGAGTAAGACAGAGGGTGACTTGGGAGAGGCAGTGGTTGACTAGTAAAGTCAGAGGGTGACTTGGAATAGGTAGTGGGTGGCAGAGGGTAACCTGGGAGAGGCAGTGGGAGACAGAAAGAGGCAGTAGGTGACAGGAGAGGCAGGGGGTGATGGGGTGGCAGAAGGTGCCAAGTGGATGTCAGAATGAGACAGAGGGGGACTGGATGACTAGTGAAGGAAGATGGTTACTAGGGAGAGGTGGCAGAGGGTAGTGGGGGTGTGACAGAAGGAGGCATTAGGTGACAGGAAGAGGCAGTCGGTGGCAGAGGTTGAAAGGGAGACAGTGGCTGGCAGGGAGAGGCAGAGTGAGACATAGTGCAGACGGTGACTAGGTAGAGGCCATGGGTGACTATGGAGAGGAATAAGGTGGCAGGAGTAGGCAGGGGGTGGCAGTGGGTGATGGGGATGGCAGAGGGAGGCAATAGGTGGCAGAGGGTGACTAGGGAGAGGGTGACAGGGATGGCAGAGTGAGACATAGTGCAGAGGGTGACTAGGGAGAGGCCATGGGTGACGAGGGAGAGGCATGGGGTGGCAGGAGTAGGCAGAGGGTGGCAGTGGGTGATGGGGATGGCAAAGGGAGGCATTAGGTGGCAGAGGGTGACTAGGGAGAGGGAGTAGGTGACTGGGAGAGGCAGTTGGTGACTACGGAAAGGCAGAGGGTGACAGGGTGGATGGCAGAGGGAGGCAGAGGGTGACTAGGGAGAAGCAGAGGGTGAGCAGGGAAAAGCATAAGGTGTCGGTAGTAGGCAGAAGGTGGCAGTGGGAGATGGGGATGGCAGAGGGAGGCAGCAGATGGCAGAGGGTGACTATGGAGAGGCAGTGGGTGACAGAGGGCGACAGGGTGGATGGCAAAGGGAGGCAGAGGGTGACTAGGGAAAGGCAGAGGGAGGCTGAGGGTAACTGGTAGGCAGTGGGGACAGGGGAATGGCAGGGGGTGACAGGGGATGGAACAGGGTGACAGGGAGATGGCAGAGGGTGACAGCGGGAGGCATAGTTTGACAGGGGGAGGCAGTGGGTGATGGGGATAGCAGAGGGTGACAGGTTGATGTCAGAGGGTGACTAGGGAGAGGCAGTGGGTGGGAAACCCTATTCCCCTCCACATCTTACATTGTGTGCTACCCTGTTCCCCCCATCCACAGACACATCCCATACAGTCTGTGCTCAGTGCTCTCCTCCTTCCCCACATGCTTTTCTGCTGCTGCTTCCCAGAAACCCCTGGTGCTGAAAGCTGGCTCCTCTGAGTCTGACTCCGGTCTGCTGCTGGATGCCTGTTTCATTGTTAAGTTTCTTACAGCTCAGAAGCCCCAGAACCCAGGAGACCCCTTGCAGCCAGCTATGTGCCCTGTGGATATCTGCATGCAGAATAGGGAGTCAGGAAAGCAGCCTGCTGTGGCATTAGCTGCTGGGTAGGACAGAAGAGGCAGCTCACTGCGGAGGGGCAAAGCTGCCTGATGACTCCTTGGATCTCTAAGCCAGTGACCTGAACAGTCTGAAGTAACAGACAATTCAAATGATTTTTTCAGAATCCTCGGTCACTGGCTGAGATATCAGAAGAGTCATTAGGCTGACGGTCAGCAATATGGAGTCGCGACCCCATGCTGAGATAGTCAGGACCCACTTTTGGGGTCACGACCCACAGTTTCAGAACTGCTTCTCTAGTAACAGCTGGTATTGTTACCATACTTCCTACTGCGACTGTGCCATCTTGGACATCGGGGGATAGATGAATTAGACTGTGCGCCAGTCAGTGGGAGTGGGACAGAGGAGCACTATCAGATTGCACTATAGAGGAAGTCACAGAGGGACAGGCATAAAAAGGGGAAAACTTCAAAATGCAAGTGCATCGACTTCATAGACAACTGCACACAGATTTCTCCCAATTCACTATAGCAACACCACTGATGAACAACACTGAGGCTACAGATTAAGAACACACATCATCAGGAAACATATCATGTCCACATTAATCGTGAGTACTCACTATAGTGTATGATTCACACCAAATTTTAAGCACTTGCCCAGGAATTTGTGATTAAAGTATTACCACTAACTGATCTTTTTTCAGACTGGGGCCACCTGAACATGTCACATGACTCATAACAGTATTCTTGTAAGGGTTGCATTATTTATACTCCAAGTGTAACACATGCAGGTCATGTGGCTTCATAAGCCTCCTGCGGATATTTTGAATAGTAAGGTGCCAATGTATCACTACAATGCAGTGTAGGTATATGATAGTAATGTATCAACTAAATTCACTAAGTGAAAATGTTAATTTTCAGGCAAATTTAGTATGCTTCTCTTGACAGAACAGATAAAACCCCATAGATAGAAACTCGGCCAGAATGAAACATTGCAATTGTCTGAGAATAGATTCTCTCTGGATGAGAGTGACTTGACCACAGCGCTGAAGGTGGACCAAATGTTATGGAGGTGACAGAAGACCCTTTGAATAATGAGTACGACTTTGGGTATACTAAAGATCTTCAGCATAAAATTCACGCTGTGGACACGCTGCCCATTCTAGGAAGTTACAGGCCTTTTCCACCAAAGCTTTATCAGGAAGTGAAGATGATGCTGCAACAGATGTTGAACAATCACGTGATATGGGAAAATAAGAGTTCAGGGGCTGCTTCCATTGGAATAGTTATTAAGGAAGATGGTATTGGTTGCTGATAGTTGTACCATCTGAGAAGCTTACCTCCTACCTCAGATCGAGGAGTTGCTAGCAGTCTTGGGATCTGCCAGATACTTTTCCACCCCGGATCTAGCCAGTAATTATCGCCAGATGACGATAAAACAAATACAGTTTTCATCACACACATGGGACCTGTTTTAGTTTGTTGCATGCCCTTATGCCATCATCTGCTACTGCTCTGTGATTATTGTGCACAGCAGTGATATCATTGCTTAGGTAAATGTGTCCATAGTTTATAGTAGTTGCTTACATCTATAGTAAGACAGGAAATTATTATGATTTAGTGGTGGTGTACTGGTCTCTCACTTTTTACACTTTGTTAAAACCTTTTGTTGTGGGTGAGTTTTGAGGGTGGAGGTTGTAGCCTAATTTAACCAGTATAGGTCAGACTTTTAAGCCATTTAGGCTGTTAAGATGTTTAGGCTGTTAAGTGTTTAGTTTAAAATGTTATGAGATATTAATATGAAAATCTGAGTTACACTAGAGTTCAACCGGAGGTAAACAGAAGAATAATGATCTAGGTTTTATTTCTACTCCAAAAAGACTGCTTTCATCACACTACTTTAGTGGGGATACAGTTAATTTACCGGCTGTTGGGATCCCGACGGTCAGGAAACTGACACCGCAATCCTGACAGCCGGCGAAATGCTGCCCCGAATTCCCACTCGGGTGGTGGTCCATGCCACCACCCAAGGGGGAATATAATAGTGTGGCGAGTGAAGCTTGCCACCGGGCGTGAAGCGTGGCGAACACAGCGAGCCCACAAGGGGTTTCCGGCTGTCGGGATTCTTGCATCACTCTCCTGAATGCCAGGATCCCGACCGCCGGTATTACATACCGGACCCATTTAGTGAGTTATCTAATCAAACACCTAAAACACTTGTTGAATGCACAACCTGAACAACCCTTACTGAACTCCCTGCTTGGATATTTCAAAGACTTGCTGCTTTCAGCTGTTGCTTTTGTTTATCAAAATTTTACTGACTACATCTACTTTGCATTTTTTCCACAGGAGAGGGGAAGGGGTATATTCCAGAGCACAGGAATATAGAGAATAATAGAGAGGGGGATAGGTAACTATCCAATAATCACAAGTAAAAAGAACTCTTTATGTAATAATTATAGCATTGGAAGTGAACCCATGAGAGTAGGTTATTTAGATGCAAAAATAAAGAAAAGTAAGAAAATACTTTTAATTCTTTTCTTTTCTTTTTGCATTTACCTCTACTTTATACCAATTTCAGCTTGTCTCTATACCCTAAAAAGCATAGGTGTATGCAGCACTTTTTATTAGGGGGTGCACCGTCGGAGGAGCAGTCTACTTTGTACGGATTTCAGTTTGCCTCTATTCTCTTAAAAGCATAGGCATGCGCAACATATTTTATTAGGAGGTGCACCGTCGAAAAGGCATGTCTAGCACCACCTACTGGGCGTGTCTAGCACCGCCTGTCGGGCATATCTAGCATTCCTTTCCATACTTATACGGTGGTTTCTCACAACAAGGAACCTCTGAAGAAATATATCCTTCCTGGGCATACAGCATCTTCAGTTGGTATTCACTATTTATGTAGGATATCACATTGTCCAGAAGATACCTGTTTGTGTAGGAATATAACCAATGTCATCATCATACTACAAAGGTTCAACCAGACTTGTATTACCTCCTGCCCTCTGCATCTCTCAGCCACACGATCATCCCATCCCTGCGTCTCTCAGCCACACCATCATCTCCCACCTGCGTCTCTCAACCACACCATCATCTCCTCCCTGCATCACTCAGCCTCACCAGCATCCCCTCCCTGCTTCTCTCAGCCACACCATCATCTCTCACCTGTGTCTCTCAGTTACACAATCATATTTACCTCCTGTCTCTCAGCCACACCATCATCTCCTGACTGGGTCTCTCAGCCATACCATCATCTCCTCTCTGTATCTCTCATCCACACCATCATATCCTTCACTCTGTGGGGGGGATGTACTAAAGGGAAAATGCGATAAAATCCCTGTTTTCAGGGGTTTTATCGCATTTTTGTATGTACAAACACCTGACTACCGCGTTTTTTACCGCACAGGATATCGCCATCTTTGGATGGCGATACCCAATAGAAGCCTATGGGCTTCTTATCACAGGTTGCCGCAACCCGCCGCCTCCTGCCGCAGATGCTCCCCCCCCCCGGAATACCTTCCTCCAGGAAGCCTGGACCTGGAAGGTAATCTCCACCCCCCTAGCAACGCAGCCGGAGATTCTTCCAGCTGCAGGGGGGGAGGGGGGAAAGAGGCACCAGGGACAGCCTGCTGCCTGCTTCCCAGAAGGGGAGCAGGTGAAGAGCCCAGGGATGTGATGGAGACCCCCAGCACACCACCTCACAGGTATCGCGGGGGGCCTCCGTCACCGCATTGTGATATTGATCGCATATGTTAATACATATGCGATCAACATCACTGCAATAGGCGGCGAGGGCAGCGATGTATGTTGATACATCCCACCCTGTGTCTCTCAGCCTGCCCCCTTCACTCTGTGCCTCTCAGTCTACCACCCTTCACTCTGTGTCTCTCATCCTGCTCTCCCTTCATTCTGAGCCTCTCAGCTGAACCCCCTTCACTCTGCATCTCAGCCACCTCCTTCAGCCTGTGCCTCTCAACCACTCCCCTTCACTCTATATCTTAGCCTGCCCCTCCTCCCATTAACTCTGAGACTTCCTCTTGCATCTCCCTTCGTTCAGAGTTTCTCAGCATCCTCCCCCACCTCTCTCTCCCCTCCCCCCCTCCGTTCACTGTTAGCAACCCTCATCTGTATGACAGTGAGCCAGCAGACACTAATGCGGCCAAGCAAGTGCCGCTTTTTCACGGCAAGAGTCAGACAGGGCAGGATGCATGGCCGTGATGTAATGACGGCGCCACGTTTCCACATCCCAGCAGCCCTGGCAAGGTGGGAAGCAGTGCTAAAGGCGGTCAGAGGTTGTAGGAGGCGGTACCCGCATACTTGCACCACTGGCAGCCGTGGCTCTCTACATTAGGGTGTGCCCGTGCACACCAGGCACACCCAGTGTGCACGCCTATGCTTAAAAGTCCTGTCTGCTTTGCCATTTCTTTATCGCACACCAATTTTTTTTTAATAAAGCTGTTTATTAAAATAAGAGCATCATTATTAGATATAACAAACAGTAGATGCGATGTTACTGTCTCCTAACCTGCTGCTGATTTGACTGTTTAACACTTGCAGCATATGGGTAGGGGCAGATAGGGACTGGGGAGTGAAGAATGGGGACCATTTTTATAGTTTATTAAATTCTAGACACTGGAGATGCAATCAAAATTTTGAACTGATTGTCTGTTTGTTTTTGCCGTTATCGTTCACGCAATGCAAGCCACACATCGGTAATGACATCTTTATGTCAATCCCTATTCATCCCCTTAGAGGAGGTTTATTAAAATTTTAATTACATAGCTTTCCTACTTCCCACCTGCAGAATATCTATGTTAAATGTAATCTTCCTAACATATCGGGAAGTACAAGAAGCAATGATGAGTCCGTCAGTGAGTGAGTGAGGGCTTTCGCATATAGATAGATAGATAGATAGAGATAATCTGATTACAGTGTATATGTTGCATACTACTCTGTACATGAATATAAAGTACATATGCATGAAACTCATTGTGCTAAATAAATGTTTTACTGTACCAATGAATACACTTTGTTTTTATTTTATATTCAGTGCCAACTACTCTTATTGTCCTGACACATATGTAGTGTTCCTGCTATGATGCAGGCAGGGCAGGACACGGAGGCTGGGGCAGTATAGCTGCACACCCCCAGAAAGGGGGTATGGACAGCTGGAAAGGGGGGTGAAAAATGAGTAATGTGAGCTGCTAATGGGTAACTGAATGCACCCCCTAATGTGGGTTAGGCTGAAAATGCAGATTGGTAGAAACAGTAAAAGCTTCACTTCATAGTCCATCCTACCATCACTTCATAGTCCATCCTACCATCACTTCATAGTCCATCCTACCATCACTTCATAGTCCATCCTACCATCACTTCATAGTCCATCCTACCATCACTTCATAGTGCATCCTACCATCACTTCATAGCCAACCCCTCTACAAATTTTTAGCATGCGTCATTTATGATAATTTTGCAGGTATACACTCATATTTGTGGGTAAATTACTTGACATTCACTTAATGCTAAAACTTTTCTTTTGATATATGCGTTTAAAACATAAATACATCCAACTCTAAATAAGCCCATTGTGTTTTCTGCTGAAATATTCTATACCTGATGTTGGAAAAAGTAGATATTCTTTGTATTTAATCATTAAAATTTGTGTTGAAGACATAGGTTGTGTTCACACTCCCCCTCCGGAGGGTTGGGTGGGATGTACCTGTCACTAACATGAGCCTCAAGGGGATTCCACCTCATAGTTGTATACATAAATTCAGATGCAGGTCTAGGCACGACAGGAATGTCAGGCAGCTGAGGGTGCACAAGGCACTTAGAAAATAACTTTTTCTGAGGGGGAGGGTAATTAATAATTAATGGTTGCACAAGGATTCAAGAGTTTTTCCTTTATATTTTTTTATCATCACAATTTGTGAAATCTTTGTTATTTATAGTTGGCTTAATGCTTTAATATCTATTATGTGGCACAATCCACTTCAAGGTTACTATTATATGTAATCATCAGCTTCACTTTTTATTTGTAGAAATAAATCCAGGTGCTCAGAGTTGGCCCTAACCAATTTCATTCCCTAGGCAAGATTTTTGGCTGGTGCCCCCTAGCACCAGCACTAGTTCTGCTTCTGACCCAGCACACTCTCCTAGCATAGCACCCATCACCAAGCAGCACAGATCACAGCAGCATGCAGCAACACCCATCATCCCTCATCCATAGCAATTCTCATCCACAGAGCCGTAACTAGACATTTTGGTACCCTGTGCTAGCAAGAGCAGTGGTATCCCCACCACCCAAATTTTAAATAGGAGTAGCCCTGGCCAAAGGCACACACCCCAAAAAAGGGGCATGGTCTTGCTGGGAAAGGTCTCAGTCACACAATAGAACACCCAGTTCAAATTACGCCACACAGTAGTTATTATTATTATTATCATCCTTTATTTATATGGCGCCACAAGGGTTCCGCAGCGCCCAATTACAGAGTACATAAACAAATAATCAAAACAGGAAAACAGCAACTTACAGTTGATGGCAATATAGGACATATATAGGGTAAATAAATATAGCTACATCAGCAGATGACCCTGAAATAAGTATCAGGTGGCAGAAGACTGCTGGATTTGGTGCAGTTGAAGATTATTAAAGTAAGAGAAAGGATAAGCACATGAGGGAAGAGGACCCTGCTCATGAGAACTTATATTCTAAAGGGGAGGGGTAGACAGACAGTGGTGACAAAGATGGGGTACATAGAGAGCGTGGAACAGAGGGTTAGGAAGAGATTTGGCTGGGTTTGGTGAAGAAGTGGGTTTTGAGAGCCCGTTTGAAGTTTTATAGAGAGGTGGAGAGTCTGAGGGGGAGAGGTAGGGAATTCCAGAGAAGTGGTGCAGCACGTGAAAAATCTTGGAGGTAGGAGTGGGAGGAAGTAATCCGTAGGCAGGAGAGTCAGCGTGCATTAGCCGAGCGAAGAGGACGGGTGGGAATGTAAAGGGAGATAAGGTCAGAGATGTAGATGGGAGAGGAGTGGGTGAGTGCTTTGTAAGCAAGTGTGAGAAGCTTGAAATGGATTCTGAAAGGGAAGGGAAGCCAGTGAAGGTCCTGTAGGAGAAGAGAGGTGGACGTAGTGCGTTTTGTGAGGAAAATGAGCCGGGCAGCAGCATTGAGGAAAGATTGGAGTGGAGAGAGGTATTTGTCAGGAATTCCAGTCAGGAGGAGATTACAGTAGTCCAGTCTGGAGATGACCAGTGAGTGGATAAGGGTCTTAGTAGCGTCCTGGGTCAGAAAGGGTCTGATACTGGAAATATTTTTTAGATGAAAATGGCAGGATTGTGAGAGGTGCTGAATGTGTGGTTTGAAGGAGAGGGAAGAGTCAAGGATTACTCCAAGACAGTGCACTTGGGGGCTAGAGGAGATAGTAGTGCCATCAATAGATAATGAGATTGTAGGAGGTGAGGTTATGTGGGAGGGAGGGAAGATGATCAGCTCGGTCTTAGACATGTTAAGTTTAAGAAAGCGCTTGGATATCCAAACAGAGATAGCTGAGAGACAGTTGGAGATATGAGTGAGGAGAGCAGGGGAGAGGTCTGAAGAGGAAAGATAGATTTGAATGTCATCAGCATAGAGATGATATTGGAAACCAAAAGAACTAATGAGCTTACCTAGTGAGGACGTATAGAGAGAGAGAAGAAGAGGACCAAGGACAGAACCTTGGGGTACACCTACAGTTAGTGGAAGTGAGGGGGAGGTGGAGTCATGAGAGGAGACAGAGAATGAACGGTCAGAGAGGTAGGAAGACAGCCAAGAGAGGGCAGTATCACGCAGACCAATGGAGTGAAGGATGTGCAGTAGGAGAGGATGGTCCACAGTGTCAAAAGCAGCAGAGAGATCAAGAAGAATAAGTAGAGAGTAGTGGCCCTTAGATTTGGCAGCATGGAGGTCATTGCATACTTTTGTAAGGGCAGTTTCAGTGGAGTGCCAGACTGGAATGGGTCAAGCAGTGAGTGTGAGGAAAGAAAGGATGTAAAGTGGTTGTAGACAATATGCTCAAGGAGCTTGGAGGCAAAAGGGAGGAAAGAGATTGGTCGGTAGTTGGAGAGATTGTTTGGATCAAGGGTAGGTTTTTTAAGAATAGGAGAGATGAGTGCATGCTTGAAGGCAGAGGGGACAGTGCCTGATGAGAGGGAGAGATTGAGAAGGTGGGAAAGATGGGAACAGGCAGAAGGAGAGAGGTAGCAAAGGAGGCGGGAGGGGATATGGTCAAGTGGGGAGGTGGTGATGGGACAGGAACGAATGAGGGTCATGACTTCCTCTCCAGATGCATGGGAGAAAGATGTCAGAGTTGGTGGGAGGGATGGGGAGGGGTGGTAAGGGATGGGAGGAGGCTGGTTACCGATGGTCTAGTGTGATGTGATATCCTGACGTATGGAGTCAATTTTGGATGTGAAGTAAGTGACAAAGTCAAGAGCAGAGAGTGAGGAGGCGAGACGAGGTGGAGGTGGGCAGAGGAGTGAGTTGAGAGTGGCAAAGAGGCGCCGGGGGTTGGAAGACTGGGAGGAGATGAGGTTCTTGAAGTATGACTGTTTAGCAAGAGAAAGGGCAGCACTGAAGGATGAGAGCATAAGTTTGAAATGGAGGAAGTCTGCCTTAGAGTGTGATTTCCTCCAGTGTCGCTCAGCAGTACGTGAGCATTTTTGCAGATATCTGGTGCATTTGGTGTGCCAGGGTTGAGGTGTTAATTTGCGAGGGTGAATAGTGGTTGGTGGAACAACAGAGTCAAGAGCAGAAGTAAGAGATGCATTGTATATGGAAATGGCTTGTTCAGGGCATGAGAGAGGGAGAATAGGAGAGAGAAGTGAGTCAAACAGGGAGGAAAGGAATGTGGTGTCAATAGCCTCAATGTTACGCTTAGTGATGGTAGCCTTAGGAGGAAGAGATGGGGAAGCAGAGAGAGATAGGTTAAAGGAAAGCAGGTGGTGGTCAGAGAGGGCAAATGGGGAGTTGGAAAAATCAGAAATATCACAACGGTGAGTGAAGACCAGATCCAGTGAGTTCCCATTCACATGGGAGGGTGAGGAGGTCCACTGGGAGAGACCAAGTGAAGAGGTGAGGTTAAGGAGTTTAGAGGCAGGGGATTGTGTGGGGATGTCGATAGAGATGTTGAAATCGCCTAGGATAATGGAGGGAATGTCAGAAGAGAGGAAGTGAGGAAGCCAGGAAGCAAAGTTGTCGATGAATTTGGAAGCAATGCCAGGGGGGCGGTAAATGACAGCTACTCTAAGATGGACTGGTTGAAAGAGGTGTATAGCATGGACCTCAAATGTAGAGAATGTAAGGGATGGTTCTGGTGGTATGAGTTGGTAGGAGTAACTAGAAAGTAAAAGGACCCCAACACCACCCCCAAGGGCGACCTCCAGGTCGGTGTGTGTCTGTGAATGCGAGGCCCCCAGCAGAGAGAGCAGCAGGAGAAGTAGTGTCAGAGGGAGTAATCCAGGTTTCTGTAATGGCTAGTAGGTGCAGGGAGTTGGAAATGAAAAGGTCATGAGTGGGGACCAGTTTGTTACAAACAGATCTGGCATTCCAGAGGGCACATGATAGGGGGTATGAGTTTGTGGGAGAGATGTGAATGAGATTATCAGGGTTGCTGTAGCGATGAGGTGAGATTAACTTTGAGGGCAGGGATGTTGAGACAGTAGTGATGGTGCTGGTGCCTGAGCTAGAAGGGGAAACTGCAGGAGGTGGGCAGGGGGGGAGCTCAGTGTGATGTGGATAGGGGTGTGGGGAGGTGACAGGGAAGGGAGGGAGGGAGCAGGGCTGAGATGTGAGGTAGCAGGACCATGGGCCAGAGGTTAGTGAAAGTGGGGTAACAGGAAAATAGGGGAAAGGAAACAGAGGGATGGAGGGAAGACATATGAGGGGAGAGAGGAGGAGGTGTAGGAGACTAGGGGGGGAAAGGATAAAGATACATGGGCCCTCATTCCGAGTTGTTCGCTCGCAAGGCGAATGTAGCAGAGTTACACACGCTAAGCCGCCGCCTACTGGGAGTGAATCTTAGCTTCTTAAAATTGCGACCGACGTATGCGCAATATTGCGATTACAAACGAGTTAGCAGTTTCAGAGTAGCTCCAGACTTACTCTGCCTGTGCGATCATTTCAGTGCTTGTCGTTCCTGGTTGTCGTCACAAACACACCCAGCGTTCGCCCAGGCACTCCCACCGTTTCCCCGGCCACTCCTGCGTTTTTTCCGGAAACGGTAGCGTTTTCAGCCACACGCCCCTGAAACGCCGTGTATCCGCCCAGTAACACCCATTTCCTGTCAATCACATTACGATCGCCGGAGCGAAGAAAAAGCCGTGAGTAAAAATACTTTCTTCATAGTAAAGTTACTTGGCGCAGTCGCAGTGCGAACATTGCGCATGCGTACTAAGCGGATTTTCACTGCGATGCGATGAAAAATACCGAGCGAACAACTCGGAATGAGGGCCATGATTAGGTAGACACTGAGTGGTGTGGGGAGTATAAGAAAGCCTTGACATAGTGTTAAGTAGGTAAATAGGTTGAGGGAAACTGGAAGTAGGAGAGGAGACTGTAAGGCAATCCGAGCAGAAGAATTGCAGAACTGCAGGTGAGAAAAGCAGTGTAAGCTCAACGGGTGTAGATTTAGTATGAAATGAATCAAAAGCGTAGATAAAGTGGGTGCAGAAATGTATTTGGACTGTAAGAAATGAAAGGATTGTGAGAGGGTTAAGAAGCAATGGTAATTCTGTAAGGTTTTTTTAAGTGTTTGTAGGTTAAATGGCATTGGTGCAGCTGTGCATAAAAAACAAAATTACAATAATACAGATACAAGCATTTGTGGTGAAATGGATGGTTTTTGAAATGTCCAAGTAAGCTAGTTACGTGCTATTTAATCAGATGCAACAATCTGGAGGTAAGTGATCTGAAGAGTAAGTGACATTTGTTATTAGTTCTATAGTTTTCTTTGTTTTGTTTGATTGGTGCGTTTCTGTTGTCCTTCTTTTTCACTTCGATTGAACGCTGATGGAACGCTGCTGTTATGTGTCAATTGTATCACCCTTTGATAAAAATGTACGCTTCGATAATAAATGCACAGCCAACCGGCTTTGCACAGCCTAGCAGTATCAGCCTGGCCTATAGAAGTATAGTGCTGCAAATATGTTGGTGGTTGTAGTTACCTAGCAGTATCAGCCTGGCCTATAGAAGTATAGTGCTGCAAATATGTTGGTGGTTGTAGTTACCTAGCAGTATCAGCCTGGCCTATAGAAGTATAGTGCTTGAAATATGTTGGTGGTTGTAGTAACCTAGCAGTATCAGCCTGGCCTATAGAAGTATAGTGCTGCAAATATGTTGGTGGTTGTAGTTACCTAGCAGTATCAGCCTGGCCTATAGAAGTATAGTGCTGCAAATATGTTGGTGGTAGTAGTTACCTGTAGATGACAAGAAGAAGAGAAGAGACGTCAAGTCACAACCTTATTCACATTACATTACATGATAGTGTTCATTATTCACGTTACGTCACACAGTAGTGTCCTGTATTCACATCACATAACATGGGGGGGGCGGGATGTAATAGTGTACGAGTTCGCCGCACATGCAGGATGCTGGCCGAACTCAAAAGTTTTTTAAAGGGGCAATCATTTACAAGGATGGTTTTGCCTTCTAAATGACTGAACCTTTAAAAAAAAGTCAGAGTTCGGCCGGTAATCATCCACATCCCACTATCTCATACTCTATTACTTCCCCTCAATCAAGACTGTCTCCGGTCACAAGTTTAAAGAACATGATATTTTATCAAACAAATCAATAAAGTCACTCCTGTCACCGAAAACATAACGTGAAGCAAAAAATAGTAAGAATAAATCAACATTAACCATATTCTAGTCCACATCCCATCAGGAATGCAAGTAGCAAGTGTGATGACAGTCCTTTTGTCAATATGTCGGTAATATTTTCTTCACTTGCAACATATTCCACATTGACGGACTTGTTTTCCACCAACTCACGAATGAAATGATGTCTTATAGCATTGTGCTTAGACCATCCATGATGCTTTGTGCTACAAGAAAGATCAAATGCTCCCTCGTTATCACATTTTATGTTTATGATATCACTGTGGTAAAGATGACCTAATTCACATAATGTCTCTCTTATCCAAAGCGCTTCTTTTGAATTCTCCGTGAGCACCATGTACTCTTCCTCTGTTGTAGAAAGAGCAACTGTGGGTTGTTTCCTACTTGCCCAGCTTAGGAGAATTAATTGACAGAATAGGAGAGGAGTGGGTTAAACCTCAGCTAGTCTGGGGGGCAGGACGGTAAGGCATTATGGGAGTTTATGGTTAGCCAATAGGAATGAATGTTGGGGGTAGGTGGAAAGGGTTCTTAAGCCTGGTAAAGGGGCTGGGTCAGCCTCTTCTGCTTTTATCGTTGTAAGGGTGAGTGCTCTTCCCCCTTTGTCTCCTTGCTGTGCTGCTTTCCCTTATTTTAAATCTTAGGTGTGCTGCTGCTGTTGGCAGTGTACCTTATACTGTGGCCCTCCTTATCTGTGCCCCTCTTTCCCCATTACCTGGGATATACTTGTTTGGCCTGCCATGCCCCGTCCCCGCCGCTCCTCTGGTCCCCCTGCACGCTATGTTGATGCGGCCCCCGCTCAGGAGCTGGCGTCCGCTGCCCCGGGCCTGAGCACTTTGCTCACGGCCGGGGCTGAGTCTGCTGGCGCTGCTGCGGGTGCCCGTCCATGGGCCGGGGGATCCCTCTGGCGCAGCGGCGGCTGGTTAGGGACAGGGCGGCGGCCGGAGGTGGACTGGATCGGGCAGTCGGCGGGGGGAGCCAGCCGGGGTGCCCGCTGGCGAGAATCCCCCTCCGGCTGCTACGGCGCGGGGACGCGCCCGTGCCCTGCACCCTCCACCGCTGTGAGTCGCCGGCGGCTCCCCAGTGAATGAGGGGACTTTATGGAGGGATGGGGCCAGTGGCTCTTTCACTGGCCATCCATTCCAGGCGGCTTCTGTTTCGCGCGTGCGCGCCCCCGTGGGGCTGCTGTACTCCCATGGCGCTCTCCCCGCTCTAGCGGGAGGGGCTCCCTGGAGCCTTTGTTGGTGTCAGCACGGGACCAGAGGGGGGGTGTGATGTCTGGAGGCGGGGGTCTGCGAGTTCTCCCGGTGGGCAGGGCCAGTAGGGGCGGCGCTTGGGCTCGTGGTTCACCGCGGGAGAGAACGTGGGGATCTGAGGGCGGCTATCGCCGATCCCAGGCGGGGCCGGCCTGGGCGGCGTGGCGACGCGGTTGGGGCTGTCCCTGCTTCGGACCCGGGGAACGGGGGGACCATTGGGGCTGCGGATCCCTCCGCCGTTGCGGCGGCAATGTCGGCCATGACGGCGGCGTTTGCGCCGTATTTGTCGACTTTGTCCCCGGGTGGCGTTTCCATGGTTCCCGCTTCGGTCGACGCGGCCGCTCTCCCGGGTGCTTCTGGCCCCGCCATAGCGCAGTTTCTACAGGCGTGTCGCAGTCTGGGCTCCCCATCGCCCGCAGGGGCGTCTGCTTTCATCCCCGCCGGGGGGGCTTCGGCTCCCGCTTCGGTTGTCCCTTCTTTTTCAGGTGCGGATCTGGGTGGCGATCAGGACGAGGAGCCGGTCGTGGCGGACGTTTCACCTTCCGGAAGCGTGCCTACCGGTGAGTGGGACACCGATACAGTTGCTATATCGCTGGGGTCCTCTTCTTCCTCGTCCGGCAGTAGATCCAGTAGATCTTCTTCCTCTTCTTCTTCGTTCCAGTCGGCGATTAGTAGCACCGTGAAGGCTAAGAAGAGAGCTTTCAAGTACGCGCGGCGTGAGGCGCGGTACCGGGATAAGCGGTCTCGGAAGAGTAGTAGTAGTCCCCGTAGAGAAAGGAGGAGGCGTAATTTGCCGGGTGTGGTTCGCTGCGAGAACACGGCAGTCTTACGAGGGTTGCGTGAGAGTTGCAGGAGGAAGATTAGACGGGGGGAATACGTCGACCTTTTTATGTTGACGGAGGACACCAAGAGGGAAGGTAAGGAAGCGCTTGCTCAGGGCGGTATTGGGGCGGAGACCTTTCGCTCGTATGACAACTGGTTGGCGGGTTTCTGTGTCTTCGCGGCGTGCTACTTGGAGGATCGCCCTGATGAACACATGAATGTCATCAGGTATATTCACCTCGTGCATGACATTCAGCGTCAGTCTAAGGGCGATTCGTGGCTGCATTATGACAAGCAGTTCCGTCAGAAGCACGATTGCCTGGACGTCATTGACTTCGGATGCAAAGATGTGGAGGTATGGCTTCGGGTCACGCGAGCGCAGGATATGAAGATGGTGACTAAAGGGGCGTCAGTGGCGCAGGCCGCGGTGGCGAGTCAGTTTCGGCCCGCAGTTGAGGCTCCGCCACGCTGCCCTTGAACAGCGGCCCGTTCTCCGCCGTAGGTGCCAGCGAAGGGGAAGTGTTTCGCGTTCAACAATTCCACGTGCCCCCTCGGGCAACGGTGTCGTTTTCGCCACCTTTGCTTACGACGTAACGGATCCCACCCGGCTTCCAATTGCTTCCGCGCAGGGCGACCGGGTGCTAAGGCGGCCGCGGGCTCGTCCGGAAAAGCAACTTGGGGGGCTTGCCGCTAGTTAGGGCGCCGACCACGGTTCGTTTGGGAGCCATGCTTAAATGGTTGGGGTGGTACCCTAACACAGACGACGCCAAATTTCTGCGGGAGGGTTTTGCGTCGGGTTTTCGTTTGCCAGTGGTGGGGGAGGATTTAGTTCGGGCCGCCAGGAACCTGCAGTCTGCTCGGGATTTCCCCGACGTGCTTCGGGAAAAGGTTGAGCAGGAGGTTCGCCTAGGGAGAATGGCGGGCCCCTTTGCGCTGCCGCCTGTCGAGGATTTGATTATTTCCCCGGTGGGGGTCATGCCCAAAAAGGCTCCGGGTAAGTTCCGGCTCATTCAGCATTTGTCTTATCCATCTGGGTACTCGGTTAACAATGCAATTTCACCGGAATGTTGTTCGGTGGTGTATCAGTCCTTTGAGGATGCTCTGGGCATGGTTCGGGACTGTGGCCCCGGGGCCCTCATGGCTAAACTGGATGTTGAATCGGCTTTTCGCTTGCTCCCTTTGCACCCGGAGTCGTTTCGATTCATGGGTTTCCGCGTCGGGGAGGAATACTTTGTAGACAAGTGTCTGCCTATGGGGTGTTCCGTTTCGTGTGCCTTTTTCGAAAAGTTCAGCACCTTTTTACATTGGTGTGTGGAGTTTTCTTGAGGAGATAGCCTGATTGCTTGATGATTTTTTGTGTATGGGGCCCGCGGGTTCGCCTCGCTGTGGTTTCCTACTGTTGTCGCTGCGTGCCTTGTTGGGGCATTTTGGCGTCCCTGTGGCCGAGGATAAGACGGAGGGGCCTCTCTCCTGTTTGTCCTTTTTGGGTATCGAGATCGATATGGTCGCGGGGGCTTGCCGACTGCCTCAGGACAAGGTTGCGAAGCTTCGGGAGTCCATTGCGCAGTGCTTGGAGCGGCGTAAGGTGACGTTGCGGGAGGCTCAATCCCTCCTAGGACTGTTGAACTTTGCCTATCGTGTGATTCCCATGGGCAGGGTTTTTTGTAGGAAGTTGGAGCGGTCCACGGCTGGGGTGTCCAGGCCACACCATTTTGTCCGTTTCTCGGCTGAGATTAGGCGGGACCTCGCTGTGTGGGTTTTGTTTCTGGCGGATTTCAATGGTGTGCTGATCTGGATGGCCCCGCTCGTTGACAGTTTCGACCTGCAGTTGTTTACGGATGCGGCGGGCTCGTCGGGGTTCGGTTGTTATCTAGACGGGGCTTGGTGCGCGGCTTCATGGCCCGAGTCTTGGTCGCGGGAGGGGCTGACCGGCGACCTGTTGTTGCTGGAGCTTTTTCCCATCATGGTGGCCTTGGAGGTTTGGGGGGAGCGCCTTCGCGATCGCAGTATTCTCTTCCGCTGCGATAACTTAGGGGTCATGCGCGCGGTTAACAACCAAAGAGCTTGGGCCCTCCGTGTCCTTCGGGTGTTGTCGCGATGGGCGCCCAGCATCCACTACGGACTATGAGAAATAGAATTATCGGTAAGTAAATTCTTATTTTCTCTAACGTCCTAAGTGGATGCTGGGGACTCCGTAAGGACCATGGGGATTATACCAAAGCTCCCAAACGGGCGGGAGAGTGCGGATGACTCTGCATCACCAAATGAGAGAACTCCAGGTCCTCCTCAGCCAGGATATCAATTTTGTAGAATTTTACAAACGTATTTGCTCCTGACCAAGTAGCTGCTCGGCAAAGTTGTAAAGCCGAGACCCCTCGGGCAGCCGCCCAAGATGAGCCCACCTTCCTTGTGGAGTGGGCATTTACAGATTTTTGGCTGTGGCAGGCCTGCCACAGAATGTGCAAACTGAATTGTACTACAAATCCAACGAGCAATAGTCTGCTTAGAAGCAGGAGCACCCAGCTTGTTGGGTGCACACAGGATAAACAGCGAGTCAGATTTCCTGACTCCAGCCGTCCTGGAAACATATATTTTCAGGGCACTGACAACGTCTAGCAACTTGGAGGCCTCCAAGTCCCTAGTAGCCGCAGGCACCACCAATAGGTTGGTTCAGGTGAGACGCTGAAACCACCTTGGGGAGAAACTGAGGACGAGTCCTCAATTCCGCCCTGTCCGAATGGAAAATCAGATAAGGGCTTTTTCAGGATAAAGCCGCCAATTCTGACACGCGCCTGGCCCAGGCCAGGGCCAACAGCATGACCATTTTCCATGTGAGATATTTTAACTCCACAGATTTAAGTGGTTCAAACCAATGTGACTTTTGGAACCCAAAACTACATTGAGATCCCAAAGTGCCACTGGAGGCACAAAAGGAGGCTGTATATGCAGTACCCCTTTTACAAACGTCTGAACTTCAGGGACTGAAGCTAGTTCTTTTTGGAAGAAAATTTACAGGGCCGAAATTTGAACCTTAATGGACCCCAATTTCAGGCCCATAGACACTCCTGTTTGCAGGAAATGTAGGAATCGACCCAGTTGAATTTCCTCCGTCGGGCCTTACTGGCCTCGCACCACGCAACATATTTTCGCCAATTGCGGTGATAATGTTTTTGCGGTTACATCCTTCCTGGCTTTGATCAGGATAGGGATGACTTCATCCGGAATGCCTTTTTTCCTTCAGGATCCGGCGTTCAACCGCCATGCCGTCAAACGCAGCCGCGGTAAGTCTTGGAACAGACAGGGTCCTTGCTGGAGCAGGTCCCTTCTTAGAGGTAGAGGCCACGGATCCTCCGTGAGCATCTCTTGAAGTTCCGGTTACCAAGTCCTTCTTGGCCAATCCGGAACCACGAATATAGTGCTTACTCCTCTCCATCTTATCAATCTCAGTACCTTGGGTATGAGAGGCAGAGGAGGGAACACATACCCTGACTGGTACACCCACGGTGTTACCAGAGCGTCTACAGCTTATTGCCTGAGGGTCCCTGGACCTGGCGCAATACCTGTCGAGTTTTTAATCATGTGGAAGACTTCTGGGTGAAGTCCCCACTCTCCCGGGTGGAGGTCGTGCTGAGGAAGTCTGCTTCCCAGTTGTCCACTCCCGGAATGAATACTGCTGACAGTGCTATCACATGATTTTCCGCCCAGCGAAGAATCCTTGCAGCTTCTGCCATTGCCCTCCTGCTTCTTGTGCCACCCTGTCTGTTTACGTGGGTGACTGCCGTGATGTTGTCCGACTGGATCAACACCGGCTGACCTTGAAGCAGAGGTCTTGCTAAGCTTAGAGCATTGTAAATGTCCCTTAGCTTCAGGATATTTATGTGAAGTGATGTCTCCAGGCTTGACCATAAGCCCTGGATATTCCTTCCCTGTGTGACTGCTCCCCAGCCTCGCAGGCTGGCATCCGTGGTCACCAGGACCCAGTCCTGAATGCCTAATCTGCGGCCCTCTAGAAGATGAGCACTCTGCAACCACCACAGGAGGGACACCCTTGTCCTTGGTGACAGGGTTATCCGCTGATGCATCTGAAGATGCGATCCGGACCATTTGTCCAGCAGGTCCCACTGGAAAGTTCTTGCGTGGAATCTGCCGAATGGGATTGCTTCGTAGGAAGCCACCATTTTACCCAGAACCCTTGTGCATTGAGACTTGGCTCGGTTTTAGGAGGTTCCTAACTAGCTCGGATAACTCCCTGGCTTTCTCCTCCGGGAGAAACACCTTTTTCTGGACTGTGTCCAGGATCATCCCTAGGAACAGAAGACACGTCGTCGGAACCAGGTGCGATTTTGGAATATTGAGAATCCAATCGTGCTGCCGCAACACTACCTGAGATAGTGCTACACCGACCTCCAACTGTTCCCTGGATCTTACCCTTATCAGGGAATTGTCCAAGGAAGGGATAACTAAAATTCACTTCCTTCGAAGGAATATCATCATTTCGGCCATTACCTTGGTAAAGACCCGGGGTGCCGTGTACCATCCATACGGCAGCGTCTGAACTGATAGTGACAGTTCTGTACCATAAACCTGAGGTACCCTTGGTGAGAAGGGTAAATTTTGACATGAAGGTAAGCATCCTTGATGTCCCGAGACATCATGTAGTCCCCTTCTTCCAGGTTCGCAATCACTGCTCTGAGTGACTCAATCTTGAATTTGAACTTCTGTACGTAAGTGTTCAAAGATTTTAGATTTAGAATCGGTCTCACCGAGCCGTCCGGCTTCGGTACCACAACAGTGTGGAATAATACCCCGTTCCCTGTTGCAGGAGGGGTATCTTGATTATCACCTGCTGGGAATACAGCTTGTGAATGGCTTCCAAAACTGTCTCCCTGTCAGAAGGAGACATCGGTAAAGCCGACTTTAGGAAACGGCGAGGGGGAGACGTCTCGAATTCTAATTTGTACCCCTGAGATATCACCTGAAGGATCCAGGGGTCTACTTGCGAGTGAGCCCACTGCGCGCTGAAATTCATTGAGACGGGCCCCCCACCGTGCCTGATTCTGCTTGTAAAGCCCCAGCGTATACTGAGGGCTTGGCAGAGGCGGGAGAGGGTTTCTGTTCCTGGGAACTGGCTGATTTCTGCAGCCTTTTTCCTCTCCCTCTGTCACGGGGCAGAAATGAGGAACCTTTTGCCCGCTTGTCCACGAAAAGACTGCGCCTGATAATACGGCGTCTTCTCATGTTGAGAGGCGACCTGGGGTACAAACGTGGAATTCCCAGCTGTTGCCGTGGCCACCAGGTCTGAAAGACCGACCCCAAATAACTCCTCCCTTAATAAAGCAATACTTCCAAATGCCGTTTGGAATACGCATCACCTGACCACTGACGTGTCCATAACCCTCTACTGGTAGAAATGGACAACGCGCTTAGACTTGATGCCAGTCGGCAAATATTCCGCTGTGCATCACGCATATATAAAAATGCATCTTTTAAATGCTCTATAGGCAAAAATATACTGTCCCTATCTAGGGTATCAATATTTTCAGTCAGGGAATCCGACCACGCCAACCCAGCACTGCACATCCAGGCTGAGGCGATTGCTGGTCGCAGTATAACACCAGTATGTGTGTAAATACCTTTTAGGATACCCTCCTGCTTTCTATCAGCAGGATCCTTAAGGGCGGCCATCTTAGGCGAAGGTAGAGCCCTTACAAGCGTGTGAGCGCTTTATCCCCCCTAGGGGGTGTTTCCCAACGCACCCTAACCTCTGGCGGGAAAGGATATAATGCCAATAACATTTTAGAAATTATCCGTTGTTATCGGGGGAAACCCACGCATCATCACACACCTCATTTAATTTCTCAGATTCAGGAAAACTACAGGTAGTTTTTCCTCACCGAACATAATACCCCTTTTTTTGGTGGTACTCGTATTATCAGAAATGTGTAAAACATTTTTCATTGCCTCAATCATGTAACGTGTGGCCCTACTGGAAGTCACATTCGTCTCTTCACCGTCGACACTGGAGTCAGTATCCGTGTCGGCGTCTATATCTGCCATCTGAGGTAACGGGCGCTTTAGAGCCCCTGACGGCCTATGAGACGTCTGGACAGGCACAAGCTGAGTAGCCGGCTGTCTCATGTCAACCACTGTCTTTTATACAGAGCTGACACTGTCACGTAATTCCTTCCAACAGTTCATCCACTCAGGTGTCGACCCCTAGGGGGTGACATCACTATTACAGGCAATCTGCTCCGTCTCCACATAATTTTTCTCCTCATACATGTCGACACAAAAGTACCGACATACAGCACACACACAGGGAATGCTCTGATAGAGGACAGGACCCCACTAGCCCTTTGGGGAGACAGAGGGAGAGTTTGCCAGCACACACCAGAGCGCTATATATATACAGGGATAACCTTATATAAGTGTTTTTCCCCTTATAGCTGCTGTATAGTTAATACTGCGCCCAATTAGTGCCCCCCTCTCTTTTTTTAACCCTTTCTGTAGTGTAGTGACTGCAGGGGAGAGACAGGGAGCTTCCCTCCAACGGAGCTGTGAGGGAAAATGGCGCCAGTGTGCTGAGGAGATAGGCTCCGCCCCTTTTTTGCGGACTTTTCTCCTGCTTTTTTATGGATTCTGGCAGGGGTTAAATGCATCCATATAGCCCAGGAGCTATATGTGATGCATTTTTTTGCCATCCAAGGTGTTTTTATTGCGTCTCAGGGCGCCCCCCCCCAGCGCCCTGCACCCTCAGTGACCGAAGTGTGAAGTGTGCTGAGAGCAATGGCGCACAGCTGCAGTGCTGTGCGCTACCTTGTTGAAGACAGGACGTCTTCTGCCGCCGATTTTCCGGACCTCTTCTGCCTTCTGGCTCTGTAAGGGGGCCGGCGGCGCGGCTCTGGGACCCATCCAAGCTGGGCCTGTGATCGTCCCTCTGGAGCTAATGTCCAGTAGCCTAAGAAAGCCCAATCCACTCTGCACGCAGGTGAGTTCGCTTCTTCTCCCCTTAGTCCCTCGATGCAGTGAGCCTGTTGCCAGCAGGTCTCACTGAAAATAAAAAACCTAATCTAAAACTTTCACTAAGAAGCTCAGGAGAGCCCCTAGTGTGCACCCTTCTTGGCTAAGATGGTGTCGACGTTTCTATTTTTCCAGGTGGCTTTTATATTGATGAGACCAATGAAGTGTACAATTGAATTCGGGGAGCAATGATGTTCTTTTGAAAAGTGTTCAGAAAGATAGTGTGTAGCAAGTCCCTATCTAATATTGCGACAGTGTTTTCCTATCCGTGTTTTGAGTGCCCTCGAAGTCCTACCTACATAGGATTTTCCACATGTGCAGGTAATTAGATATATCTCATTCGGGGTGTAACCTGATGAAATCACGGCTCTTCATTGTGGTCCCATCAACTGTGATTTCTGTATATTTGGTTTTGTCGGATTTTACATTTCTACATCCCAAAACTAAAGGATGTTATAGCTTCACTTACAAAGATTTTGGATTCATGCAGCCTCGTCATCACTATCTTTCTTTGGGGGAAATGCCCTGAGCTATCCAATTACCCAAACTATAAACTCCCGAATAGAGGATTTCTGCTCGCACCCTCCCGAAGTGTGAACAGAAATCCAACAAAACTAGTGCCATGATGTGAGTTGCGGGCTTACGGCTCATGCTAACTGCATCGTGCCATTCACTTAAGTTGGAAACTGATGTTTATCGTAACTAAACAGCATTCTTTAGGAGCAGAAACCTGCATCTCCCGATTTAAATGTCTGGCACGATGCGGCTAATTGAATATCTCCGGGCACTCATTCCAGGTGCTATTCAATATTGCATTAAATTGAATTCCCCCAATAAAAACTGACAACTTTGTGTTACACTACAGAACTGCTTTCATGGACGCTGTGACTCATAAGTTTGTGCGCACACCGTAAAGGTCTGCAACCACTGTACCGTTTCAATGTCAGCTGTTGCACCTTTCTCTGCACCAGTTTATGTTACCCATATGATAGAATGCTCCTCTCTAAGGTTGTCATCTACTTGGCATCCAAACCACACATCATTATAATTTAGCTATTGGAGTTATTTTCTAAACAGAAGCTGCCGTCTCGCAGACAAATTATATTGAACTTTGAATCCCGACGTCCAATATTGTGAGAGTAATACTTAACATAATTGACATCAACAATAAAAATAGACCATAATGATGAACAATACTCTGGGCCCAGCTTTCATATAACAGAAATTGAACAGCTACTACAATGAAATTGTACTGCTCAGCTGACAATCTGAAACACATTTTTGTTTTATCACTTTGGACATTTTCCTGCATACAATTGTTAATAGATTCATTCTAATCTTCTAACAATATAAATCAATGTTAACAATTTGAAATGGTAAACGGTCATTATTAATACCTGAATAGAGTTTGTGGGATTGATATAGAGTTGTACGCAAGTTGGTTGCATTGTGTGCATAGAAATAAATGGTGATCTTTGCAAATATGCTGAGTTGCGCACATCTATGTGGCTGCATATCCTCTATCTATTTTTTGGGGAAATTAGCCACCATCACTATCACCACACACTTGCTCTAAACTCTATACCTGGGGCAACATGCTCATGGCACACTCTCAGATACTTAGGGGCATATTGAATTAGCCACGGGGCTTACCGTGGGATGATAGCCTCAGACTTTAAAGCATGTTAACCTATAAAATCTGGGTTAAGTTCCTGGAGCTATTGGTTGAACTTGATTGCAGCAGGAGATGTTAGGGTTAATAGACCTGCTTACAAAACTTGTGGTGTGTGTCTGTTAGAGATGAGCAGGTCTGGTACTCAGAAAACTGAGCTGGGATCTAAGTCCGGCTCAGGTTTTCCCACCAGATTCGGATCCCAAATCAAGGCAAAAATTCATCCTCCTTCTGTCGCATTCTCGTGCATTTTGGATTCTATATAATGCCCCCGGTGATTGTGCCATTTTACTCCAGCTGCGGAGGTTGTAGTGAGCATCCAGGGGTGCTCTGTTTTGTACATCAAGGGTTGGGGCTGCTAAAGAGGTACCTGTGACCTCCAGGGCTGCTGTGTTCCATCAAGAGGCTGGGACTGCTGTGTTCAGGGGTACGCTCTCCGGGGCTGCTGTATAATCAGTCAAACTGGTGCTGTCACTCTCTCTCTATATACACACACACACACACACACACACACACACACACACACACACACACACACACACACACTGTATGGCAATCCGATTAATATAAAACATTGGATCCCGATGCCTTTACATCCACTAGGGTGCATATAGAAATGACGGATATTATCCATGAAATTTTGGCTATATGGGGCCCATTTATCATGGATTGCATATTGAATGCGATGTGGGTGTGATCTTACCTCCCAGGATCACATTGCAATATGCAATACTATCGGGTGAATGTATCACCTGGCATCCGCAGAGACGGGCTCAGAAAGGAGCTCGTCTCTGTAATGTGCTCTGCGTGCTGCCGGGGTTCCTGCGCATGCATGGTCGCGATGCAGAGGCCATTTCCAGCGGAGTGTTCTTGGGGAACCGAGCTGGATCATCTTTGCCCTGATCTGTAGCCCATAGGCTATAATGGGCTGCCGTAGTCAAAAGATTGCGGTAGCTGCGGGGAACAATATCGGGAATGCTTTACATTCCCAATATTGATACATCGGGCAGCATGGTATCCCCCATAGAAACCTATGGGGGATGTGGCTGCAGGTGGAAATGGAGGGATCGCAGCAGGTATTGGAGATACCTGCTGCAATCCCTCCTTTATACATTCCAGGGATACTTAATATTTAATATAATAATTACATGGACCACATGTGACTCCAGTGATTCTTTTCCTCTGGTTGTATGGTTCTGAGTGCCGTACGACTTTCGTTTATATATATATATATATATATATATATACACTGCTCAAAAAAATAAAGGGAACACTTAAACAACACAATGTAACTCCAAGTCAATCACACTTCTGTGAAATCAAACTGTCCACTTAGGAAGCAACACTGATTGACAATCAATTTCACATGCTGTTGTGCAAATGGAATAGACAACAGGTGGAAACTATAGGATATTAGCAAGACACCCCCAATAAAGGAGTTGTTCTGCAGGTGGTGACCACAGACCACTTCTCTGCTCCTATGCTTTCTGGCTGATGTTTTGGTCACTTTTGAAAGCTGGCGGTGCTTTCACTCTAGTGGTAGCATGAGACGGAGTCTACAACCCACACAAGTGGCTCAGGTAGTGCAGCTCATCCAGGATGGCACATCAATGCGAGCTGTGGCAAAAAGGTTTGCTGTGTCTGTCAGCGTAGTGTCCAGAGCATGGAGGCGCTACCAGGAGACAGGCCAGTACATCAGGAGATGTGGAGGAGGCCGTAGGAGGGCAACAACCCAGCAGCAGGACCGCTACCTCCGCCTTTGTGCAAGGAGGAACAGGAGGAGCACTGCCAGAGCCCTGCAAAATGACCTCCAGCAAGCCACAAATGTGCATGTGTCTACTTAAACGATCGGAAACAGACTCCATGAGGGTGGTATGAGGGCCCGACGTCCACAGGTGGGGGTTGTGCTTACAGCCCAACACCGTGCAGGACGTTTGGCATTTGCCAGAGAAAACCAAGCTTGGCAAATTCGCCACTGGTGCCCTGTGTTCTTCACAGATGAAAGCAGGTTCTCACTGAGCACATGTGACAGACGTGACAGAGTCTGGAGACGCCAAGGAGAACGTTCTGCTGCCTGCAACATCCTCCAGCATGACCGGTTTGGCAGTGGGTCAGTAATGGTGTGGGGTGGCATTTCTTTGGGGGGCCACACAGCCCTCCATGTGCTCGCCAGAGGTAGCCTGACTGCCATTAGGTACCGAGATGAGATCCTCAGACCCCTTGTGAGACCATATGCTGGTGCGGTTGGCCCTGTGTTCCTCCTAATGCAAGACAATGCTAGACCTCATGTGGCTGGAGTGTGTCAGCAGTTCCTGCAAGACGAAGACATTGATGCTATGGACTGGCCCGCCCGTTCCCGAGACCTGAATCCAATTGAGCACATCTGGGACATCATGTCTCGCTCCATCCACCAGCGCCACGTTGCACCACAGACTGTCCAGGAGTTGGCGGATGGTTTAGTCCAGGTCTGGGAGGAGATCCCTCAGGAGACCATCCGCCACCTCATCAGGAGCATGCCCAGGCGTTGTAGGGAGGTCATACAGGCACGTGGAGGCCACACACACTACTGAGCCTCATTTTAACTTGTTTTAAGGACATTACATCAAAGTTGGATCAGCCTGTAGTGTGTTTTTCCACTTTAATTTTGAGTGTGACTCCAAATCCAGACCTCCATGGGTTAATAAATTTGATTTCCATTGATAATTTTTGTGTGATTTTGTTGTCAGCACATTCAACTATGTAAAGAACAAACTATTTAATAAGAATATTTCATTCATTCAGATCTAGGATGTGTTATTTTAGTGTTCCCTTTATTTTTTTGAGCAATGTATATACACTATGAGTTTGGTTCCCACCATGGCTCTAACTATGTGAAGTTTGTATATTCTCTCCCTGCTTGCGTGGGTTTCCGCTGGTAGGTTTACTGCTCACAAAAAAAAAAAAACAAGTTTATAATATGTGCATAAGATCGGCCAAGCGGTTCTTAACTGCTGTCAAATTCTAAGCTAATCTTTCTTTCTTTCTTTCTTTCTTTCTTTCTTTCTTTCTTTCTTTCTTTCTTTCTTTCTTTCTTTCTTTCTTTCTTTCTTTCTTTCTCTCTCAGCAATTCAGACGAGAAAAGGCAATGGAAGAAGAATGTTTGATCATTACCTTCTCCAATGCCCTTCTTGATTAACTGTTTCAAAATTAAAGAATTAAATAAAATTATCTTATGAATCAAACCTTCCTTTCTTCTGATCTAATTATTAATTAATGAAAACATTCTTGATTACTTTATGGGGTCATACTGTTTATTAAACTACCATCCTGTCTGCCACTGCAGTGTCATTTTATTTCCTAGATGTGCTATGTTTGACGTTGAACTGCCACATTTGTGCCGTCCACTGCGGTCACTTAGCTTAGTCAGCCAGCTATAGTAGCTCGGTGCAACCTTTAGGCCTAAAGCGAATGAAAACAATATTGTGAGCTGTGAGGTGTTCAAAATTGACTGGAAATGAGTGGATAATAGGATTTTGATAACCTACTGGTAAATCCTTTTCTCCTAGTACGTAGAGGATGCTGGGGATGACATCAAGACCATGGGGTATAGACGGGATCCACAGGAGACATGGGCACTCTAAAGACTTTTCATTGGGTGTGAACTGGCTCCTCCCTCTATGCCCCTCCTCCAGACCTCAGTTGTAGGAACTGTGCCCAGGGAGACTGACATTTCGAGGAAAGGAATTACTTAACTAGTGGTGAGATATCTACCAACTCACACCCTCAACCATGCCGCACACATGGCATTCAAAATAACACACGCCAACAGGCATGAACTGATTGCAGCAACATGCTGAAACCAAGATAACACAACTTGTGTAACTGTAATAATGTAAATATGATGGTGAGCTGCTCAATCAGATTGGAATTTCACTCAGGTGCTAATAGGGAGGGGTAATTCTGTGGAAGAAAAAACAATTTGTGTTCCCTAATGCACACTGAGTGAAAAGTAATAATACTACATAATAATCAGATAATACAGAGATTTTAGTTGCGTAAATCTGCAGATATAGGGTTAAGCCCCCAGGCCGATCGACAAGGCTTCTCCGTCACTGGGGCTCCCTAATACTAGGTATGGGTCCGGGGTGCAGGACCCCATCATGTCGACACAGGTTGGCTACCCCAGGTCAGCACACAGGTGAAAATTAATAAAGGTTAATAAGAAGCACAGAAGTGCTATGTAAGTGGTGTGATTAAAATAATACAAAAATATATACAAAGTGATAGGGAAAATCATAAGTGTTAATAAAGTGTTAGGGTGTGCCGACCTGAAGCCGCACAGCCATACCGACACAGGGGCCACCGCACCCCACACCCACCCCATAAATAATTACACATATGTCTGGGTCTAAATTCCCAGTGTAAGGCCACATGATAATGGCTCCTACAGTATCTGAGAGCCAGCTTACCTGGAGACACCCCTGGCTTCTCCAATGGCACTCTAGAGTCAGCAATCCCTCCTAATGCTGACCCATCCATGCCTCTCTAAGTACAATGCAAATATGATGGTGAGCTGCTCAATCAGATTGGAATTTCACTCAGGTGCTAAAAGGGAGGGGTAATTCTGTGGAAGAAAAAACAATTTGTGTTCCCTAATGCACACTGAGTGAAAAGTAATAATACTACATAATAATCGGCTAATACGGAGATCTTAGTTGCGTATATCTGCAGATATAGGATTAAGACCCCAGGCCGATCGACAAGGCTTCTCCATCACTGGGGGTCCCTAATACTAGGTATGGGTCCGGGGTGCAGGACCCCATCACGTCGACACAGGTCGGCTACCCCAGGTCAGCACACAGGTGAAAATTAATAAAGGTTAATAAGAAGCACAGAAGTGCTATGTAAGTGGTGTGATTAAAATAATACAAAAATATATACAAAGTGATAGGGAAAATCATAAGTGTTAATAAAGTGTTAGAGTGTGCCGACCTGAAGCCGCCGAGCCATACCGACACAGGGGCCACCGCACCCCACACCCACCCCATAAATAATTACACATATGTCTGGGTCTAAATTCCCAGTGTAAGGCCACATGATAATGGCTCCTACAGTATCTAAGAACAGTAACTGTAATAACTAAACTGCAGGTAAAGTACGCAGTGGGACGGGCGCCCAGCATCCTCTACGGACTAGATGAAAAGGATTTACCAGTAGGTTATCAAAACCCTATTTTCTCATACGTCCTAGAGGATGCTGGGGACGACATCAAGACCATGGGGTCTATACCAAAGCACCAGTACGGGCGGGAGAGTGCGGATGACCCTGCAGCACCGATTGACCAAACTTGAGGTCCTCATCGGCCAAGGTGTCAAACATATAAAATTTAGCAAATGTGTTTGACCCTGACCAAGTAGCTGCTCGGCAAAGTTGTAAAGCCGAGACGCCCCGGGCAGCCGCCCAGGATGAGCCCACTTTCCTAGTAGAATGGGCCTTCACCGACTTCGGCACCGGCAAGCCTGCCGTAGAATGAGCGTGCTGAATTGTGCCTCTGATCCAGCGTGCAATAGTCTGCTTAGAAGCAGGACACCCAATCTTGTTGGGAGCATACAGGACAAACAGAGCCACTGTTTTCCGTAACCGAGCTGCTTTGCGACATAAATCTTCAAAGCTCTAACCACGTCTAGAGACTGTGACTCAGTAAAAGTGTCAGTAGCTACTGGCACCACAATAGGTTGGTTTATGTGGAAGGACGAAACCACCTTTGGAAGAAATTGTTGATGAGTTCTTAACTCTGCCCTATCTTCATGGAAGATCAGGTAAGGGCTCTTGTGAGACAAGGCCCCCAACTCAAACACCTGCCTTGCGGATGCCAAGGCCAAAAGCATCACCACTTTCCAAGTGAGAAACTTCAATTCTATCTCCTGCAGAGGTTCAAACCAATCTGATTGAGGGAACTGCAACACCACATTAAGGTCCCATGGTGCCACTGGAGGCACAAATGGAGGCTGGATGTGCAGAACCCTTTCACGAACGTCTGAACTTCTGGAAAGGAGGCCAATTGTTTTTGAAAGAAAACTGATAAGGCTGAAATCTAGACCTTGACTGACCCCAATCTAAGCCCGCATCCACACCAGCCTGCAGAAAACTGAGAAAACGTCCCAACTCAAACTCTTCCATAGGAGCCTTCTTGGATTCACACCAAGACACATATTTTCTCCAAATACGGTGGTAATGTTTAGACGTTACTCCTGGCCTGAATAAGAGTGGGGATGACTTCCTTAGGAATACCCTTTCAGGCTAGGATCCGACGCTCAACAGCCATGCCGTCAAACGTAGCCGCGGTAAGTCTTGATACACACACGGCCCCTGCTGTAGTAGGTCCTCTCGAGGAGGAAGAGGCCGAGGATCTTCTATGAGCAACTCCTGAAGATCTGGATACCAAGCCCTCCTTGGCCAGTCTGGGGCAATGAAGATTGCTCAAACTCTTGTTCTTCTTATTATTTTGAGAACTTTTGGAATCGGTGGAAGTGGAGGGAAAACATATACCGACCGAAACACCCACTGGGTCACCAGTGCATCCACTGCTATTGCTTGAGGGTCTTTCGACCTGGAACAATATCTCTGAAGCTTCTTGTCTAGACAAGATGCCATCATGTCTACTTGAGGAACTCCCCAAAGACTTGTCACCTCTGCGAAGACTTCTTGGTGGAGGCCCCACTCTCCTGGATGGAGATCGTGTCTGCTGAGGAAGTCTGCTTCCCAGTTGTCCACTTCCGGAATGAAAATTGTTGACAGAGCTCTAACATGTCTTTCTGCCCAGAGGAGAATCCTTGTCAGCTCTGCCATTGCCGCTCTGCTTTTCGTTCCGCCTTGCCTGTTTATGTACGCGACTGCTGTTACATTGACCGACTGGATCTGCACGGGATCTTGAAGATGTACCGCTTGTAGAAGGCCATTGTAAATGGCTTTCAATTCTAGAATGTTTATGTGAAGGCAGGCTTCCTGACTTGACCATTTTCCTTGGAAGCTTTCCCCCTGTGTGACAGCTCCCCAGCCTCGGAGACTTGCATCTGTGGTTATTAGGACCCAGTCGTGAATCCCCAAACCTGCGTCCCTCTAGTAGGTGAGAACTGTGTAGCCACCACAAGAGCGAAATCCTGGCTTTGGGGGACAGGATTATTTTCCGGTGCATGTGTAGGTGGGATCCGGACCACTTGTCCAACAGGTCCCACTGGAATACTCTGGCATGAAATCTGCCAAACTGTATGGCCTCGTAGTCCGCTACCATTTTCCCCAACAACCGAATGCATTGATGGATCAACACCCTTGTTGGTTTCAATATTTGTTTGACCATTTTCTGGATTTCCAGAGTCTTTTCCACTGGAACAAATACTCTCCGTACTTCTGTGTCCAGAATCATCCCTAAAAAGGACAATCTTGTCGTCGGTTCCAACTGCGACTTTGGAAAATTCATGATCCAACCATGTTGTTGGAGTATTGACAGGGAGAGTGCGATGTTCTGCACCAACTGTTCCCTGGATCTCGCTTTTATCAGGAGATCGTCCAGATAAGGAATTATATTGACTCCTTTTTAACGAAGGAGGACCATCATCACCGCCATCACCTTGGTGAATACCCTCGGTGCCGTGGAGAGTCCGAACGGCAACGTCTGGAACTGGTAATGGCAATCCTGTACTGCGAATCTCAGATAAGCTTGGTGAGGAGGATAAATGGGAACATGCAAGTAAGCATCCTTTATGTCTACTGACACCATGAAGTCCCCCTCCTCCAGACTGGAAATCACTACCCTCAGGGATTCCATCTTGAACTTGAACCTTTTCAGGTAGAGATTCAGATATTTCAGGTTTAAAATCGGTCTGACCGAGCCGTCCGGCTTCGGAACTATGAAGAGGCTTGAGTAAAAACCTTCTCCTTGCTGTGCCAAGGGTACCAGTACAATGACCTGATTCTGACATAATTTTTGAATTGCTGTTGTTACTACCTCTCTTCCCGGAAGAGTAGCTGGCAAGGTCGATTTGAAAAATCGGCATGGGGGGACGTCTTGAAACTCTAGTTTGTACCCATGGGACACTATTTGTCAGACCCATTGGTCCAGGCCAGATTGAATCCAGATTTGGCTGAAAAGTTTCAGGCGTGCTCCCACCCGAGCGGACTCCCGCAAGGGAGCCCCAGTGTTATGCTGCAGATTTGGCAGAAGCAGGAGTGGTCGGGAGACGCTGCGGATTTCTATCCTTTTCCCCTTCCCCTTCACCGAGCCTTTTCCCCTTCCCCTTCACCGAGCCATGAAACTCTTTAGGAAGTTGGTACCTACTTCTGCCCCCTCAGTCCCACGAAGCAGGGAGTCTGATGCCAGCAGATCTCCCTGAAAATAAAAAACCTAACATAAGTCTTTTTAGAGAAACTCAGTAGAGCTCCTCAGAGTGCATCCAGTCGACCTAGGCACATTTCTAAAACTGAGGTCTGGGGGAGGGGCATAGAGGGAGGAGCCAGTTCACACCCAATGAAAAGTCTTTAGAGTGCCCATGTCTCCTGCGGATCCCGTCTATACCCCATGGTCTTGATGTCGTCCCCAGCATCCTCTAGGACATATGAGAAATGAATGTTATTGAGGTTAACAATACTGTAGGAACAAAAACAGGCCAAAAGTCTGTGATTTTAGCTGTTTTTATGATTCTTTAAAATAAAAAAATACAGATCCAAACTATAAGCCGCAAGGGCTGTTTTGGTAAAACCAATACAGATCCAAAACATGAAGGAGATACAGATCCAAAACCAAAACCCCAAACCCATGATTTGGGCCAGTGCACAGTTGTTTTGTAAGATCCGTTGAGGTAAGGATCTTATGGTATCCTTTTGGCAGGTCGATCCTACTTAGGTCGACAGTCACTAGGTCGAGCACTATTGATTGACATGTTCGACATGGACACATTGTCGACACATGAATATGGTCAACACAGGACAGGTCGACATATGAAATGTAGATTTTAAAAAATTTCATACTTTACCATCCACGTGGACTACGATTGGGAATAGTAACCTGTGCTGAGCGCAGCGGTAGCAGAGTGAGGCACCTTGCCCGCAGCTCGTGAGCCATGCAAGGGGACGCAGTACACTAATTGAGGTTCCTGGTCAAGTTACGGAAAAAATGACACCAAAAACAGTTTAAAAAATCCATGTCGACATGCGCAGTGTCTACTATTTGTACATGTCAACCATGTCAATGTCGACCAATAGTGGTCGACCTAATGACTGTTGACCATAACATGATCGACCATTCATACCAGAACCGGGACTTACATACCTGAATAAAATTCTTATTCTGATTGCACACCTCTGCAAAATATGTAGGATTATAAATAAATGGCAATAATATAGATCACTGTTTAGTAAACAGTGATGTATATTATTGACATTTTTTTCTAATTTCAATAGTTTATTTTATTTTAGTGTTTTCTAAAATAAACTAAAGTAGAGAAAACAGCTACTTTATGCAAACTGTTACAAATGGACATAGAGTGCCACCTTGTGGACATGGAGGAAAGTTAGATAATGGAGGAACTTCCAGTAAGTGGTTTAACAGCAGTAGATACAATTAATCTGACGAGCAGTTTTATCTAAATGTGTTAGGTATTAAAAAAATAAATCCTTCAGTGAGGCTCTACAACACTGACAGCTAAACAGTAACTCCCTTACAACTTAAAAACAGACAAAAAAACAAGTTAATAGCAACATTTGAACCTCTCAGGCTTGACTAATGTGTGTAAGATAATGGGTCTAATTCAGCATGGGTTGTAGTTGGAGGAAAAATTGCACAAGTACAATCTATTATACTAGCATGCGGGGGGACGCCGAGCACAGGACAAGTCCGCCCTGCATGCTGGGCCCTTCCCCGATACTAAGATGCGAGCGCTTCGCTCAGCAGCGAAGTGCTCACATAAGGGTAGCCCTCTGCCTGCGCAGCCTAGCTGCGAAGGCAGACAGCTACCCGCCATAAATTGGGTCGCAGCAGCTGAGTGTGACATCACGCAGCCGCCGCAGCTCACCCCACAAAGGGTCCAGACATGCCTGTGTTGTCCGGACCGCACACCCCAATGCCGCCCTCTAAACGCCGCGCTAATGCCCCCTCCCGCCCCACGAATGGCTTTTCCTGTCGATCAGGCAGAGGCGTTCGCATATGTGAGATGCTGTCGCATCTCACAGTATGCACAAGCGCAGTGCGGCTTCTGCACGTGTGCACGCAGCAAAAAGGGCTTCAGCATGTGAATACATCACAGATGCGTCCCATGCAGAATCAGACCCAATATCCCTTAACACTTTTGTAGATACAGGCATTCACTGCACTTTACAGGCAGACTTTCCTCATGGCCAAAAACTATAAAATATTCACATTAAGGACATACTACAATGTATTAATTCATTCTAATCTTTGGGGCTTTGACATGATAGATTATGCTTAATGCCCCATGGTGCAGGGCACTGAGAACACCTGAAAGCATGGACCTGAAGCATGGTGACCGCAGCTAGCCGGCGAGGGGACTCGCAGCCTCACAGCCAGGATGCCGCTGTTGGTATACTGACAGCCAGCATCCTGTCTGGCGGGATTACATATGTATACCTCAAATACAGTGTCATTTCGCAGCTAAACATTTGACTCTGTATTAAATAGTCATAGCATTCTTTTAAATGCAATCTAGGGTCAGCTGTGCTGTCAATGTGCATTCACATAAACAAATTTTCATAACACTAATGTTGGGTGCACACTGAATGATATATCGTCGATCAATTTACTGGTCAACATATTGGGGGTAATTCCAAGTTGATCGCAGCAGGATTTTTGATAGCAACTGGGCAAAACCATGGCCCTCATTCCGAGTTGATCGCTCGCAAGGCGATTTTTTTTTTAATAAAGTAATTTTTATTCAATAGTCTGGAGATTTAAGGTACAGACATTGCATATCATAATCATATCTCAAACATTACATCCATTCATGTTGAATCAAAGCCATGTTTTACACATATCCTACATCAATAGGATATCAGAATATTTTCAATAAAGATGTATACTAGGATTTCCCAATGTTCAGACTCTCATGATCTACGAAGTCCGCAACCATCTATATTAGTCTTCATTAATTTTTATATTTAAACCCGCAACCTAAACTATAAGAAAATAACAAACAACTAAAGAAAGGGCAAGGGAGGCAATTTAAGAAGGAGAGTTAGATTCAGGGCTCCACTAGTCATACACATAAGTAAGTAAGAGGGCTCGCAGGGCCCAGCCGTCATCATCTCAGTACACATCAGGCGCATTAGGTTATTGACAAGCTTGCACTTCAGTGTCTACTATATTTGGGGAACAAGACGAGAGTGGGGGGAATCTAGCCATGGAGACCAAACTCTTTCAAACTTAGCTGATGCACTTTGCTTCATGTAAACATATCTTTCCTTAATTATAGTGTCATTAATTAAGGCCTTAAGTGCAGATATTAACGGTCCTTTGGGGGCCATCCACATTCTTGCAATGCAAACCTTAGCCAAGGCACATACATTTAGAGCATAGAGACCCCTTGAAACTGACCCAGGAGCAAGGCACCCCATTCCCAAGATACAGAATTGTGGGGTAAGCAGTCCGCCAGGCACTCCCGTACTCTCCAGAATTGACCCGACCCCCGACCAGAACACCCTCAACCTCGGGCAATCCCACACCAGATGCCAGAATGTTCCCACCGCCCCCCCACACTTAGGACAGAGATTAGATCTGCCCGTCCCGAACGTAGCCAGCCTAGCTGGAGTCATATATGTTCTGTGTAAGATGAAGAATTGAATCTGCTGATATCTAAGGGACTTGGTAACCTTAGCAGGGTATTCTAAAGCGAGGGCCCAGTCCTCCTCATTTATTAGACCCAAATCCTCCTCCCACCTTCCACGGAGACGCGTCAAAGGGTCCGTATGGAGCTTGGTAAGAAGATATCCATACGCAAGTGAGACCATCTTAGCCTGACCCAAAGTGGTCACAAATGTCTTGATGGGAAATGGGAGGATTCGCGGAGGTGATTCAGCAAATTGGGTCTGGAGGGCATGCCGAAGCTGGAGGTATCTGAAGAAGTAGGAATTGGGTAGGTCAAACTCATCCCTCAGTTGTTGAAAGGATTTTAATGTATTATCTAGATAAAGTTGAGAGACAGATATCACCGATCTAGGGGCCCACACCTCCCGCCCCTCAAGTGCATGCAGTTCAGGGAGCCAGTCAGAGTACCACAAGGGGGTATCCGGGTCTAGGTCGTCATATCTCAAAAGGTCTCTCAGGGCCCGCCAAATCTTTAGGGCCTGAAAAATGATAGGGGGAAGAAATCTAGCTATGCTCCCACTTAGTAACACCTGCATAGGAGAGAGGTAGGGAAAGTAACAACGGATAAACTCACAATGCAAAGAGTCAGTCCCCGAGTTTTGTGCCCATATAGTGATATGAGTCAGCTGAGCAGCGAAGTAATATATCTGAAAGTTAGGTAGAGCCAGGCCGCCGTCAGATCTGTGTCTGGTAAGGGTATTTAGCTGTATCCTAGGTCTTTTATTAGCCCAGATCAGTGAGGACAGAACGCTATTCAATTTTCTAAAGAATATTGGATAGATATACACCGGGGATTGGAGAATAATATACAGGAGCTTGGGGAGTATAATCATTTTAATGAGATTAACCCTGCCAGAGACCGTTAGTGGAAGCTTACACCAAGTCTTAGATTTGCCCATGACCCACTGAGTGGTCGGATCTAGATTCAGGGGGACAAAATCAGAAGGGTCATTAGTTATTTGGATTCCAAGGTACTTAAATTGTACCGTCCAACTCAAAGGCAGGGGGATTCTGGAAACAGTAGGAGGGGGGCCTATAACTGGCATAATGTATGATTTAGGCCAGTTAATTCTAAGGCCCGAATGATCTCCAAAGCCTTCTATCACACTCAGCAGGCTGGGCATTGACCTGGTGTAATCCTGCAAAAACATCAACATGTCATCGGCATATAGAGCTATCCTATCCTCACGTGAACCTGTACATATTCCCACAATATCCGGGTGCGATCTAATCAAGCATGCCAGGGGCTCGATGGCCAAGGCAAACAGCGTAGGGGACAGGGGGCAACCCTGCCTAGTGCCTCGGGTCAATTGAAAAGATGGGGACACATAACCGTTCACCAAGATCCTGGCAGTCGGATGTTGATACAATAGTTTAATCCATTTTATATAATTGGGTCCAAATCCCATACGAGCCAACACCTCCCATAAATAAGCCCACTCAATGCTGTCAAAGGCCTTGGCCGCGTCCAACGAGACCACAGCCGAGTCAGAGGGGGATTCATGCGGGAGCTGTAAAATGGTATATAGTCTACGTAAATTGATAGACGTGGACTTTCCTGGCATGAAGCCGGTCTGGTCCGGATGAATTAGGGAGGTTATCACTGAGTTGAGCCGTATTGCCAATATCTTTGCCAGGATCTTGGCATCGGTGGGAATCAGGGAAATCGGTCTATAGGAGTCCAGAGATTTAGGGTCTTTACCGGGTTTTGGAATCACTATTATAATTGCCTCTGACATGGAGGGGGGGAGATCGTTACTGGCAAATATATCTAAGTACAGGGCATGCAGCTTGGGGCCAAAAAAATCAATATGATTCTTGTATACCTCGGAGGGGATTCCGTCACATCCCGGAGCCTTGCCATTAGGGGACATACCAATGGCCGCAGTCACCTCCTCCAACGTCAAAGGTGCCTCCAGCAGCTCTCGGGCCTCAGAGGAGAGCGCGGGCAGCGGAACACCCCCCATGTAGCATGACAGATCTGAAGCAGAGCGCTGCAACTGTGAATTATAAACCTCAGAGAAGTAAGAACGGAATAACAGCGCAATGTCCGGTGTGGTGTCGACAAGAGAGCCATCCGCTCCGGACATTTGGGTGATTGTGGTCCCAGGACGATCGTAATGTATAAGACGGGCCAGGAGGCCTCCCGTTCTATCAGCCTGCATATATATATTAGTAGCTTTAAAAAGAAGGGAGCGAGAGTTTCTATCAGACAGGTGGGCCAACCAAACTGACTGAGCCATCAGCCATCTTGTCTTTGTCGCGGGGGCGCTGTCAGATAGATATTGGGACTCTAGGTCCCTAGCATCTTTTTCAAGGGCCTGTTCTCTCTCCCTAGAGGCCATTTTATGAGCCGCTATTCGTCCAATATATGATCCTCTCAAGAACGCCTTAAACGAGTCCCAAACTACTGTACCCGGGGCAGACCCTACATTGTCGCCAAAGTACCCCTCCCATTGAGTCTCCAAGTCACCGCAGTTCCCCAGCTGGGTCAGCCAAGAGGGGTGCAATTTCCAATAGGAGTGCCCCCTCTGACTTTCCACAGCAAGAGTCATCATCAGAGGGGAGTGGTCGGAAACCCCTCGAGCCTCGTAGTGAACGTCAATTATCCTAGGGACGAGGGTGGGGGACACCAGCATCAGGTCAATTCTGGAGAAGGAGCCATGAGTGCTGGAGAAGCAGGAGAACTGACGAGCCGCGGGATGACGAAGTCGCCACACATCTACCCATTGCAAACTATTCAAAAAATCCGCAAACTTGGTAGGACCACCTCCCACCAGCGCAGCCTGTGGGGAGTGCCATCGGTCCATAGACATATCCAGGACGTTATTAAAATCCCCCAAGCAAATCACTGGGGTATTAGGGGAGGGAGCTATGAAGGACGCAGCTTGTTGCAGCACATTATATGAGAACGGAGGGGGGACATACACTGCTAAGATGTAATATGGCTGGGAGTTCAGCTTACACTCTATAAATACATATCTTCCATACGGGTCAGTTTTAATCGATATCAACTCGAACTGCACTGTCTTTTTAATCAGAACGGAGACACCTCTAGAAAAGGAGGAGTGGGAGGCATGATATGCCCAGCCCACCCAGGCCCGTCGTAAGGACAGTAACCTATGTCCCTCCAAGTGGGTCTCACTGAGGCATGCAATATCCGGGTCATATTTCTTAATCATATTAAGTATCAAAGAACGTTTGATGTTGTTATTCAGACCTCGAACATTCCATGCCAGAATTTTCAGATTAATCATGACCCCCTATATGCTCTAAACACCTTCCGGATGGACCTCTCCCAGAATACATTTTGAGTATAAGCATTATCAACACCCACAAAACATGACGTATATGAGCCCTGCATTGTAAGCCATAGCATCTGAATATAAAACATCCTTGCCTCAGTAAATACTTGAATAAGAAAAATAACAAACTAAAGAAAAAAATAAAACCCCAAAAACAGCAAAGGGAGGCGCAACTAGCAGCTTCCCAATTAACCTTTCCCACCCCGTATACCACCCCGAACTTCGGCATACTTATATCCCGAACAATCAAGCTAACTACCAAGCGCTAGGAAGGCTAGATTCTTAGCTGAACCTCCAACCTTCTCTGACCAATGCCGCTTGGCCGTGCAAGTCTTGAGCCACCAATGCAAAGAGGGGGGGCTCCCCGAACCATGATCAAGCCTCCGGCAGACCAGGTCCCGGGCTGCTTTCATAGGAGATCAGTCCGGAGCCAGTTGCCGAGCACCCGGTGCAAATCTGTCCAGCCACTGGGCCGCCTCTCTAGGGGAGTTGAAAAACTTGGTCTCCCCATCCGCCACGACTCGGAGCCTTGAGGGAAACAGCATGGAATATGAAATGTTAAGGTCTCGCAGTCGTCTTTTGATGGGCATAAACTGGGCACGATCCTTCTGGACATCTGCGGCAAAGTCCGGGAAGGCCGACACCTTGACTCCATTGCGGACCAGTGGGCCCTTCGTGCGACCTAAGCGGAGAACCGAGTCACGGTCCTTATAGTGCAGGAATTTAGCGATGAAGGTGCGAGGAGGGGCTCCTGGGGGTAAAGGCCGAGATGGTATCCTATGTGCTCGCTCCACCGTAAACTGGGCCGTAAAGGACTCAGCGCCATACATTTCTTTAAGCCAGGATTCAAGGAATTCCTCCGGCTGCGAACCCTCTTCTTTTTCAGGCAGGCCTACGAATCTGACGTTGTTCCTACGCAGCCGTCCCTCCATGTCTAAGAGCTTGGTTTGAAGTGAGGAGACCTGCTGGGTCACCGTGGATACGGACTGCTTAAGGGGGCCACATAAATCTTCCAGGTTGGAGACCCGTGTCTCCGCCTCACCCACTCGCTCTCGGATACGTTGTACATCTTGGCGGAGCAAGGAGAGATCACACTGCACCTTTTCCATCTTATCGGAGAGACGTTGTTCACTGCCGGCTATAGCCTCCAGCACTTGTTGAATAGACGGCGCCCCCACTGCTTCCGGGGAATTAACCGCTGTCTCAGGAGGGGAGGTCGAATGTATTGGAGAGGCTTCACGAGAAGGAGCCGGTGCAGCCCTAGGGTTGGGTTGTCTGGTAAATTTTTCAAGTTTGGCCGCGGCCGCACTCCGGCCGCCCCCCACCATGTTGAGCGGGAGCAGTCACACTCTTCCCAGAGTAAGGCTATAGTATAGGGTTGTAGCTAGATGACGGGCGCAGCCAGGCCACGTATAATCAGTGGCGGGAATCAATCGTCCAGTCAATATGTCAGAGGAATAAAGTAGGATGATGGTACGTAGTACACTGTGGGAGGCTGATGCAGCACAGCAATGTAGGCAGATCTGATCTATGTGCAGTTCCTGATGTTATATTGGGAGGGCCGTGCAATATAAATAGCTGGCTTTGTCTCCAATCTCAGGTAGGTATTAGCATAGTTATTAGGAGAGTAGTAGAAGGAGATATCAGAATGTATGAAAAAAGTTCCTGTGTGCATAAATAGATCACTGGGCAGCAGAGATGAGAGCAGCCCTTCCAAGCATGGAGATCAGTTTCCCTTCTCACAAAATGGCCGCAGTGTCTCTTCCCCTTCCCCAGAGGTACCTTTTATTTTTCTCCTCTTCTCTGGGTGTTAGGGCTCCGGGCCGCAGCCAAACTGGGAGAGGAGAGGCAGCTTCCACCCCCCAGCCTTCTTAGGGTGTTTGCGGATGTAATCTTCCCGTCGCTCTAGCTCCGGTTTTTCCGCGGCCGAGGGCGCCGAAATCGAGGCCGGGGATCCGGAGGAGGCCTAGGCCGCAGGGCCGGAAATCAGCCAGCACCGTCCCTCGAGTCCCGGAGACCGCGACAAACGGCCTCCCGCAGCGCACGGCAACACAGGGGAGGTATGCAGCCCGGGCAGGCTCACCAGGAGGGTCAGGATGGGTGACAGGAGAAGTTTGTTCGGGGAGCTCCCGAGATCCGCTCCCTACTCCGTTGCTGCCGTGGCCACGCCCCCTCGCAAGGCGATTTTAGCAGAGTTACACACGCTAAGCCGCCGCCTACTGGGAGTGAATCTTAGCTTCTTAAAATTGCGACCGATGTATTCGCAATATTGCGATTACAAACTACTTAGCAGTTTCAGAGTAGCTTCAGACTTACTCGGCATCTGCGATCAGTTCAGTGCTTGTCGTTCCTGGTTTGACGTCATAAACACACCCAGCGTTCGCCCAGACACTCCTCCGTTTCTCCGGCCACTCCTGCGTTTTTTCCGGAAACGGTAGCGTTTTTAACCACACGCCCCTGAAACGCCGTGTTTCCGCCCAGTAACACCCATTTCCTGTCAATCACATTACGATCGCCGGAGCGAAGAAAAAGCCGTGAGTAAAAATACTATCTTCATTGTTAAATTACTTGGCGCAGTCGCAGTGCGAATATTGCGCATGCGTACTAAGCGGAATTTCACTGCGATGCGATGAAATATACCGAGCGAACGACTCGGAATGAGGGCCCATGTGCACTGCAGGAGGGGGGGGGGGGGGGGGCAGATATAACATGTGCAGAAAGAGTTAGATTTGGGTGGGTTATATTGTTTCTGTGCAGGGCAAATACTGGCTGCTTTATTTTTACACTGCAAATTAGATTTGCAGATTGAACACACCACACCCAAATCTAACTCTCTCTGCACATGTTATATCTGCCTCCCCTGCAGTGCACATGGTTTTGCCCAGTTGCTATCAAAAATCCTGCTGCGATCAACTTGGAATTACCCCCATTGTTCAATGGGGGTAATTCAGAGTTGATCGCAGCAGCAAATTTGTTAGCAGTTGGGCAAAACCATGTGCACTGCAGGGGGAGGGGCAGATATAATATATGCAGAGAGAGTTAGATTTGGGTGGGGTATGTTCAAACTGAAATCTAAATTGCAGTGTAAAAATAAAGCAGCCAGTATTTACCCTGCACAGAAACAAAATAACCCACCCAAATCTAACTCTCTCTGCACATGTTATATCTGACTCCCCTGGTTTAGCAGTTGGTTTTGCCCAACTGCTAAACCATTGGCATGAAACTATTGGCAACGAGCATGAGACGCCTCGCAGCGAGCATGAGACCTCTGGCTATGAGCAGGTAATTTTTAAATAATTAGAGGCCTTACTGTGGGCATAATTTGCATGGGACATTATTGTGTGTGGAGCATAAAATGGTGTTGGGCATAACTGTATGTGGCATAATGTGTAATGGGCATTACAGAGTATGGCATAACATGTAATGGGCATTACAGTGTGTGGCATAATGTGGAATGGGCATTATGGTGTGTGGAATAATGTGGAATGGGCATTACGATGTGTGGCATAATGTGTAAGGGGCATTACTATAAGGAGCAAAAATTACAAATAATGTAAAGGGCATGAATCATTTTTTTTTCTCCTGTGTTTTTGTTTTTCCTGTGTTGCATAGGGGGGCTCTACCTGGCGTAATGTGTATAAGGGGTACTACTGTGTGGTGTAATGTGACTGACGGACACTACTGTGCGGTGGTAATGTGAATTGGCACTATTCTGTGGCCACACCCCTATTTTTTTATGCGCACCTTTGGGGCACAATAGCCATTACCTTTTTCCATACCCCCACTTCATGGGTAGGAGCATATACAGACTGGATAGAGAGGGGGGCAGTCACATAGAGAGAAGGGGGTAGGAGAATATAGAGACTGGGGAGAGAGGGGGGTTGGAGCATATAGAGACTGGGGGGTAGAAGCATATAGAGACTGAGGGGGTAGGAGCATATAGAGACTGGGGAGAGAGGGACAGTAGTAGCATATAAAGACAGGAGCATAAAGAGGCTGGAGGGGAGCCTTTATCAGAAGATTGTCCAGGTACGGAATTATGTTCACTCCCTGTTTGCGAAGGAGAAACATCATCTCTGCCATCACCTTGGTGAACACTCTCTGTGCCATGGAGAGGCCAAATGGCAGGGCCTGGAACTGGTAGCGAGAGTCCTGTAGTGCAAAGCATAGATAAGCCTGGTGAGGCGGCCAGATCGGAATGTGAAGGTACGCATCCTTGATATCCAGAGACACTAGAAATTCCCCTTCCTCCAGACCTGAGATCACCGCTCTCAGAGACTCCATCTTGAATTTGAACACTCATAAGTACGGGTTCAACGATTTTAGATTCAAAATCGGTCTCACCAAACCGTCCGGTTTCGGTACCACAAACAAGTTGCAATAGCACCCCTTGTTGTGCAGATGAGGTGGAACTGGAACAATGACCTGAGTCTGTACCAGTTTTTGAATGGCATCCTGTAAGGTTCTATTTGCCTCTTGTGAAGCTGGTAAGCCTGATTTGAAGAGGTGGGTGCTCCTGAAACTCCAGTCTGTAGCCCTGGGATCCTAGCATGATGTTGTCCAGATGTGACTGAAATTTTTTAGTTGGTCTCCCACCTGACAGTCTTCCAGGCCACGTGGTCCACCGTCATGCAGAAGGCTTTGAGGAAGCAGAAATGGAGCTCTATTCCTGAGAACCGGCAGCTGCTGGTTTGCGTGGTTTACCTCTAGCGCCTCTGGTGGCAGTAGAAGATCCTCTGACTTTGCCCTTAAACTTGGCAGTCCGAAAGGACTGTAACTTGGGTCCTGAGTAGGTCTTCCTGGTTGGGGGAGCTGCAGAAGGAAGATATGTGGACTTACCCGCAGTAGCTTTGTTGATCCATTGTCCAGTTCATCTCCAAATAAGGCCTCTCCTGTGAAGGGTAGGCCTTCCACGCCTTTCCTGGAGTCCGCAGTCCACTGGCGTAACCACAAGCCCATGTGTGCTGACACTGCCATAGCAGTGGTGCGTGCATTAAGCAAACCTACTTCTTTTATGGCTTCCACCATAAAGTTCGCAGAGTCCTGTATATGTTGCAAGAGTAACACAATCTTCCATCTAGATAAGGAATCCAACCCTTCAATAAGGTTACCCGACCATTTAGGAATGGCTTTAGTAATCCACGCACATGCTATAGTGGGTCTCTGAGTCACCACAGCAGCTGTGCACAAGGATTTGAGTGTAGTCTCAATCTTACGATCAGCAGCGTCTTTCAGGGAGGCTGCACAGGTAACACAATCTTCCGTGACAACCTGGACACAGATGCATCCACTATCGGTGGACTTTCCTATTTTTTCCTATCCTCAGGAGGAAAAGGAAAAGATGAGAGTAACATTTTAGGGATTTGAAATTTCTTATCAGAATTGACCCACGGTTCTTCAAACAGGGTATTCAATTCCTTTGACACAGGAAAAGTGACTGAGGACTTCTTTTTTACATTAAAATAAGATTCCTCACACTCCTCTGTCACCTTATCAGGAATTTGTAGCACATCTCTGATAGCCTCTATAAGAGCCTGTATTCCCTGTGACAGAGCACTGTCCCCCCTTCTGAATCCACTTCCCCATTCTTCATGTCTGACCCCTCAGCGTCAGACTGCAGGATATGGGCCTGAGTTTGTTTTTGTGGACAAATGGCAAGGGACCGAGACGCTTGTTTGGGGACTGAGTCTCTGTTCATAATCTCATCCACAGACTGTCTTAAGTACTGCGTCTCTTTCTCATTGTGGGACAATTTATTAGAGATATTAGAAATCATTCCTTTGAGGGAATCCAGCCACACTGGTTCAGCCCCGCTAGCCTGAGAAGGTGCACTACACTGAGTACATAGTAGTGAGCTCCCTGGGGAAGAGGAATACTCTGCCATACATGAAACACACTCTTTGCCTGACATATTGTAAATGTGACAGCACACACACACACACACACACACGCACACACACGCACGAAAGGTGAAAAACACAATTAACCCACAAAGAGCCCTTCCAGGGAGACAGAGATATTTGGAGCCAGCCCACCACGCTCTTATCGCTAATGCCAAGCTTAGCCAGGTTGCAGACTGAGTACACAGATTGGGATCTCAGTACACTAATAATCGCTCTGCTCCTGATATGACCCCCCGGTACCGCTGAGGTAATCTGGAGTCACACCGGAGGAGCTGCGCGTCCCTGTCAGTCAGTGTCTGTGTTCACTGCAGAGGGAAAATGGTGCTGGTGAGCTGCTGGATCTTCTCATAGTGAAGCCCCGCCCCTTCAGTGGCACATGGTCTTCCCGCTTTTTTTATACCGACTGAGGTAAATTGTGCTTAAAATGGAGACAGAACCATTTTAAGGCTTAGTTTGCCAATGTGGGTACTGTGTACAGTGTACTGAGACACAGTTGTGTACCGAGTCTGGAGACGCAATCCGCCCCGGTTAGAAGCCGTGCATCTCCGTACCCTCATGCCGCCATAATGGCCGGCAACCCGCTAACCGGGACGCCGGCTTAGTACTCACCATTTTTCTTTCTTCTGGCTGTTGGGGGTGATGGCGTGCTGCGGGAATGTACGCTCGCCGCGGTGAGGCTTGCGAATAATTCGCTCAGGAGCTAGTGTCCTGTCAGCGGGGAACGGGACCATTAACCCTTCAAGAGGTTGGGCCGTTTCCCCGCTAAGTCCCATGAAGCAGGCAGGCTGGTGACAACCAGTCCTGCCTGAAAATAACAAACAGATAAAAAAATGCAGAAAACTCTTCAGGAGCTTCCATAAGCGTGACCGGCTCCTCCGGGCACATTTTCTAAACTGAGTCTGGTAGGAGGGGCATAGAGGAGCCAGCCCATACTATCAAATTCTTAAAGTGCCCATGGCTCCTAGTGGACCCGTCTATACCCATGGTACTAAATGGATCCCCAGTATCCTCTAGGACGTTAAGAGAAATATACTGTATATCTATATATACATGGTCAAGTCACATTATTATGACCACCAGCTAATAGCCACATTGAACTCCGTGTGCAGCACGGACAGCAGCTAGTTGGGCTGAACTGTCATTTTAGACACACGTCTGGTAGCCCCTAGATTAATTTTGACGATGAGCTGCTCCACTATAGCATGTCGGTCGGCCATCGCGCATCTTCTGATTCACCTCTATCCTCAATGGCACGTGGTGCTTCGCAGGTTCCACTTTGATTATTCGCATTTGTCCCGTCACGATACACCTTTACTACAGCAGTAAGCAAACAGTTCACAAACTGCGCTGTTTCAGAAATACTGCCACCCTTGGCCCGAAAGCCGATAATCATCACTTTCTGCAACTTAGATAAATCGCCCCTTTTGATGTGTGCAGATGGCCTATCATATACCTTATATACCCACCAACACGACACGTGACGTACTTCATGGACTATGCGCTGCCGATGTCAAATGTAGGCGGTCACAATGTGACTCAACCGTGTGTGTATATAAATATATATGCGAAAGCCCTCATTCACTCCCTAATTCTCTTCCCGATATGTTAGGAAGATGAAATTTAACATAGGTATTCTTCAGGTGGGAAAAGGGAAAACTACGCAATTAGAATTTTAATAAACCTCCTCTAAGATGAAAAGGGCGTGGACATAATTACCGATGCATGGCTTGCATTGCGTGAACAATAACGCCCAAACTGGCAATTGAATGAAAATTTGAATTGCACTTTCAGTGTATAGAATTTCATAAACTACAAAAATGGTCCTGTCACTTTTTACTGTATTTGTCTCACTGACCAATTCCCTTACTTCCCGAAATTTAATATATTTATTCTTTAGGTGAACTATGAAAACTACGTAATAAGAATTTCAATAAACTTCCCCTAAGTGGATGAAAAGGAGGTTGACATGATCACTGATGCACAGCTTGTATTGCTTGAAGGATAACACCCAATCGGATCAAAATTTGGATTGTACCTCCAGTGTGTAGAATTTAATAAACGACAAAAAAGGTCCTGTCAGTTTTTACCGAATCTGCTATGGGTGCTCCTCGGGTAACGCCAAGACCCATGGATTAATAATAGGATTTTAATTACCTACCGATAAATCCCTTTCTCGTAGTCCGTAGAGGATGCTGGGGTCCATTTTAGTACAATGGGGTAAAGACGGTTCCGCAGGAGCCTTCGGCACTTTAAGACTTTTCAACAGTGTGAACTGGCTCCTTCCTCTATGCCCCTCCTCCAGACCTCAGTATTAGGAACTGTGCCCGAGGAGACGGACAACTTCGAGAGAAGAATTTACATTAAACTAGTGGCGAGATTCACACCAGGTCACACCTTACAAAACATGCCGCCTAACATGGCCTTCAACATAACCCATGCCAACGTGCATGCATAACGCAACAGCTGTGAACATCTTAACACATGAGAACCTGTATAAAAGACAAAACGTAATTCTGCAGGAAAAATGAGCACTGGGCGGGCGCCCAGCATCCTCTACGGACTACGAGAAAAGGATTTACCCGTAGGTAATTAAAATCCTATTTTCTCTTACGTCCTAGAGGATGCTGGGATCCATGGGGATGTACCAAAGCTCCCATTACGGGCTGGAAAGTGCTAATGTTCCTGCAGAAGTGACTGACCAAACTGAAGGTCGTCAGCAGCCAAGGTGTCAAGCCTGTAAAACTTAGCAAACGTGTTTGCCCCTGACCAAGTAGCTGCTCGGCAAATTTGCAACGCCGAGACACCCCGGGCAGCCGCCCAGGAAGAACCCACTTTGCTTGTAGAGTGGGTCTTTACCGAACTCGGTAACGGCAATCCTGCCGTGCAATAAGCGTGCTGAATGGTAACTCTGATCCAGCGCGCAATAGTCTGCTTAGAAACAGGACCCCCAATCTTGTTGGGGTCATAGAGGACAAACAAAGATTCTGTTTTCCTTATCCGAGCCGTTCTTGCAACATAAGTCCTCAACGCTCTGACGACATCCAAGGACTTTAAAAAGGCTGAGGTGTCAGAAGCCACTGGCACCACGACAGGTTGGTTAATATGGAAAGAAGACACAACCTTTGTAAGAAAATGCTGACGCGTCCGCAGTTCAGCTCTATCTTCATGAAAAATCAAATAAGGACTCTTGTGTGACAGAGCCCCTAATTCAGACACTCGTCTGCCTGAGGCCAAGGCCAACAGCATGACGACTTTCCAAGTGAGAAACTTCAACTCCACCTCTTGCAGAGGCTCAAACCAGTCCGATTTAAGGAACTGCAACACCACATTAAGATCCCATGGCGCCGCAGGAGGCACAAAGGGAGGTTGGATGCGCAGAACCCCTTTCACGAACGTCTGGACCTCAGGAAGGGAAGCCAACTGTTTCTGAAAGAAAATGGAAAAGGACGAAATTTGGACCTTGATAGACCCTAATCTCAAGCCAGCATCCACACCCGCCTGGAGAAATAGGAGAAGACGTCCTAATTGAAACTCCACCGCAGGAGACTTCCTGGATTCACACCATGATACATATTTTCTCCAAATACGATGGTAATGTTTAGACGTTACCCCTTTCCTGGCCAGAATAAGAGTGGGAATGACTTCATTGGGAATACCCTTACGGGCTAGGATCCGGCGCTCAACAGCCATGCCGTCAAACGTAGCCGCGGTAAGTCTTGATAAACTAACGGCCCCTGCTGAAGCAGGTCCTCGCGAAGAGGCCGAGGATCTTCCAGTAGTAACTCCTGAAGATCTGGATACCAAGCCCTCCTTGGCCAGTCTGGAGCAATGAGAATTGTTCGAACCCTTATTCTTCTGATGATCTTGAGAACTTTTGGTATTAGTGGAAGTGGAGGGAACAGATACACCGACTGAAACACCCACTGGGTCACCAGTGCATCTACTGCTATTGCTTGTGGGTCTCTCGACCTGGAACAATATTTCTGAAGCTTCTTTTTGAGGCGTGATGCCATCATATCTACTTGAGGAATGCCCCAACGACCTGCTACCTTTGCAAAGACTTCTGGGTGGAGGTCCCATTCTCCTGGATGGAGATCGTGTCTGCTGAGGAAGTCTGCTTCCCAGTTGTCCACTCCCGACATGAAACTTGCCGACAGAGCTTTTGCATGTCTTTCTGCCCAGAGAATTTTTGTCACCTCTGCCATTGCCGCTCTGCTTTTTGTTCTGCCCTGACGGTTTATGTAAGCTACTGCCGTTACATTGTCTGACTGGATTTGTATGGGACGACCTTGGAGAAGATGCACCGCTTGTAGAAGGCCGTTGTAAATGGCTCTCAACTCCAGGACGTTTATGTGAAGAAAAGTTTCTTGACTTGACCATCTTCCTTGGAAGCTCTCCCCCTGTGTGACTGCACCCCAACCTCGGAGACTTGCATCCGTGGTCACCTGGATCCAGTCTTGAATCCTGAACCTGTGTCGCTCTAGGAGGTGAGATCTGTGTAGCCACCACAGGAGCGAAATTCTGGCTTTGGATGACAGGATTATCCTCTGATGCATGTGTAGATGGGATCCGGACCACTTGTCCAATAGGTCTCAATACTCTGGCATGGAATCGGCCAAACTGTATGGCTTCGTAGGCCGCTACCATCTTTCCCAACAACTGAATGCATTGATGAATCGACACTCTTGTTGGTTTCAGAATTTGTTTGACATTTCTCTGGATTTCCAGAGCCTTTTCTACTATAAGAAATACGTGTACTTCTGTGTCCAGTATCATCCCCAGAAAGGACAATCTTGTTGTCGGTTCCAATTGTGACTTTGGAAAATGTATGATCCAACCGTGATGTTGAAGTACTGTCAGGGAGAGTGCAATTTTCTGTACCAACCTTTCCCTGGATCTCGCTTTTATCAGGAGATTGTCCAGGTCAGGAATTATATTGACTCCTTGCGGTCGAAGGAGGACCATCATCTCCGCCATCACCTTGGTGAAAACCCTTGGTGCCGTGGAAAGCCTGAACGGCAACGCCTGAAATTGGTAATGACAATTCTGTATTGCGAATCTCAGATAAGCTTGATGTGGAGGATAAATGGGAATGTGTAAGTAGGCATCTTTTATGTCTACTGACACCATGAAGTCCCCCTCTTCCAGACTGGAAATCACTGCCCTCAGAGATTCCATCTTGAACTAGAACGTTTGCAGGTAGAGATTCAGAGTATACAGATTTAGAATCGGTATGACCGAGCCGTCCGGCTTCGGAACCACGAATAGGCTTGCAATAAAACCCTTCTCCTTGTTGTAACAAGGGAACCAGGACAAAGACTTGATCCTGACACAATTTTTGTATTGCTGCTGCCACCACTTCCCTGTCTGGGATAGAAGCTAGTAAGGTTGATTTGAAAATACGGCCTGGGGAAATGTCTTGAAACTCCAGTTTGTACCCGTGGGACTCAATTTGTACGACCCACGGGTCTAGGCCAGATTGAACCCAGAACTGACTGAAGAGTTTCAGACGTGCCCCCCACCTGAGCGGACTCCCGCAAGGGAGCCCCAGCGTCATGCTGAAGATTTGGCAGAAGCAGAGGTTGATTTCTGCTCCTGTGATCCTCGAGACACTGTGGACTTTATTTCCTTTTCCCCTTCCTTTACCCACAAAGAAAGGGGAACCTTTACCCTTTTTGTATTTATTGGGCCGAAAGGACTGCATCTGAGAGTGATGTGTCTTTTTCGCCGGCGCAGGAGCATTAGGTCGACTTACCTGCGGTAGCCGCAGAAACTAAAGCATCCAGCCCATCTCCAAATAAGGCCTCACCTTTATACGGGAGAGCCTCCATATTCCTCTTGGAATCTGCGTCAGCATTCCATTGGCGAATCCAAAACGCCCTCCGTGCTGAGATTGCCATGGTGGCGGCTCTTGATCCCAAGAGAGAAATATCTTTCATGGTTTCTAGCATGTACGCAGCAGCGTCTTTGATATGACCTAACGTTAGGAGTATCTCTTCTCTATTGTGTCAATGTCTGATGACAAGTTTTCTGACCACTTTTCAATAGACCTACTCACCCACGCACAGGCAATGGTAGGCCTGAGTAGTGTCCCATTGGCCACATCAATAGATTACTACGTAGTCTCCAACTTGCGGTTTGCCGGCTCCATAAGTGAAGCCGTCCCAGGTGCAGGGAGAAACACCTTATTTCTTTAACCGTGACAGGGCACTGTCTAAAATGGGGGGTGACTCACACCTTTTCTGTTCTCTGCATGGAAAAAGGTAAGCTGCCTAAATTCTTTTGGGAATCTGAAATTTCTTTTCGGGTTAAACTAGACTCCCTCCAAGAGACTGTTCAGCTCATGAGATGGAGGGAAAGTTACATTACTTCTTTACTAAAGTAAGCCTTCTCCTGTGGTAAAGGAGAAGGCTCCGTAACTTCTAACACCTCCTTTATAGCTAAAACATGCTTTGAATGTTTTTCGCTAACTTAGGACCTATTCCCCTGGAATCACTAGTGTCGACACAGGAATCAGAGTCCGTGTCGGTATCAGTTTGTACTACTTGTGCAAATGTTTATGTGACCCAGAGGGGTCCCTGTGGATGAAAGGCAAAACCATTAAAAATCACATCTTCAACAGATTATTTTCAGTTTTCTGCATGAGACTCAGACTTATCCAATCTCTTACTGATATGATTCACACTATCACATAAATTTTTCACCCAGTCAGGCTCTTGGTGTGATGGCAACGCCACCACATTACAACTCTGTGTCCCTAACATGGCTCCCACAGAGGAAGAGCTCCCTGCCTCAGACATGTCACACACGTGCACAATCACACCACAGACACTCCGGGGCTTATAGGGGACAGACCCACGGTAAAATCTGTCAGACACAGAAAGGACTTGCCAGTCCACAACTCAGCGCTTAAATAAAAAATCCCTATGACATGTACTTTGTACACAGAGACTTTCCACTCTATATATATTGCCAATAATAGGTTATAATACCACAATATACACTTTCCCCCCCTTTTTGTACTCTGATACTAAAATCAGAAGTTGAAAGGAGGATCAGTGTTTCTTCCCCTGCTTTTTGCTGGGAGAAAATGGCGCTGAGCAGTGTGCTAGCTGCCTGAGGAAGAAGCCCCGCCCCCTGCAATGGGGCGTTTTTCCTCAGCTATTGAACTAGATATTTATACTGGCGGGGGTGTAGGACTGTGCCACAGCATCATATGCCACCTTTTGCCAGTGAGAGTAGGTTTCATGATGCCCAGGGAGCCCCCCTCCCGCACCCTGCTGTGTAATGGATAGCATATTCGCGCAGCGTTCCCGCTCACTGCGCGGTACCTTAAGCCGTCACGATGACCAGAGATTCCTCTCTGCAACCTCCAGTAATACTACTCACCAGTCTTCTGACTTCTGGCTCTGTTAGGGGGGGAAACGGCATGCTGTGGGAGTGAGCGCATAGCCGCAGCTAGTGTTCAGTACCCTTCAGGAGCTAATGGTGTCCTGTCAGCAGAAGCAGAACCATGAAACTCTTTAGGAAGTTGGTTCCTACTTCTTCCCCCTAAGTCCCACGAAGCAGGGAGACTGTTGCCAGCAGCCTCCCTGAAAATAAAAAACCTAAAATAAGTCTTTTAGTGAAACTCAGTAGAGCTCCACTAGAGTGCGACCAATCTGCCTGGGCATTTTCTAAACTGAGGTCTGGAAGAGGGGCATAGAGGGAGGAGCCAGTTCATACTCTGAAAAAGTCTTAAAGTGCCAATGGCTCCTGCGGAACCATCTATACCTATTGGTACTGAAGTTGACCCCAGCATCCTCTAGGACGTATGAGAAAATAGGATTTTAATAACCTACCGGTAAATCCTTTTCTCTTACGTCCTAGAGGATGCTGGGGACTCCGTAAGGACCATGGGGAATAGACGGGCTCCGCAGGAGACATGGGCACTAAAAAGAACTTTAGATATGGGTGTGCACTGGCTCCTCCCTCTATGCCCCTCCTCCAGACCTCAGTTTGATACTATGCCCAGAGGAGACTGGGTGCATTACAGGGAGCTCTCCTGAGTTTCCTGAAAGAAAGAAATTTTGTTAGGTTTTTTATTTTCAGGGAGCCTGCTGGCAACAGGCTCGCTGCATCGAGGGACTGAGGGGAGAGAAGCAGACCTACTTAACTGCTAGGCTCTGCTTCTTAGGCTACTGGACACCATTAGCTCCAGAGGGAGTCGGAACGCAGGTCTCTCCTAGCTGTTCGTCCCGGAGCCGCGCCGCCGTCCTCCTCACAGAGCCGGAAGATAGAAGCCGGGTGAGTATGAGAAGAAAGAAGACTTCAGAGGCGGCAGAAGACTTCGGAACTTCACTAAGGTAATGCTGCGCGCCATTGCTCCCGCACAACACACACACGGCAGGCACTGTAAGGGTGCAGGGCGCAGGGGGGGCACCAATTAAACCTCTGGTCTGGCAAAATCAGGACATATATAGGCTCTACACTATATATAAGAGATCCCCCGCCAGTTTTTAAAAGAAATCAAGCGGGACCGAAGCCCGCCGCTGAGGGGGCGGAGCTTGATCCTCAGCACCCACCAGCGCCATTTTCTCCACAGCACACCGCTGAGAAGCTGGCTCCCCGGACTCTCTTCTGCTAAACATGGTGACAGAGGGTTTGAATAAAGGGGGGTGGCACATAATTTGGCGCAGTGTTATATATATATGTATTAAAAGTGCTAACTGGGTAACTTTTTTCCTTGGGTCATTGGCGCTGGGTGTGTGCTGGCATACTCTCTCTCTGTCTCTCCAAAGGGCCTTGTGGGGGAACTGTCTCCAGATAAGAGAATTCCCTGAGTGTGTGGTGTGTCGGTACGCATGTGTCGGCATGTCTAAAGCGGAAGGCTCTTCTAGGGAGGAGGTGGAGTAAATGAGTGTGGTGTCTCCATCGGCAACGCCGACACCTGACTGGTTGGATATGTGGAATGTTTTAAATGCAAATGTGAATTTATTGCACAAAAGGTTGGACAAAGCTGAGTCCAGGGAGTGTACAGGGAGTCAAACCCTGCCTTTCACTATGTCGCAGGGACCTTCTGGGTCTCAAAAGCGCCCACTATCCCAAATAGTAGACACTGATACCGACACGGATTCTGACTCCAGTGTCGACTACGATGATGTGAAGTTGCAGCCAAAATTGGCTAAAAGTATTCATTATATGATTATTGCTATAAAAGAGGTGTTGCATATAACGGATGAACCCTCTGTACCTGACACGAGGGTGCGCATGTATAAGGAGAAAAAACCTGAGGTAACCTTTCCCACATCTCATGAGCTGAACAAATTATTTGAAAAGGCTTGGGAATCTCCAGACAAAAAACTGCAGATTCCCAAAAGGATTCTTATGGCGTATCCTTTCCCGACTAAGGACAGGATACGGTGGGAATCCTCCCCGAGGGTAGATAAAGCATTGACCCGCTTATACAAAAAGGTAGCGCTGCCATCTCAAGATACGGCAACCCTCAAGGATCCTGCTGATCGCAGGCAGGAGACTACCTTGAAGTCTATTTACACGCATACTGGTACCTTACTCAGACCGGCAATAGCGTCGGATTGGGTTTGTAGTGCGATAGCAGCGTGGACAGATACCTTATCTGCTGATATAGATACGCTGGATAAGGAAAACATTTTATTGACCCTGGGTCATATTAAAGATGCTGTCCTATATATGAGGGATGCTCAGAGAGACATTGGCCTACTGGGTTCCAGAGCCAACACTATGGCCATTTCGGCTAGGCGAGCCCTATGGACCCGACAATGGACGGGCGATGCCGACTCAAAAAGGCATATGGAGGTTTTACCTTACAAAGGTGAGGAATTGTTTGGGGAAGGTCTCACGGACCTTGGGGGTCATTCCGAGTTGTTCGTTCGTTATATTTTTCTCGCAACGGAGCGATTAGTCGCTAATGCGCATGCGCAATGTCCGCAGTGCGACTGCGCCAAGTAAATTTGCTATGCAGTTAGGTATTTTACTCACGGCATTACGAGGTTTTTTTCTTCGTTCTGGTGATCGTAATGTGATTGACAGGAAGTGGGTGTTTCTCGGCGGAAACTGGACGTTTTATGGGTGTGTGCGAAAAAACGCTGCCGTTTCTGGGAAAGACGCGGGAGTGGCTGGAGAAACGGAGGAGTGTCTGGCCGAACGCTGGGAGTGTTTGTGACGTCAAACCAGGAACGAAACTGACTGAACTGATCGCAGTTGCCGAGTAAGTCTGGAGCTACTCAGAAACTGCTCAGAAGTGTCTATTCGCAATTCTGCTAATCTTTCGTTCGCAATTTTGATAAGCTAAGATTCACTCCCAGTAGGCGGCAGCTTAGCATGTGCAAAGCTGCTAAAAGCAGCTTGCGAGCGAACAACTCGGAATGAGGGCCCTTGTTTCCACGGCTACGGCAGGTAAATCAACTTTTTTGCCTTATGTTTCCTCACAGCCTAAGAAAATAAGAATTTACTTACCGATAATTCTATTTCTCGTAGTCCGTAGTGGATGCTGGGGACTCCGTCAGGACCATGGGGACCAGCGGCTCCGTAGGAGACAGGGCACAAAAGTAAAAGCTTTAGGATCAGGTGGTGTGCACTGGCTTCTCCCCCCATGACCCTCCTCCAAGCCTCAGTTAGGACACTGTGCCCGGACGAGCGTACACAATAAGGAAGGATTTTGAATCCCGGGTAAGACTCATACCAGCCACACCAATCACACTGTACAACCTGTGATCTGAACCCAGTTAACAGCATGATAACAGCGGAGCATCTGAAAAGATGGCTCACAACAATAATAACCCGATTTTTGTAACAATAACTATGTACAAGTATTGCAGACAATCCGCACTTGGGATGGGCGCCCAGCATCCACTACGGACTACGAGAAATAGAATTATCGGTAAGTAAATTCTTATTTTCTCTGACGTCCTAAGTGGATGCTGGGGACTCCGTCAGGACCATGGGGATTATACCAAAGCTCCCAAACGGGTGGGAGAGTGCGGATGACTCTGCAGCACCGAATGAGAGAACTCCAGGTCCTCCTCAGTCAGGGTGTGCCCCTGACCAAGTATCAGCTCGGAAAAGTTGTAAAGCCGAGACCCCTCGGGCAGCCGCCCAAGATGAGCCCACCTTCCTTGTGGAATGGGCATTTACATATTTTGGCTGTGGCAGGCCTGCCACAGAATGTGCAAGCTGAATTGTACTACACATCCAACTAGCAATCGTCTGCTTAGAAGCAAGAGCACCCAGTTTTTTGGGTGCATACAGGATAACAGCAAGTCAGTTTTCCTGACTCCAGCCGTCCTGGAAACTATATTTTCAGGGCCCTGACAACATCTAGCAACTTGGAGTCCTCCAAGTCCCTAGTAGCCGCAGGTACCACAATAAGCTGGTTCGGGTGAAACACTGACACCACCTTAGGGAGAAACTGGGGATGAGTCCGCAGCTCTGCCCTGTCCGAATGGACAATCAGATATGGGCTTTTTTGAGACAAACGCCGCCAATTCTGACACTCGCCTGGCCGAGGCCAGGGCCAACAGCATGGTCACTTTCCCTGTGAGATATTTCAAATCCACAGATTTGAGCGGTTTAAACCAATGTGATTTTAGGAATCCCAGAACTACGTTGAGATCCCACAGTGCCACTGGAGGCACAAAAGGAGGTTGTATATGCAGTACTCCCTTGACAAACTTCTGGACTTCAGGAACTGAAGCCAATTCTTTCTGGAAGAAAATCGACAGGGCCGAAATTTGAATCTTAATGGACCCCAATTTGAGGCCCATAGACACTCCTGTTTTCAGGAAATGCAGGAAACGACCGAGTTGAAATTTCTTCATGGGGCCTTCCTGGCCTCACACCACGCAACATATTTTCGCCACATGTGGTGATAATGTTGTGCGGTCACCTCCTTCCTGGCTTTGACCAGGATAGGAATGACCTCTTCCGGAATGCCTTTTTCCCTTAGGATCCGGCGTTCAACCGCCATGCCGTCAAACGCAGCCGCGGTAAGTCTTGGAACAGACATGGTACTTGCTGAAGCAAGTCCCTTCTTAGCGGCAGAGGCCATGAGTCCTCTGTGAGCATCTCTTGAAGTTCCGGGTACCAAGTCCTTCTTGGCCAATCCGGAGCCACGAGTATAGTTCTTACTCCTCTACGTCTTATAATTCTCAATACCTTGGGTATGAGAAGCAGAGGAGGGAAGACATACACCGACTGGTACACCCACGGTGTTACCAGAACGTCCACAGCTATTGCCTGAGGGTCTTTTGACCTGGCGCAATACTTGTCCAGTTTTTTGTTCAGGCGGGACGCCATCATGTCCACCTTTGGTCTTTTCCAACGGTTCACAATCATGTGGAAAACTTCCCGATGAAGTCCCCACTCTCCCGGGTGGAGGTTGTGCCTGCTGAGGAAGTCTGCTTCCCAGTTGTCCACTCCCGGAATGAACACTGCTGACAGTGCTATCACATGATTTTCCGCCCAGCGAAAAATCCTTGCAGTTTCTGCCATTGCCTTCCTGCTTCTTGTGCCGCCCTGTCCGTTTACGTGGGCGACTGCCGTGATGTTGTCCCACTGGATCAATACCGGCTGACCTTGAAGCAGAGGTCTTGCTCAGCTTAGAGCATTGTAAATTGCCCTTAGCTCCAGTATATTTATGTGGAGAAAAATCTCCAGACTTGATCACACTCCCTGGAAATTTTTTCCCTGTGTGACTGCTCCCCAGCCTCTCAGGCTGGCCTCCGTGGTCACCAGCATCCAATCCTGAATGCCGAATCTGCGGCCCTCTAGAAGATGAGCACTCTGTAACCACCACAGGAGAGACACCCTTGTCCTTGGAGATAGGGTTATCCGCTGATGCATCTGAAAATGCGATCCGGACCATTTGTCCAGCAGATCCCACTGAAAAGTTCTTGCGTGGAATCTGCCGAATGGAATCGCTTCGTAATAAGCCACCATTTTTCCCAGGACTCTTGTGCAATGATGCACTGACACTTTTCCTGGTTTTAGGAGGTTCCTGCTCGGATAACTCCCTGGCTTTCTCCTCCGGGAGAAACACCTTTTTCTGGACTGTGTCCAGAACCATCCCTAGGAACAGCAGACGTGTCGTCGGAAACGACTGCGATTTTGGATATTTAGAATCCACCCGTGCTGTCGTAGAACTACTTGAGATAGTGCTACTCCGACTTCCAACTGTTCTCTGGACCTTGCCCTTATCAGGAGATCGTCCAAGTAAGGGATAATTAAGACGCCTTTTCTTTGAAGAAGAATCATCATTTCGGCCATTACTTTGGTAAAGACCCGGGGTGCCGTGGACAATACAAACGGCAGCGTCTGAAACTGATAGTGACAGTTCCGTACCACGAACCTGAGGTACCCTTGGTGAGAAGGGCAATTTTGGACATGGAGGTAAGCATCCTTGATGTCCAGGGACACCATATAGTCCCCTTCTTCCTGGTTCGCTATCACTGCTCTGAGTGACTCCATCTTGATTTGAACCTTTGTATGTAAGTGTTCAAAGATTTCCCATTTAGAATAGGTCTCACCGAGCCGTCTGGCTTCAGTACCACAATATAGTGTGGAATAATACCCCTTTCCTTGTTGTAGGAGGGGTACTTTGATTATCACCTGCTGGGAATACAGCTTGTGAATTGTTTCCAATACTGCCTCCCTGTCGGAGGAAGACGTTGGTAAAGCAGACATCAGGAGCCTGCGAGGGGGAGACGTCTCGAATCTCCAGTCTGTACCCCTGGGATACTACTTGTAGGATCCAGGGGTCCACTTGCGAGTGAGCCCGCTACGCGCTGAAACTCTTGAGACGACCCCCCACCGCACTTGAGTCCGCTTGTACGGCCCCAGCGTCATGCTGAGGACTTGGCAGAAGCTGTGGAGGGCTTCTGTTCCTGGGAATGGGCTGCCTGCTGCAGTCTTCTTCCCTTTCCTCTATCCCTGGGCAGATATGACTGGCCTTTTGCCCGCTTGCCCTTATGGGGACGAAAGGACTGAGGCTGAAAAGACGGTGTCTTTTTCTGCTGAGATGTGATTTGGGGTAAAAAAGGTGGATTTTCCAGCTGTTGCCGAGGCCACCAGGTCCGATGGACCGACCCCAAATAACTCCTCTGCAGTTTGGAATCTGCATCACCTGACCACTGTCGTGTCCATAAACATCTTCTGGCAGATATGGACATCGCACTTACTCTTGATGCCAGAGTGCAAATATCCCTCTGTGCATCTCGCATATATAGAAATGCATCCTTTAAATGCTCTATAGTCAATAAAATACTGTCCCTGTCAAGGGTATCAATATTTTCAGTCAGGGAATCCGACCAAGCCACCCCAGCGCTGCACATCCAGGCTGAGGCGATCGCTGGTCGCAGTATAACACCAGTATGTGTGTATATACCTTTTTAGGATATTTTCCAGCCTCTCAGCTGGCTCCTTGAGGGCGGCCCTATCTGGAGACGGTACCGCCACTTGTTTTGATAAGCGTGTGAGCGCCTTATCCACCCTAAAGGGTGTTTCCCAACGCGCCCTAACTTCTGGCGGGAAAGGGTATACCGCCAATAATTTTCTATCGGGGGAAACCCACGCATCATCACACACTTCATTTAATTTATCTGATTCAGGAAAAACTACAGGTAGTTTTTTCACACCCCACATAATACCCTTCTTGTGGTACTTGTAGTATCAGAAATATGTAACACCTCCTTCATTGCCCTTAACATGTAACGTGTGGCCCTAAAGGAAAATACGTTTGTTTCTTCACCGTCGACACTGGAGTCAGTGTCCGTGTCTGTGTCGACCGACTGAGGTAAATGAGCGTTTTACAGCCCCTGACGGTGTTTGAGACGCCTGGACAGGTACTAATTTGTTTGCCGGCCGTCTCATGTCGTCAACCGACCTTGCAGCGTGTTGACATTATCACGTAATTCCTTAAATAAGCCATCCATTCCGGTGTCGACTCCCTAGAGAGTGACATCACCATTTCAGGCAATTGCTCCGCCTCCTCACCAACATCGTCCTCATACATGTCGACACACACGTACCGACACACAGCACACACACAGGGAATGCTCTGATAGAGGACAGGACCCCACTAGCCCTTTGGGGAGACAGAGGGAGAGTTTGCCAGCACACACCAAAAACGCTATAATTATACAGGGACAACCTTATATAAGTGTTTTTCCCTTATAGCATTTTAATATATATATACATATCGCCAAATTAGTGCCCCCCCTCTCTGTTTTAACCCTGTTTCTGTAGTGCAGTGCAGGGGAGAGCCTGGGAGCCTTCCCACCAGCATTTCTGTGAGGGAAAATGGCGGTGTGCTGAGGAGAATAGGCCCCGCCCCCTTTTCGGCGGGCTTCTTCTCCCGTTTTTCTGAGACCTGGCAGGGGTTAAATACATCCATATAGCCCCCAGGGGCTATATGTGATGTATTTTTAGCCAGAATAAGGTACTATCATTGCTGCCCAGGGCGCCCCCCCCCAGCGCCCTGCACCCTCAGTGACCGCTGCTATGAAGTGTGCTGACAACAATGGTGCACAGCTGCAGTGCTGTGCGCTACCTTATGAAGACTGAAGAGTCTTCTGCCGCCGTTTTTGGACCTTCACTTTTCGGCATCTGCAAGGGGGGTCGGCGGCGCGGCTCCGGGACGAACCCCAGGGTGAGACCTGTGTTCCGACTCCCTCTGGAGCTAATGGTGTCCAGTAGCCTAAGAAGCCAATCCATCCTGCACGCAGGTGAGTTCACTTCTCTCCCCTAAGTCCCTCGTAGCAGTGAGCCTGTTGCCAGCAGGACTCACTGAAAATAAAAAACCTAACAAACTTTTACTCTAAGCAGCTCTTTAGGAGAGCCACCTAGATTGCACCCTTCTCGGCCGGGCACAAAAATCTAACTGAGGCTTGGAGGAGGGTCATGGGGGGAGGAGCCAGTGCACACCACCTAATCCTAAAGCTTTTACTTTTGTGCCCTGTCTCCTGCGGAGCCGCTGGTCCCCATGGTCCTGACGGAGTCCCCAGCATCCACTTAGGACGTCAGAGAAAGCACCACATTATCAGATGCAGTCCTTTCGTTCGCATAAACCCAAGAGAGTGCGAGGATCTTCCTTTCTTGCCAGAGGTAAGGGTAAGGGGAAAAAGCTGCCAACCACAGCTAGTTACAGTAAACAAACAGATGTTCCCGCACAGGTTCAGTTCGACGGTTACCTCCCATTCACAATGTCGACCCAAAAGAACTGTCACCATATATGGGGGCGTACCACCTGCTACTTGTTAAACAACTAAGTTACAAAAAAGAGAAAGATAGTAGCATTGTGGTGCACTCCATCGATTAGTGTTACACAATCAGCATCATGTATATCTTTAATGAATATATCTAATTAAATAATTCTTTCCCACCTACAACCTCACTCTGGTTAAATGATCTATCCTAAAACACAACTTTTATTAGGTACAAAGAATTAATAAATCCCCATCTATCAAAGCTAAAAAGGCGAAATATTAAAAGATAGATATAGTCAGAAAAAAATAAGAATTTACTTACCGATAATTCTATTTCTCGTAGTCCGTAGTGGATGCTGGGGACTCCGTCAGGACCATGGGGATTAGCGGCTCCGCAGGAGACAGGGCACAAAAGTAAAAGCTTTTAGGATCAGGTGGTGTGCACTGGCTCCTCCCCCTATGACCCTCCTCCAAGCCTCAGTTAGGATACTGTGCCCGGACGAGCGTACACAATAAGGAAGGATTTTGAATCCCGGGTAAGACTCATACCAGCCACACCAATCACACTGTACAACCTGTGATCTGAACCCAGTTAACAGCATGATAACAGCGGAGCCTCTGAAAAGATGGCTCACAACAATAATAACCCGATTTTTGTAACAATAACTATGTACAAGTATTGCAGACAATCCGCACTTGGGATGGGCGCCCAGCATCCACTACGGACTACGAGAAATAGAATTATCGGTAAGTAAATTCTTATTTTCTCTGACGTCCTAAGTGGATGCTGGGGACTCCGTCAGGACCATGGGGATTATACCAAAGCTCCCAAACGGGCGGGAGAGTGCGGATGACTCTGCAGCACCGAACGAGAGAACTCCAGGTCCTCCTCAGCCAGGGTATCAAATTTGTAGAATTTTGCAAACGTGTTTGCCCCTGACCAAGTAGCAGCTCGGCAAAGTTGTAAAGCCGAGACCCCTCGGGCAGCCGCCCAAGATGAGCCCACCTTCCTTGTGGATTGGGCATTTACAGATTTTGGCTGTGGCAGGCCTGCCACAGAATGTGCGAGCTGAATTGTACTACAAATTCAACGAGCAATCGTCTGCTTAGAAGCAGGAGCACCCAGCTTGTTGGGTGCATAAAGTATAAACAGCGAGTCAGACTTTCTGACTCCAGCCGTCCTGGAACATATATTTTCAGGGCCCTGACAACGTCTAGCAACTTGGAGTCCTCCAAGTCCCTAGTATCCGCAGGTACCACAATAGGTTGGTTCAGGTGAAACGCTGACACCACCTTAGGAAGAAACTGGGGACGAGTCCGCAGTTCTGCCCTGTCCGAATGGAAAATCAGATATGGGCTTTTGTAAGACAAAGCCACCAATTCTGACACTCGCCTGGCCGAGGCCAGGGCCAACCGCATGGTCACTTTCCCTGTGAGATATTTAAAATCCACAGATTTGAGCGGTTCAAACCAATGTGATTTGAGGAATCCCAACACTACGTTGAGATCCCACGGTGCCACTGGAGGCACAAAAGGGGCTGTATATGCAATACTCCCTTAACAAACATCTGGACTTCAGGAACTGAAGCCAATTCTTTCTGGAAGAAAATCGACAGGGCCGAAATCTGAACCTTAATGGACCCCAATTTGAGGCCCATAGACACTCCTGTCTTCAGGAAATGCAGGAATCGACCGAGTTAAAATTCCTCCGTGGGGGCCCTCCTGGCCTCACACCACGCAACAATTTTTCGCCAAATACGGTGATAATGTTGTGCGGTCCCCTCCTTCCTGGCTTTGATCAGGATAGGAATGACTTCCTCCGGAATGCCTTTTTCCTTCAGGATCCGGCGTTCAACCGCCATGCCGTCAAACGCAGCCGCGGTAAGTCTTGGAACAGACAGGGTCCCTGCTGAAGCAGGTCCCTTCTTAGCGGCAGAGGCCACGAGTCCTCTGTGAGCATCTCTTGAAGTTCCGGGTACCAAGTCCTTCTTGGCCAATCCAGAGCCACGAGTATAGTTCTTACTCCTCTCCGTCTTATAATTCTCAGTACCTTGTGTATGAGAGGCAGAGGAGGGAACACATACACTGACTGGTACACCCACGGTGTTACCAGAGCGTCCACAGCTATTGCCTGAGGGTCTCTTGACCTGGCGCAATACCTGTCCAGTTTTTTGTTCAGGCGGGACGCCATCATGTCCACCTTTGGTCTTTCCCAATGGTTCACAATCATGTGGAAGACTTCCCGATGAAGTCCCCACTCTCCCGGGCGTCGGAATGAACACTGCTGACAGTGCTATCACCTGATTTTCCGCCCAGCGAAGAATCCTTGCAGTTTCTGCTATTGCCCTTCTGCTTCTTGTGCCGCCCTGTCTGTTTACGTGGGCGACTGCCGTGATGTTGTCCCACTGGATCAATACCGGCTGACCTTGAAGCAGAGGTCTTGCTAAGCTTAGAGCATTGTAACTTGCCCTTAGCTCCAGTATATTTATGTGGAGATAATTCTCCAGACTTGATCACACTCCCTGGAAATTTTTTCCCTGTGTGACTGCTCCCCAGCCTCTCAGGCTGGCATCCCTGGTCACCAGGACCCTTCCTGAATGCCGAATCTGCGGCCCATTAGTAGATGAGTACTTTGCAGCCACCGCAGAAGAAACACCCTTGTCCTTGGAGACAGGGTTATCCGCTGATGCATCTGAAGATGCGATCCGGACCATTTTTCCAGCAGATCCCACTGAAAAGTTCTTGCGTGAAAACTGCCGAATGGAATCGCTTCGTAAGAAGCCACCATTTTTCCCAGGACCCTTGTGCAATGATGCACTGACACTTTTTCTGGTTTTAGGAGGTTCCTGACTAGCTCGGATAACTCCCTGGCTTTCTTCTCCGGGAGAAACACTCTTTTCTGGACTGTGTCCAGAATCATCCTTAGGAACAGCCGATGTGTCGTCGGAAACAACTGCGGTTTTGGAATATTTAGAATCCACCCGTGCTGTCGTAGAACTACTTGAGATAGTGCTACTCCGACCTCCAACTGTTCTCTGGACCTTGCTCTTATCAGGAGGTCGTCCATTTTCTTTGAAGAAGAATCATCATTTCGGCCATTACCTTGGTAAAGACCCGGGGTGCCGTGGACAATCCAAACGGCAGCGTCTGAAACTGATAGTGACAGTTCTGTACCACGAACCTGAGGTACCCTTGGTGAGAAGGGCAAATTGGGACACGGAGGTAAGTATCCCTGATGTCCCGGGACACCCTATAGTCCCCTTCTTCCTGGTTCGCTATCACTGCTCTGAGTGACTCCATCTTGATTTGAACCTTTGTAAGTGTTCAAATATTTCAGATTTAGAATAGGTCTCACCGAGCCTTCTGGCTTCAGTACCACAACATAGTGTGGAATAATACCCCTTTCCTTGTTGTAGGAGGGGTACTTTGATTATCACCTGCTGGGAATACAGCTTGTGAATTGTTTCCAATACTGCCTCCCTGTCGGAGGGAGACGTTGGTATAGCAGACTTCAGGAACCTGCGAGGGTGAAACGTCTCGACTTTCCAATCTGTACCCCTGGGATACTACTTGTAGGATCCAGGGGTCCTGTACGGCCCCAGCGTCATGCTGAGAAACTTGGCAGAAGCGGTGGAGGGCTTCTGTTCCTGGGAATGGGCTGCCTGCTGCAGTCTTCTTCCCTTTCCTCTATCCCTGGGCAGATATGACTCTTATGGGGACGAAAGGACTGAGGCTGAAAAGACGGTGTCTTTTTCTGCAGAGATGTGACTTAGGGTAAAAACGGTGGATTTTCCAGCAGTTGCCGTGGCCACCAGGTCCGATGGACCGACCCCAAATAACTCCTCCCCTTTATACGGCAATACTTCTTTGTGCCGTTTGGAATCTGCATCACCTGACCACTGTCGTGTCCATAAACATCTTCTGGCAGATATGGACATCGCACTTACTCTTGATGCCAGAGTGCAAATATCCCTCTGTGCATCTCGCATATATAGAAATGCATCCTTTAAATGCTCTATAGTCAATAAAATACTGTCCCTGTCAAGGGTATCAATATTTTTAGTCAGGGAATCCGACCAAGCCACCCCAGCTCTGCACATCCAGGCTGAGGCGATCGCTGGTCGCAGTATAACACCAGTATGTGTGTATATACTTCTTAGGATATTTTCCTTGAGGACGGCCCTATCTGGAGACGGTACCGCCACTTGTTTTGATAAGCGTGTGAGCGCCTTATCCACCCTAAGGGGTGTTTCCCAACGCGCCCTAACTTCTGGCGGGAAAGGGTATACCGCCAATAATTTTCTATCGGGGGAAACCCACGCATCATCACACACTTCATTTAATTTATCTGATTCAGGAAAAACTACAGGTAGTTTTTTCACACCCCACATAATACCCTTTTTTGTGGTACTTGTAGTATCAGAAATATGTAACACCTCCTTCATTGCCCTTAACAAGTAACGTGTGGCCCTAAAGGAAAATACGTTTGTTTCTTCACCGTCGACACTGAAATCAGTGTCCGTGTCTGTGTCGACCGACTGAGGTAAATGGGCGTTTTAAAGCCCCTGACGGTGTTTGAGACGCCTGGACAGGTACTATTTTGTTTGCCGGCCGTCTCTGTTGACATTATCACGTAATTCCTTGAATAAGCCATCCATTCCGGTGTCGACTCCCTAGAGAGTGACATCACCATTACAGGCAATTGCTCCGCCTCCTCACCAACATCGTCCTCATACATGTCGACACACACGTACCGACACACAGCACACACACAGGGAATGCTCTGATAGAGGACAGGACCCCACTAGCCCTTTGGGGAGACAGAGGGAGAGTTTGCCAGCACACACCAAAAACGCTATAATTATACAGGGACAACCTTTATATAAGTGTTTTTCCCTTATAGCATTTTAATATATATAGTCATATCGCCAAATAAGTGCCCCCCCTCTCTGTTTTAACCCTGTTTCTGTAGTGCAGTGCAGGGGAGAGCCTGGGAGCCTTCCCACCAGCATTTCTGTGAGGGAAAATGGCGCTGTGTGTTGAGGAGAATAGGCCCCGCCCCCTTTTCGGCGGGCTTCTTCTCCCGTTTTTCTGAGACCTGGCAGGGGTTAAATACATCCATATAGCCCCCAGGGGCTATATGTGATGTATTTTTAGCCAGAATAAGGTACTATCATTGCTGCCCAGGGCGCCCCCCCCCAGCGCCCTGCACCCTCAGTGACCGCTGCTATGAAGTGTGCTGACAACAATGGCGCACAGCTGCAGTGCTGTGCGCTACCTTATGAAGACTGAAAAGTCTTCTGCCGCCGGTTTCTGGACCTCTTCATTTTTCGGCATCTGCAAGGGGTCGGCGGCGCGGCTCCGGGACAAACCCCAGGGTGAGACCTGTGTTCCGACTCCCTCTGGAGCTAATGGTGTCCAGTAGCCTAAGAAGCCAATCCATCCTGCACGCAGGTGAGTTCACTTCTCTCCCCTAAGTCCCTCGATGCAGTGAGCCTGTTGCCAGCAGGACTCACTGAAAAATAAAAAACCTAACAAAACTTTTACTCTAAGCAGCTCTTTAGGAGAGCCACCTAGATTGCACCCTTCTCGGCCGGGCACAAAAATCTAACTGAGGCTTGGAGGAGGGTCATAGGGGGAGGAGCCAGTGCACACCACCTGATCCTAAAAGCTTTTACTTTTGTGCCCTGTCTCCTGCGGAGCCGCTAATCCCCATGGTCCAGACGGAGTCCCCAGCATCCACTTAGGACGTCAGAGAAAAGGTATTAAAATAAGTAGCACCGGGATATAAGGGAACACTACTGCTATTCACTTTATTAATGATTCAAATATCAGTAAATCTACTGTCATTCACAATAGTAATATATTAAATTCAGTTAGTCGCTGTAATATTTGCCTAAATGTTCACATACAAGATTAATTAGGATGTACACAGATCAATCTTCTTGCAATCTTAATTTTTGATAATGCCTGCTCCCAGGAGTCAAATTCTTAATATCAATCTTGTGCTGACTGTGTGGGTATGGCTGCCCCTCAAATTGTAAAAGTGGCAGGTAATTAGAAACTGCTGTGCAGATATGATTAAAAAATCACCCGTTAACAGATATAACCATATTGCATTTTGACACAACCGAATTGTGCCCGCTTAGATTGTTAATAGTTGTTTCAGTGTGAGCAAGCTGTTAATCGCGCTCCCTGACAGGGTGTCTCACTGAATTAATGCCGCGTTGCCCCGAACAGGCGTCGTAATTTCAGTGTGAATACAACTGATCATCACAATATACAAATAGTAAGTGATTAAACTTAGCTGTGCGGCTATGATTAAACAATCATCTGATATCTGATCTCAACCCTGTGTCCCCACATCGGCCAATTTAGATACATACGTATCCCTGTTGCAGTTAATCACAGTAACACTGTTGCTTTCTTAGTCTAATTCTCACAGTGTCAGCACTAAGATCCAGCCTCGTGAATGTGTTGCTCAGATTGCCTCAACAATACACACTTCATATATTTCTGGTGTGTGGAGTTCGATACTATTTCCATAATACATGTGTACACAATTTTAGTATACTTTTAATGGCAGTCAATAGTGGTTATCTTCAGGTTATATACAATCTGAACACAGTTGTCACTTTGATTGATACTAGTTGTTACAATAAGAATGGGCTATAGATGACGCTCCGTGACAGGGCGTCTAGCTAGATTAATTACCACACTGCCCAGGACAGGCGTCTGTATTTGCAAAAGTAGCTGCGCTACTAGTAACACACGTCTAACAATACAATCAGTGGTCTAAATGCATTCGTTTATACGGCCTCGATTAATCTCACAGGACATGTGATACATTAGTAACCCTAATATGTATGTGATCTAAATCTAGGAATGATTTGACAGTAATATAGGAGTGCCCGCTTTACTCCCGGTGCATCACTCCGATGCGCATTTCACCCGTGGCTTAATCATGGAGCCAAACCCGATAAACGGGTCTGCTGTGTTTAAATAGGGTTGTCCCTCAATTCAAATCTAAAGTGGCCAATCAGAAAGCAGAAGGATCCAATACAACTCGATACGTACAGACCGGCCACCCGTCATTAGACAGGGATGGCTAGTCAATTACCTATTCTCCCCGTTCCATTTATACGGGGATATGCAGGATCTAATGTAATACCCGGTTATTAAAGATTATTATGAATGGCCTAGCAAATAACATTAAATTTCTGAATTTCTGCTACAATAGTGTTCCTAAAGAGGTATCCCTAGTCGTGAACCATCACTCTTTAGTAGAAGAAATATACATATACATGTATATATGTATAGAAACGTCTCTAAATAAAAAAGCATCTAGATAAATCTTCATTCCCTTCATATCATAAATTCCATCAAAACCAACAGTAACATGAAATCACTGGCTGTAATTTATTAATTAGTATCTGCTTATATATAGTTATTCAATTAATTAATCCCTTCTAATACCATGAATTCTCTAATTATATATATTTATTTATCTATACAGGTTGAGTATCCCATTTCCAAATATCCGAAATACGGAATATTCCGAAATACAGACTTTTTTGAGCGAGAGTGAGATAGTGAAACTTTTGTTTTCTGATGACTCAATGTACACAAACTTTGTTTAATACACACAGTTATTAAAAATATTGTATTAAATGACCTTTAGACTGTGTATATAAGGTGTATATAAAACATAAATGAATTGTGTGAATGTAGACACACTTTGTTTAATGCACAAAGTTATAAAAAATATTGGCTAAAATTACCTTCAGGCTGTGTGTATAAGGTGCATATAAAACATAAATGCATTCTGTGCTTAGATTTAGGTCCCATCACCATGATATCTCATTATGGTATGCAATTATTCCAAAATACGGAAAAATCCCATATCCAAAATACCTCTGGTCCCAAGCATTTTGGATAAGGGATACTCAACCTGTACTACCATGACATATTCAAATCAATATTGTTCTCATACCCCCATGCAAAGTCCCGATGAACTACTAATAATACTATATCGTATAAGGTGAAAATTATAATTATAGTGTATTAAATTCGGTATATTGCATAAATTAAAATAAAATAAAAAAACTTTTATTCATACATTCTATCTGATAGGTGCGTCAGTAGGTTAACACCCTGTGAAATAGGTGACTTATTTTTGAGCAGTGAACATCTGAATAATTATGATGAAAAGTTTATAAAGCAAGTGTGAGAGACTCTAGACCAGGCATTCCCAACCGCGGTCCTCAAGGCACACCAACAGTGCAGGTTTTAGTGATATCCAGGCTGCAGCACAGATGGTTAAATCAAAATAACTGAGGTACTAATTAAGTCACCTGTGTTCAAGCAGTGATAGCCCTAAAAGCAGGACTGTTAGTGTGCCTTGAGGACCGAGGTTGGGAAACACTGCTCTAGACCATCGTCCGGGACCTCCATACCAAGTAGCAGTGAAATAAAATAAAATAATATAAAATAAAATGAAACATTTTTTAATATTTAAATACTAGAGAAAAAAGAAAAAAGATAAAAAAGACAAAATCAAAAACTAATGTGAATGAAAATACAATAATGTAAGGGAGAGATAATGAAAATATAAAACATCTAAGACTCTCCAAAAATTATCAAAAGTGATTAATCCGTTTCTGTAAAAAAGAAAACCTACTGTATACAATTAATACTATCTTGAAAAACATCAGTAAATCAATTATTCTAAAAAATCCTTGTCCACAATTATCCTAATCACCCCTTGAGACTCTAAAAACCTTACTTCCTTACTAGAAATAAAAATGAAAATAAATATAGGTAAAGATTCCTCAGATTAATTTAAATACAATATGTTAATAGGGGTAAACAATCTTTTATTACATAAAGAAATTTTCATTTTTATATATATCCAATTATTATACTGGGAATGGTTATAAATAACAGTCAGATCATACCATGAAGCAGGGATTAATAATTTCTTTATTCCGTATTCTCTCCTCACAGGGGAGATGATCATAAATAACTTCAAAATCATATCATGAGAAAGAGTATCCAACAGTTTAAAGCTATTCTCCGAGATTCCTAAGCCCTTAAAGAAAAGCTGAATAGTTGTTCTTCTCATTAAGGCCATCCGGATGAATACTCCCCATTTGGAAAATGAGCCGTGCTTCTCTCCTGAGAAGTTGATTGGTCAAGTTCTCTCCTCTATTGTCAGTTTTAACTTTCTCCATCGCATATGCTTTCAAAAATCGTGCATTGCCTTGATGGTGGATCAAAAAGTGTTTAGCAACAGTCGTCAGAACTCTAAACTTCCGTTGATCTTCCTCGGCATTCCGAATGTTACCTGCATGCTCCAATAACCTCTGTTTGAATGGTCTGCTTGTCATGCCCACATAGTTAAAATTGCATGGACATGTCAAGCAGTAAATTACATTCTGTGAATTGCAGTTAAAAAAATCTTGAATCTGCCAAGTGCGTCCATATTTATCTGTGAAGTGTTTAATTTTCACAGTATACTGGCATGCTTTACAATGTCCACAACTATGGAAGCCTTTCAATGGTGTTCTAATGGAGGATTCTGACTTAAAATGACTGTGAACAAGGGAATCTCTCAGATTTCTCGCTCTCCTCCAGCACATTTGAACCTTATCCCCCAAGATTCTTGATAAATCTTGGTCTGATTTCACGACATGCCAATGTCTCTGAATGGCTTGTCTAATTCTCTGGTTCTCTCGACAATAAGTTCCAATAAACCTAATGGGTTGCTGTTCCATAGTGCTTTTCTCATGTTCCTTTTGCTGATAAATCAGGGAATCTCTCGTCCTAGTTTTCGCTTGATTGTATGCTAGTTCCCAGGAGCAGAAGTCCTCCCCGGCCTCTACAAAATCCACCGCATGACGCTGGTGCTCCGCTGAGGGAGTCCGCCCCAGTGGGGGGACGTCTTCGACTTTTCAGCCACGTTTGGGTTCACTCACAGGTGGATCCCTGGGCAATAGAAATTGTTTCCCAGGGTTACAAGCTAGAATTCGAAGAGGTGCCTCCTCGCCGGTTTTTCAAATCGGCCCTACCGGCTTCTCCCCCAGAGAGGGAGATAGTGTTAAATGCGATTCAAAAATTGTGTCTTCAACAAGTGGAGGTCAAAGTCCCCCTGCTGCAGCAGGGGATGGGGTATTACTCAACCCTGTTTGTAGTCCCGAAACCGGACGGTTCGGTCAGGCCCATTTTGAATTTAAAATCCTTAAACCTATACTTAAAAAGGTTCAAGTTCAAGATGGAGTCGCTCAGAGCGGTCATCGCCAGCCTGGAAGGGGGGGATTATATGGTGTCCCTGGACATAAAGGATGCATACCTTCATGTCCCCATATATCCGCCTCATCAGGCGTTCCAGAGGTTTGCTGTACAGGATTGTCATTACCAATTTCAGACGTTGCTGTTTGGGCTTTCCACGGCCCCGAGGATTTTCACCAAGGTAATGGCGGAATTGATGGTGCTCCTGCGCAAGCAGGGTGTCACAATTATCCCGTACTTGGACGATCTCCTGATAAAAGCGAGATCGAGAGAACAGTTACTGAACAGCGTATCACTCTCCCTGAGGGTGTTGCAACAGCACGGCTGGATTCTCAATTTCCCGAAGTCACAGTTGGTACCAACGACTCGGTTGCCTTTTTTAGGCATGATTCTGGATACGGACCAGAAAAGGGTTTATCTTCCGACGGAAAAGGCCCAAGAACTCATGTCTTTGGTCAAGGACCTATTGAAGCCAAAGAGGGTGTCGGTGCATCACTGCACTCGAGTTCTGGGAAAGATGATGGCGACTTACGAGGCCATCCCATTCGGCAGGTTCCATGCGAGAACTTTTCAATGGGCCCTTCTGGACAAGTGGTCCGGGTCACATCTACAGATTCATCAGTTGATCACCCTGTCCCCCAGGGCCAGGGTATCTCTCCTGTGGTGGCTACAGAGTGCTCACCTTCTGGAGGGTCGCAGGTTCGGCATTCAGGACTGGGTTCTAGTAACCACGGACGCGAGCCTCCAAGGGTGGGGAGCAGTCACAAAGGGAAGAAACTTCCAGGGTCTGTGGTCAAGCCAGGAGGCTTGTCTTCACATCAACATACTGGAGTTGAGGGCTATATACAATGCCCTTCGACAAGCGGAAGATTTGCTTCGCGACCTACCAGTTCTGATCCAGTCAGACAACATCACCGCAGTGGCGCATGTAAACTGCCAAGGCAGAACAAAGAGCAGAGTGGCAATGGCAGAAGCCACCAGGATTCTTCACTGGGCGGAAAATCATGTAAGCACCATTACAGCAGTCTTCATTCCGGGAGTGGACAACTGGGAAGCAGACTTCCTCAGCAGACACGATCTACATCCAGGAGAGTGGGTACTTCATCAGGAAGTCTTTGCAGAGATTGCAAGTCGGTGGGGACTGCCTCAGATAGACATGATGGTATCACGCCTCAACAAGAAACTACTGAAGTATTGCGCCAGGTCGAGGGACCCTCAGGCAGTGGCGGTGGACGCTCTGGTGACACCATGGCTGTTTCAGTCGGTCTATGTGTTTCCTCCTCTTCCGCTCGTCTCAAAGATATTGAGAATCATAAGACGAAAAGGAGTACAGACTATTCTCATCGTTCCAGATTGGCCGCGAAGGGCCTGGTATCCGGATCTGCAGGAGATGCTCACAGAAGATCCGTGGCCTCTTCCTCTCAGAGGGGACCTGTTACAACAGGGGCCCTGTCTGTTCCAAGACTTACCGCGGCTGCGTTTGACGGCATGGCGGTTGAACACCGGATCCTAGCGAAAAAGGGCATTCCGGATGAGGTCATTCCTACTCTGATAAAGGTTAGGAAAGACGTGACAGCGAAACATTATCACCGTATATGGCTAAAGTATATATCGTGGTGTGAGTCCAGGAATGCTCCTCCGGAAGAATTCCATTTGGGTCGTTTCTTTCACTTCCTACAGACGGGAGTGAATTCGGGCCTAAAATTAGGTTCCATTAAGGTTCAGATTTCGGCCCTATCCATTTTCTATCAGAAGGAATTGGCTTCTCTCCCAGAAGTCCAGACTTTTGTGAAGGGAGTGCTGCATATCCAGCCTCCTTTTGTGCCCCCAGTGGCACCCTGGGACCTTAACGTGGTGTTGCGGTTCCTTAAGTCTCACTGGTTTGAACCACTTAAAACGGTGGACTTAAAATATCTCACTTGGAAAGTGGTCATGTTGTTGGCATCGGCAAGGCGAGTGTCAGAGTTGGCGGCTTTATCTCACAAGAGCCGCTATCTGATATTCCATGTGGATAGAGCAGAATTGCGGACTCGTCCTCAATTTTTACCCAAGGTGGTTTCTTCTATTCATATGAACCAACCTATTGTGGTGCCTGTGGCTACACGGTACTTGGAGGATGCCGAGTCCCTTGATGTGGTCAAGGCATTGAAAATTTACGAACGGCTCGGGTTAGAAAAACAGAGGCACTGTTTGTCCTGTATGCAGCCAACAAAGTTGGCGCTCCTGCTTCTAAGCAGACTATTGCTCGCTGGATTTGTAACACGATTCAGCAGGCTCATTCTACGGCTGGATTGCCGTTACCAAATTCTGTAAAGGCCCATTCCACTAGGAAGGTGGGCTCTTCTTGGGCGGCTGCCCGAGGTGTCCCGGCATTACAGCTTTGCCGAGCAGCGACTTGGTCGGGTTCAAGCACATTTGCAAAGTTCTACAAGTTTGATACCCTGGCTGATGAGGACCTCATGTTTGCTCAATCGGTGCTGCAGAGTCATCCGCACTCTCCAGCCCGTTTTGGAGCTTTGGTATAATCCCCATGGTCCTTACGGAGTCCCCAGCATCCTCTACGGACTAGGAGAAAAAGATTTACCGGTAGGTTTAAAATCTTATTTTCTCGTAGTCCGTAGAGGATGCTGGGGTCCATTTTAGTACCATGGGGTATAGACGGTTCCGCAGGAGCCTTCGGCACTTTAAGACTTTTTAACAGTGAACTGGCTCCTCCTTCTATGCCCCTCCTCCAGACCTCAGTATAGGAACTGTGCCCGTGGAGACGGACATTTTCAAGAGAGGAATTACTATTAAACTTGTGGCGAGATTCACACCAGCTCACACCATACACAAAAAAATAAGATTTTACTTACCGATAAATCTATTTCTCGTAGTCCGTAGTGGATGCTGGGGACTCCGTCAGGACCATGGGGATTAGCGGCTCCGCAGGAGACAGGGCACAAAAATAAAGCTTTAGGATCAGGTGGTGTGCACTGGCTCCTCCCCCTATGACCCTCTTCCAAGCCTCAGTTAGGATACTGTGCCCGGACGAGCGTACACAATAAGGAAGGATTTTGAATCCCGGGTAAGACTCATACCAGCCACACCAATCACACCGTACAACTTGTGATCTGAACCCAGTTAACAGTATGACAACGTAGGAGCCTCTGAACAGACGGCTCACAACAAGAACAACCCGATTTTTTTGTAACAATAACTATGTACAAGTATTGCAGACAATCCGCACTTGGGATGGGCGCCCAGCATCCACTACGGACTACGAGAAATAGATTTATCGGTAAGTAAAATCTTATTTTCTCTAACGTCCTAGTGGATGCTGGGGACTCCGTCAGGACCATGGGGATTATACCAAAGCTCCCAAACGGGCGGGAGAGTGCGGATAACTCTGCAGCACCGAATGAGAGAACTCCAGGTCCTCTTTAGCCAGGGCATCAAATTTGTAGAATTTTACAAACGTGTTCTCCCCCGACCACGTAGCTGCTCGGCAGAGTTGTAATGCCGAGACCCCTCGGGCAGCCGCCCAGGATGAGCCCACCTTCCTTGTGGAATGGGCCTTGACAGATTTAGGCTGTGGCAGTCCTGCCACAGAATGTGCAAGTTGAATTGTGCTACAAATCCAACGAGCAATCGTCTGCTTAGAAGCAGGAGCACCCAGCTTGTTGGGTGCATACAGTATAAACAGCGAGTCAGATTTTCTGACTCCAGCCGTCCTTGAAATATATATTTTCAATGCCCTGACAACGTCCAGCAACTTGGAATCCTCCAAATCGCTAGTAGCCGCAGGCACCACAATAGGCTGGTTCAGGTGAAACGCTGACACCACCTTAGGCAGAAAATGAGGACGCGTCCGCAGTTCTGCCCTGTCCGAATGGAAAATCAGATATGGGCTTTTATACGATAAAGCCGCCAATTCTGACACTCTCCTGGCTGAAGCCAGGGCCAGTAGCATGGTTACTTTCCATGTAAAATATTTCAAATCCGCCGATTTGAGTGGCTCAAACCAATGGGATTTGAGAAAATCCAAAACTACATTAAGGTCCCACGGAGCCACTGGGGGCACAACCGGGGGCTGTATATGTAGTACTCCTTTTACAAAAGTCTGGACTTCAGGAACTGAAGCCAATTCTTTCTGGAAGAAAATCGACAGGGCCGAAATTTGAACCTTAATGGACCCCAACTTGAGGCCCATAGACAATCCTGTTTGCAGGAAATGTAGGAATCGACCCAATTGAAATTCCTCCGTGGGGGCCTTCCTGGCCTCACACCACGCAACATATTTTCTCCAAATGCGGTGATAATGTTGTGCAGTCACCTCCTTCCTGGCTTTAATCAGTGTAGGAATGACCTCTTCTGGAATGCCTTTTTCCCTTAGAATTCGGCGTTCAACCGCCACGCCGTCAAACCCAGCCGCGGTAAGTCTTGGAATAGACACGGTCCCTGCTGAATCAGGTCCCGTCTTAGAGGTAGAGGCCACGGATTTTCCGTGAGCATCTTCTGAAGTTCCGGGTACCAAGTTCTTCTTGGCCAATCCGGAGCCACGAGTATCGTTCTTACTCCCCTTTGCCGTATAATTCTCAGTACTTTGGGTATGAGAGGCAGAGGAGGAAACACATACACTGACTGGAACACCCACGGTGTTACCAGAGCGTCCACAGCTATTGCCTGAGGGTCTCTTGACCTGGCGCAATACCTGTCCAGTTTTTTGTTGAGGCGAGACGCCATCATATCCACCTTTGGTTTTTCCCAACGGTTCACAATCATGTGGAAGACTTCTGGATGAAGTCCCCACTCTCCCGGGTGTAGATCGTGTCTGCTGAGGAAGTCTGCTTCCCAGTTGTCCACTCCCGGAATGAACACTGCTGACAGTGCTATCACATGATCTTCCGCCCAGCGAAGAATCCTTGCAGCTTCTGCCATTGCTCTCCTGCTTCTTTTGTCGCCCTGTCTGTTTACGTGGGCGACTGCCGTGATGTTGTCCGACTGGATCAACACCGGCTGACCCTGAAGCAGGGGTTTTGCCAGGCTTAGAGCATTGTAAATCGCTCTTAGCTCCAGTATATTTATGTGAAGAGACATCTCCAGGCTTGACCATACTCCCTGGAAGTTTCTTCCCAGTGTGACCGCTCCCCAGCCTCTCAGACTGGCATCCGTGGTCACCAGGACCCAGTCCTGTATGCCGAATCTGCGGCCTTCTAACAGATGAGCACTCTGCAACCACCACAGAAGAGACACCCTTGTCCGTGGCGATAAGGTTATCCGCTGATGCATCTGCAGATGCGATCCGGACCATTTGTCCAGCAGATCCCACTGAAAAGTTTGTGCGTGGAATCTGCCGAATGGGATTGCTTCGTAAGAAGCCACCATCTTTCCCAGGACTCTTGTGCATTGATGCACAGACACTTTTCCTGGTTTTAGGAGGTTCCTGACAAGTTCGGATAACTCCTTGGCTTTCTCCTCCGGAAGAAACACCTTTTTCTGAACCGTGTCCAGAATCATTCCCAGGAACAGCAGACGTGTTGTCGGGGTCAACTGAGATTTTGGAAAATTCAGAATCCACCCGTGTTGTTGCAGCACTACTTGGGTTAGTGCTACTCCGTCCTCCAGCTGTTCTCTGGACCTTGCCCTTATCAGGAGATCGTCCAAGTAAGGGATAATTAATACGCCTCTTCTTCGCAGAAGAATCATCATTTCGGCCATTACCTTGGTAAAGACCCGAGGTGCCGTGGACAATCCAAACGGCAGCGTCTGAAACTGATAATGACAGTTTTGCACCACGAACCTGAGGTACCCTTGATGTGAAGGGCAAATTGGGACATGCAGGTAAGCATCTTTTATGTCCAGGGACACCATAAAGTCCCCTTCTTCCAGATTCGCTATCACTGCTCTGAGTGATTCCATCTTGAACTTGAATTTTTGTATGTACAGGTTCAAAGATTTCAGATTTAGAATAGGTCTTACCGAGCCGTCCGGCTTCGGTACCACAAATAGCGTGGAGTAATACCCCTTTTCCTGTTGTAGGAGGGGTACCTTGACTATCACCTGCTGAGAAAACAGCTTGTGAATGGCTTCCAATACCGTCGCCCTGTCTGAGGGAGACGTTGGCAAAGCAGACTTTAGGAACCGGCGAGGGGGAGACTTCTCGAATTCCAACCTGTAACCCTGAGATACTACCTGCAGGATCCAGGGGTCCACCTGAGAGCAAGCCCACTGCGCGCTGAAATTCTTGAGTCGACCCCCCACCGTTCCTGAGTCCGCTTGTAAAGCCCCAGCGTCATGCTGAGGGCTTTGCAGAACCCGCGGAGGGCTTCTGTTCCTGGGAAGGAGCTGCTTGCTGCCCTCTCTTACCCTTTCCTCTGCCTCGGGGCAGATATGACTGTCCTTTTGCCCGCTTCTTATAGGACCGAAAGGACTGTGGCTGAAAAGACGGTGTCTTTTTCTGTTGGGAGGGGGTCTGAGGTAAAAAGGTGGATTTCCCGGCAGTTGCCGTGGCCACCAAATCCGATAGACCGACGCCAAATAATTCCTCCCCTTTATACGGCAATACTTCCATATGCCGTTTGGAATCCGCATCACCTGACCACTGTCGTGTCCATAAACTTCTTCTGGCAGATATGGACATCGCACTTACTCTCGATGCCAGAGTGCAAATATCCCTCTGAGCATCTCGCATATAAAGAAAAGCATCCTTTAATTGCTCTAAAGTCTGTAAAATACTGTCCCTATCCAGGGTATCAATATTTTCAGTCAGGGAATCCGACCAGACCACCCCAGCACTGCACATCCAGGCTGAGGCGATGGCTGGTCGCAGTATAACACCAGTATGTGTGTATATACTTTTTAGGGTAGTTTCCAGCCTCCTATCAGCTGGATCCTTGAGGGCGGCCGTATCAGGAGACGGTAACGCCACTTGTTTTGATAAGCGTGTGAGCGCCTTATCCACCTTAGGGGGTGTTTCCCAGCGCGCCCTAACCTCTGGCGGGAAAGGGTATAATGCCAATAACTTTTTTGAAATTAGCACTTTTCTATCTGGGTTAACCCACGCTTCATCACATACATCATTCAATTCCTCTGATTCAGGAAAAACTACAGGTAGTTTTTTCACCCCCCACATAATACCCCTTTTTGTGGTACTTGTAGTATCAGAGATATGCAAAGCCTCCTTCATTGCCGTGATCATATAACGTGTGGCCCTACTGGAAAATACGTTTGTTTCTTCACCGTCGACACTAGATTCAGTGTCCGTGTCTGGGTCTGTGTCGACCGACTGAGGTAAAGGGCGTTTTACAGCCCCTGACGGTGTCTGAAACGCCTGGGCAGGTACTAACTGGTTTTCCGGCCGTCTCATGTCGTCAACTGATTTTTGTAATGTGCTGACATTATCACGTAATTCCATAAACAAAGCCATCCATTCCGGTGTCGACTCCCTGGGGGGTGACATCACCATTACCGGCAATTGCTCTGCCTCCACACCAACATCGTCCTCATACATGTCGACACACACGTACCGACACACAGCAGACACACAGGGAATGCTCTATTGAAGACAGGACCCCACTAGCCCTTTGGGGAGACAGAGGGAGAGTTTGCCAGCACACACCCAAGCGCTATAATATATATGGGAACAACCCTATATAAGTGTTGTATCCTTATAGCAGCTTAAATATAGTAATATCGCCAAAAAAAGTGCCCCCCCTCTCTGTTTTACCCTGTTTCTGTAGTGCAGTGCAGGGGAGAGTCCTGGGAGCCTTCCTCACAGCGGAGCTGAGCAGGAAAATGGCGCTGTGTGCTGAGGAGAATAAGCCCCGCCCCCTATTTCGGCGGGCTCTTCTCCGGAGTTTGTGAGATCTGGCAGGGGTTAAATACATCCATATAGCCTCAAGGGCTATATGTGATGTATTTTTTAGCCATAAAAAGGTAGCCCCCCCAGCGCCCTGCACCCTCCGTGACCGCTGTGTGAAGTGTGCTGACAACAATGGCGCACAGCTGCAGTGCTGTGCGCTACCTCAGGAAGACTGAAAAGTCTTCTGCCGCCTGCTTCTGGACCTCTTCCATCTTCGGCATCTGCAAGGGGGGTCGGCGGCGCGGCTCCGGGACCGGACTCCATGGCTGGGCCTGTGTTCGATCCCTCTGGAGCTAATGGTGTCCAGTAGCCTAAGAAGCCAATCCATCCTGCACGCAGGTGAGTTGACTTCTCTCCCCTAAGTCCCTCGTAGCAGTGAGCCTGTTGCCAGCAGGACTCACTGAAAATAAAAAACCTAAAAACTTTTTCTAAGCAGCTCTTTAGGAGAGCCACCTAGATTGCACCCTGCTCGGACGGGCACAAAAACCTAACTGAGGCTTGGAGGAGGGTCATAAGGGGAGGAGCCAGTGCACACCACCTGATCCTAAAGCTTTATTTTTGTGCCCTGTCTCCTGCGGAGCCGCTAATCCCCATGGTCCTGACGGAGTCCCCAGCATCCACTAGGACGTTAGAGAAATAAGATTTTAAACCTACCGGTAAATCTTTTTCTCGTAGTCCGTAGAGGATGCTGGGGACTCCGTAAGGACCATGGGGATAGACGGGCTCCGCAGGAGACATGGGCACTTTAAGAAAGAACTTTAGGTATGGGTGTGCACTGGCTCCTCCCTCTATGCCCCTCCTCCAGACCTCAGTTAGAGAAACTGTGCCCAGAGGAGACGGACAGTACGAGGAAAGGATTTTTGTTAATCCAAGGGCAAGATTCATACCAGCCCACACCATTCACACCGTATAACTTGTGATATACTAACCAGTTAACAGTATGAAAACAACACGGCATCAGTCTGATACCGATGAAAACTATAACATAACCCTTATGTAAGCAAAATTATATACAAGTCTTGCAGAAGTAGTCCGCACTTGGGACGGGCGCCCAGCATCCTCTACGGACTACGAGAAAAAGATTTACCGGTAGGTTTAAAATCTTATTTTCTCTTACGTCCTAGAGGATGCTGGGGACTCCGTAAGGACCATGGGGATTATACCAAAGCTCCAAAACGGGCGGGAGAGTGCGGATGACTCTGCAGCACCGATTGAGCAAACAGGAGGTCCTCCTCAGCCAGGGTATCAAATTTATAGAACTTTGCAAAGGTGTTTGACCCCGACCAAGTAGCAGCTCGACACAAATGTAATGCCGAGACACCTCGGGCAGCCGCCCAAGAAGAGCCCACCTTCCTAGTGAAATGGGCCTTAACCGATTTTGGTAACGGCAATCCAGCCGTAGAATAAGCCTGCTGAATCGTGTTACAGATCCAGCGAGCAATAGTCTGTTTTGAAGCAGGAGCACCAACCTTGTTGGCTGCATACAGGACAAACAGTGCTGCTGTTTTTCTTACCCTAGCTGTTCTGGCCACGTAAATTTTCAAAGCCCTGACCACAACAAGGGACTCCGAATCCTCCAAGTCTCGCGTAGCCACAGTCATATGAAAAGATGACACCACCTTAGGCAAAAATTGAGGACGGGTCCGCAATTCCGCTCTATCCATATGGAAAACCAGATAGGGGCTTTTATGAGACAAAGCCGCCAATTCAGACACTCGCCTAGCCGAAGCCAAGGCTAACAACATGACCACTTCCAAGTGAGATATTTTAACTCCACTGTTTTAAGTGGTTCAAACCAGTGCGACTTAAGGAAACTCAACACCACGTTAAGGTCCCAAGGCGCCACCGGAGGTACAAAAGGAGGCTGAATATGCAGCACTCCCTTCACAAAAGTCTGTACTTCTGTAATTCATTCTGAAAGAAAATGGATATGGCCGAAATCTGAACCTTAATGGAGCCTAATTTTAGGCCCAAATTCACTCCAGTTTGTAGGAAGTAAAGGAAACGGCCCAGATGGAATTCTTCCGTAGGAGCATTCCTGGCCTCACACCAAGAAACATACTTTCGCTATATACGGTGATAATGTCACATCTTTCCTAGCCTTTATCAGAGTAGGAATGCCCTCATCTGGAATGCCCTTTTCCGCTAGGATCCGGTGTTCAACCGCCATGCCGTCAAACGCAGACGCGGTAAGTCTTGGAACAGACAGGGTCCCTGTTGCAAAAGGTCCTGTCTTAGAGGAAGAGGCCACGGATCTTCTGTGAGCATCTCCTGCAGATCCGAATACCAGGCCCTTCGCGGCCAATCCAGAACAATGAGAATTGTCTGCACTCCTCTTTTTCTTATTATTCTCAACACCTTTGGGATGAGAGGAAGAGGAGGAAACACATAGACCGACTGGAAAACCCACGGTGTCACTAGGGCGTCCACAGCCACTGCCTGAGGGTCTCTTGACCTGGCGCAATACCTCTGTAACTTTTTGTTGAGGCGGGACGCCATCATGTCTATCTGTAGCAGTCCCCACTGACTTGCAATCTGTGCGAAGACTTCCTGATGAAGTCCCCACTCTCCTGGATGCAGGTCGTGTCTGCTGAGGAAGTCTGCTTCACAGTTGTCCACTCCCGGAATGAACACTGCTGACAGTGCGCTTACGTGATTTTCCGCCCAGCGAAGAATCCTGGTGGCTTCCGCCATTGCCACTCTGCTACTTGTGCCGCCTTGGCGGTTTACATGAGCCACTGTGGTGATGTTGTCTGACTGGATCAGAACTGGTAGGTCACGAAGCAAGGTCTCCGCTTGACTCAGGGCGTTGAATATGGCCCTCAGCTCCAGGACGTTGATGTGAAGACAAGTCTCTTGACTTGACCAAAGACCTTGGAAGTTTCTTCCCTTTGTGACTGCTCCCCAACCTCGGAGGCTCGCATCCGTGGTTACCAGAATCCAGTCCTGAATGCCGAACCTGCGACCCTCTAGAAGGTGAGCACTCTGTAGCCACCACAGGAGAGATACCCTGGCCCTGGGGGACAGGGTGATCAACTGATGAATCTGTAGATGTGACCCGGACCACTTGTCCAGTATGTCCCATTGGAAAGTCCTCGCATGGAACCTGCCGAAGGAAATGGCCTCGTAAGATGCTACCATCATCCCCAGGACCAGAGTGCAGTGATGCACTGACACTTGTTTTGGCTTCAATAGGTTCCTGACCAGAGTCATGAGTCCCTGGGCCTTTTCTATCGGAAGATAAACCCTTTTCTGGTCCGTATCCAGAATCATGCCTAAGAAGGTCAGACGAGTCGTAGGAACCAACTGCGACTTCGGGATATTGAGAATCCAGCCGTGTTGCTGTAACACCTTCAGTGAAAGTGACAAGCTGTTCAGCAACTGCTCTCGTGATCTCGCTTTTATGAGGAGATCGTCCAAGTACGGGATAATTGTGACACCTTGCTTGCGCAGGAGCACCATCATTTCCGCCATTACCTTGGTGAAAATCCTTGGGGCCGTGGAAAGCCCAAACGGCAACGTCTGAAATTGGTAATGACAATCCTGTACCGCAAATCTCAGGTACGCCTGATGAGGTGGATATATGGGAACATGAAGGTATGCATCCTTAATGTCCAGGGATACCATAAAATCCCCCCCTTCCAGGCTGGCGATGACCGCTCTGAGCGATTCCATCTTGAACTTGAACCTTTTCAAGTATAGGTTCAGGGATTTTAAATTTAAAATGGGTCTGACCGAACCGTCCGGTTTCGGGACTACAAACAGGGTTGAGTAATATCCCCTCCCTTGTTGAAGTAGGGGAACTTTTACCACCACCTGTTGAAGGTACAATTTGGGAATTGCATTTAACACTATCTCCCTTTCTGGGGGAGAAGCTGGTAAGGCCGATTTGAAAAAACGGCGAGGAGGCACCTCTTCGAATTCCAGCTTGTAACCCTGAGAAACAATTTCTATTGCCCAGGGATCCACCTGTGAGTGAACCCAGATGTGGCTGAAAAGTCGAAGACGTGCCCCCACTGAGGCGGACTCCCTTAGCGGAGCCCCAGCGTCATGCGGTAGATTTAGTAGAGGCCGGGGAGGACTTCTGTTCCTGGGAATTAGCTGTGTTTTGCAGCTTTTTCCCTCTGCCCTTACCTCTGGCAAGAAAGGATGCACCTCGTACTCTCTTGTTTCTCTGTGACCGAAAGGACTGCATTTGATAATGTGGCGCTTTCTTAGGCTGTGAGGGAATATAAGGCAAAAAATTTGATTTACCTGCCGTAGCTGTGGAGACCAGGTCCGAGAGACCGTCCCCAAACAGTTCCTCACCCTTGTAAGGTAAAACCTCCATATGCCTCTTTGAGTCGGCATCACCTGTGCATTGCCGGGTCCATAGGACTCGTCTAGCAGAAATCGACATAGCGTTGACTCTTGAACTCAGTAGACCAATGTCTCTTTGAGCATCTCTCATGTATAAGACAGCATCTTTAATATGTCCTAGGGTCAATAAAATGGTATCCTTATCCAGGGTATCAATTTCCGTCGATAAGGTATCTGTCCACGCTGCTACAGCACTACAAACCCAAGCCGACGCTATTGCCGGTCTGAGTAAAGTACCAGAATGTGTGTAAATGGACTTCAAGGTACCCTCCTGCTTGCGATCAGCAGGATCCCTAAGGGTAGCCGTATCTTGGGATGGCAGCGCTACCTTTTTGGATAAGCGTGTCAACGCTTTGTCCACCCTAGGGGAGGATTCCCACCGTATCCTGTCCTTTGCCGGGAAAGGATACGCCATAAGAATCCTTCTGGGAATCTGTAGTTTCTTGTCTGGAGATTCCCACGCTTTTTCACACAACTAGTTCAGCTCATGAGAGGGGGGAAAGGTTACCTCAGCTTTCTTTCCCTTACACATGTGTACCCTCGTGTCAGGGACAGAGGGGTCATCAGTGATATTCAGTACATCCTTTATTGCAATAATCATATATCGAATACTTTTAGCCAATTTTGGCTGCAATTTTGCATCATCGTAGTCGACACTGGAGTCAGAATCCGTGTCGGTATCAGTGTCTACTATTTGGGATAGTGGGAGCTTTTGAGACCCCGAAGGTCCCTGCGACATAGGGACAGGCAGGGGTTGACTCCCTTCCTGTTCCCTAGCTTCAGCTTTGTCCAGTCTTTTGTGCAATAAATTTACATTAGCACTTAAAACATTCCACATATCCATCCAGTCAGGTATCGGCGTTGTCGACGGAGACACCACACTCATTTGCTCCACCTCCTCCCTAGGAGAGCCTTCTACCTCAGACATGCCGACACACGCGTACCGACACACCACACACACAGGGAATCCTCTTATCTGAAGACAGTTCCCCCACAAGGCCCTTTGGAGAGACAGAGAGAGAGTATGCCAGCACACACCCAGCGCTAATGACCCACAAAAAACACACAATATGTTTACCCAGAAAGCGCTGTAATCTGTATTTTGCGCCAAATTATGTGCCCCCCCCCCTTCTTTAAAACCCTCTTTCACCGTGGATAAGCAGGGGAGAGTCCGTGGAGCTTCCTCTCAGCGCTGTGGAGAAAATGGCGCTGGTGAGTGCTGAGGAACAAGCTCCGCCCCCTCAGTGGCGGGCTTCGGTCCCGCTCAAATATTGAAAAACCTGGCGGGGGCTCTTTTATATACAGTGCCTAGCTGTATATATGTACTTTTGCCAGAAAATGAGGTTTATATTGCTGCCCAGGGCGCCCCCCCCCCTCCCCCCTTACAGTGATTGCCGTGTGTGAGCTGTGTGGGAGCAATGGCGCACAGCATTACCGCTGTGCATTACCTCTATGAAGATCTGAAGTCTTCTGCCGCCTCTGAAGTCTTCTTCCTTCTCATACTCACCTGGCTTCTATCTTCCGGCTCTGCGAGGAGGACGGCGGCGTGGCTCTGGGACAGACGGCGAGGGTGAGACCTGCGTACCGATCCCTCTGGAGCTAATGGTGTCCAGTAGCCTAAGAAACAGAGCCTAACATTAAAGTAGGTCTGTTTCTCTCTCCTCAGTCCCTCGATGCAGGGAGTCTGTTGCCAGCAGGCTCCCTGAAAATAAAAAAAACCTAACAAAATACTTTCTTTTCAGGAAACTCAGGAGAGCTCCCTGTAATGCACCCAGTCTCCTCTGGGCACTGTAATAAACTGAGGTCTGGAGGAGGGGCATAAAGGGAGGAGCCAGTGCACACCCATACCTAAAGTTCTTTCTTAAAGTGCCAATGTCTCCTGCGGAGCCCGTCTATCCCCATGGTCCTTACGGAGTCCCCAGCATCCTCTAGGACGTAAGAGAAAACATGTCGGCTAACATGGCCTTTAACATAACTCATGCCAACCAGCATGTATAACGCAACAGCAACAGCTGTCAATATCTGAACACAGCTGTCAATATCTGAACACACGGACTACGAAAAAAGGATTTACCGGTAGGTAATTAAAATCCTATTTTCTCTTACGTCCTAGAGGATGCTGGGATCCATTTTAGTACCATGGGGATGTACCAAAGCTCCCAGTATGGGCGGGAAAGTGCTAATGTTCCTGCAGAACTGACTGACCAAATTTTAGCTCGTCAGCAGCCAAGGTGTCAAACTTATAAAACTTAGCAAACGTGTTTGCACCTGACCAAGTAGCAGCTCGGCAGATTTGTAAAGCCGAGACACCCCGGGTAGCCGCCCAGGATGAACCCACTTTCCTAGTAGAGTTGGCTTTTACCGAAGTCGGTAACGGCAATCCTGCCGTGGAATGAGCGTGCTGAATGGTACTCCTGATCCAGCGCGCAATAGTCTGCTTAGAAGCAGGACCCCCAATCTTGTTGGGGTCATAGAGGATAAACAAAGATTCTGTTTTCCTTATCCTAGCCGTTCTTGCAACATAAATCCTCAACGCTCTGACGACATCCAAGGATTTTGAGACGGCTGAGGTGTCAGAAGCCACTGGCACCACCACTGGTTGGTTGATATGAAAAGAAGACACAACTTTCGGAAGAAAGTGCTGACGTGTTCTCAGTTCAGCTCTATCTTCATGAAATATTAAGTAAGGACTCTTGTGTGATAGAGCTCCTAACTCAGACACCCGTCTGCCTGACAGCATGACCACTTTCCAAGTGAGAAACGTCAACTCTACGTCTTGTAGATGCTCAAACCAGTCTGATTTAAGGAACTGCAACACCACATTAAGATCCCATGGCGCCGCAGGAGGCACAAAGGGAGGTTGGATGTGCAGAACCCCCTTTACGAACATCTGGACCTCAGGAAGAGAAGCCAATTGTTTTTGAAAGAAAACTGACAAGGCCGAAATCTGATCCTTGATAGAGCCTAATCTCAATCCAGCATCCACACCCGCCTGGAGAAATAGGAGATGTCCTAATTTAACTCCACCGCAGGAGACTTCTTGGACTCACACCAAGATACATATTTTCTCCAGATATGATGGTAATGTTTGGACGTTACCCTTTTCCTGGCCAGAATAAGTGTGGGAATGACTTCATTGGGATTCCCCTTACAGGCTAGGATCTGGCACTCAACAGCCATGCCGTCAAACGCAGCCGCGGTAAGTCCTGATAAACTAAGGGCCCCTACTGAAGCAGGTCCTCGCAAAGAGGAAGAGGCCGAGGATCTTCCAGTAATAACTCTTGAAGATCTGGATACCAGGCCCTCCTTGGCCAGTCTGGAGCAATGAAGATTGCTCGAACTCTTGTTCTTCTGATGATCTTGAGAACCTTTGGAATAAGTGGAAGTGGAGGGAACAGATACACCGACTGAAACACCCACTGGGTCACCAGTGCATCCACTGCTATTGCTTGTGGGTCTCTCGACCTGGAACAGTATTTCTGATGCTTCTTATTGAGGCGTGATGCCATCATATCCACTTGAGGAACGCCTCAACGACTTGCCACCTCCGCAAAGACTTCTGGGTTGAGGCCCCATTCTCCTGGATGGAGATCGTGTCTGATGAGGAAGTCTGCTTCCCAGTTGTCCACTCTCGGAATGAAAATTGCCGACAGAGCTTTTGCATGTCTTTCTGCCCAGAGGAGTATCTTTGTCACCTCTGCCATTGCCGCTCTGCTTTTTGTTTCACCTTGACGGTTTATGTAAGCCACTGCCGTTACATTGTCTGACTGGATCTGTATGGGACGACCTTGAAGGTGTGCCACTTGATGAAGACTGTTGTACACAGCTCTCAACTCCAGAATGTTTATGTGAAGGCGAGTCTCTTGACTTGACAATCTTCCTTGGAAGCTTTTGCCTTGCGTGACTGCTCCCCATCCTCGGAGACTTGCATCCGTGGTCACCAGGATCCAGGCCTGAATCCCGAACCTGCATCCCTCCAGGAGGTGAGAAATTTTAGCCACCATAGGAGCGAAATTATGGCCTTCGCTGACAAGATTATCCTTTGATGCATGTGGAGATGCGACCCTGACCACTTGTCCAGTAGGTCCCACTGGAAGACCCTGGCATGGAATCGGCCATATTGTAGCGCCTCGTAAGCCGCTACCATTTTCCCCAACAGGCGAATGCACTGATGAATTGATACTGTTCTTGGTCTCAAAAGTTGTTTGACCATGCTCTGGATCTCCTGAGCCTTTTCCACCGGTAGAAATACTCTCTGTACCTCGGTGTCCAGTATCATTCCCAAAAATGATAATCTCATTGTCGGTTCCAACTGGGATTTTGGAAAGTTGATGATCCAACCGTGCTGTTGAAGAACCTTCAGGGATAATGCTATGTTCAGGAGTAGCTTGTCCCTGGATCTCGCTTTTATGAGGAGATCGTCCAAGTATGGAATTATGTTGACTCCTCATTTGCGAAGGAGAACCATCATCTCCGCCATCACCTTGGTGAATATTCTCGGAGCCGTGGAGAGCCCGAACGGTAATGTCTGGAATTGGTAGTGGCAATCCTGAACCGCAAACCTCAGGTATGCTTGATGTGTAGGCTTGAATAAAAGCCTTGGTTCCTTTGTTCGGCAGGAACCAAGGCAATTACTTTGTTTTGACATAATTTGTGTATTGCGTTCAGGACATTTGTGCTGTCTTGAGCACAAACTGGCAAGGCTCATTTGAAAAATCGGCTTTGGAAAGGTCTTGAAATTCCAACTTGTAACCTTGGGATATTACCTGTAAAATCCAAGGATCCAGGTCTGAGCGAAGCCAGACCCGGCTGAAAAATAGTAGACGTGCCCCCACCCGATCACACTCCCGCAGAGGTGCCCCAGCGTCATGCTGTGGCTTTTGCAGAAGTAGTTGCTGACTTCTGCTCCTGGGAGCCTGAGGGTGTTGTAGGTTTTCTACCTTTTCCTCTCCCTTTTCCTGTGAAAAAAGGGGGTAGCTTTAGCCTTTTTGTACTTGTTGGGCCAAAAGAACTGCATAGTATGAGAATGATATACTTTTTTAGCCGGTGCAGCTGCCAATGGCAGAAATGCTGACTTGCCAGATGTAGTAGTTGATATCATGGCATCTAGTTTCTCTCCAAAGAGGGCCTTACCATTGTAAGGGAGCGCCTCAATATTTCTTTTGGATTCTGCGTCAGCATTCCATTGGCGGATCCAGAGCACCCTGCGGGCTGAAATTGCCATAGCAGAGGCCCTTGAGCCCAGTAAGCCTACGTCCTTCATAGCCTCAACCAAGTAACCTGCAGAGTCTTTGATATGACCTAGAATTTGCAGCATGTCATCTCTATCGACCGTGTCAATATTAACAATCAAGTTATCTGCCCACTTTTCGACTGCGTTACCTACCCACGCAGAAGCAATTGTGGGCCTGAGTAATGTACCCGTAGCAACATAGATGGACTTTAAAGTCGTCTCTAATTTGCGGTCAGCAGGTTCTTTTAATGAAGCTGACCCTGGGGCAGGTAAAATGATTTTCTTTGACAACCTAGAGACTGAGGTGTCTATCATTGGGGATGACTCCCACTTACGCCTATCCTCTTCAGGGAAAGGGTATGCTACCCGCAACCTTTTAGGTATTGCAAATTTCTTTTCCGGGTTAGCCCAGGATTCCTCAAAAAATGTATTTAAGTCCTTAGACGGAGGAAAAGTCACCACCTGTTTTTTATTTAATTTAAAATAATCTTTTTCCTCAGGTGGAGGTGTTGTGTCCGGAAATTCCAACACCTCTTTTATAGCGACTATCATACATTGAATGCTCTTAGCCAGTTTGGGGTCTACCCCCCTCAAATCCCCAGTGTCGACGTCAGTGTCGGAATCTGTGTCAGTGTCCCTTTGCATAATTTGGACCAGGGACCTTTTCTGGGAACTGGAGGGGTCCCGAGTGGATGTTGTAGGTGAATCAGCAAATAAAGCATCTTCCACAGACTGTCTCCAATGCTTTGTCTGTTCTTCAGACTGAGAGAATTTCCTTGCTAGTTTAGCCATATTACTCTGCAGCTTTCTCACCCACACAGGCCGAGAACTCTCTTGTGCCCCCCAAAATGGGTTCCTCTGGGGAACTACTTTCTCTAGACATAGTACACGTGTACAGTCACACCACTCACACACATGGGAGCAAATAGGGACAGACCTACACTAATGTCTGTCAGAGGGACCCAGAGGGAATTGCCAGTCCACACCACGCGCCCTATATGTATTACATACAATGAATATACATATATACCAAAAACAGCACTTTATATTCAATGTGAAGCCCGCAGACTTCAATAAATTATGTGCTCCCCTCCCTTCTATAACACCCTGGTACTTGTATCAGCGATGTGTGAGAAGCAGCCTACAGGATCAGCGCTACGGCGTCTCTGTGAGGAGAAAATGGCGCCAATTGAGTGTTACAAGAAATTCTGAAGTGAAGTCCCGCCCCCTGTAATGGCGCGGTTCAGCCACAGTAATATTTATACTGGCGGGGGTAGTGTACATCAGCGGCTCACATATATGTACATTTTGCCAGTGAGAGTAAAGATTTATCGTGCCCCTCAGAGCACTCCCCACGCGCGCCGTGCACCCTGTGCTGAGAGACATGTTGCTGCTCAGCATCCCGCGATGTGCTGGTACCTTTATGCCGCCATGATGACCGGAGGGCCCCTCTCTGCAGGTCTCCGGTTAATACTCACCAGCCTTCTGACTTCTGGCTCTGTTAGGGGGTGGCGGCAGTGCTGTGGGAGTGAGCAGCAGCCCGGCAAGGGCTGTGTTCAGTACACTTCAGGAGCTAATGGTGTCCTGTCAGCGGAAGCAGAGCCATTAAACTGAGAAGTTGGTTCCTACTTCCCCCCCTAAGTCCCACGAAGCAGGGAAGCTGTTGCCAGCAGCTTTCCTGTAAAATAAAAAACCTAACAAAGTCTTTTCCAGCAGAACTCTGTAGAGCTCCACTGGTGTGCATCCAGTCTCCCGGGCACATTTTCTAAACTGAGGTCTGGAGGAGGGGCATAGAGGGAGGAGCCAGTTCACACTGTTAAAAAGTCTTAAAGTGCCGAAGGCTCCCGCGGAACCGTCTATACCCCATGGTACTAAAATGGATCCCAGCATCCTCTAGGATGTAATAGAACATAGGATTTTAATTACCTGCCGGTAAATCCTTTTTTCGTAGTCCGTAGAGGATGCTGGGGTCCATATTAGTACCATGGGGTATAGACGGGTCCACCAGGAGCCATTGGCACTTTAAGAGTTTAAGAGTGTGGACTGGCTCCTCCCTCTATGCCCCTCCTACCAGACTCAGTCTAGAAACTGTGCCAAAGGAGACAACATACTTCGAGAGAAGGAATTACACAAATAGTGGCGAGATTCATACCAGCTCACACAAACATGCGAATCCGGCCAACATGCCGGAACAACTCAGCAACAGCTGAAACATAACGCAGAACTTACCTAGGAACCAGGTAACAATGAACCATAAACCTAATGCAGGAAAACGAAGCGCTGGGCGGGCACCCAGCATCCTCTACGGACTACGAGAAAAGGAGTTACCGGCAGGTACTTTAAATCCAATTTTCTCTGACGTGCTAGAGGATGCTGGGGTCCATATTAGTACCATGGGGATGTATCAAAGCTCCCAGTATGGGAGGGAGAGCGCGGAGGTTCCTGCAATACTGCCTGACCAAACTTGAGGTCATCAGAGGCCAGAGTATCGAACTTGTAAAACTTGGCAAATGTGTCCGAACCAGACCAAGTAGCAGCTCGGCACAGCTGTAAGGCCGAGACACCCCGGGCAGCCGCCCAGGAAGAACCCACTTTAGTAGAGTGGGCCTTAACCGATTTCGGACACAGCAATCCTGCAGTAGAATACGCATGCTGGATAGTGAACCTGATCCAGCGCGAAATCGACTGCTTAGAAGCAGGACACCCAATTTTCTTTGGATCGTAGAGGACAAATAGAGAGTCAGATTTCCTATGACGAGCAGTCCTCTTCACATAGATCTTCAAAGCCCGTACAACATCCAAGGCCTTTGAAGCAATTGAGGAGTTAGTAGCCACTGGCACCACAATAGGTTGGTTGATATGGAAAGCTGATACAACCTTAGGTAGGAACTGTGGACGAGTCCTAAGTTCCGCCCTGTCTTCATGGAAGATCAGATAAGGACTTTTGTAAGATAAAGCCCCCAATTCCGACACGCGCCGAGCAGAAGCCAAGGCCAACAGAGCCCACTCGGAAAGACGCAATATTTGACTTAATACTTACAAATGGAGACAGAATATCGGACGTAAAAGTGGGTGAAAACCTGGGATCCAGTGATCATCAAGCAGTATGGTTCAGCATAAAGACAGGGGGGTATATTTACTAACATTCGTAATTCTCCCGATTTGGTGGGAGAATAATCACGAATGACATCGAAAGTGTAAAACTGCAACTTTTTGAATTTGTTACGACGGATTTACTAAGCTGCCGTATTTTGCCTTTTCGGGTTTTCCCGATGTCGATGTCATTCGTTTTTTTTTCAGTTTTTTACGGCAGTGATTAGCAAAACACTGCCGACTTTTTAAAAATGAATCTCGGCCGGATCTGTGTGATCCGTGCTGGGGTTCATTTTTTTTTTTTTAAATTAAACAGTGTAAAATCATAAAAAAAATTGCGTGGGGTCCCCCCTCCTAAGCATAACCAGCCTCGGGCTCTTTGAGCCGATCCTGGTTGCAGAAATATGGGGGGAAAAATGACAGGGGTTCCCCCATATTTAAGCTACCAGCATCGGGCTCTGTGCCTGGTTCCAAAAATACGGGGGACAAAAAGAGTAGGGGTCCCCCGTATTTTTAAAACCAGCACCGGGCTCCACTAGCTGGACAGATAATGCCACAGCCGGGGGTCACTTTGATATAGTGCCCTGCGGCCGTGGCATCAAAAATCCAACTAGTCACCCCTGGCCGGGGTACCCTGGGGGAGTGGGGACCCCTTCAATCAAGGGGTCCCTCCCCCCCAGCCACCCAAGGGCCAGGGGTGAAGCCCGAGGCTGTCCCCCCCCCCCCCCATCCAATGGGCTGCGGATGGGGGGCTGATAGCCTTTTGTGATAATGAAAATATATTGTTTTTAGTAGCAGTACTACAAGGCCCAGCAAGCCTCCCCCGCATGCTGGTACTTGGAGAACCACAAGTACCAGCATGCGGCGGAAAAACGGGCCCGCTGGTACCTGTAGTACTATTACTAAAAAAATACCCAAAAAAAGACAAGACACACACACCGTGAAAGTAAAGATTTATTACATACATGCACACAAACATACATACATACTTACCTTATGTTCACACGAGGGTCTGTCCTCTTCTCCAGTAGAATCCAAGGGGTACCTGTTGAATAAATTCTACTCACCAGATCCCGGGTCCCAGGGTCCTCGGGGCAACCATTTGTAATCCAGGTACTTGAATAAAATAACAAAACGGAGAGCCGAGCCACGAACTGAAAGGGGCCCCATGTTTTCACATGGGACTCCTTTCCCCGAATGCCAGAAACCCACTCTGACTGATGTCTAAGTGGGTTTCTTCAGCCAATCAGGGAGCGCTACGTTGTAGCACCCTCCTGATCGGCTGTGTGCTCCTGTACTGAGTGACAGGCGGCACACGGCAGTGTTACAATGTAGCGCCTATGCGCTCCATTATAACCAATGGTGGGAACTTTCTGCTCAGCGGTGACGTCACTTTAGGTCAACCGCAGGGCAGAAAGTTCCCACCATTGGTTACAATGGAGCGCATAGGCGCTACATTGTATCACTGCCGTGTGCCGCCTGTCACTCAGTACAGGAGCACACAGCCGATCAGGAGGGTGCTACAACGTAGCGCTCCCTGATTGGCTGAAGAAACCCACTTAGACATCAGTCAGAGTGGGTTTCTGGCATTCGGGGAAAGGAGTCCCATGTGAAAACATGGGGCCCCTTTCAGTTCGTGGCTCGGCTCTCCGTTTTGTTATTTTATTCAAGTACCTGGATTACAAATGGTTGCCCCGAGGACCCTGGGACCCGGGATCTGGTGAGTAGAATTTATTCAACAGGTACCCCTTGGATTCTACTGGAGAAGAGGACAGACCCTCGTGTGAACATAAGGTAAGTATGTATGTATGTTTGTGTGCATGTATGTAATAAATCTTTACTTTCACGGTGTGTGTGTCTTGTCTTTTTTTGGGTATTTTTTTAGTAATAGTACTACAGGTACCAGCGGGCCCGTTTTTCCGCCGCATGCTGGTACTTGTGGTTCTCCAAGTACCAGCATGCGGGGGAGGCTTGCTGGGCCTTGTAGTACTGCTACTAAAAACAATATCTTTTCATTATCACAAAAGGCTATCAGCCCCCCCATCCGCAGCCCATTGGATGGGGGGGGACAGCCTCGGGCTTCACCCCTGGCCCTTGGGTGGCTGGGGGGGGGGGACCCCTTGATTGAAGGGGTCCCCACTCCCCCAGGGTACCCCGGCCAGGGGTGACTAGTTGGATTTTTGATGCCACGGCCGCAGGGCACTATATCAAAGTGACCCCCGGCTGTGGCATTATCTGTCCAGCTAGTGGAGCCCGGTGCTGGTTTTAAAAATACGGAGGACCCCTACTCTTTTTGTCCCCCGTATTTTTGGAACCAGGACCAGGCGCAGAGCCTGATGCTGGTTGCTTAAATATGGGGGAACCCCTGTCAATTTTTTTCCCATATTTCTGCAACCAGGATCGGCTCAAAGAGCCCGAGGCTGGTTATGCTTAGGAGGGGGACCCCACGCAATTTTTTTGAGAAAATAATCACTTTCCCACCCCTTCCCACTGATATACATGCACGGATCTCATGGATCCGTGCATGCCTATACAATCACGGATTAAAAAAGCAGGTCTGTTTTTTTTTAGCACTTTTTTACGAGTTGTAATTTTTCACGGCAGTGGTTTTTTTTTTTTTGCTTTGCACTTCTTAGTAAATGACCGAGATTCATACTTAAACAGCCGCGTTTTGACCGATGGTGTATTCATTTGTATTTTTTTTGTAGGACTTCCAAAAAATTACGAATGCCCTCATCACTGCCGTGATTATTGCTTAGTAAATTACCGAGATGACACTTTGATGAAAAAACGGCATCTCGGTCAAAATCGGGACATTAGTAAATTTACCCCAGAGACTGACTCATCCCATACAAAAACAAAGGTGTTGGATTTTAGGAAGGCTGATTTTGTAGGGATGGCAAAATGTGTAAGTAATTCTTTGGCAGAGTGGGCGAACTTGGAAGTTGTGCAGGAGAGATGGGAAACATTAAAATGTGCAATATTAAAGGCAACAGACCTTTGTATCAAAAGTGTTAGGAAAAACACAAGGAAAAGGAAGCCAGTGTGGTTTGCGAAAGAAGTAGCAAATATTGTGAAAGCAAAAAAGATGGCTTTTAGGAAATATAAGCAGACACAAAATAATGAAGACAAAGAGATATATCTTGTTAGACAGAAGGCGACTAAGAAGGTAATCAGATGTGCAAAGGCACAAGCTGAGGAGAAAATGGCCCAGTCAGTGGGTAAAGGAGGCAAAACTTTTTTTTAGGTATATAAGCGAAAGGAGAAAAACAAAAGGCGGAATAATAAAACTAAAGACAGACACTGGGAGTCTTGTTGAGGGAGACAATTTAATAGCAGTTCATCTTAATAATTATTTTTGCTCAGTATTTACTACTGAAAGAGAGGGGAAGGGGCCACAGTTAAGTTGCAGGGATATTCAGGAAAATGACAAGTACATTTACAGAGGAGAAGGTCCTAACAGAACTCTCAAAGCTGAAAGTGGACAAATCTATGGGGCCAGATGGGATACATCCAAGGATACTAAAAGAACTTAAAGAGGTGCTGGTAGTAGCACCACTGACAGAATTATTCAACCAGTCATTAGCTACAAGAGTAATTCCAGAGGACTGGAAAAGAGCAAACGTAGTCCCACTGCACAAAAGTGGAAGCAAGGAAGAGGCAAACAACCACAGACCAGTGAGTCTTACATCAGTAGTAGGGAAATTGATGGAAACACTCTTAAAACAAAGAGTTGTAGATTATCTCAAATCCGGCAATTTACAGGATCCCAAACAGCATGGATTCACTGGGGGGAGATCATGTCAGACAAATCTTATTGACTTTTTTGACTGTGTGACTAAAGTGATGGATAAAGGTGGAGCCATGGATATAGCTTATCTAGACTTTAGTAAGGCTTTTGACACTGTTCCACATCGTAGACTGCTAAATAAACGTGAAAGTTTGGGATTGGATATTAGGATTATTGAATGGATAAGATCTTGGTTGAAGGATAGAAAACAGAGAGTTGTGGTAAATGGAGTGCATTCACAGGAGGGAAATGTTACCAGTGGAGTACCCCAGGGATCTGTACTTGGACCAGTGCTTTTTAATATCTTTATTGGTGACATTGTAAATGGCATTAAAGGGAAAGTATTTGCAAGGAATTATATACCAAGGTATATATGTTCGGGCGCTAGAGTGGGATGTATTTCTAGCTGCTGTATAATGGGAGATAGTCAGTCTCCCTGCAAATATATAGATAAGGAAAAGAGAATAACAGCGCTATAATTATCAGTTTAAACACATTTAATAAATTTGTTATAGGATATAAAAGATATTATTCATAAAACAAGCTATCCTGCATAAAAAATAATTAGTCCATTGACAAATTGGGGATAAGAAGAATGCAATTAAATATTGCTGAATTACTGCAACACCTTTTTACCGTGTTTCTTATTAGATGGTAAAGTTCACAAAGTAGACAATGATTGTGAGGATATCCAGATATTACCAGCCTTGAGTTCCTATTGGGAGGATCCGTAGTGATGGTTCCTGAAAACAGTGGAATTCCATGGAATTTGGTGGGTATCCTGGTCCACAGCAGGCTTGGAAAGTTTGTAAGATGAATCCGGATTGGTATTTGACCAGCAAAGTCCTCCACAATCTTGATGAATGAACAAAGAGCTCACAGGTCTTTCTGGGTGCAGTAAATGTTTGTCTTCTGACGCGTTTCGTTGCTCTGGGCAGCTTTGTCAAAGGACCTTGTAGAGCTTAGCAAACTTGTAGAGCTTAGCAAAAGTGTTTGAACCCGACCAAGTAACCGCTCGGCAAAGTTGAACCGCCGAGACTCCTCGGGCATCCGCCCAAGAAGAGCCCATCTTCCTAGTAAAATGGGTCACCACCGACTTCGGTAACGGCAATCCAGCCGTAGAACAAGCACGCCTAATCGTGTCACAGATCTAACGTGTAACAGACTGCAAAGACGCAGGCGCCCCAATCACGCTGGGAGCATACCGAACAAACAGAGCCTCTGTTTCCCCAATCTGAGCCAAATTGGCAACATAAATATTCAAAGCCCTGAATACATCGAGAGACCTTGAATCAGCCAATGCTTAAGTAACCACAGGCATCAAATAGGCTGGTTTCTGCGAAACACCGAAACCACTTTTGGCAGAACTATTATCAGAGTTCTCAACTCCGCTCTATCCACCTGGAAGATCAAACAGGGGCTCTAGTGAGACCCAGCCGCCACTTCCGACCTCCGCCTTGCGGACGCCAAAGCCAAAAGCATGACCACTCTCCAAGAAAGAAATTTTAACACAACCTTTCATAAGGTTCCAATCATTGTGACATACGAAAACGCAATACCACGTCAAGGTCCCACGGTGCCAATGGGGGCACAAATGGAGGTTGGATGTGCAGTACTCCTTCCACGAAGGTCCTAACTTCCGGAAATGTTGCCAATTCTTTCTTGAAAGAAAATTTATAAGGCCAAAACCGCACTTAAATGGAGCCTAACTGTAGGCCTGCACCCACACCTGCTTGCAAAGAATGGAGAAGAACGACCCAGCTGAAATCTTCCGTAGTAGCCTTCTTGGATTCACACCAAGACACATATTTTCTCCAAACACGGTGGTAAGTTAGGCCGTCCCACTTGGCTAGAATCAGCTTCTGGAGGGGGCGAGAATGGAATTCAGCATACTCCACCATGTCGAATGCTGATACCATGCCGAATGTATCGACACTTGCAGACGAGAAAGGAAGCAACGAATCCTGTCCTGAAGTTTCAGGACTTTCTCATGAGACAAGAACAACCTCTGGTTGTGAGTGTCCAACAGCGCTCCCAGATGCTCTGAGCAGGGACCAGGGAGGATTTCTTCCAGTTGATGAGCCACCCGTGGGCTTGTAGACACCGGACCGTCATATCCAGAAGGCGCAGGAGAAGATCTGGGCAATTTGCCAGGATTAACAAGTCGTCCAGATACGGCAGTATCCTGACCCCTTGACGGCGGAGTACCACCGTCATCACCGCCATAACTTTGGTGAAGACTCGCTGAGCCGTTGTTAAACCAAAAGGTAACGCCCAAAACTGGTAATGGAGGTTGTGTCACAATCCTGACTGTAGGTTTCATATTTGGTGACTTACCCCTGCCATCTTTCCCGGATCCTGTGCCTTTTTATTCACTGAGTTAAACAGCTTGTCAGCACTATGAGTTTTGATGAGTTCTCTGCCTGAAAGGTAATAGTTAATTAGCTCCACCTGTGGTGATCTCCTGTGTGAGGCTGAATTCAGTAATCTGAAGTTTAGGCCTAAAAGCCAGCATCCTATGTTTTGCAGAAGTTCAGGCTTCAGTGTTCTCTCGGCCTGCTAGGCCTCATTCTACATCACAGCCTAGTCTAGAGTACTCACATGACAGGGACTGTTCACCTGACCCAAAGTTGTCCAATCCTCTGCCAGCCTGAGACTCTCTGCATCACCTAATCCTGCTCACCAATCACCAAGGACCAGGGAGTATAAGTCGGGAGTCTGAGTTGGAAACTGGGCCAGTTCCTTGTGTCACACACAGCTCTGTGTGAGCTTTGAAGCTGAGCTCCCTAAAGGTAACCTTTGTACTTTAGTTCCTGTGAAAACTCTGTTCCTTTGTTACCCAGTTTGGTTTACTTTTGTGTTGCCACTGATATTCACTATTTCCACGAGTCTCAACGTAAAGGCACAGCTGCAGTGGTTCATCTTAAAGGCACAGTACAGTATTCCATAGTCTTAACTGAAAACCATAGCTGCCGTGTTTCATCTTTACTGCTGTTGTAGTTGTGATCTCCAGAGCTCCCGTATCCCTGTGGCTTCAGTGCTTCCAAGTGCCTCCGAGAACCTCCGTGCCTCCAAGCACCTCAGTGCCTCCAAGCACTTCTGCACCTACAAGCACTTCTGCACCTACAAGCACTTCAGTGCCTCCAAGCACTTCTGCACCTCCAAACACCCAGTGCTCACAAGCGTAATTGGTGTCTCCAGCATCCGGTACTCCTTCATTCATTCCTCAGCACCTTTTCAAGTTCTGTCTTTCAGGAGACCTCCAGCATCCATACGTGCCTCCTGTCTGCCGACCAAATCCTGCATGAGGAAAACCTAGATTCGGCCATCTCAGCTGCAGTTCCTCTTCCCGGTCACCGGAAGAAACCCCGAGTCCACAACACTCCCAAACCAGGTCAGTAATAGTATTCACATTGTCCTCCAGTCGCCCGCACAGACTTCACTAACACCGGGTCCACAAAACCACAGTCATGACAGGTTGCCAATAGCGAACCTCAGGTATTGTTGATGTGACACTGCTATAGGAATATGCAGGTAAGCATCCTGTATGTCCAGGGAGACCATGTAGTCCCCAGGTTCCAAGGCCAGAACTATAGAGCAAAGGGTTTCCATACGGAACTTGGAAACCTTCACAAACTTGTTCAGTGCCTTGAGGTTGAGAATGGGCCGGGAGGACCCATTCGGTTTCGGGACTAGAAACAGCGGAGAATAGTACCCCCGGCCCCTCTGCGCAAGAGGCACCTGTACTACGACTCTTGTATCCAGGAGGGTCTGTACCACCGAATGCAGAGTGTTTGCCTTTGTCTGGTCCGACGGGACGTGTCTGGCAAAATCGATGAGGGGGTCGGTTTTTGAAGGCTATGGCGTAACCTCGAGTGACGACTTCCCGTACCCAGGCATCTGAAGTGGTCTTTAACCATTCCTGGGTATACCCTAGAAGCCGGCCCCCCACCCTGGGATCCCCCAGGGGGAGGCCCGCCCCGTCATGCGGCAGGCTTATCGGTCTTGGCTGCTGGCTGATGGGCAGCCCAGGCTCTTTTGGGCTTCGACTTACCAGGTTTGGAAGTGCGGGCCTGCTTATGGTACGCCTGACCTTTTGCTTTACCTGAAGGACGAAAGGGGCGAAAGGACGTGCCTTTGGCCTTCGACACAGAAGGAGCTGAATTAGGCAGACAGGCAGTTTTGGCAGTAGCCAAGTCAGCCACTATCTTATTTAAGTCCTCCCCAAACAGAATATCCCCCTTGAAAGGGAGTACCTCCAGGGTTTTTCTAGAGTCCAGATCCACAGACCAGGATCTCAGCCACAATATCCTGCGAGCCAGGACTGACGTAGTAGAGGCCTTGGCTGCTAGGATACCGGCATCAGAAGCCGCCTTTAATTTAACGAGAAGCTGTGACAATATATGACAAGCATTGACTAGCATGGTCAGATGAGATTTCAGCTTCTAACTCCAAGTCCCATGCTTCAATAGCCTCTGCCGCCCATGTATGCAATAGTGGGCCTTTGTGCAGCACCCGTGAGGGTGTAAATCGCTTTTAAGACAGCCCTCGACACGTTTATCCGTAGGCTCTTTTAGAGACGTGACGGTAGTCACAGGTAGAGCTGAGGAAACCACCATCCTAGCCACATGTGAGTCTACTGGAGGAGGTGTTTCCCAATTCTTAGACAGCTCTGGCGCGAGGGGAAAGCGAGCCAGCATCTTCTTTTGAGGCACAAACTTCGTACCCGGGCTTTGCCAGGGTTCCTGACGTATATCCACTAGGTGGTCAGAGTGAGGTAAAACTTGTTTAATCACCTTCTGACGCTTGAACCTATGTGGTTTTTTTAGGAGGAACGGATGGCTCAGGATCATCCGTAATCTGCAGAATTAACTTAATAGCCTCCAAAAGATCAGGAACATCCACATGTGAACTACCCTCCCCATCAGCCGTATCTGAGTCAGAACCTGTGGGGTCAGTGTATGTGCTGTCTTTATCAGACGAGGTGTCAGTGACAGATTTGTGATTGTGAGGAGATGAGCGCTCGCTTAGAGGACCTCTTGGACTTAGGCGAGCGATGGTCAGACTTTTTAGTAGTCAGGGACTGGTTCAACTTCTTTAATTGAGCAGATAAATCGTCCGCCCACTGCGGGTAAGCTGCAGGGACCACATACGGTTGTACCGGCATTGGGGGTCCCATAGGGGGTGTTAGTTTATGGACTAGCGTATGCAGAAGCGTGGAAAAAGCAGCCCACGGAGGGTCAGTATGTGCCTCCGTTGCCACAGTCCCACTGGGGGGCAAGGAGCACCCAGAACCAGAGCCCACAGCTGCTACATTCTCCCCATATGTGCCTGTGGCTTCAGCAACACCAACAGTGTGTTCCGCCCCAGAACCATTACCCTCAGAAGCAGACATGATATAACTTGCAGTATGAGGTAACACAGTACAATTATTAGCAGCACTATATCCCTAAACCCAAACCCCTGCGCAGTGTAGTCAGCACCAGCAGAGATAAAGGAGAGATTTGATGACTAAATCACAGAGAAAAATACGTAATACAGTATATCTTTGTGAAAATCCTTTATTAAATAACACCTGACGCACCAAGCCCCCTCAGTTTATAGAATATAGGGATAGCAAGTTGAGTGAGACACGAGATGGACACCACTCAGCTATCAATGCACACACAAATAGTCACAGTTTGTACAATGCAGAGGTTATTACAGACAATAATACTGCACTGGACTAGCTATATAGTCAATAGATATAACACTACACAGTAAGAAACTAGATGTATATCACAGGGTAATTGTACTATAAACCCCTGACTAAATGCACTCTTTCTTACTAACACTGACTAAAAAGGCAGGTAGAATACTTGTGTCATGTAAAGGCACAGCGCTGACAACCAGGCGGCTTTACATAGGAGGATTTGCCCAAGCAGTCCCAGGAACAGTGAGCTGAGGAGTAATGGCGCCGCAGACACTGACGGAGTAAGGAAAAGACAGAGATGCAGCTCCAGGGCGGGAACACTTGCTGGAAATGGCACCCTGGGGCTGCGGGAGGGGCTTCAGGTCTAAGCCTTATCCCCCTTGCTGGCAAAACCACCGGGTACTGTGGGCGATATTAAAATCGGTTTTAAGATAAAACCTGACCTGCGCCCATGCCCTGGTGGAATCGCCTGTATCCACAGTGTCCACCGCCAGTGCGCGTGGCCCGCCTCCCACTGACCGCGCCGGATCGCGATAAAGACCGCAAGCGGGACCCACTTACCACCTCCCGAAGCGCGGCCACGCGATCCTGGAGAGCCCCAGCCGTGTGTGACTAACATGAAGAAAACCGGAGCCTCCGCTGTAGGTACCTGGCAACCAGGGCTCGGGAGTGTACAGCTCCGCTGGGGAGAGCTGGAGCAGTGAATGTCACAAGATTTACCACCGCTGCTGCCCTTGAAGTCTTCACTTTTTACTTCATAAAAAGCTTTTCTCAGGGCTGCTTGGATCAGCCCCTCTGTTAAGTGCCTGCTTACTGCAGCACCAACTGACAAACTAAGCTCCTGTGCTGGGAGGCGGGGTGATATAGGAGGCGGCGCTGTACATTCTGGGAACAGTCAAAGCTTTGAGCCTGTTGGTGCCTCGGATCAAGATCCTACTCTACACCCCATTGTCCAGACTTGTGGAGCCCAGTGTACCCCGCAGCAGAAAGAACGCTTTTGTGACCCCGAGGGGGTCTGAACTTGTGACAACACATCCTCCACGGATTTCTTCCATTCCTGGGTCTGAGACTCAGACTTATCCAATCTCTTATGCCTTGAAAAAGATCAGTAAACTGATTGAAACGCGTTGGCTAAAAGAAGGAAACAACAACGGCAGACTGACCAGATGTGGACAAAGACGGGGTGCCCATTACAGGAGCTGATTCTTCCCCGGGGACTTGGAACATCTATACAGCTTTTTTAAGAGCACTTCTATTGTCCGATTTCTGGTAGGAAGCCACCTTCATAAAATCCTGGATTGTAACATCATTGAATGTCAAATATCCATTTGTGGAAATAATGGAACATTCTTACTTTTAACTTCTGTTATTAAATGCAATTTGTTTTTAAATATATTCATTGAATTTTATTTGGGTGAGAAACAGTTTTCAAGCATATGACGTACATTGTGATGAACATATTGCACTAGATTGTTTTTCTCCTTTCTTTCCTATATATATGTACTTTGGATGTTCTTTACGTATAACACATGCAAGGTATCCTGCTGTGAAGATTTACACACAGAAATAGAGGACTCATCCTTTTAAGTTAAGTTGACCTCTTTCTCTCTTTCTTGAATTTTGAGCGCAAAGGGAAAGGTGCCCCATACCAAAAAAGTTTTTCTGTTATCCAATCTCTTATTTAATAGAGCCACATTCGCATTCAAAGCATTTACCCAATCAGGCGTCAGCGGTGCCGACAGGGTCACTCCCACAGTAATTTCTTTCCCTAATCCAGTCTCCCCCTGGGAAGAGCACTCAGACATGCCGACACATGTACCGACACCACAAACACACTGCCCCCCCACCCCGCAGTGCCGCTGTGTGGGAGCATGGCACACAGCGCGGCACCTCAAAGTCGTCACTGAAATCTTCCTCTACTCACCCATCTTCTGGCTCTGCAAGGGGGGTGTCGGCGGGCTCCGGGAACGAGCATCTAGGCGTACCTAGTGATCAGACACTCAGGAGCTAATGGTGTCCTGTAGCCTAAGCAGAGCCTTGAAACTCACATAAGTAGGTCTGCTTCTCTCCCCTCAGTCCCACGATGCAGGGAGCCTGTTGCCAGCAGGACTCCCAGAAAATAATAAACCTAAGAAAAATAAGATTTTACTTACCGGTAAATCTATTTCTCGTAGTCCGTAGTGGATGCTGGGGACTCCGTAAGGACCATGGGGAATAGACGGGCTCCGCAGGAGACATGGGCACTTTAAGAAAGAATTTGTATTCTGGTGTGCTCTGGCTCCTCCCTCTATGTCCCTCCTCCAGACCTCAGTTAGAGAAACTGTGCCCGGAAGAGCTGACAGTTCAAGGAAAGGATTTTGGAATCCAGGGTAAGACTCATACCAGCCACACCAATCACACCGTACAACTTGTGATAAACCTATCCAGTTAACAGTATGAACAACAACAGAGCATCAGACCAACCCGATGCAACCATAACATAACCCTTATGTAAGCAATAACTATATACAAGCATTGCAGAAGAAGTCCGCACTTGGGACGGGCGCCCAGCATCACTACGGACTACGAGAAATAGATTTACCGGTAAGTAAAATTTTATTTTCTCTAACGTCCTAGTGGATGCTGGGGACTCCGTAAGGACCATGGGGATTATACCAAAGCTCCCAAACGGGCGGGAGAGTGCGGATGACTCTGCAGCACCGATTGAGCAAACACAAGGTCCTCCTCAGCCAGGGTATCAAACTTGTAGAACTTTGCAAAAGTGTTTGAACCTGACCAAGTAGCCGCTCGGCAAAGCTGTAATGCCGAGACCCCTCGGGCAGCCGCCCAAGAAGAGCCCACCTTCCTTGTGGAATGGGCTTTTACTGATTTTGGTAGCGGCAATCCAGCCGCAGAATGAGCCTGCTGAATCGTGTTACAGATCCAGCGAGCAATGGTTTGCTTTGAAGCAGGAGCACCCAGCTTGGTGGATGCATACAGGATAAACAGCGACTCAGTTTTCCTGACTCTAGCCGTTCTGGCTACATAAACCTTTAAAGCCCTGACCACATCTAGTAACTCGGAATCCTCCAAGTCACGAGTAGCCACAGGCACCACAATAGGTTGGTTCATATGAAAAGATGACACCACTTTAGGCAGAAATTGTGGACGGGTCCGCAATTCTGCTCTATCCATATGGAAAACCAGATAGGGGCTTTTATGTGACAAAGCCGCTAATTCTGACACACGCCTAGCCGAAGCCAAGGCTAATAGCATGACCACCTTCCACGTGAGATATTTTAACTCCACGGTTTTAAGTGGTTCAAACCAGTGTGACTTCAGGAAACTCAACACCACGTTAAGATCCCAAGGTGCCACTGGAGGCACAAAAGGGGGCTGAATATGCAGCACTCCCTTTACAAACGTCTGAACTTCAGGCAGAGAAGCCAGTTCATTTTGAAAGAAAATAGACAGGGCCGAAATCTGGACCTTAATGGAACCCAATTTTAGGCCCAAAGTCACTCCTGACTGTAGGAAGTGAAGGAAACGGCCCAGCTGGAATTCCTCCGTGGGGGCATTCCTAGCCTCAAACCAAGCAACATATTTTCGCCATATACGGTGATAATGTTTAGCCGTCACGTCCTTCCTAGCCTTTATCAGCGTAGGAATAACCTTATCCGGAATGCCTTTTTCTGCTAGGATCCGGCGTTCAACCGCCATGCCGTCAAACGCAGCCGCGGTAAGTCTTGGAACAGACAGGGCCCCTGTTGCAACAAATCCTGTCTTAGAGGCAGAGGCCACGGGTCCTCTGTGAGCATTTCTTGCAGATCAGGATACCAAGTCCTTCTTGGCCAATCCGGAACAATTAGTATTGTTCTCACTCCTCTTTTTCTTATGATTCTCAGCACCTTGGGTATGAGAGGAAGAGGAGGAAATACATAAACTGACTGGAACACCCACGGTGTCACCAGTGCATCCACAGCTATCGCCTGAGGGTCTCTTGACCTGGCGCAATACCTCTGTAGCTTTTTGTTGAGGCGGGATGCCATCATGTCCACCTGTGGCAGTTCCCACCGACTTGCTATCTGCGTGAAGACTTCTTGATGAAGTCCCCACTCTCTCGGGTGGAGGTCGTGCCTGCTGAGGAAGTCTGCTTCCCAGTTGTCCACTCCCGGAATGAACACTGCTGACAGTGCGCTTACGTGATTCTCCGCCCAGCGAAGAATCCTGGTGGCTTCCGCCATCGCCACCCTGCTCCTTGTGCCACCTTGGTGGTTTACATGAGCCACTGCGGTGATGTTGTCTGACTGAATCAGAACCGGTAGGTCGCGAAGCGGGGTCTCCGCTTGACGTAGGGCGTTGTATATAGCCCTTAGTTCCAGGATGTTGATGTGAAGACAAGTCTCCTGACTTGACCACAGACCTTGGAAATTTCTTCCCTGTGTGACTGCCCCCCACCCTCGGAGGCTTGCATCCGTGGTCACCAGGACCCAGTCCTGAATGCCGAATCTGCGGCCCTCGAGAAGGTGAGCACTCTGCAGCCACCACAGGAGAGACACCCTGGGCCTGGGGGATAGGGTGATTAACCGATGCATCTGAAGATGTGATTCGGACCATTTGTCCAGTAAGTCCCATTGAAAGGTCCTCGCATGGAACCTGACGAAGGGAATGGCCTCGTACGATGCCACCATCTTTCCCAGGACTCGCGTGCAGTGATGCACCGACACCTGTTTTGGTTTTAATAGATCTCTGACCAGTGTCATGAGTTCCTGAGCCTTCTCTATCGGGAGATAAACCCTTTTCTGGTGTGTGTCCAGAATCATGCCCAGGAAAGGCAGACGCGTCGTAGGAATCAACTGCGACTTTGGAATATTTAGAATCCAGCCGTGTTGTCGTAACACTTCCAGAGAGCGTGCTACGCTGATCAGCAACTGCTCTCTCGACCTCGCTTTTATGAGGAGATCGTCCAAGTATGGGATAATTGTGACCCCTTGCTTCCACAGGAGTACCATCATTTCCGCCATTACCTTGGTAAATATTCTCGGTGCCGTGGAGAGACCAAACGGCAACGTCTGAAATTGGTAATGACAATCCTGTACCACAAATCTGAGGTACGCCTGATGAGGTGGATAAATGGGGACATGAAGGTATGCATTCTTTCTGTCCAGAGACACCCTAAAATCTTGCGATGACCGCCCTGAGCGATTCCATCTTGAACTTGAACCTTTTTAGGTATATGTTCAAGGATTTTAAGTTCAATATGGGTCTGACAGAACCGTCCGGTTTCGGTACTTCAAACATGGTCGAATAATAACCCTTTCCTTGTTGAAGGAGGGGAACCTTGACCACCACCTGCTGAAGATACAATTTGTGAATTGCAGCTAACACTATTTCCCTCTCTAAGGGGGAAGCTGGCAGGGCCGATTTGAGGTATCGGTGAGGGGGCATCTCTTCGAATTCCAGCTTGTATCCCTGAGACACAATCTCTATTGCCCAGGGATCCACCTGGGATTGAACCCACTTGTGGCTGAAATTTCGGAGACGCGCCCTCACTGGGCCTAGCTCCGCCTGTGGAGCCCCAGCGTCATGCGGTGGATTTAGTGGAAGCTGGGGAGGACTTCTGTTCCTGGGAACTAGCTGTGTTGTGCAGCTTCTTTCCTCTGCCCCTGCCCCTGGCAAGAAAGGACGCACCTCGGACTTTCTTGCCTCTTTGTGATTGAAAGGACTGCATTTGGTAATACGGTGCTTTCTTAGGTTGTGAGGAAATATATGGCAGAAAATAAGAATTTACTTACCGATAATTCTATTTCTCATAGTCCGTAGTGGATGCTGGGGACTCCGTAAGGACCATGGGGAATAGCGGCTCCGCAGGAGACTGGGCACAAAAGTAAAAGCTTTAGGACTACCTGGTGTGCACTGGCTCCTCCCCCTATGACCCTCCTCCAAGCCTCAGTTAGGATACTGTGCCCGGACGAGCGTACACAATAAGGAAGGATATTGAATCCCGGGTAAGACTCATACCAGCCACACCAATCACACCGTACAACCTGTGATCTGAACCCAGTTAACAGCATGATAACAGAGGAGCCTCTGAAAAGATGGCTCACAACAATAATAACCCGATTTTTGTAACAATAACTATGTACAAGTATTGCAGACAATCCGCACTTGGGATGGGCGCCCAGCATCCACTACGGACTATGAGAAATAGAATTATCGGTAAGTAAATTCTTATTTTCTCTAACGTCCTAAGTGGATGCTGGGGACTCCGTAAGGACCATGGGGATTATACCAAAGCTCCTGTCAAAGTCAGAAAAAATGTTTCTATGCACGTTGCCATATTTGCACCGCACACTGGTCTGCGCTGCGCATGCGTACGCTCTCCCGTGAAGGCGCATACCCGCAATAGCGTGCACCCGCGGGCGCACGGTATGCGTATTTACGGTAGAGTTTATGTAATCGTAGCGTGCGACTCATTCGTTACATATTTTCACAATTAATGTAGTTTATAGATCATGATCCCTTTGATAGTTTCTGAAAGTTTGGTTAATATAGAAAGTCCCGGAATGGAGGAATTCCTCTTTGTATTGTACGAAGGGTCTGACAAGAGTCATACAGCAGTGTTTGGTACCCATCGGAAGAGTATTTAATTAGCAATATTCCGGTGTTGGTTTGGAGCGTATAAATCGCTCGTGCGGATAGTTATGGACATAAGAAGTTTATGTCCATTTCTATTATTTACTCATACTCAGGTATGCGGCGGGAAACCCAGTTTCCCACCCACCTGAGCTGTTGGAAATCGTCACAGCCCACCTGTATGAATCAACCTATGACCTTTTGTTATGATGCAGGGCCGAATTCCTTCGTCCAATGGACAATGGGATTGTAGGGACTATGGATTGCATTGTGTGAGTAGCATAAAAGACGGGCCTGTGGCATCTAGCTGGCACTCATCAACGGTTTTCTGCTGATAATCGGGAGCTGGATATCGAGGCGCATGCGATCATACCCTTTGTGCGTAAGTTTCTCTCCGTAATCATATTGTCTTACTGTGAGCCAATCTCTCTCTCTCCGTCTCTCTCTCTCCGTCTCTCTCTCTCTCTCTCTTCTCTTTCTCTCGTATCTCCCATTGACTAGTATTGTATTGTATTAGATCAGCATAGTATTGTAGTGTATTTCTTGTATAGTTATTTGGTTAGGAAGTCTCTGTTATATTGTAGTGTATCATTTGTACTGTGATTCTTTTTGCAAGTATAATAGTTATAATACAGATAATAGGCTTTGGACCCTAAACAGGTATCTGTGTATTTTCTCATAGTGTTGTGTTCACTTGAGCGTCGGTGACGCTCAAGCAGCTTTGTAGTTAGTCAGGTTACACAAGGTTGCACTTACACCCTGTATTCACATTAAGGTATTCTGTGTATTTCATTGATAAAAGGTTTAGTCATAAAGGTATAGCGTTGTGAGCGTCTGCGCCGCTGGTGATCTCCTCGTGGTCTCGAGCGTCCGCTACGCCGTAGCAAATCATTACTCTAATCATAGCCAATAACGTGCTGTCCTGTGATCTCTGGGCCGTGAGCGAACGTGACGCTTGAGCGTCTCGCCTACGGCTGAGCGATCGTTACGCAACTAGCGTACCCTTACGGTACTTCTTAAGTAAACAGCGTACTGTGTTCTTAGACTTCATTAAGGGTTGTTTATACGACAAAAGAATTTAGCATTGTCAATTGGGGGACTCGTCCTGTCCTTCTCATATCTGCACTAGGTAGATCAGCAGACATTATCCCCCAGCAAAGGGTGGGAGGTTGTCTCGCAGTGCTGACGGGATAAGCGTCTGCTTCGCTTAGATAAAGAGTGCTGAAGGAATCCGGGAACCGGAAGTAAGAACAAAACGCTTGTGTCTTTTAAAACTGTTTATTTTTCTTCTGTCTTGCGTATATACGCACGCATACATATATATATCTGCATTTCTTTTCCATCTGTGTATTTCATTTTTCGTATATCACTATCCTGTTTGCCAGTTTTATAGTTGAAAGAAAAGTGCTAAAAGAGACTTGCTGTTATTTCATAGTTTAAGAATAGAGGTAATAGTTAAAAGTGTAAGACAAACACACAGGTTTGCCTGGGAGATAAGGCAAAGCCAGTGGGGTACGCGGTAGATGATCAGGGATCGTTTACATTGATAAAAGTATATTGTGTTACGGTGGATCTTTGTTTTGCGTACACGTGTCTCTAACAAAGACTAGCGTACGCAATCCAAAGGCCGACGCACGCAGCGTTCATTACGCAACGTAGCGTCCGGTTACGCCCACGTAGCTCAAGTCACGATAAGCGATAATTAGCGCAAAGCGGTAGATAACGCGACGCGGTAAATAACGCAAGTCTATTTTTGGAAATCTGAAATTTAGTTTAACAGATCCTGCTCCTAATTGGTAACACAGCTGGGCTAAAGAAAATTTCTGCGCAGAAATAGATATAGAAACGAAAGTGTACATGTGTTGAGTGAGTGTGTTTTTATTACATAAGTTTATATAACTTAGAGGTTGAACCAAAAAGAAATCGGGTAGGACATACGTGTAAGTGACATATACGGTGGCTAAGGAGGCATCCTTGGTTAAATAAAATATGAGCATTAGAGTATAGCGGACCAGTATACAAGACCAGGAGGTCAGACCAGGAGGTCGTACAGAACAAGACCAGGAGGTCATAAGGAGACAAAGAAGGTCCGCTATAAAGGTACAAGAAGCACAACCCCGGGGGTTGGTGCTAAAACCCATATAGGCCATTGGAAGCTCTGGCTGAAGGAATTCGCAGCCGCAATTTTCGATTCCACTGATCTCTCAGTACATAACAGGTAGTGCTTATGTACTGAACGATTGTACCGCACGTAATTGTGTGCAGTAGTTAGTAATCTGACCTAATACCATTAGAGTAAAGTGGTCACAAACGCTATTTGTACATTCTGACGTGATTTGTGTAATTTTTTATTTTTAAAGGGAAGTTCGCTGGTCACTCAGGAACTATCTAACAACCCCACCTTTACTGGAAAGAGTAAGTGTCCTGCGGGTAACCCTCATATGTTCCAGTAAACAGAAGGTTTTTTGGTAGGGCCCTGTATCGAGTATGCCAGCACCATATCGGTGTGATCAGGTCGTATTGGTCGAGGTGGGCGAGTGAGTGGGGTACTCGGTAAACCGCCACCGCCGGCCTATTTTGAATAATTTGGTTTGCTGTAAGGGTTCGCTGAAGACCGTGATATAAAGATCAAAGGAGTAGTAAGCAACACCTGCAGATTATGGGGGCCAGTTGTTCAGGTAGGGGGCGATCAACCTCGGTTCGGGTTGATTCAGAAGACCGTCCAGTAGGAGCGGCCAGGTACATAATGTGTGAGAAACATGGAAGTCACACAGAAGTTTTATGTGATGAATGGGAAAGAATGACTGTACATGATGGGGAGAAGTTCCCAAATATAGACAGCTTTAGCCCAAAAGTGTTACAAAATTTAAGGAGGAGGATATGTCTCATTAAACCAACAAAGAGACGAAGTAAACATTATGATTATTTGCAGTTATGGCAACAGGAAGGTGAATTACAAAGAGAGTCAATTGACTTTTCTGACTCTTATCTTGAGAAGAGAGACATGGCATCAGGGAGGATTGTGGTTGCGGAGAAAAGCACAAGGTTGAACAATAAAAACGCTCTTAGCAACTGTAGTATAGATCATAAGAATAAGTGTAATAAATGTAACAATGATTATTGTAATGTTGTTGAATGTACAACTATTAACCTATGCAAGTTGCACCCCATGTCAAACTTTCCCCAGGAATACAAACAAGAAAGGGAGCCCAGAACAATGTCGGCACCTCTTCCAGAAGCCATCCTACAAGACATCCAGGTGGACACGATCAAATCGTTAAAGGCAATAATCAAACCCCCTAACGGAGGGTCAGGTGAGGTCGTGTCCACAGGTACGTACAATGTTTTATATCACGCACAAACAAATGTACCCCATATTGTAAGACCAAAACAAGGTGATGTAGCTGAGTTCGATCCGGTCAGGGTGATTGCAGTCCCCAATGGGAAGACTGGCGATCAGGGAACCATTCCCGTCAAGGACAGTGCAATGCGCCATCCCTGGTCCCGGACAGAATTGAGATCAATCATATCTGATTACCCAGATCCTAGGAAAGATCTAACTGTATGATCAAAGATTCACAGAAGGTATATCAACTCCCTAGACAACGACATAATCATGGTATCCAAGGAATCAGGTAGGTACAGGGAAAGCGGTTGATGGTGATGAGCATCCAAGCGTTTGAGGAGGCATCAAATCAGCCAAGACCCCAGTTCACTGACACTTGGAGAAAGCCAAGGATCTGTTACCATTGTAGAAGAGAAGGGCATTATGCCAACAACTGTAATAACCCACATAAAGTTAGACCCCCTAGACCAAGAAATGAGCAAAATTACAACACACACCATTATAATCAGAGATCAGATAGGAGGAATTTTGAGCCACACCCATGATAGGTAGTCAAGAAAGATGAGCATACGACGGATGGTAAGCCTGAGGTAACGGTTAACAAAGTGGGAGGTCATTCACTGAAGACACAGGAATGACCAGGTGAAAAGTTGTAAATGTATTTGTGAAAAATGTTTTTTTTTTCTCTCTCTCTCTATCCCCATCTCTGACGAGTAGTGGTAAGAATTCACACATTGCATATCCACTTGGTCCTTGCAGAAGTCTACCAAACCCCAGCATTACCTCCGCCACAATGTATTTCTGGCCAGATACAGACAGTGGAGTAATGCAGGTGCTGGTGGGGAGGGACTGCTCAAGGAGACCATTAGACACATAGATATGACAGCCTAGTAAGTCTGACAATGTTTTTCTAATGCTAACAATGTTTTCTTAATGTTGACAATGTTTAAAAAAATGTTTTGTTTCTCTTTTCTTATTGATGGTTATTGTCGAGTTATGTAATGTATATATGCACATGAATTGTTCTCTATCTCTTTTGTTTTTTTTGTGTTTTCTCTCTCTTCTCACTCATGTTTCCATGGTTTAAAGATGCTATGTCACCCCTCAGTTGGACCAATGGTAATGCCAGATTTTTGCTCCTTACAGAAAGATCGTCGGTTAGGAAGGGAATATTGCATCACCAGAATGTTCGTTTGGAAGACTGAGAGACAGCACCTTTGAGAGGACAGCAGAACAAGAAGAACAACAAGACGAGAGAACTTATTATCGTAACAAATTCTCTCCCCCTCAAACTGTTTTCTTATACCCCCTTTACAAATTTCTCCTTTTCTCCTCCTGTAAGATGGACTTGCCCCAAGAGACTGTGATATGGATTTTCCCGTTAACCATGATGTTGACCAGAGCAGTCTGTTTCGGTGAGAGTACCAGTGAGGTCGAGAAAGGATCCAGAAAGGTCCTGATGACTGAGACGGAGGTGTAAATTTCCAATAGCAACCCAATCACCAAGCAAAGGCGAGTACCGGGCACGATCTAACAACCATGTTATCTGTAAACATTTTCTTTGAAGGATTGTTAGTTAAAAAGAAAACTGTATCTGTAGGCTCTGTAACTATAATGCCAATCCAGTTTTAATATCCATATGGACCGGCATCCATTGAGTGACTATCACTCCTTAGTGGGTAACGTATTAAACCAAACAGATTGTTGGGTATGCTCTCAAGTACCTCAGGGTCATAGCAAATCAGGGCTAGTACCATTTCCTTTAACGTTAGGGGAGGTACTTGAGCTAAGTGGTGGGAGACCGGTGGACCGGAGGTTTAACATCTCCAGCCCTCCTAGTTTGAAGCTCCACCAATACCATGTGGATAGGTCCCTCTTATGTTTCAACATCTCCAATCCCCGAAAGCCGGGAAATTGGGAAGTGTCATGGAGCAACTTAACCATGACCTTCTCGCATAGAGCAGATAGAATGCCTACAGATACAGAGCTTGTACGCCACATAGCCAGTAGAGGAAAATCTTTCCGGTATAGATACACCCTAGGAAATAGAATTACTAGAGTTGGAGAGGTATCACCAGGATACTGTGCACATATCGTACAAACTGATACGTGCCTTAAACAGATGGAAGAATTAGGGTCAGGAGATTTCACCTGGAAGGTTTGTAACATGGTAATGTCCTTCTCCGTCCCTTATGTTCTCCCCGATGACGCATATTTCATATGCGGGAGAAAGGCGTACAAGTGGCTTGCCCCAAACTCTGAAGGATTGTGTTATATTGGAAAGGTATTGCCTGAAGTGATGACTGTTACACATGACAAAATGAAGGACATACACCGTGGTGCCCAAGCTCTTTATACTCACACTCATTACGAGCACCGAGTTAAAAGACAACTGTCAGAAAGGTTAGAGCATCCGGCCTCTGATCTTATCCATGAATCCACCGGGATTCAGGTTCTGGTAGCGTTAGATTTCACTCGCACCGCTCGGGGAGCGATAAATTATAGATACATTTCCGCACTCGCCAATTTGTTAGATAATATCACTGAAATGTATGATGACACGTTTAGATACACTGGAAGAGAACTTCAAGCTTATAAAACAGAACTAGTTCAGCATAGGATGGTTCTTAATTATCTTACAGCAGTAACAGGCGGATATTGTGTTACATTGGCAACACAGTACGGCATAAAGTGTTGCACGTATATCACGAATAGCACCGAGGATCCGGTAGAGGTCATAGACCAAAAGATGGACGATATTCTCCAATTGAAGTGGGAATTTCGTCGAAAACACAATCTCGCCCTTGCTGCTGTAGGTAATGAGCTGACTGGTTGGGTGTCATGGTTGAACCCGCGAAATTGGTTCTCCGGTTTAGGAGACTGGGCTCAAGGAGTCATAATGGATGTTGGAAAGTTTCTACTATGTATCTTGGGTGTCGTTATATCGATTGGATTGATAATAAGAATTTACTTACCGATAATTCTATTTCTCGGAGTCCGTAGTGGATGCTGGGGTTCCTGAAAGGACCATGGGGGATAGCGGCTCCGCAGGAGACAGGGCACAAAAAAGTAAAGCTTTACTAGGTCAGGTGGTGTGCACTGGCTCCTCCCCCTATGACCCTCCTCCAGACTCCAGTTAGGTACTGTGCCCGGACGAGCATACACAATAAGGGAGGCATTTTGAATCCCGGGTAAGACTCATACCAGCCACACCAATCACACCGTACAACTTGTGATCTAAACCCAGTTAACAGTATGACAACAGAAAGGGCCTCTTAAAGATGGCTCCTTAACAATAACCCGAATTAGTTAACAATAACTATGTACAAGTATTGCAGATAATCCGCACTTGGGATGGGCGCCCAGCATCCACTACGGACTCCGAGAAATAGAATTATCGGTAAGTAAATTCTTATTTTCTCTATCGTCCTAAGTGGATGCTGGGGTTCCTGAAAGGACCATGGGGATTATACCAAAGCTCCCAAACGGGCGGGAGAGTGCGGATGACTCTGCAGCACCGAATGAGAGAACTCCAGGTCCTCCTTTGCCAGGGTATCAAATTTGTAAAATTTTACAAACGTGTTCTCCCCCGACCACGTAGCTGCTCGGCAGAGTTGTAATGCCGAGACCCCTCGGGCAGCCGCCCAAGATGAGCCCACCTTCCTTGTGGAGTGGGCTTTTACAGTTTTAGGCTGTGGCAGGCCTGCCACAGAATGTGCAAGTTGAATTGTGTTACAAATCCAACGAGCAATCGACTGCTTAGAAGCAGGTGCGCCCAACTTGTTGGGTGCATACAATATAAACAGCGAGTCAGATTTTCTGACTCCAGCCGTCCTTGCAATGTATATTTTTAAGGCTCTGACAACGTCCAACAACTTGGAGTCCTCCAAGTCGCTAGTGGCCGCAGGCACCACAATAGGTTGGTTCAGATGAAATGCTGATACCACTTTAGGGAGAAAATGCGGACGAGTCCGCAGTTCTGCCCTATCCGAATGGAAGATTAGATAAGGACTTTTATAAGATAAAGCCGCCAATTCAGATACTCTCCTGGCAGAGGCCAGGGCTAGTAACATAGTCACTTTCAATGTGAGATATTTCAAATCCACCTTTTTCAATGGTTCAAACCAATGGGATTTGAGGAAATCTAAAACTACATTTAGATCCCACGGTGCCACCGGAGGCACCACAGGAGGCTGTATATGCAGTACTCCCGTGACAAAAGTCTGGACCTCAGGGACAGAGGCCAATTCTTTTTGGAAGAATATTGACAGGGCCGAAATTTGAACCTTAATGGATCCCAATTTGAGACCCATAGATAATCCTGATTGCAGGAAATGTAGGAAACGACCCAGTTGGAATTCCTCCGTCGGAACCCTCCGATCCTCGCACCACGCTACATATTTTCGCCAAATGCGGTGATAATGTTTCACGGTGACTTCCTTCCGTGCCTTAATCAAGGTAGGAATGACTTCTTCTGGAATGCCTTTCCCTTTTAGGATCTGGCGTTCAACCGCCATGCCGTCAAACGCAGCCGCGGTAAGTTTTGAAAAAGACAGGGACCCTGCTGTAGCAGGTCCCTTCTCAGAGGTAGAGGCCACGGTTCGTCCGTGAGCATCTCTTGAAGTTCCGGATACCAAGTCCTTCTCGGCCAATCCGGAACCACTAGTATTGTTCTTACTCTTCTTTGCCGTATGATCTTCAATACCTTTGGTATGAGCGGCAGAGGAGGAAACACATACACTGACTGGTACACCCAAGGAGTTACCAGTGCGTCCACAGCTATTGCCTGTGGATCTCTTGACCTGGCGCAATATTTGTCCAGTTTCTTGTTGAGGCGAGACGCCATCATGTCTACAATTGGTCTTTCCCAACGGTCTATTAACATGTTGAAGACTTCTGGATGTAGACCCCACTCTCCCGGATGAAGATCGTGTCTGCTGAGGAAGTCTGCTTCCCAGTTGTCCACGCCCGGGATGAACACTGCTGACAGTGCTATCACGTGATTCTCCGCCCAGCGAAGAATCTTGGCAGCTTCTGCCATTGCACTCCTGCTTCTTGTGCCGCCCTGCCTGTTTACATGGGCGACCGCCGTGATGTTGTCCGACTGAATCAACACCGGCTTTCCTTGCAGGAGAAGTTCCGCCTGGCTTAGAGCATTGTAGATTGCTCTTAGTTCCAGAATGTTTATGTGAAGAGACTTTTCCAGACTCGTCCATACTCCCTGGAAGTTTCTTCCTTGTGTGACTGCTCTCCAGCCTCTCAGGCTGGCGTCCGTGGTCACCAGGATCCAATCCTGAATGCCGAATCTGCGGCCTTCTAATAGGTGAGCCTTCTGCAACCACCACAGAAGTGACACCCTTGTCTTTGGTGACAGGGTTATTCGCAGGTGCATCTGCAGATGCGACCCTGACCATTTGTCCAACAGATCCCTTTGGAATATTCTTGCATGGAATCTGCCGAATGGAATTGCTTCGTAAGAAGCCACCATTTTTCCCAGGACTCTTGTGCATTGATGTACTGACACTTTTCCTGGTTTTAGGAGGTTCCTGACCAGATCGGATAACTCCTTGGCTTTTTCCTCTGGAAGGAAAACCTTTTTCTGAACCGTGTCCAGAATCATTCCTAGGAACAGCAGACGAGTTGTCGGGATTAAATGGGATTTTGGAATATTCAGAATCCACCCGTGTTGTCTTAGCACCTCTTGAGATAGTGCTAAAGCTGTCTCCAGCTGTTCTCTGGACCTTGCCCTTATTAGGAGATCGTCCAAGTATGGGATAACTAATACGCCTTTTCTTCGAAGAAGAATCATCATCTCGGCCATTACCTTGGTAAAGACCCGAGGCGCCGTGGACAATCCGAACGGCAGCGTCTGAAACTGATAGTGACAGTTTTGAACAATGAACCTGAGGTACCCCTGGTGTGCGGGGTAAATCGGAACGTGTAGATACGCATCCTTGATGTCCAAGGATACCATAAAGTCCCCTTCTTCCAGGTTCGCTATCACTGCTCTGAGTGACTCCATCTTGAACTTGAACTTTTTTATGTAGAGGTTCAAGGACTTCAGATTTAGAATAGGCCTTACCGAGCCATCCGGCTTCGGTACCACAAATAGAGTGGAATAATACCCCTTTCCTTGTTGTAATAGGGGTACTTTGACTATCACCTGCTGAGCGTACAGCTTGTGAATGGCTTCCAACACCCTCTCCCTTTCGGAAGAGACGGTTGGTAAGGCAGACTTCAGGAAACGATGAGGAGGATCCGTCTCTAATTCCAACCTGTACCCCTGAGATATTATCTGCAGGATCCAGGGGTCTACCTGCGAGTGAGCCCACTGCGCGCTGTAATTTTTGAGACGGCCCCCCACTGTCCCCGAGTCCGCTTGAGAGGCCCCAGCGTCATGCTGAGGTTTTTGCAGGAGCCGGGGAGGGCTTCTGTTCCTGGGAAGGAGCTGCCTGTTGGTGTCTCTTCCCTCTTCCTCTGCCTCGTGGCAGGTACGACAAGCCCTTTGCTCTCTTATTTTTGTAGGAGCGAAAAGGCTGCGGTTGAAAGGTCGGTGCCTTTCTCTGTTGGGGAGTGACTTGAGGTAAAAAAGTGGATTTCCCGGCAGTAGCCGTGGCCACCAAGTCTGATAGACCAACTCCAAATAACTCCTCCCCTTTATACGGCAAAACCTCCATGTGACGTTTTGAATCCGCATCGCCTGTCCACTGTCGTGTCCATAAGGCTCTTCTGGCTGAAATGGACATAGCACTCACCCGAGATGCCAGTGTGCAAATATCCCTCTGTGCATCACGCATATAGATAAATGCATCCTTTATTTGTTCTAACGACAGTAAAACATTGTCCCTATCTAGGGTATCAATATTTTCAATCAGGGATTCTGACCAAACTACTCCAGCACTGCACATCCAGGCAGTTGCTATAGCTGGTCGTAGTATAACACCTGCATGTGTGTATATATTCTTTTGAATAACTTCCATCTTTCTATCTGATGGATCCTTAAGTGCGGCCGTCTCAGGAGAGGGTAACGCCACTTGTTTGGATAAGCGTGTGAGCGCCTTGTCCACCTTAGGGGGTGTTTCCCAGCGCGCCCTAACCTCTGGCGGGAAAGGGTATAATGCCAATAACTTTTTTGAAATTATCAACTTTTTATCAGGAGCAACCCACGCTTCATCACACACGTCATTTAATTCTTCTGATTCAGGAAAAACTGTTTGTAGTTTTTTCACACCATACATAATACCCTGTTTTACGGTATCTGTAGTATCAGCTAAATGTAACGTCTCCTTCATTGCCAAAATCATATAACGTGTGGCCCTACTGGAAAATACGTTTGAATTTCTACCGTCGTCACTGGAATCAGTGCCCGTGTCTGGGTCTGTGTCGACCGACTGAGGCAAAGGGCGTTTTACAGCCCCTGACGGTGTTTGAGGCGCCTGGACAGGCATTAATTGATTGTCCGGCCGCCTCATGTCCTCAACTGACTGTTTAAGGGAAGATAAACCATCACGTAATTCCACAAATAAAGGCATCCATTCTGGTGTCGACCCCCTGGGGGGTGACATCTGCATATTTGGCAATTGCTCCGCCTCCACACCAATATCGTCCTCATACATGTCGACACCACGTACCGACACACACCGCAAACTCACAGGGAATGCTCTAATGAAGACAGGACCCACTAGCCCTTTTGGGGAGACAGAGGGAGAGTCTGCCAGCACACACCACAAAGCGCTATATATACAAGGGATATCCTTATATTAAGTGCTCCCTTATAGCTGCTTTAATATATATATATATAGCCATTAATGTGCCCCCCCTCTCTGTTTTACCCTGTTTCTGTAGTGCAGTGCAGGGGAGAGACCTGGGAGCCGTTCTGACCAGCGGAGCTGTGACAGAAAATGGCGCCGTGTGCTGAGGAGATAGGCCCCGCCCCTTTTTCGGCGGGTTCTTCTCCCGCTATTTTTCCAGTCAGGCAGGGGTTAAATATCTCCATATAGCCCCTATGGGCTATATGTGAGGTATTTTTAGCCTTGTATAAGGTTTATATTTGCCTCTCAGAGCGCCCCCCCCCAGCGCTCTGCACCCTCAGTGACTGCCCAGTGAAGTGTGCTGAGAGGAAAATGGCGCACAGCTGCAGTGCTGTGCGCTACCTTATGAAGACTGAGGAGTCTTCAGCCGCCGGTTTCCGGACCTCTTCACGCTTCAGCATCTGCAAGGGGGTCGGCGGCGCGGCTCCGGGACCGGACTCCACGGCTGGGCCTGTGTTCGATCCCTCTGGAGCTAATGGTGTCCAGTAGCCAAGCAGCAAATCCACTCTGCATGCAGGTGAGTTTACTACTTTCCCCCTAAGTCCCACGTTGCAGTGATCCTGTTGCCAGCAGGACTCACTGTAAAGAAAAAAACCTAAACTAAACTTTCTCTAAGCAGCTCTTTAGGAGAGCCACCTAGATTGCACCCTTCTCGTTCGGGCACAAAATCTAACTGGAGTCTGGAGGAGGGTCATAGGGGGAGGAGCCAGTGCACACCACCTGACCTAGTAAAGCTTTACTTTTTTGTGCCCTGTCTCCTGCGGAGCCGCTATCCCCCATGGTCCTTTCAGGAACCCCAGCATCCACTTAGGACGATAGAGAAATTTAGATGCGGGCAGGCTTTAATGAGGTGCAAACAAAGTACAAAAGTGATGAGCTTGAGGAGTGAGGAAACCGTAATTAACCTGGATTTGATTTATGACCCAATGATAGAAACCAGAATGTGATGAAAATGCGATTATACGGTCCGTTTCTTTCACCTGTTTTTCTGCTTTTCTCCAAGATACAAAGACCCCCTTGGACGAGGAAGTTGACGAGACGCTATACAGACAACAGACAAGCACCAAAGATGAAGTTTTGACAACCTATGATATGGACACTTGATGAACTTTGCCATGGATCCCCAGTTTCCCTAGTATTTTTAAACTCACGCTAGCCCAACATTTTTGTAAATCTGATGGCACTGACAAAGCTATTTGCTCATGCCCAAGGAGCAATACAGCGCAAAGAAGACGACTCTCAACAGATACCGAACAAAACTTCAACAACAGATGTACATTTCCCTGACATAGAATACCATCGCATTTACCGTAATTATGTCTTTTCTTCATTTCTACAACCCTCAGGTAATGACACACATAGTCGATAGGGAATACAGGCACAGATATCAGCAACCACATACTTCCCCCATTCATGTATCATCAACTAAAATGTGCATCCCCATTTTGTTACAACTGAAAGCCGAAATGAGCTCGGTAAAGTTTGACAGCCCATCCACAGACCTGTACCACGGGATAAGAAGGAATTCAAATGTATACTTCGCAATACCTCGAAGCTTGATTTACCACACGTACGGCACGATGATACATGACCCTCCAAACATGGACTCATACACACATGCTTCTGCTTTCTCACTAGGTCATACCCTCTTCACACCTACTCCTCTCTTCTTCCTTACCCCACCATGGAAATCAATTAACCCCTGACTTACATTTTTTTCTCCTTTTGAAATGTTTTAGAAAGTGGCAGTTATTATTGACTGCCAAAGGGTGGACTGTCAAAGTCAGAAAAAATGTTTCTATGCACGTTGCCATATTTGCACCGCACACTGGTCTGCGCTGCGCATGCGTACGCTCTCCCGTGAAGGCGCATACCCGCAATAGCGTGCACCCGCGGGCGCACGGTATGCGTATTTACGGTAGAGTTTATGTAATCGTAGCGTGCGACTCATTCGTTACATATTTTCACAATTAATGTAGTTTATAGATCATGATCCCTTTGATAGTTTCTGAAAGTTTGGTTAATATAGAAAGTCCCGGAATGGAGGAATTCCTCTTTGTATTGTACGAAGGGTCTGACAAGAGTCATACAGCAGTGTTTGGTACCCATCGGAAGAGTATTTAATTAGCAATATTCCGGTGTTGGTTTGGAGCGTATAAATCGCTCGTGCGGATAGTTATGGACATAAGAAGTTTATGTCCATTTCTATTATTTACTCATACTCAGGTATGCGGCGGGAAACCCAGTTTCCCACCCACCTGAGCTGTTGGAAATCGTCACAGCCCACCTGTATGAATCAACCTATGACCTTTTGTTATGATGCAGGGCCGAATTCCTTCGTCCAATGGACAATGGGATTGTAGGGACTATGGATTGCATTGTGTGAGTAGCATAAAAGACGGGCCTGTGGCATCTAGCTGGCACTCTCATCAACGGTTTTCTGCTGATAATCGGGAGCTGGATATCGAGGCGCATGCGATCATACCCTTTGTGCGTAAGTTTCTCTCCGTAATCATATTGTCTTACTGTGAGCCAATCTCTCTCTCTCCGTCTCTCTCTCTCTCTCTTCTCTTTCTCTCGTATCTCCCATTGACTAGTATTGTATTGTATTAGATCAGCATAGTATTGTAGTGTATTTCTTGTATAGTTATTTGGTTAGGAAGTCTCTGTTATATTGTAGTGTATCATTTGTACTGTGATTCTTTTTGCAAGTATAATAGTTATAATACAGATAATAGGCTTTGGACCCTAAACAGGTATCTGTGTATTTTCTCATAGTGTTGTGTTCACTTGAGCGTCGGTGACGCTCAAGCAGCTTTGTAGTTAGTCAGGTTACACAAGGTTGCACTTACACCCTGTATTCACATTAAGGTATTCTGTGTATTTCATTGATAAAAGGTTTAGTCATAAAGGTATAGCGTTGTGAGCGTCTGCGCCGCTGGTGATCTCCTCGTGGTCTCGAGCGTCCGCTACGCCGTAGCGAATCATTACTCTAATCATAGCCAATAACGTGCTGTCCTGTGATCTCTGGGCCGTGAGCGAACGTGACGCTTGAGCGTCTCGCCTACGGCTGAGCGATCGTTACGCAACTAGCGTACCCTTACGGTACTTCTTAAGTAAACAGCGTACTGTGTTCTTAGACTTCATTAAGGGTTGTTTATACGACAAAAGAATTTAGCATTGTCACTCCCAAACGGGCGGGAGAGTGCGGATGACTCTGCAGCACCGAATGAGAGAACTCCAGGTCCTCCTCAGCCAGGGTATCAAATTTGTAGAATTTAGCAAACGTGTTTGCCCCTGACCAAGTAGCTGCTCGGCAAAGTTGTAAAGCCGAGACCCCTCGGGCAGCCGCCCAAGATGAGCCCACCTTCCTTGTGGAATGGGCATTTACAGATTTTGGCTGTGGCAGGCCTGCCACAGAATGTGCAAGCTAAATTGTACTACAAATCCAGCGAGCAATAGTCTGCTTAGAAGCAGGAGCACCCAGCTTGTTGGGTGCATACAGGATAAATAGCGAGTCAGATTTTCTGACTCCAGCCGTCCTGGAAACATATATTTTCAGGGCCCTGACTACGTCCAGCAACTTGGAGTCCTCCAAGTCCCTAGTAGCCGCAGGCACCACAATAGGCTGGTTCAAGTGAAATGCTGAAACCACCTTAGGGAGAAATTGAGGACGAGTCCTCAATTCTGCCCTGTCCGTATGAAAAATTAGGTAAGGGCTTTTATAGGATAAAGCCGCCAATTCTGAGACACGCCTGGCTGAAGCCAGGGCTAACAGCATTACCACCTTCCATGTGAGATATTTTAAGTCCACAGTGGAAAGTGGTTCAAACCAATGTGATTTTAGGAATCCCAAAACTACATTTAGATCCCAAGGTGCCACTGGAGGCACAAAAGGAGGTTGTATATGCAGTACCCCTTGACAAACGTCTGTACTTCAGGAACTGAAGCCAGTTCTTTTTGGAAGAAAATCGACAGGGCCGAAATCTGAACCTTAATGGACCCTAATTTTAGGCCCATAGACAGTCCTGTTTGTAGGAAATGCAGGAAACGACCCAGTTGAAATTCCTCTGTAGGGGCCTTCCTGGCCTCACACCACGCAACATATTTACGCCAAATACGGTGATAATGTTGCACGGTTACATCCTTCCTGGCTTTGATCAGGGTAGGGATGACTTCATCCGGAATGCCTTTTTCCTTCAGGATCCGGCGTTCAACCGCCATGCCGTCAAACGCAGCCGCGGTAAGTCTTGGAACAGACAGGGTCCCTGCTGGAGCAGGTCCTTTCTTAGAGGTAGAGGCCACGGGTCCTCCGTGAGCATCTCTTGAAGTTCCGGGTACCAAGTCCTTCTTGGCCAATCCGGAGCCACGAGTATAGTCCTTACTCCTCTCCTTCTTATGATTCTCAGTACCTTGGGTATGAGAGGCAGAGGAGGGAACACATACACTGACTGGTACACCCACGGTGTTACCAGAGCATCCACAGCTATTGCCTGAGGGTCCCTTGACCTGGCGCAATATCTGTCTAGTTTTTTGTTGAGGCGGGACGCCATCATGTCCACCTTTGGTTTTTCCCAACGGTTCACAATCATGTGGAAGACTTCTGGGTGAAGTCCCCACTCCCCCGGGTGTAGGTCGTGTCTGCTGAGGAAGTCTGCTTCCCAGTTGTCCACTCCCGGAATGAACACTGCTGACAGTGCTATCACATGATTTTCCGCCCAGCGAAGAATCCTTGCAACTTCTGCCATTGCCCTCCTGCTTCTTGTGCCGCCCTGTCTGTTTACGTGGGCGACTGCCGTGATGTTGTCCGACTGGATCAACACCGGCTGACCCTGAAGCAGAGGCCTTGCTTGACTTAGGGCATTGTAAATGGCCCTTAGTTCCAGGATATTTATGTGAAATGACGTTTCCATGCTTGACCACAAGCCCTGGAAATTTCTTCCCTGTGTGACTGCTCCCCAGCCTCTCAGGCTGGCATCCGTGGTCACCAGGACCCAGTCCTGAATGCCGAATCTGCGGCCCTCTAGAAGATGAGCACTCTGCAACCACCACAGGAGAGACACCCTTGTCCTTGGAGACAGGGTTATCCGCTGATGCATTTGAAGATGCGATCCGGACCATTTGTCTAGCAGATCCAACTGAAAAGTTCTTGCGTGGAATCTGCCGAATGGAATCGCTTCGTAAGAAGCCACCATTTTTCCCAGGACCCTTGTGCATTGATGCAATGACACTTGGCCTGGTTTTAGGAGGTTCCTGACTAGCTCGGATAACTCCCTGGCTTTCTCCTCCGGGAGAAACACCTTTTTCTGGACTGTGTCCAGAATCATCCCTAGGAACAGCAGACGTGTCGTCGGAATCAGCTGCGATTTTGGAATATTTAGAATCCACCCGTGCTGTCGTAGTACTACTTGAGATAGTGCTACTCCGACCTCTAACTGTTCCCTGGACCTTGCCCTTATCAGGAGATCGTCCAAGTAAGGGATAATTAAGACGCCTTTTCTTCGAAGAAGAATCATCATTTCGGCCATTACCTTGGTAAAGACCCGGGGTGCCGTGGACAATCCAAACGGCAGCGTCTGAAACTGATAGTGACAGTTCTGTACCACAAACCTGAGGTACCCTTGGTGAGAAGGGCAAATTGGGACATGGAGGTAAGCATCCTTGATGTCCAGAGACACCATATAGTCCCCTTCTTCCAGGTTCGCTATCACTGCTCTGAGTGACTCCATCTTGAATTTGAACCTTTGTATGTAAGTGTTCAATGATTTCAGATTTAAAATAGGTCTCACCGAGCCGTCCGGCTTCGGTACCACAAACAGCGTGGAATAATACCCCTTTCCCTGTTGTAGGAGGGGTACCTTGATTATCACCTGCTGGGAATACAGCTTGTGAATGGCTTCCAATACCGCCTCCCTGTTGGAGGGAGACGTTGGCAAAGCAGACTTCAGGAACCGGCGAGGGGGAGACGTCTCGAATTCCAATTTGTACCCCTGAGATACTACCTGCAGGATCCAGGGGTCCACTTGCGAGTGAGCCCACTGCGCGCTGAAATTCTTGAGACGGGCCCCCACCGTGCCTGAGTCCGCTTGTAAGGCCCCAGCGTCATGCTGAGGACTTGGCAGAAGCGGGGGAGGGCTTCTGTTCGTGGGAAGAAGCTGTCTGTTGCAGTCTTTTTCCCCTTCCTCTGCCCCGGGGCAGATATGAGTGGCCTTTTGCCCGCTTGCCCTTATGGGGACGAAAGGACTGAGCCTGAAAAGACGGTATCTTTTTCTGCTGCGAGGTGACTTGGGGTAAAAAGGTGGATTTCCCAGCCGTTGCCGTGGCCACCAGGTCCGATAGACCGACCCCAAATAACTCCTCCCCTTTATACGGCAATACTTCCATATGCCGTTTGGAATCCGCATCACCTGACCACTGTCGCGTCCATAACCCTCTTCTGGCAGAAATGGACAGCGCACTTACTCTTGATGCCAGAGTGCAAATATCCCTCTGTGCATCTCGCATATATAGAAATGTATCCTTTAAATGCTCTATAGTCAATAATATACTGTCCCTGTCCAGGGTATCAATATTTTCAGTCAGGGAATCCGACCAAGCCAGCCCCGCACTGCACATCCAGGCTGAGGCGATTGCTGGTCGCAGTATAACACCAGTATGTGTGTATATACTTTTTAGGATATTTTCCAGCTTCCTATCAGCTGGCTCTTTGAGGGCGGCCGTATCAGGAGACGGTAACGCCACTTGTTTTGATAAGCGTGTGAGCGCCTTATCTACCCTAGGGGGTGTTTCCCAACGCGCCCTAACCTCTGGCGGGAAAGGGTATAATGCCAATAATTTTTTAGAAATTAGCAGTTTTTTATCGGGGGAAACCCACGCTTCATCACACACCTCATTTAATTCATCTGATTCAGGAAAAAATAAGAATTTACTTACCGATAATTCTATTTCTCGTAGTCCGTAGTGGATGCTGGGGACTCCGTAAGGACCATGGGGGGGGGGGGGGGATAGCGGCTCCGCAGGAGACTGGGCACAAAAGTAAAGCTTTAGAACTACCTGGTGTGCACTGGCTCCTCCCCCTATGACCCTCCTCCAAGCCTCAGTTAGGATACTGTGCCCGGACGAGCGTACACAATAAGGAAGGATTTTGAATCCCGGGTAAGACTCATACCAGCCACACCAATCACACCGTACAACTCGTGATCTAAACCCAGTTAACAGCATGATAAAAGAGGAGCCTCTAGAAAAGATGGCTCACTACAGCAATAACCCGATTTTTTTGGTAACAATAACTATGTACCAGTATTGCAGACAATCCGCACTTGGGATGGGCGCCCAGCATCCTCTACGGACTACGAGAAATAGAATTATCGGTAAGTAAATTCTTATTTTCTCTAACGTCCTAAGTGGATGCTGGGGACTCCGTAAGGACCATGGGGATTATACCAAAGCTCCCAAACGGGCGGGAGAGTGCGGATGACTCTGCAGCACCAAATGAAAGAACTCCAGGTCCTCCTCAGCCAGGGTATCAATTTTGTAGAATTTTACAAACGTATTTGCTCCTGACCAAGTAGCTGCTCGGCAAAGTTGTAAAGCCGAGACCCCTCGGGCAGCCGCCCAAGATGAGCCCATCTTCCTTGTGGAGTGGGCATTTACAGATTTTTGGCTGTGGCAGGCCTGCCACAGAATGTGCAAGCTGAATTGTACTACAAATCCAACGAGCAATAGTCTGCTTAGAAGCAGGAGCACCCAGCTTGTTGGGTGCATACAGGATAAACAGCGAGTCAGATTTTCTGACTCCAGCCGTCCTGGAAACATATATTTTCAGGGCCCTGATAACGTCTAGCAACTTGGAGTCCTCCAAGTCCCTAGTAGCCGCAGGCACCACAATAGGTTGGTTCAGGTGAAACGCTGAAACCACCTTAGGGAGAAACTGAGGACGAGTCCTCAATTCCGCCCTGTCCGAATGGAAAATCAGATAAGGGCTTTTACAGGATAAAGCCGCCAATTCTGACACGCGCCTGGCCCAGGCCAGGGCCAATATCATGACCACGTTCCATGTGAGATATTTTAACTCCACAGATTTAAGTGGTTCAAACCAATGTAACTTTTGGAACCCAAAAACTACATTGAGATCTCAAGGTGCCACTGGAGGCACAAAAGGAGGCTGTATATGCAGTACCCCTTTTACAACGTCTGAACTTCAGGGACTGAAGCTAGTTCTTTTTGGAAGAAAATTGACAGGGCCGAAATTTGAACCTTAATGGACCCCAATTTCAGGCCCATAGACACTCCTGTTTGCAGGAAATGTAGGAATCGACCCAGTTGAATTTCCTCCGTCAGGCCTTACTAGCCTCGCACCACGCAACATATTTTCGCCAAATGCGGTGATAATGTTTTGCGGTTACATCCTTCCTGGCTTTGATCAGGATAGGGATGACTTCATCCGGAATGCCTTTTTTCCTTCAGGATCCGGCGTTCAACCGCCATGCCGTCAAACGCAGCCGCGGTAAGTCTTGGAACAGACAGGGTCCTTGCTGGAGCAGGTCCCTTCTTAGAGGTAGAGGCCACGGATCCTCCGTGAGCATCTCTTGAAGTTCCGGTTACCAAGTCCTTCTTGGCCAATCCGGAGCCACGAATATAGTGCTTACTCCTCTCCATCTTATCAATCTCAGTACCTTGGGTATGAGAGGCAGATGAGGGAACACATACACTGACTGGTACACCCACGGTGTTACCAGAGCGTCTACAGCTATTGCCTGAGGGTCCCTTGACCTGGCGCAATACCTGTCGAATTTTTCCCAACGGTTTATAATCATGTGGAAGACTTCTGGGTGAAGTCCCCACTCTCCCGGGTGGAGGTCGTGTCTGCTGAGGAAGTCTGCTTCCCAGTTGTCCACTCCCGGAATTGCTGACAGTGCTATCACATGATTTTCCGCCCAGCGAAGAATCCTTGCAGCTTCTGCCATTGCCCTCCTGCTTCTTGTGCCACCCTGTCTGTTTACGTGGGTGACTGCCGTGATGTTGTCGGACTGGATCAACACCGGCTGACCTTGAAGCAGAGGTCTTGCTAAGCTTAGAGCATTGTAAATGGCCCTTAGCTTCAGGATATTTATGTGAAGTGATGTCTCCAGGCTTGACCATAAGCCCTGGAAATTCCTTCCCTGTGTGACTGCTCCCCAGCCTCGCAGGCTGGCATCCGTGGTCACCAGGACCCAGTCCTGAATGCCGAATCTGCGGCCCTCTAGAAGATGAGCACTCTGCAACCAACACAGGAGGGACACCCTTGTTCTTGGTGACAGGGTTATCCGCTGATGCATCTGAAGATGCGACCCGGACCATTTGTCCAGCAGGTCCCACTGGAAAGTTCTTGCGTGGAATCTGCCGAATGGGATTGCTTCGTAGGAAGCCACCATTTTACCCAGAACCCTTGTGCATTGATGCACTGAGACTTGGCTCGGTTTTAGGAGGTTCCTGACTAGCTCGGATAACTCCCTGGCTTTCTCCTCCGGGAGAAACACCTTTTTCTGGACTGTGTCCAGGATCTTCCCTAGGAACAGAAGACGAGTCGTCGGAACCAGCTGCGATTTTGGAATTTTGAGAATCCAATCGTGCTGCCGCAACACTACCTGAGATAGTGCTACACCGACCTCCAACTGTTCCCTGGATCTTACCCTTATCAGGGAATCGTCCAAGTAAGGGATAACTAAAATTCCCTTCCTTCGAAGGAATATCATCATTTCGGCCATTACCTTGGTAAAGACCCGGGGTGCCGTGGACCATCCATACGGCAGCGTCTGAACTGATAGTGACAGTTCTGTACCATAAACCTGAGGTACCCTTGGTGAGAAGGGTAAATTTGGACATGAAGGTAAGCATCCTCGATGTCCCGAGACATCATGTAGTCCCCTTCTTCCAGGTTCGCAATCACTGCTCTGAGTGACTCAATCTTGAATTTGAACCTCTGTATGTAAGTGTTCAAAGATTTTAGATTTAGAATCGGTCTCACCGAGCCGTCCGGCTTCGGTACCACAACAGTGTGGAATAATACCCCGTTCCCTGTTGCAGGAGGGGTACCTTGATTATCACCTGCTGGGAATACAGCTTGTGAATGGCTTCCAAAACTGTCTCCCTGTCAGAAGGAGACATCGGTAAAGCCGACTTTAGGAAACGGCGAGGGGGAGACGTCTCGAATTCCAATTTGTACCCCTGAGATATCACCTGAAGGATCCAGGGGTCTACTTGCGAGTGAGCCCACTGCGCGCTGAAATTCATTGAGACGGGCCCCCCACCGTGCCTGATTCTGCTTGTAAAGCCCCAGCGTCATACTGAGGGCTTGGCAGAGGCGGGAAAGGGTTTCTGTTCCTGGGAACTGGCTGATTTCTGCAGCCTTTTTCCTCTCCTTCTGTCACGGGGCAGAAATGAGGAACCTTTTGCCCGCTTGTCCACGAAAAGACTGCGCCTGATAATACGGCGTCTTCTCATGTTGCTTACAAATGCCGTTTGAAATCCGCATCACCTGACCACTGTCGTGTCCATAACCCTCTACTGGTAGAAATGGACAACGCACTTAGACTTGATGCCAGTCGGCAAATATTCCGCTGTGCATCACGCATATATAGAATTGCATCTTTTAAATGCTCTATAGGCAAAAATATACTGTCCCTATCTAGGGTATCAATATTTTCAGTCAGGGAATCCGACCACGCCAACCCAGCACTGCACATCCAGGCTGAGGCGATTGCTGGTCGCAGTATAACACCAGTATGTGTGTAAATACATTTTAGGATACCCTCCTGCTTTCTATCAGCAGGATCCTTAAGGGCGGCCATCTCAGGAGAGGGTAGAGCCCTTACAAGCGTGTGAGCGCTTTATCCACCCTAGGGGGTGTTTCCCAACGCACCCTAACCTCTGGCGGGAAAGGATATAATGCCAATAAAATTTTAGAAATTATCAGTTGTTATCGGGGGAAACCCACGCATCATCACACACCTCATTTAATTTCTCAGATTCAGGAAAACTACAGGTAGTTTTTCCTCACCGAACATAATACCCCTTTTTGGTGGTACTCGTATTATCAGAAATGTGTAAAACATTTTTCATTGCCTCCATCATGTAACGTGTGGCCCTACTGGAAGTCACATTTGTCTCTTCACCGTCGACACTGGAGTCAGTATCCGTGTCGGCGTCTATATCTGCCATCTGAGGTAACGGGCGCTTTAGAGCCCCTGACGGCCTATGAGACGTCTGGACAGGCACAAGCTGAGTAGCCGGCTGTCTCATGTCAACCACTGTCTTTTATACAGAGCTGACACTGTCACGTATTCCAACAGTTCATCCACTCAGGTGTCGACCCCCTAGGGGGTGACATCACTATTACAGGCAATCTGCTCCGTCTCCACATCATTTTTCTCCTCATACATGTCGACACAAACGTACCGACATACAGCACACACACAGGGAATGCTCTGATAGAGGACAGGACCCCACTAGCCCTTTGGGGAGACAGAGGGAGAGTTTGCCAGCACACACCAGAGCGCTATATATATATATATATATATATATATATATATATATACACAGGGATAACCTTATATAAGTGTTTTTCCCCTTATAGCTGCTGTATCTTTAATACTGCGCGTAATTAGTGCCCCCCCTCTCTTTTTTAACCCTTTCTGTAGTGTAGTGACTGCAGGGGAGAGCCAGGGAGCTTCCCTCCAACGGAGCTGTGAGGGAAAATGGCGCCAGTGTGCTGAGGAGATAGGCTCCGCCCCCTTATCGGCGGCCTTATCTCCCGTTTTTCTATGTATTCTGGCAGGGGTTAAATGCATCCATATAGCCCAGGAGCTATATGTGATGCATTTTTTGCCATCCAAGGTGTTTTTATTGCGTCTCAGGGCGCCCCCCCCCTCAGTGACCGGAGTGTGAAGTGTGCTGAGAGCAATGGCGCACAGCTGCAGTGCTGTGCGCTACCTTGTTGAAGACAGGACGTCTTCTGCCGCCGATTTTCCGGACCTCTTCTGTCTTCTGGCTCTGTAAGGGGGCCGGCGGCGCGGCTCCGGGACCCATCCATGGCTGGGCCTGTGATCGTCCCTCTGGAGCTAATGTCCAGTAGCCTAAGAAGCCCAATCCACTCTGCACGCAGGTGAGTTCGCTTCTTCTCCCCTTAGTCCCTCGATGCAGTGAGCCTGTTGCCAGCATGTCTCACTGAAAATAAAAAACCTAAAACTAAACTTTTCACTAAGCAGCTCAGGAGAGCCACCTAGTGTGCACCCTTCTCGTTCGGGCACAAAATCTTAACTGAGGCTTGGAGGGGGGTCATAGGGGGAGGAGCCAGTGCACACCAGGTAGTTCTAAAGCTTTACTTTTGTGCCCAGTCTCCTGCGGAGCCGCTATCCCCCCCCCCCCCATGGTCCTTACGGAGTCCCCAGCATCCACTTAGGACGTTAGAGAAACTACGGGTAGTTTTTTCACACCTCACATAATACCCTTTTTTGTGGTACTTGTAGTATCAGAAATGTTCAAAACCTCCTTCATTGCCGTGATCATGTAACGTGTGGCCCTACTGGAAAATACGTTTGTTTCCTCACCGTCGACACTGGAGTCAGTGTCCGTGTCGACCATCTGAGGTAACGGGCGCTTTAGAGCCCCTGACGGTGTTTGAGACGCCTGGACAGGTATTAACTGTTTTTCCGGCTGTCTCATGTCGTCAACAGTCTTTTGTAAAGTGCTGACGCTATCACGTAATTCCTTCCATAAGACCATCCAGTCAGGTGTCGACTCCCTAGGGGGTGACATCACTATTACAGGCAATTGCTCCGCCTCCATACCATTTTCCTCCTCATACATGTCGACACAACGTACCGACACACAGCACACACACAGGGAATGCTCTGATAGAGGACAGGACCCCACTAGCCCTTTGGGGAGACAGAGGGAGAGTTTGCCAGCACACACCAGAGCGCTATATATATATATATACACAGGGATAACCTTATATAAGTGTTTTTCCCTTATATAGCTGCTGTATTTATTAATCTGCCAAATTAGTGCCCCCCCTCTCTTGTTTTACCCTGTTTCTGTAGTGCAGGACTGCAGGGGAGAGCCAGGGAGCTTCCCTCCAACGGAGCTGTGAGGGAAAATGGCGCTTGTGTGCTGAGGATAGGCTCCGCCCCCTTCTCGGCGGCCTTTCTCCCGCTTTTTTAAGGAAAAACTGGCAGGGGTTAAATGCATCCATATAGCCCAGGAGCTATATGTGATGTATTTTTAGCCATCTAAGGTGTTTTTATTGCGTCTCAGGGCGCCCCCCCCCCCAGCGCCCTGCACCCTCAGTGACCGGAGTGTGAAGTGTGCTGAGAGCAATGGCGCACAGCTGCGGTGCTGTGCGCTACCTTATTGAAGACAGGACGTCTTCTGCCGCCGATTTTCCGGACCTCTTCTGTCTTCTGGCTCTGTAAGGGGGCCGGCGGCGCGGCTCTGGGACCCATCCATGGCTGGGCCTGTGATCGTCCCTCTGGAGCTAATGTCCAGTGGCCTAAGAAGCCCAATCCACTCTGCACGCAGGTGAGTTCGCTTCTTCTCCCCTTAGTCCCTCAGTGCAGTGAGCCTGTTACCAGCAGGACTCACTGAAAATAAAAAAAAATAAGAATTTACTTACCGATAATTCTATTTCTCATAGTCCGTAGTGGATGCTGGGGACTCCGAAAGGACCATGGGGAATAGCGGCTCCGCAGGAGACTGGGCACAAAGTAAAAGCTTTAGGACTACCTGGTGTGCACTGGCTCCTCCCCCTATGACCCTCCTCCAAGCCTCAGTTAGGATACTGTGCCCGGACGAGCGTACACAATAAGGAAGGATTTTGAATCCCGGGTAAGACTCATACCAGCCACACCAATCACACCGTACAACTTGTGATCTGAATCCAGTTAACAGCATGATAACAGAAGGAGCCTCTGAAAAGATGGCTCACAACAACAATAACCCGATTTTTGTAACAATAACTATGTACAAGTAATGCAGACAATCCGCACTTGGGATGGGCGCCCAGCATCCACTACGGACTATGAGAAAATAAGAATTTACTTACCGATAATTCTATTTCTCGGAGTCCGTAGTGGATGCTGGGGTTCCTGAAAGGACCATGGGGAATAGCGGCTCCGCAGGAGACAGGGCACAAAAGTAAAGCTTTCCGATCAGGTGGTGTGCACTGGCTCCTCCCCCTATGACCCTCCTCCAAGCCAGTTAGATACTGTGCCCGGACGAGCGTACACAATAAGGGAGGAATTTTGAATCCCGGGTAAGACTCATACCAGCCACACCAATCACATCGTACAACTTGTGATCTAAACCCAGTTAACAGTATGATAACAGCGGAGCCTCTGAAAAGATGGCTCACAACAATAATAACCCGATTTTTGTAACTATGTACAAGTATTGCAGATAATCCGCACTTGGGATGGGCGCCCAGCATCCACTACGGACTCCGAGAAATAGAATTATCGGTAAGTAAATTCTTATTTTCTCTATCGTCCTAGTGGATGCTGGGGTTCCTGAAAGGACCATGGGGATTATACCAAAGCTCCCAAACGGGCGGGAGAGTGCGGATGACTCTGCAGCACCGAATGAGAGAACTCCAGGTCCTCCTTAGCCAGGGTATGAAATTTGTAGAATTTAGCAAACGTGTTTGCCCCTGACCAAGTAGCTGCTCGGCAAAGTTGTAAAGCCGAGACCCCTCGGGCAGCCGCCCAAGATGAGCCCACCTTCCTTGTGGAATGGGCATTTACATATTTTGGCTGTGGCAGGCCTGCCACAGAATGTTCAAGCTGAATTGTATTACACATCTAACTAGCAATAGTCTGCTTAGAAGCAAGAGCACCCAGTTTGTTGGGTGCATACAGGATAACAGCAAGTCAGTTTTCCTGACTCCAGCCGTCCTGGAACATATTTTCAGGGCCCTGACAACATCTAGCAACTTGGAGTCCTCCAAGTCCCTAGTAGGTGCAAGGCACCACAATAAGCTGGTTCAGGTGAAACACTGACACCACCTTAGGGAGAGAACTGGGGACGAGTCCGCAGCTCAGCCCTGTCCGAATGGACAAACAGATATGGGCTTTTTTGAGAAAAAACCACCAATTTGACACTCGCCTGGTCCAGGCCAGGGCCAAGAGCATGGTCACTTTTCATGTGAGATGCTTCAAATCCACAGATTTGACTGGTTTTAAACCAATGTGATTTGAGGAATCCCAGAACTACGTTGAGATCCCACAGTGCCACTGGAGGCACAAAAGGGTTTTGTATATGCAATACTCCCTTGACAAACTTCTGGACTTCAGGAACTGAAGCCAATTCTTTTTGGAAGAAAATCGACAGGGCCGAAATTTGAACCTTAATGGACCCCAATTTGAGGCCCATAGACACTCCTGTTTGCAGGAAATGCAGGAAACGACCGAGTTGAAATTTCTTTGTGGGGCCTTCCTGGCCTCACACCACGCAACATATATTCGCCACATGTGGTGATAATGTTGTGCGGTCACCTCCTTTCTGGCTTTGACCAGGGTAGGAATGACCTCTTCCGGAATGCCTTTTTCCCTTAGGATCCGGCTTTCCACCGCCATGCCGACAAACGCAGCTGCGGTAAGTCTTGGAACAGACATGGTACTTGCTGAAGCAAGTCCCTTCTTAGCGGCAGAGGCCATAAGACCTCTGTAAGCATCTCTTGAAGTTCCGGGTACCAAGTCCTTCTTGGCCAATCCGGAGCCATGAGTATAGTTCTTACTCCTCTACGTCTTATAATTCTCAGCACCTTAGGTATGAGAAGCAGAGGAGGGAACACATACACCGACTGGTACACCCACGGTGTTACCAGAACGTCCACAGCTATTGCCTGAGGGTCTCTTGACCTGGCGCAATACCTGTCCCGTTTTGTTCAGACGGGACGCCATCATGTCCACCTTTGGTATTTCCCAACGGTTTACAATCATGTGGAAAAAAACTTCCCGATGAAGTTTCCACTCTCCCGGGTGGAGGCCGTGCCTGCTGAGGAAGTCTGCTTCCCAGTTTCCATTCCCGGGATGAAACACTGCTGACAGTGCTATCACATGATTTTCCGCCCAGCGAAAAGTCCTTGCAGTTTTTGCCATTGCCCTCCTGCTTCTTGTGTCGCCCTGTCTGTTTACGTGGGCGACTGCCGTGATGTTTTTCCCACTGGATCAATACCGGCTGACCTTGAAGCAGAGGTCTTGCTAAGCTTAGAGCATTATAAATTTACCCTTAGCTCCAGTATATTTATGTGGAGAAAAGTCTCCAGACTTGATCACACTCCCTGGAAATTTTTTCCTTGTGTGACTGCTCCCCAGCCTCTCGGGCTGGGCTCCGTGGTCACCAGCATCCAATCCTGAATGCCGAATCTGCGGCCCTCTAGAAGATGAGCACTCTATAACCACCACAGGAGAGACACCCTTGTCCTTGGATATAGGGTTATCCGCTGATGCATCTGAAGATGCGATCCGGACCATTTGTCCAGCAGATCCCACTGAAAAGTTCTTGCGTGAAATCTGCCGAATGGAATTGCTTCGTAGGAAGCCACCATTTTTACCAGGACCCTTGTGCAATGATGCACTGTTTTTAGGAGGTTCCTGACTAGCTCGGATAACTCCCTGGCTTTCTCTTCCGGGAGAAACACCTTTTTCCGGACTGTGTCCAGAATCATCCCTAGGCACAGCAGACATGTCGTCGGGATCAGCTGCGATTTTGGAATATTTAGAATCCACCCGTGCTGTTGTAGCAGTATCCTAGATAGTGCTACTCCGATCTCCAACTGTTCCCTGGACTATGCCCTTATCAGGAGATCGTCCAAGTAAGGGATAATTAAGACGCTTTTTCTTCGAAGAAGAATCATCATTTCGGCCATTACCTTGGTAAAGACCCGGGGTGCCGTGGACAATCCAAACGGCAGCGTCTGAAACTGATAGTGACAGTTCTGCACCACGAACCTGAGGTACCCTTAGTGAGAAGGGCAAATTTGGGACATAGAGGTAAGCATCCCTGATGTCCCGGGACACTATATAGTCCCCTTCTTCCTGGTTCGTTATCACTGCTCTGAGTGACTCCATCTTGATTTGAACCTTTGTAAGTGTTCAAAAAAATTTTTTTAGAATAAGTCTCACCTAGCCTTCTGGCTTCAGTACCACAATATAGTGTGGAATAATACCCCTTTTCTTGTAGTAGGAGGGGTAATGTAATTATCACCTGCTGGGAATACAGCTTGTGAATTTTTTCCCATACTGCCTCCTTGTCGGAGGGAGACCTTGGTAAAGCAGACTTCAGGAGCCTGCGAAGGGGAAACGTCTCGACATTCCAATCTGTACCCCTGGGATACTATTTGTAGGATCCAGGGGTCCTGTACGGTCTCAGCGCCATGCTGAGAACTTGTCAGAAGCGGTGGAACGCTTCTGTTCCTGGGAATGGGCTGCCTGCTGCAGTCTTCTTCCCTTTCCTCTATCCCTGGGCAGATATGATCTTATAGGGACGAAAGGACTGAGGCTGAAAAGACGGTGTCTTTTTCTGCAGAGATGTGACTTAGGGTAAAAACGGTGGATTTTCCAGCAGTTGCCGTGGCCACCAGGTCCGATGGACCGACCCCAAATAACTCCTCTTCCTTTATACGGCAATACACCTTTGTGCCGTTTGGAATCTGCATCACCTGACCACTGTCGTGTCCATAACATCTTCTGGCAGTTATGGACATCGCATTTACTCTTGATGCCAGAGTGCAAATATCCCTCTGTGCATCTCGCATATATAGAAATGCATCCTTTAAATGCTCTATAGTCAATAAAATACTGTCCCTGTCAAGGGTATCAATATTTTTAGTCAGGGAATCCGACCAAGCCACCCCAGCTCTGCACATCCAGGCTGAGGCGATCGCTGGTCGCAGTATAACACCAGTATGTGTGTATATACTTTTTATGATATTTTCCAGCCTCCTGTCAGCTGGTCCTTGAGGACGGCCCTATCTATAGACGGTACCGCCACTTGTTTTGATAAGCGTGTGAGCGCCTTATCCACCCTAAGGGGTGTTTCCCAACGCGCCCTAACTTCTGGCGGGAAAGGGTATACCGCCCATAATTTTCTATCGGGGGGAACCCACGCATCATCACACACTTTATTTAATTTATCTGATTCAGGAAAAACTATGGTAGTTTTTTCACATCCCACATAATACCCTCTTTTGTGGTACTTGTAGTATCAGAAATATGTAACACCTCCTTCATTGCCTTTAACGTGTGGCCCTAATAAGGAATACGTTTGTTTATTCACCGTCGACACTGGATTCAGTGTCCCTGTCTGTGTCTGTGTCGACCGACTAAAGTAAACGGGCGTTTTAAAACCCCTGACGGTGTTTTTGAGACGTCTGGACCGGTACCAATTGTTTGTCGGCCGTCTCATGTCGTCAACCGACCTTGCAGCGTGTTGACATTATCACGTAATTCCCTAAATAAGCCATCCATTCCGGTGTCGACTCCCTAGAGAGTGACATCACCATTACAGGCAATTGCTCCGCCTCCTCACCAACATCGTCCTCCTACATGTCGACACACACGTACCGACACACAGCACACACACAGGGAATGCTCTGATAGAGGACAGGACCCACTAGCCCTTTGGAGAGACAGAGGGAGAGTTTGCCAGCACACACCAAAAACGCTATAATTATATAGGGACAACCTTATATAAGTGTTTTCCCTTATAGCATCTTTTTTATATATTTCTAACGCCAAATTAGTGCCCCCCCTCTCTGTTTTAACCCTGTTTCTGTAGTGCAGTGCAGGGGAGAGCCTGGGAGCCTTCCCTCCAGCCTTTCTGTGAGGGAAAATGGCGCTGTGTGCTGAGGAGATAGGCCCCGCCCCTTTTTCGGCGGCCTCGTCTCCCGCTCTTAACGGATTCTGGCAGGGGTTAAATATCTCCATATAGCCTCCGGAGGCTATATGTGAGGTATTTTTAGCCAAAATAGGTATTCATTTGCCTCCCAGGGCGCCCCCCTCCCAGCGCCCTGCACCCTCAGTGACTGCCGTGTGAAGTGTGCTGAGAGGAAAATGGCGCACAGCTGCAGTGCTGTGCGCTACCTTTAGAAGACTGAGGAGTCTTCTGCCGCCGATTCTGGACCTCTTCTTACTTCAGCATCTGTAAGGGGGCCGGCGGCAAGGCTCCGGTGACCATCCAGGCTGTACCTGTGATCGTCCCTCTGGAGCTGATGTCCAGTAGCCAAGAAGCCAATCCATCCTGCACGCAGGTGAGTTCACTTCTTCTCCCCTAAGTCCCTCGTTGCAGTGATCCTGTTGCCAGCAGGACTCACTGTAAAATAAAAAACCTAAGCTAAACTTTTCTAAGCAGCTCTTTAGGAGAGCCACCTAGATTGCACCCTTCTCGGCCGGGCACAAAAATCTAACTGGCTTGGAGGAGGGTCATAGGGGGAGGAGCCAGTGCACACCACCTGATCGGAAAGCTTTACTTTTGTGCCCTGTCTCCTGCGGAGCCGCTATTCCCCATGCTCCTTTCAGGAACCCCAGCATCCACTAGGACGATAGAGAAATAGAATTATCGGTAAGTAAATTCTTATTTTCTCTAACGTCCTAGTGGATGCTGGGGACTCCGAAAGGACCATGGGGATTATACCAAAGCTCCCAAACGGGCGGGAGAGTGCGGATGACTCTGCAGCACCGAATGAGAGAACTCCAGGTCCTCCTCAGCCAGGGTATCAAATTTGTAGAATTTAGCAAACGTGTTTGCCCCTGACCAAGTAGCTGCTCGGCAAAGTTGTAAAGCCGAGACCCCTCGGGCAGCCGCCCAAGATGAGCCCACTTTCCGTGTGGAATGGGCTTTTACAGATTTTGGCTGTGGCAGGCCTGCCACAGAATGTGCAAGCTGAATTGTACTACAAATCCAACGAGCAATCGTCTGCTTAGAAGCAGGAGCACCCAGCTTGTTGGGTGCATACAGGATAAACAGCGAGTCAGATTTTCTGACTCCAGCCGTCCTGGAAACATATATTTTCAGGGCCCTGACTACGTCCAGCAACTTGGAATCCTCCAAGTCCCTAGTAGCCGCAGGCACCACAATAGGTTGGTTTAAGTGAAATGCTGAAACCACCTTAGGGAGAAATTGAGGACGAATCCTCAATTCTGCCCTGTCCGTATGAAAAATTAGGTAAGGGCTTTTATAGGATAAAGCCGCCAAATCTGATACACGCCTGGCTGAAGCCAGGGCTAACAGCATTACCACTTTCCATGTGAGATATTTCAAGTCCACAGTGGTGAGTGGTTCAAACCAATGTGATTTTAGGAATCCCAACACTACATTGAGATCCCAAGGTGCCACTGGAGGCACAAAAGGAGGCTGTATATGCAGTACTCCCTTGACAAACGTCTGAACTTCAGGAACAGAAGCTAGTTCTTTTTGGAAGAATATCGACAGGGCCGAAATTTGAACCTTAATGGACCCTAATTTGAGGCCCACAGACAGTCCTGTTTGCAGGAAATGCAGGAATCGACCCAGTTGAAATTCCTCCGTAGGGGCCTTCCTGGCCTCGCACCACGCAACATATTTACGCCAAATACGGTGATAATGTTGTACGGTTACATCCTTCCTGGCTTTGATCAGGGTAGGGATGACTGCATCCGGAATGCCTTTTTCCTTCAGGATCCGGCGTTCAACCGCCATGCCGTCAAACGCAGCCGCGGTAAGTCTTGGAACAGACATGGTCCCTGCTGGAGCAGGTCCTGTCTTAGAGGTAGAGGCCACGGGTCTTCCGTGAGCATCTCTTGAATTTCCGGGTACCAAGTCCTTCTTGGCCAATCCGGAGCCACGAGTATAGTCTTTACTCCTCTCCTTCTTATGATTCTCAGTACTTTTGGTATGAGAGGAAGAGGAGGGAACACATACACTGACCGGTACACCCACGGTGTTACCAGAGCGTCCACAGCTATTGCCTGAGGGTCCCTTGACCTGGAGCAATATCTGTCCAGTTTTTTGTTGAGGCGAGACGCCATCATGTCCACCTTTGGTTTTTCCCAACGGTTTACAATCATGTGGAAGACTTCTGGGTGAAGTCCCCACTCCCCCGGGTGAAGATCGTGTCTGCTGAGGAAGTCTGCTTCCCAGTTGTCCACTCCCGGAATGAACACTGCTGACAGTGCTATCACATGATTTTCCGCCCAGCGAAGAATCCTTGCCACTTCCGTCATTGCCCTCCTGCTTCTTGTGCCGCCCTGTCTGTTTACGTGGGCGACTGCCGTGATGTTGTCCGACTGGATCAATACTGGCTGACCCTGAAGCAGAGGCCTTGCCTGACTTAGGGCATTGTAAATGGCCCTTAGTTCCAGGATATTTATGTGAAGTGACGTTTCCATGCTTGACCACAAGCCCTGGAAATTTTTTCCCTGTGTGACTGCTCCCCAGCCTCTCAGGCTGGCATCCGTGGTCACCAGGACCCAATCCTGAATGCCGAATCTGCGGCCCTCTAGGAGATGAGCACTCTGTAACCACCACAGGAGAGACACCCTTGTCCTTGGAGACAGGGTTATCCGCTGATGCATTTGAAGATGCGATCCGGACCATTTGTCTAGCAGATCCAACTGAAAAGTTCTTGCGTGGAATCTGCCGAATGGAATCGCTTCGTAAGAAGCCACCATCTTTCCCAGGACCCTTGTGCACTGATGCACTGACACCTGGCCTGGTCTTAGGAGTTTCCTGACTAGGTCGGATAACTCCCTGGCTTTCTCTTCCGGGAGAAACACCTTTTTCTGTACTGTGTCCAGAATCATCCCTAGGAACAGCAGACGTGTCGTCGGAATCAGCTGCGATTTTGGAATATTTAGAATCCATCCGTGCTGTCGTAGTACTATTTGAGATAGTGCTACTCCGACCTCTAACTGTTCTCTGGACCGTGCCCTTATCAGGAGATCGTCCAAGTAAGGGATAATTAAGACGCCTTTTCTTCGAAGAAGAATCATCATTTCGGCCATTACCTTGGTAAAGACCCGGGGTGCCGTGGACAATCCAAACGGCAGCGTCTGAAACTGATAGTGACAGTTCTGTACCACAAACCTGAGGTACCCTTGGTGAGAAGGGCAAATTGGGACATGGAGGTAAGCATCCTTGATGTCCAGAGACACCATGTAGTCCCCTTCTTCCAGGTTCGCTATCACTGCTCTGAGTGACTCCATCTTGAACTTGAACCTTTTTATGTAAGTGTTCAAGGCTTTCAGATTTAAAATGGGTCTCACCGAGCCGTCCGGCTTCGGTACCACAAACAGCGTGGAGTAATACCCCTTTCCCTGTTGTAGGAGGGGTACCTTGATTATCACTTGCTGGGAATACAGCTTGTGAATGGCTTCCAATACCGCCTCCCTGTCGGGGGTAGACGTTGGTAAAGCAGACTTCAGGAACCGGCGAGGGGAAGACGTCTCGAATTCCAATTTGTACCCCTGAGATACTACCTGCAGGATCCAGGGGTCCACTTGCGAGTGAGCCCACTGCGCGCTGAAATTCTTGAGACGGGCCCCCACCGTGCCTGAGTCCGCTTGTAAGGCCCCAGCGTCATGCTGAGGACTTGGCAGAAGCGGGGGAGGGCTTCTGTTCGTGGGAAGAAGCTGTCTGTTGCAGTCTTTTTCCCCTTCCTCTGCCCCGGGGCAGATATGAGTGGCCTTTTGCCCGCTTGCCCTTATGGGGACGAAAGGACTGAGCCTGAAAAGACGGTATCTTTTTCTGCTGCGAGGTGACTTGGGGTAAAAAGGTGGATTTCCCAGCCGTTGCCGTGGCCACCAGGTCCGATAGACCGCCCCCAAATAACTCCTCCCCTTTATACGGCAATACTTCCATATGCCGTTCGGAATCCGCATCCCCTGACCACTGTCGCGTCCATAATCCTCTTCTGGCAGAAATGGACATCGCACTTACTCTTGATGCCAGAGTGCAAATGTCTCTCTGTGCATCTCGCATATATAGGAATGCATCCTTTAAATGCTCTATAGTCAATAATATATTGTCCCTGTCCAGGGTATCAATATTTTCAGTCAGGGAATCCGACCAAGCCACCCCAGCACTGCACATCCAGGCTGAGGCGATTGCTGGTCGCAGTATAACACCAGTATGAGTGTATATACTTTTAAGGATATTTTTCAGCCTCCTATCTGCTGGCTCCTTAAGGGCGGCCGTTTCTGGAGACGGTAACGCCACTTGTTTTGATAAGCGTGTGAGCGCCTTATCCACCCTAGGGGGTGTTTCCCAACGAGCCCTAACCTCTGGTGGGAAGGGATATAGTGCCAATAAATTTTTTAGAAATTAGCAGTTTTTTGTCGGGGGTAACCCACGCTTCATCACACACTTCATTCAATTAATCTGATTCAGGAAAAACTACGGGTAGTTTTTTCACACCCCACATAATACCCCTTTTTGTGGTACTTGCAGTATCAGAGATGTGCAAAACCTCCTTCATTGCCGTGATCATGTAACGTGTGGCCCTACTGGAAAATACGTTTGTTTCTTCACCGTCGACACTGGAGTCAGTGTCTGGGTCCGTGTCGACCCACTGAGGTAACGGGCGTTTAATAGCCCCTGACGGTGTTTGAGACGCCTGGACAGGCACTAACTGAGCTGCCGGCTGTCTCATGTCGTCAACAGTTTTCTGTAACGTGCCGACACTGTCACTTAATTCCTTAATTACGGCCATCCATTCAGGTGTCGACTCCCTAGGGGGTGACATCACCATTATAGGCAATTGCTCCGCCTCCACATCATTTTCCTCCTCATACATGTCGACACACACATACCGACACCCAGCACACACACAGGGAATGCTCTGATAGAGGACAGGACCCACTTAGCCCCTTGGGGAGACAGAGGGAGAGTTTGCCAGCACACACCAGAGCGCTATATATGTATAGGGACAACCTTACAATAAGTGTCTATCCCTTATAGCTGCTTATATCTGTTATTTTGCCAAATAAGTGCCCCCCTCTCTTTTTTACCGTTTCTGTAGTTGCAGGATGCAGGGGAGATTCTGGGAGCCTTCCTACCAGCGGAGCTGTGTGGGAAAAATGGCGCTGTGTGCTGAGGAGATAGGCCCCGCCCCCTTCACGGCGGGCTCTTCTCCCGCTTTTTTCTGGAAAACTGGCAGGGGTTAAATACATCCATATAGCCCAGGAGCTATATGTGATGTATTTTTTGCCAAATAAGGTAAATTCATTGCTTCCCAGGGCGCCCCCCCCCAGCGCCCTGCACCCTCAGTGACCGAAGTGTGCTGAGAGCAATGGCGCACAGCTGCAGTGCTGTACCTTATGAAGACAGGAAAGTCTTCTGCCGCCGATTTATGGACCTCTTCTTGCTTCAGCATCTGTAAGGGGGCCGGCGGCGCGGCTCCGGGACCCATCCATGGCTGGGCCTGTGATCGTCCCTCTGGAGCTAATGTCCAGTAGCCTAAGAAGCCCAATCCACTCTGCACGCAGGTGAGTTCGCTTCTTCTCCCCTTAGTCCCTCGATGCAGTGAGCCTGTTGCCAGCAGGTCTCACTGAAAATAAAAAACCTATTTAAACTTTTACTCTAAGCAGCTCAGGAGAGCCACCTAGATTGCACCCTTCTCGTTCGGGCACAAAATCTTAACTGAGGCTTGGAGGAGGGTCATAGGGGGAGGAGCCAGTGCACACCAGCTAGTCCTAAAGCTTTTACTTTGTGCCCAGTCTCCTGCGGAGCCGCTATTCCCCATGGTCCTTTCGGAGTCCCCAGCATCCACTAGGACGTTAGAGAAACCTAATTTAAACTTTTACTCTAAGCAGCTCAGGAGAGCCACCTAGTATGCACCCTTCTCGTTCGGGCACAAAAATCTAACTGAGGCTTGGAGGAGGGTCATAGGGGGAGGAGCCAGTGCACACCAGGTAGTCCTAAAGCTTTTACTTTTGTGCCCAGTCTCCTGCGGAGCCGCTATTCCCCATGGTCCTTACGGAGTTCCCAGCATCCACTAGGACGTCAGAGAAAAAACGAATACCCGGACCAGGCGGACTGAAAGGGGTCCCATGTTTACACATGGGACCCCTTTCCCCGAATGCAGAGACCCCCCGTGACTCCTGTCACAGAAAGGTCCCTTCAGCCAATCAGGAAGCGCCACTTCGTGACACTCACCTGATTGGCTCTGCGCGTCTGAGCTCAGACGCGCATTGCACAGCCCCCTCCATTAGTTTCAATGGTGGGAACTTTGCGGTCAGCTTTTCGGTGGGGTTACCCGCGGTCAGCCGCTGACCGCAAAGTTCCCACCATTGAAACTAATGGAGGGGGCTGTGCAATGCGCGTCTGAGCTCAGACGCGCAGAGCCAATCAGGTGAGTGCCACGAAGTGGCACTTCCTGATTGGCTGAAGGGACCTTTCTGTGACAGGAGTCACGGGGGGTCTTTGCATTCGGGGAAAGGGGTCCCATGTGTAAACATGGGACCCCTTTCAGTCCGCCTGGGTCGGGTTAATGCGGTTTGTTTTTTTGCCAAGTACGTGGATTATAATAAAAGACCAGGACACTGGATCAGGTGAGTATAATTTTATTCACAGGTACCCCAGATCGTCGGCGACATTGGAGACATGGCAGTCGGCGGGTCAACATAGGTAAGTATGTATGTGTCGGCATGTATGAAATAAACTTTTACTTTCACAGTGTGTGTATCCTGGTTTTATTTGGGTATTTTTTTTCCAGTAGAACTACAGGTACCAGCGGGCCAGTTTTTCCACCCGCATGCTGGTACTTGTAGTTCTCCAAGTACCAGCTTGCGGGGGGGGGGGGGGGGGGGGGGGCTTGCTGGGACTTGTAGTTCTTCTGAAAAAAAAAATAAGATTTTACTCACCGGTAAATCTATTTCTCGTAGGATTAGCGGCTCCGCAGGAGTCTGGGCACAACTAAAGAAAGCTTTAGGACTACCTGGTGTGCACTGGCTCCTCCCACTAAGACCCTCCTCCAGACCTCAGTTAGGATACTGTGCCCGGAAGAGCTGACACAAATAGGAAGGATTTTGAATCCCAGGTAAGACTCATACCAGCCACACCAATCACACCGTATAACTCGTGATACTATACCCAGTTAACAGTATGAAATATAACTGAGCCTCTCAACAGATGGCTCAACAATAACCCTTTAGTTAGGCAATAACTATAAACAAGTATTGCAGACAATCCGCACTTGGGATGGGCACCCAGCATCCACTACGGACTACGAGAAATAGATTTACCGGTGAGTAAAATCTTATTTTCTCTGACGTCCTAAGTGGATGCTGGGACTCCATAAGGACCATGGGGATTATACCAAAGCTCCCAAACGGGCGGGAGAGTGCGGATGACTCTGCAGCACCGAATGAGCAAACTCTAGGTCCTCCTCAGCCGGGGTATCAAACTTGTAGACTGTTGCAAAAATGTTTGAACCCGACCAAGTAACAGCTCGGCAAAGTTGTAAAGCCGAGACCCCTCGGACAGCCGCCCAAGCAGAGCCCACTTTCCTCGTGGAATGGGCTTTTACAGATTTAGGGTGCGGCAGTCCAGCCGCAGCATGTGCAAGTTGAATCGTGCTACAGATCCAGCGAGCAATAGTCTGCTTAGAAGCAGGAGCACCCAGCTTGTTGGGTGCATACAGGATAAATAGCGAGTCAGTTTTCCTGACTCCAGCCGTCCTGGAAACAATAAGATTTTACTTACCGATAAATCTATTTCTCGTAGTCCGTAGTGGATGCTGGGGACTCCGTCAGGACCATGGGGACTAGCGGCTCCGCAGGAGACAGGGCACAAAAATAAAGCTTTAGGATCAGGTGGTGTGCACTGGCTCCTCCCCCTATGACCCTCCTCCAAGCCTCAGTTAGGATACTGTGCCCGGACGAGCGTACACAATAAGGAAGGATTTTGAATCCCGGGTAAGACTCAAACCAGCCACACCAATCACACCGTACAACTTGTGATCTGGACCCAGTTAACAGTATGACAAACGTAGGAGCCTCTGAACAGACGGCTCACAACAATAACAACCCGATTTTTTGTAACAATAACTATGTACAAGTATTGCAGACAATCCGCACTTGGGATGGGCGCCCAGCATCCACTACGGACTACGAGAAATAGATTTATCGGTAAGTAAAATCTTATTTTCTCTGACGTCCTAGTGGATGCTGGGGACTCCGTCAGGACCATGGGGATTATACCAAAGCTCCCAAACGGGCGGGAGAGTGCGGATGACTCTGCAGCACCGAATGCGAGAACTCCTGGTCCTCTTTAGCCAGGGTATCAAATTTGTAGAATTTTACAAACGTGTTCTCCCCCGACCACGTAGCTGCTCGGCAGAGTTGTAATGCCGAGACCCCTCAGGCAGCCGCCCAGGATGAGCCCACCTTCCTTGTGGAATGGGCCTTGATAGATTTAGGCTGTGGCAGGCCTGCCACAGAATGTGCAAGTTGAATTGTGCTACAAATCCAACGAGCAATCGTCTGCTTAGAAGCAGGAGCACCCAGCTTGTTGGGTGCATACAGTATAAACAGCGAGTCAGATTTTCTGACTCCAGCCGTCCTTGAAATATATATTTTCAATGCCCTGACAACGTCCAGCAACTTGGAATCCTCCAAATCGCTAGTAGCCGCAGGCACCACAATAGGCTGGTTCAGGTGAAACGCTGACACCACCTTAGGCAGAAAATGAGGACGCGTCCGCAGTTCTGCCCTGTCCGAATGGAAAATCAGATATGGGCTTTTATACGATAAAGCCGCCAATTCTGACACTCTCCTGGCTGAAGCCAGGGCCAGTAGCATGGTTACTTTCCATGTAAGATATTTCAAATCCACCGATTTGAGTGGCTCAAACCAATGGGATTTGAGAAAATCCAAAACTACATTAAGGTCCCACGGAGCCACTGGGGGCTGTATATGTAGTACTCCTTTTACAAAAGTCTGGACTTCAGGAACTGAAGCCAATTCTTTCTGGAAGAAAATTGACAGGGCCGAAATTTGAACCTTAATGGACCCCAATTTGAGGCCCATAGACAATCCTGTTTGCAGGAAATGTAGGAATCGACCCAATTGAAATTCCTCCGTGGGGGCCTTCCTGGCCTCACACCACGCAACATATTTTCTCCAAATGCGGTGATAATGTTGTGCAGTCACCTCCTTCCTGGCTTTTACCAGTGTAGGAATGACCTCTTCCGGAATGCCTTTTTCCCTTAGAATTCGGCGTTCAACCGCCATGCCGTCAAACGCAGCCGCGGTAAGTCTTGGAATAGACACGGTCCCTGCTGAAGCAGGTCCCGTCTTAGAGGTAGAGGCCACGGATCTTCCGTGAGCATCTCCTGAAGTTCCGGGTACCAAGTTCTTCTTGGCCAATCCGGAGCCACGAGTATCGTTCTTACTCCCCTTTGCCGTATAATTCTCAGTACTTTTGGTATGAGAGGCAGAGGAGGAAACACATACACTGACTGGAACACCCACGGTGTTACCAGAGCGTCCACAGCTATTGCCAGAGGGTCTCTTGACCTGGCGCAATACCTGTCCAGTTTTTTGTTGAGGCGAGACGCCATGATGTCCACCTTTGGTTTTTCCCAACGGTTCACAATCATGTGGAAAACTTCTGGATGAAGTCCCCACTCTCCCGGGTGTAGATCGTGTCTGCTGAGGAAGTCTGCTTCCCAGTTGTCCACTCCCGGAATGAACACTGCTGACAGTGCTATCACATGATCTTCCGCCCAGCGAAGAATCCTTGCAGCTTCTGCCATTGCTCTCCTGCTTCTTGTGCCGCCCTGTCTGTTTACGTGGGCGACTGCCGTGATGTTGTCCGACTGGATCAACACCGGCTGACCCTGAAGCAGGGGTTTTGCCAGGCTTAGAGCATTGTAAATCGCTCTTAGCTCCAGTATATTTATGTGAAGAGACATCTCCAGGCTTGACCATACTCCCTGGAAGTTTCTTCCCTGTGTGACCGCTCCCCAGCCTCTCAGACTGGCATCCGTGGTCACCAGGACCCAGTCCTGTATGCCGAATCTGCGGCCCTCTAACAGATGAGCACTTTGCAACCACCACAGAAGAGACACTCTTGTCCGTGGCGATAAGGTTATCCGCTGATGCATCTGCAGATGTGATCCGGACCATTTGTCCAGCAGATCCCACTGAAAAGTTCTTGCGTGGAATCTGCCGAATGGAATCGCTTCGTAAGAAGCCACCATCTTTCCCAGGACTCTTGTGCATTGATGCACAGACACTTTCCCTGGTTTTAGGAGGTTCCTGACAAGTTCGGATAACTCCCTGGCTTTCTCCTCCGGAAGAAACACCTTTTTCTGAACCGTGTCCAGAATCATTCCCAGGAACAGCAGACGTGTCGTCGGGGTCAATTGAGATTTTGGAAAATTCAGAATCCACCCGTGCTGTTGCAGCACTACTTGGGTTAGTGCTACTACGTCCCCCAGCTGTTCCCTGGACCTTGCCCTTATCAGGAGATCGTCCAAGTAAGGGATAATTAATACGCCTTTTCTTCGCAGAAGAAACATCATTTCGGCCATTACCTTGGTAAAGACCCGAGGTGCCGTGGACAATCCAAACGGCAGCGTCTGAAACTGATAATGACAGTTTTGCACCACGAACCTGAGGTACCCTTGATGTGAAGGGCAAATTGGGACATGCAGGTAAGCATCCTTGATGTCCAGGGACACCATAAAGTCCCCTTCTTCCAGATTCGCTATCACTGCTCTGAGTGACTCCATCTTGAACTTGAATTTTTGTATGTACAGGTTCAAAGATTTCAGATTTAGAATAGGTCTTACCGAGCCGTCCGGCTTCGGTACCACAAATAGTGTGGAATAATACCCCTTTCCCTGTTGTAGGAGGGGTACCTTGACTATCACCTGCTGAGAATACAGCTTGTGAATGGCTTCCAATACCGTCGCCCTGTCTGAGGGAGACGTTGGCAGAGCAGACTTTAGGAACCGGCGAGGGGGAGACTTCTCGAATTCTTACCTGTAACCCTGAGATACTATCTGCAGGATCCAGGGGTCCACCTGTGAGTGAGCCCACTGTGCACTGAAATTCTTGAGTCGACCCCCCACCGCCCCTGAGTCCGCTTGTAAAGCCCCAACGTCATGCTGAGGGCTTTGCAGAAGCCGGGGGGGGCTTCTGCTCCTGGGAAGAAGCTGCTTGGTGCACTCTCTTACCCTTTCCTTTGCCTCGGGGCAAATATGACTGTCCTTTCGCCCGCTTGTTCCTATAGGAACGAAAGGACTGCGGCTGAAAAGACGGTGTCTTTTTCTGATGGGAGGGGACCTGAGGTAAAAATAAGATTTTACTTACCGATAAATCTATTTCTCATAGTCCGTAGTGGATGCTGGGACTCCGTAAGGACCATGGGGAATAGCGGCTCCGCAGGAGACAGGGCACAAGAATAAAAGCTTTAGGATCAGGTGGTGTGCACTGGCTCCTCCCCCTATGACCCTCCTCCAAGCCTCAGTTAGGATACTGTGCCCGGACGAGCGTACATAATAAGGAAGGATATTGAATCCCGGGTAAGACTCATACCAGCCACACCAATCACACCGTACAACTCGTGATCTGAACCCAGTTAACAGTATGAAAACAACGAAGGAGCCTCTGAAAAGATGGCTCACAACAACAATAACCCGATTTTGTTAACAATAACTATGTACAAGTATTGCAGACAATCCGCACTTGGGATGGGCGCCCAGCATCCACTACGGACTATGAGAAATAGATTTATCGGTAAGTAAAATCTTATTTTCTCTGACGTCCTAGTGGATGCTGGGACTCCGTAAGGACCATGGGGATTATACCAAAGCTCCCAAACGGGCGGGAGAGTGCGGATGACTCTGCAGCACCGAATGAGAGAACTCCAGGTCCTCCTCAGCCAGGGTATCAAATTTGTAGAATTTAGCAAACGTGTTTGCCCCTGACCAAGTAGCTGCTCGGCAAAGTTGTAAAGCCGAGACCCCTCGGGCAGCCGCCCAAGATGAGCCCACTTTCCTTGTGGAATGGGCTTTTACAGATTTAGGCTGTGGCAGGCCTGCCACAGAATGTGCAAGTTTAATTGTACTACAAATCCAACGAGCAATAGTCTGCTTAGAAGCAGGAGCACCCAGCTTGTTGGGTGCATACAGGATAAACAGCGAGTCAGACTTTCTGACTCCAGCCGTCCTGGAAACATATATTTTCAGGGCCCTGACAACGTCAAGTAACTTGGAGTCCTCCAAGTCCCTAGTAGCCGCAGGCACCACAATAGGTTAGTTCATGTGAAAAGCAGAAACCACCTTAGGGAGAAATTGAGGACGAGTCCTCAATTCTGCCCTGTCAGAATGAAAAATTAAGTAAGGGCTTTTATATGATAAAGCCGCCAATTCTGACACACGCCTGGCTGAAGCCAGGGCTAACAGCATCGTCACCTTCCATGTGAGATATTTTAAGTCCACAGTGGTGAGTGGTTCAAACCAATGTGACTTAAGGAACCTCAAAACAACATTGAGATCCCAAGGTGCCACTGGAGGCACAAAAGGAGGTTGTATATGCAGTACCCCTTTTACAAATGTCTGAACTTCAGGTACTGAAGCCAGTTCTTTCTGGAAGAAAATCGACAGGGCCGAAATTTGAACCTTAATGGACCCTAATTTTAGGCCCATAGACAGTCCTGTTTGTAGGAAATGGAGGAAACGACCCAGTTGAAATTCCTCTGTAGGGGCCTTCCTGGCCTCACACCACGCAACATATTTTCGCCAAATGCGGTGATAATGTTTTGCGGTTACATCCTTCCTGGCGTTCAACCGCCATGCCGTCAAACGCAGCCGCGGTAAGTCTTGGAACAGACAAGGCCCCTGCTGGAGCAGGTCCTTTCTTAGAGGTAGAGGCCACGGGTCTTCCGTGAGCATCTCCTGAAGTTCCGGGTACCAAGTCCTTCTTGGCCAATCCGGAACCACGAGTATCGTTCTTACTCCTCCCCTTCGTATGATTCTCAGTACTTTTGGTATGAGAGGCAGAGGAGGGAACACATACACTGACTGGTACACTCACGGTGTCACCAGAGCGTCCACCGCTATTGCCTGAGGGTCCCTTGACCTGGCGCAATATCTGTCTAATTTTTTGTTTAGACGTGACGCCATCATGTCCACCTTTGGTTTTTCCCAACGGTTTACAATCAGGTGGAAGACTTCTGGGTGAAGTCCCCACTCTCCCGGGTGAAGGTCGTGTCTGCTGAGGAAGTCTGCTTCCCAGTTGTCCACTCCCGGAATGAACACTGCTGACAGAGCTATCACATGATTTTCCGCCCAGCGAAGAATCCTTGCAGCCTCTGCCATTGCCCTCCTGCTTCTCGTGCCGCCCTGTCTGTTTACGTGGGCGACTGACGTGATGTTGTCCGATTGGATCAATACCGCCTGACCCTGAAGCAGGGGTTTCGCTTGACTCAGGGCATTGTAAATGGCCCGTAGTTCCAGAATGTTTATATGAAGAGATGTTTCCATGCTTGACCACAAGTCCTGGAAGTTTTTTCCCTGTGTGACTGCTCCCCAGCCTCTCAGGCTTGCATCCGTGGTCACCAGGATCCAATCCTGAATGCCGAATCTGCGGCCCTCTAGAAGATGAGCACTCTGCAACCACCACAGGAGAGACACCCTTGTCTTTGGTGACAGGGTTATCCGCTGCTGCATCTGAAGATGCGAACCGGACCATTTGTCCAGTAGATCCCACTGAAACGTTCTTGCATGGAATCTTCCGAATGGAATTGCTTCGTAAGAAGCCACCATTTTTCCCAGGACCCTCGTGCACTGATGCACAGACACCTGGGCTGTTTTAGGAGGTTCCTGACTAGCTCGGATAACTCCTTGGCCTTCTCCTCCGGGAGAAAAACCTTCTTCTGGACTGTGTCCAGAATCATTCCTAGGAACAGAAGACGTGTCGTTGGAATCAGCTGCGATTTTGGAATATTTAGGATCCACCCGTGCTGACGTAACACTATCTGAGATAGTGCTACTCCGACTTCTAACTGTTCCCTGGACCTTGCCCTTATCAGGAGATCGTCCAAGTAAGGGATAATTAATACGCCTTTTCTTCGAAGAAGAATCATCATTTCGGCCATTACCTTGGTAAAGACCCGAGGTGCCGTGGACAACCCAAACGGCAGCGTCTGAAACTGATAATGACAGTCTTGTACTACAAACCTGAGATACCCTTGGTGAGAAGGGTAGATTGGGACGTGGAGATAAGCATCTTTGATGTCCAGAGACACCATATAGTCCCCTTCTTCCAGGTTCGCTATCACCGCTCTGAGTGATTCCATCTTGAATTTGAACCTTTTTATGTAAGTGTTCAAGGATTTCAGATTTAAAATTGGTCTCACCGAGCCGTCCGGCTTCGGTACCACAAACAGCGTGGAATAATACCCCTTTCCTTGTTGTAGGAGGGGTACCTTGATTATCACCTGCTGGGAATACAGCTTGTGAATGGCTTCCAGAACTGCCTCCCTGTCGGAGGGAGACTTTGGCAGAGCAGACTTCAGGAACCGGCGAGGGGGAAACGCCTCGAATTCCAGTTTGTACCCCTGCGATACTACCTGTAGAATCCAGGGATCCACTTGCGAGTGAGCCCACTGCGCGTTGAAATTCTTGAGACGGGCCCCCACCAAGCCTGAGTCTGCTTGTAAAGCCCCAGCGTCATGCTGAAGACTTGGCAGAAGCAGGGGAAGGCTTCTGATCCTGGGAAGCGGCTGCATGGTGCAGTCTTTTTCCCCTTCCTCTGCCCCGGGGCAGAAAGGAATGGCCTTTTGCTCGCTTGTATTTATGGGAACGAAAGGACTGAGTTTGAAAAGACGGTGTCTTTTTCTGTTGATGTGAAGTGACCTGGGGTAAGAAGGTGGACTTTCCAGCCGTTGCCGTGGCCACCAGGTCCGAAAGACCAGCCCCAAATAACTCCTCCCCTTTATACGGCAATACTTCCATATGTCGTTTGGAATCCGCATCCCCTGACCACTGACGCGTCCATAACGTTCTTCTGGCAGAGATGGACATAGCACTTACTCTTGATGCCAGGGTGCAAATATCCCTCTGTGCATCACGCATATATAGTAATGCATCCTTCAAATGCTCTATAGTTAACAATATATTGTCCCTATCCAGGGTATCAATATTTTCAGTCAGGGAATCCGACCACACGACTCCAGCACTGCACATCCAGGCTGAAGCGATTGCTGGTCGCAGTATAACACCAGTATGTGTGTATATACTTTTTAGGATATTTTCCAGCCTTCTATCAGCTGGTTCTTTGAGGGTGGCCGTATCAGGAGACGGTAACGCTACTTGTTTAGATAAACGTGTGAGCGCCTTATCTACCTTAGGGGGTGTTTCCCAACGTGTCCTAACCTCTGATGGGAAAGGATATAGTGCCAATAATTTATTAGAAATTAGCAGTTTTTTGTCGGGAGAAACCCACGCTTTATCACATACCTCATTCAATTCATCTGACTCAGGAAAAAATAAGATTTTACTTACCGATAAATCTATTTCTCGGAGTCCGTAGTGGATGCTGGGGTTCCTGAAAGGACCATGGGGAATAGCGGCTCCGCAGGAGACAGGGCACAAAAAGTAAAGCTTTTTCAGATCAGGTGGTGTGCACTGGCTCCTCCCCCTATGACCCTCCTCCAGACTCCAGTTAGGTACTGTGCCCGGACGAGCGTACACAATAAGGGAGGATTTTGAATCCCGGGTAAGACTCATACCAGCCACACCAATCACACCGTACAACCTGTGATCTAAACCCAGTTAACAGTATGATAACAGCGGAGCCTCTGAAAGATGGCTTCCTTCAACAATAACCCGAATTAGTTAACAATAACTATGTACAATTTATGCAGATAATCCGCACTTGGGATGGGCGCCCAGCATCCACTACGGACTCCGAGAAATAGATTTATCGGTAAGTAAAATCTTATTTTCTCTATCGTCCTAGTGGATGCTGGGGTTCCTGAAAGGACCATGGGGATTATACCAAAGCTCCCAAACGGGCGGGAGAGTGCGGATGACTCTGCAGCACCGAATGAGAGAACTCCAGGTCCTCCTTAGCCAGAGTATCAAATTTGTAAAATTTTACAAACGTGTTCTCCCCTGACCACGTAGCTGCTCGGCAAAGTTGTAATGCCGAGACCCCTCGGGCAGCCGCCCAAGATGAGCCCACCTTCCTTGTGGAGTGGGCCTTTACAGATTTAGGCTGTGGCAGGCCTGCCACAGAATGTGCAAGTTGGATTGTGCTACAGATCCAACGAGCAATCGTCTGCTTAGACGCAGGAGCACCCATCTTGTTGGGTGCATACAATATAAACAACGAGTCAGATTTTCTGACTCCAGCTGTCCTTGCAATATATATTTTTAATGCTCTGACAACGTCCAGTAACTTGGAGTCCTCCAAGTCACTTGTAGCCGCAGGCACTACAATAGGCTGGTTCAGATGAAATGCTGACACCACCTTAGGGAGAAAATGCGGACGAGTCCGCAGTTCTGCCCTGTCCGAATGGAAAATCAGATATGGGCTTTTATAAGATAAAGCTGCCAATTCTGATACTCTCCTGGCAGAAGCCAGGGCTAGAAGCATGGTCACTTTCCAAGTGAGATATTTCAAATCCACCTTATTTAGTGGTTCAAACCAATGAGATTTTAGAAAGTCCAAAACCACATTGAGATCCCACGGTGCCACTGGAGGCACCACAGGAGGCTGTATATGCAGCACTCCCTTAACAAAGGTCTGGACTTCAGGGACTGAAGCCAATTCTTTTTGAAAGAAAATCAACAGGGCCGAAATTTGAACCTTAATAGATCCCAATTTGAGACCCATAGACAATCCTGATTGCAGGAAATGTAGGAATCGACCCAGTTGAAATTCCTCCGTCGGAGCACTCCGATCTTCGCACCACGCAACATATTTTCGCCAAATTCGGTGATAATGTTGCACGGTTACTTCCTTCCTTGCTTTAATCAAAGTAGGAATGACTTCTTCCGGCATGCCTTTTTCCTTTAGGATCCGGCGTTCAACCGCCATGCCGTCAAACGCAGCCGCGGTAAGTCTTGAAACAGACAGGGACCCTGCTGAAGCAAGTCCCTCCTTAGAGGTAGAGGCCACGGATCTTCCGTGATCATCTCTTGAAGTTCCGGGTACCAAGTCCTTCTTGGCCAATCCGGAACCACTAGTATCGTTCTTACGCCTCTTTGCCGTATAATTCTCAATACTTTTGGTATGAGAGGCAGAGGAGGAAACACATACACCGACTGGTACACCCAAGGCGTTACCAGCGCGTCCACAGCTATTGCCTGCGGATCTCTTGACCTGGCGCAATACCTGTCCAGTTTTTTGTTGAGGCGAGACGCCATCATGTCCACCATTGGTCTTTCCCAACGGGTTACCAGCATGTGGAAGACTTCTGGATGAAGTCCCCACTCTCCCGGGTGAAGATCGTGTCTGCTGAGGAAGTCTGCTTCCCAGTTGTCCACTCCCGGGATGAACACTGCCGACAGTGCCATCACATGATTCTCTGCCCAGCGAAGAATCCTTGCAGCTTCTGCCATTGCACTCCTGCTTCTTGTGCCGCCCTGTCTGTTCACATGGGCGACTGCCGTGATGTTGTCCGACTGGATCAACACCGGTTTTCCCTGAAGCAGAGGTTCTGCCTGGCTTAGAGCATTGTATATTGCTCTTAGTTCCAGAATGTTTATGTGAAGAGACGTTTCCAGGCTCGTCCATACTCCCTGGAAGTTTCTTCCTTGTGTGACTGCTCCCCAGCCTCTCAGGCTGGCGTCCGTGGTCACCAGGATCCAATCCTGTATGCCGAATCTGCGGCCCTCCAATAGATGAGGACTCTGCAACCACCACAGAAGAGACACCCTTGTCCTTGGAGACAGGGTTATCCGTAGGTGCATCTGAAGATGCGACCCTGACCATTTGTCCAACAGATCCCTTTGGAAAATTCTTGCGTGGAATCTGCCGAATGGAATTGCTTCGTAAGAAGCCACCATTATTCCCAGGACTCTTGTGCATTGATGTACAGACACCTTTCCTGGTTTTAGGAGGTTCCTGACAAGGTCGGATAACTCCTTGGCTTTTTCCTCCGGGAGAAAAACCTTTTTCTGAACCGTGTCCAGAATCATCCCTAGGAACAGCAGACGAGTTGTCGGCATTAACTGGGATTTTGGAATATTCAGAATCCACCCGTGCTGTTTTAGCACTTCTTGAGACAGTGCTAATCCCATCTCTAGCTGTTCTCTGGACCTCGCCCTTATTAGGAGATCGTCCAAGTATGGGATAATTAATATGCCTTTTCTTCGAAGAAGAATCATCATCTCGGCCATTACCTTTGTAAAGATCCGAGGTGCCGTGGACAATCCGAACGGCAGCGTCTGAAACTGATAGTGACAGTTTTGTACAACGAACCTGAGGTACCCCTGGTGTGAGGGGTAAATTGGAACGTGGAGATACGCATCCTTGATGTCCAAGGATACCATAAAGTCCCCCTCTTCCAGGTTCGCTATCACTGCTCTGAGTGACTCCATCTTGAACTTGAACTTCTTTATGTACAGGTTCAAGGACTTCAGATTTAGAATAGGCCTTACCGAGCCATCCGGCTTCGGTACCACAAAAAGAGTGGAATAATACCCCTTCCCTTGTTGTAGAAGAGGTACCTTGACTATCACCTGCTGAGAGTACAGCTTGTGAATGGCTTCCAAAACCGTCTCCCTTTCGGAGGGGGACGTTGGTAAAGCAGACTTCAGGAAACGGCGAGGTGGATCTGTCTCTAATTCCAACCTGTACCCTTGAGATATTATCTGCAGGATCCAGGGATCTACCTGCGAGTGAGCCCACTGCGCGCTGTAATTTTTGAGACGACCGCCCACCGTCCCCGAGTCCGCTTGAGAAGCCCCAGCGTCATGCTGAGGCTTTTGTAGAAGCCGGGGAGGGCTTCTGTTCCTGGGAAGGAGCTGCGTGTTGCTGTCTCTTCCCTCGACCTCTGCCTCGTGGCAGATATGAATAGCCCTTTGCTCTCTTATTTTTAAAGGAACGAAAGGGCTGCGGTTGAAAAGTCGGTGCCTTTTTCTGTTGGGGAGTGACTTGAGGTAGAAAGGTGGATTTCCCGGCTGTAGCCGTGGCCACCAAATCTGATAGACCGACTCCAAATAACTCCTCCCCTTTATACGGCAAAACTTCCATATGCCGTTTTGAATCCGCATCGCCCGTCCACTGTCGCGTCCATAAAGCTCTTCTGGCCGAAATGGACATAGCACTTACCCGTGATGCCAGTGTGCAGATATCCCTCTGTGCATCACGCATATAAAGAAATGCATCCTTTATTTGTTCTAACGACAGTAAAATATTGTCCCTGTCCAGGGTATCAATATTTTCAATCAGGGACTCTGACCAAACTACCCCAGCACTGCCCATCCAGGCAGTCGCTACAGCTGGTCGTAGTATAACACCTGCATGTGTGTATATACTTTTTTGGACATTTTCCATCCGCCTATCTGATGGATCTTTAAGTGCGGCCGTCTCAGGAGAGGGTAACGCCACTTGTTTAGATAAGCGTGTTAGCGCCTTGTCCACCCTAGGAGGTGTTTCCCAGCGCTCCCTAACCTCTGGCGGGAAAGGGTATAATGCCAATAATTTCTTTGAAATTATCAGCTTTTTATCAGGGGCAACCCACGCTTCATTACACACGTCATTTACTTCTTCTGATTCAGGAAAAACTATAGGTAGTTTTTTCATACCCCACATAATACCCTGTTTAGTGGTACCTGTAGTATCAGCTAAATGTAACGCCTCCTTCATTGCCAAAATCATATAACGTGTGGCCCTACTGGAAAATACGGTTGAATCGTCACCGTCACCACTGGAGTCAGTGCCTGCGTCTGGGTCTGTGTCGACCGACTGAGGCAAAGGGCGTTTCACAGCCCCTGACGGTGTTTGAGTCGCCTGGACAGGCACTAATTGATTGTCCGGCCGCCTCATGTCGTCAAACGACTGCTTTAGCGTGTTGACACTATCCCGTAGTTCCATAAATAAAGGCATCCATTCTGGTGTCGACTCCCTAGGGGGTGACATCCTCATATTTGGCAATTGCTCCGCCTCCACACCAATATCGTCCTCATACATGTCGACACACACGTACCGACACACAGCAGACACACAGGGAATGCTCCTAACGAAGACAGGACCCACTAGCCCTTTGGGGAGACAGAGGGAGAGTTTGCCAGCACACACCAAAAGCGCTATATATATATATCAGGGATAGCCTTATAATAAGTGCTCCCTTATAGCTGCTTTGTTATATCAAAATATCGCCATAAATTTGCCCCCCCCTCTCTGTTTTACCCTGTTTCTGTAGTGCAGTGCAGGGGAGAGACTTGGGAGCCGTCCTGACCAGCGGAGCTGTGAGAGGAAATGGCGCCGTGTGCTGAGGAGATAGGCCCCGCCCCTTTTCTGGCGGGCTCGTCTCCCGCTATTTAGAAAAATCAGGCAGGGGTTAAATATCTCCATATAGCCTCTAGGGGCTATATGTGAGGTATTTTTAGCCTTTATAGGTATTCATTTGCCTCCCAGGGCGCCCCCCTCCCAGCGCCCTGCACCCTCAGTGACTGCCGTGTGAAGTGTGCTGAGAGGAAAATGGCGCACAGCTGCAGTGCTGTGCGCTACCTTTAGAAGACTGCAGGAGTCTTCAGCCGCCGATTCTGGACCTCTTCTGACTTCAGCATCTGCAAGGGGGCCGGCGGCGCGGCTCCGGTGACCATCCAGGCTGTACCTGTGATCGTCCCTCTGGAGCTTGATGTCCAGTAGCCAAGAAGCCAATCCATCCTGCACGCAGGTGAGTTGACTCCTTCTCCCCTCAGTCCCTCGCTGCAGTGATCCTGTTGCCAGCAGGAATCACTGTAAAATAAAAAACCTAGCTAAACTTTGTCTAAGCAGCTCTTTAGGAGAGCCACCTAGATTGCACCCTTCTCGGCCGGGCACAAAAATCTAACTGGAGTCTGGAGGAGGGTCATAGGGGGAGGAGCCAGTGCACACCACCTGATCTGAAAAAGCTTTACTTTTTGTGCCCTGTCTCCTGCAGAGCCGCTATTCCCCATGGTCCTTTCAGGAACCCCAGCATCCACTAGGACGATAGAGAAACTATTGGTAGTTTTTTCACCCCCCACATAATACCCTTCTTAGTGGTATTTGTAGTGTCAGAAATGTGCAATGCTTCCTTCATTGCCGTGATCATGTAACGTGTGGCCCTACTGGACATTACGTTCGACTCATCACCGTCGACACTAGACTCCGTATCTGTGTCTGGGTCGACCCACTGAGGTAACGGGCGTTTTAGGGCCCCTGACGGTGTCTGAGACGCCTGGACAGGCACTAATTGATTTGCCGGCTGTCTCATGTCGTCAGTTTTTTGCAAAGTGTTGACATTATCACTTAATTGTTTGAACACGATCATCCAGTCAGGTGTCGACTCCCTAGGGGGTGACATCACTAACGCAGGCAATTGCTCCGCCTCCACATCATTTTCCTCCTCATACATGTCGACACACACGTACCGACACACAGCACACACACCGGGAATGCTCTGATAGAGGACAGGACCCCACGAGTCCTTTGGAGAGACAGAGGGAGAGTCTGCCAGCACACACCCAGCGCGCGCGCGCTATATATATATATATATATATATATATATATATATATATATATATATATATATATATATATATATACATATACATATATATATATATATATATATATATATATACAGGGATAACCTTATATAAGTGTTATTCCCTTATAGCTGCTGTTTATATTGTCATTTGCTGCCAATAGTGCCCCCCCTTCTCTTTTTTACCCTGATTCTGAAGCAAGACTGCAGGGGAGAGTCAGGGAGCCGTCCTTCCAGCGGAACTGTGAGGGAAAATGGCGCTTGTGTGCTGAGGAGATAGGCTCCGCCCCTTCACGACGTCCTTATCTCCCGCTTTTTTGTGTAAAAATGGCAGGGGTTAAAATACATCCATATAGCCCAGGAGCTATATGTGATGTATTCTTTTGCCACCTAAGGTATTATCATTTATATTGCGTCTCAGGGCGCTCCCCCCCAAGCGCCCTGCACCCTCAGTGACCGGAGTGTGAAGTGTGCTGAGAGCAATGGCGCACAGCTGCGGTGCTGTGCGCTACCTTAGTCTGAAGACAGCATTGTCTTCTGCCGCCGATTTCACCGGACCTCTTCGTCTCTTCTGGCTCTGTAAGGGGGACGGCGGCGCGGCTCCGGTGACCCATCCAGGCTGTACCTGTGATCGTCCCTCTGGAGCTAATGTCCAGTAGCCTAAGAAGCCCAATCCACTCTGCACGCAGGTGAGTTCGCTTCTTCTCCCCTTAGTCCCACGATGCAGTTAGCCTGTTGCCAGCAGGACTCACTGAAAATAAAAAACCTAAATTAAACTTTTATTCTAAGCAGCTCAGGAGAGCCACCTAGCCTGCACCCTTCTCGTTCGGGCACAAAAATCTAACTGAGGCTTGGAGGAGGGTCATAGGGGGAGGAGCCAGTGCACACCACCTGATCCTAAAGCTTTTATTCTTGTGCCCTGTCTCCTGCGGAGCCGCTATTCCCCATGGTCCTTACGGAGTCCCAGCATCCACTAGGACGTCAGAGAAAAGGTGGATTTCCCGGCTGTTGCCGTGGCCACCAAATCTGATAGACCGACCCCAAATAATTCCTCCCCCTTATACGGCAATACTTCCATATGCCGTTTGGAATCCGCATCACCTGACCATTGTCGCGTCCATAAACTTCTTCTGGCAGATATGGACATCGCACTTACTCTCGATGCCAGAGTGCAAATATCCCTCTGAGCATCTCGCATATAAAGAAAAGCATCCTTTAATTGCTCTAAAGTCAATAAAATACTGTCCCTATCTAGGGTATCAATATTTTCAGTCAGGGAATCCGACCAAACCACCCCAGCACTGCACATCCATGCAGAGGCGATGGCTGGTCGCAGTATAACACCAGTATGAGTGTATATACTTTTCAGGGTAGTTTCCAGCCTCCTATCCGCTGAATCCTTGAGGGCGGCCGTTTCAGGAGACGGTAACGCCACTTGTTTAGATAAGCGTGTGAGCGCCTTATCCACCGTAGGGGGTGTTTCCCAGCGCGCCCTAACCTCTGGCGGGAAAGGATATAAATAAGATTTTACTTACCGATAAATCTATTTCTCGTAGTCCGTAGTGGATGCTGGGACTCCGTAAGGACCATGGGGAATAGCGGCTCCGCAGGAGACAGGGCACAAAATAAAAGCTTGAGATATCAGGTGGTGTGCACTGGCTCCTCCCCCTATGACCCTCCTCCAAGCCAGTTAGGATACTGTGCCCGGACGAGCGTACATAATAAGGAAGGATATTGAATCCCGGGTAAGACTCATACCAGCCACACCAATCACACCGTACAACTCGAGATCTGAACCCAGTTAACAGTATGATAAATTTAAAGGAGCCTCTGAAAAGATGGCTCAACAATAATAACCCGAATTTTTTGTAACAATAACTATATACAAGTATTGCAGACAATCCGCACTAGGGATGGGCGCCCAGCATCCGCTACGGACTACGAGAAATAGATTTATCGGTAAGTAAAATCTTATTTTCTCTAACGTCCTAAGTGGATGCTGGTACTCCGTAAGGACCATGGGGATTATACCAAAGCTCCCAAACGGGCGGGAGAGTGCGGATGACTCTGCAGCACCGAATGAGAGAACTCCAGGTCCTCCTCAGCCAGGGTATCAAATTTGTAGAATTTAGCAAACGTGTTTGCCCCTGACCAAGTAGCTGCTCGGCAAAGTTGTAAAGCCGAGACCCCTCGGGCAGCCGCCCAAGATGAGCCCACTTTCCTTGTGGAATGGGCTCTTACTGATTTTGGCTGTGGCAATCCTGCCACGGAATGTGCAAGCTGAATTGTACTACAAATCCAACGAGCAATCGTCTGCTTTGAAGCAGGAGCACCCAGCTTGTTGGGTGCATACAGGATAAACAGCGAGTCAGTTTTCCTGACTCCAGCCGTCCTGGAAACATATATTTTCAAGGCCCTGACAACGTCCAGCAACTTAGAGTCCTCTAAGTCCCTAGTAGCCGCAGGTACCACAATAGGTTGGTTCATGTGAAATGCAGAAACCGCCTTAGGTAGAAATTGAGGACGAGTCCTCAATTCCGCCCTGTCAGAATGAAAATTTAGGTAAGGGCTTTTACATGATAAAGCCGCCAATTCTGACACACGCCTAGCTGAAGCCAAGGCCAACAGCATCGACACCTTCCACGTGAGATATTTTAAATCTACCGTAGACAATGGTTCAAACCAGTGTGATTTTAGAAATCTCAACACAACATTGAGATCCCAAGGTGCCACTGGAGGCACAAAAGGAGGCTGTATGTGCAGCACCCCTTTCACAAATGTCTGAACTTCAGGTACTGAAGCCAGTTCTTTCTGGAAGAATATCGACAGGGCCGAAATTTGAACCTTAATGGACCCTAATTTTAGGCCCATAGACAGTCCTGTTTGCAGGAATTGCAAGAAACGACCCAGTTGAAATTCCTGTGTAGGGGCCTTCTTGGCCTCACACCACGCAACATATTTACGCCAAATGCGGTGATAATGTTTTGCGGTTACTTCCTTTCTGGCTTTTACCAGAGTAGGGATGACTTCTTCTGGAATGCCCTTGTCCTTCAGGATCCGGCGTTCAACCGCCATGCCGTCAAACGCAGCCGCGGTAAGTCTTGGAACAGACAAGGCCCCTGCAGTAGCAGGTCCTGTCTTAGAGGTAGAGGCCACGGTTCGTCCGTGAGCATCTCTTGAAGTTCCGGGTACCAAGACCTTCTTGGCCAATCCGGAACCACGAGTATAGTTCTTACTCCTCTCCTTCTTATGATTCTCAATACTTTCGGTATGAGGGGCAGAGGAGGGAATACATACACTGACTGGTACACCCACGGCGTTACCAGAGCGTCCACTGCTATTGCCTGAGGGTCCCTTGACCTGGCGCAATATCTGTCCAGTTTTTTGTTTAGACGTGACGCCATCATGTCCACCTTTGGTCTTTCCCAACGGTTTACAATTTGGCGGAAGACTTCTGGGTGAAGTCCCCACTCTCCCGGGTGAAGGTCGTGTCTGCTGAGGAAGTCTGCTTCCCAGTTGTCCACTCCCGGAATGAACACTGCTGACAGTGCTATCACATGATTTTCCGCCCAGCGAAGAATCCTTGCAGTTTCTGCCATTGCCCTCCTGCTTCTCGTGCCGCCCTGTCTGTTTATGTGGGCGACTGACGTGATGTTGTCCGACTGGATCAACACCGCCTGACCCTGAAGCAGAGGTTTTGCTTGAATTAAGGCATTGTAAATGGCCCTTAGTTCTAGGATGTTTATATGAAGAGATGTTTCCATGCTTGACCACAAGCCCTGGAAATTCCTTCCCTGTGTGACTGCTCCCCAGCCTCTCAGGCTGGCATCCGTGGTTACCAGGATCCAATCCTGAATGCCAAATCTGCGGCCCTCTAGTAGATGAGCCCTCTGAAGCCATCACAGGAGAGACACCCTTGTCCTTGGCGACAGGGTTATCCGTTGATGCATCTGAAGATGCGATCCGGACCATTTTCCCAGTAGATCCCACTGAAAAGTTCTTGCATGGAATCTTCCGAATGGAATCGCTTCGTAAGAAGCCACCATTTTTCCCAGGACCCTTGTGCACTGATGCACTGAGACCTGTCCTGGTTTTAGGAGGTTCCTGACTAGCTCGGATAACTCCCTGGCCTTCTCCTCCGGGAGAAACACCTTCTTCTGGACTGTGTCCAGAATCATTCCTAAGAACAGTAGACGTGTCGTTGGAATCAGCTGCGATTTTGGAATATTTAGAATCCATCCGTGCTGACTTAGCACTACCTGAGATAGTGCCACTCCGACTTCTAACTGTTCCTTGGTTCTTGCCCTTATCAGGAGATCGTCCAAGTAAGGGATAATTAAGATGCCTTTTCTTCGTAGAAGAATCATCATTTCGGCCATTACCTTGGTAAAGACCCGAGGCGCCGTGGACAATCCAAACGGCAGCGTCTGAAACTGATAATGACAGTTTTGTACTACAAACCTGAGGTACCCTTGGTGAGAAGGATATATTGGGACGTGGAGATAAGCATCCTTGATGTCCAGCGACACCATATAGTCCCCCTCTTCCAGGTTCGCTATCACCGCTCTGAGTGACTCCATCTTGAATTTGAACCTTTTTATGTAAGTGTTCAAAGATTTTAGATTTAATATTGGTCTCACCGAGCCGTCCGGCTTCGGTACCACAAATAGTGTGGAATAATACCCCTTCCCCTGTTGTAAGAGGGGTACCTTGATTATCACCTGCTGGGAGTACAGCTTGTGAATGGCTTCCAGAACTGCCTCCCTGTCGGAGGGAGACTTTGGTAAAGCAGACTTCAGGAACCGATGAGGAGGAAACGCCTCGAATTCCAGTTTGTACCCCTGTGATACTACCTGTAGAATCCAGGGATCCACTTGCGAGTGAGCCCACTGCGCGTTGAAATTCTTGAGACGGGCCCCCACCGTGTCTGAGTCTGCTTGTAAAGCCCCAGCGTCATGCTGAAGACTTGGCAGAAGCAGGGGAGGGCTTCTGCTCCTGGGAAGCGGCTGCATGGTGCTGCCTTTTTCCTCTTCCTCTGCCCTTGGGCAGAAAAGAGTGACCTTTTGCTCGCTTGTACTTATGGGAACGAAAGGACTGAGTTTGAAAATACTGTCTTTTTCTGTTGATGTGAAGTAACCTGGGGTAAAAAGGTGGATTTTCCAGCCGTTGCCGTGGCCACCAGGTCTGTTAGACCAGCCCCAAATAACTCCTCCCCCTTATACGGCAATACTTCCATGTGCCGTTTGGAATCTGCGTCCCCTGACCACTGTCTGGTCCATAATGCTCTTCTGGCAGAGATGGACATTGCGCTTACTCTTGATGCCAGGGTACAAATATCCCTCTGCGCATCACGCATATATAGCAATGCATCCTTTAAATGTTCTATAGTTAACAGAATATCGTCCCTATCCAGGGTATCAATATTCTCAGTCAGGGAATCCGCCCATGCGACTCCAGCACTGCACATCCAGGCTGATGCGATTGCTGGTCGCAGTATAACACCAGTATGAGTGTATATACTTTTCAGGATATTTTCCAGCCTCCTATCAGCTGGTTCTTTGAGGGTGGCCGTATCAGGGGACGGTAACGCTACTTGTTTAGATAAACGTGTGAGCGCCTTATCTACCCTAGGGGGTGTTTCCCACCGTGCCCTAACCTCTGGCGGGAAAGGGTATAGTGCTAAAAAACAGCTAATTTCTAATAAGTTATTATCGGGGGAAACCCACGCTTTATCACACACCTCATTTATTTCCTCAGACTCAGGAAAAACTATTGGCAGTTTTTTCACACCCCACATAATACCCGCCTTTGAGGTATTTGTAGTGTCAGAAAGGTTCAATGCCTTTCATTTTTAGGGCCCCTGAGACGCCTGAACAGGCACTAATTGATTTGCCGGCTTTCTCATGTCGTCAACAGTTTTTTGTAAATTGCTGACATTATCACTTAATTGCTTAAACACAATCATCCAGTCAGGTGTCGACTCCCTAGGGGGTGACATCACTAACACAGGCAACTGCTCCGCCTCCACCTCATTTTCCTCCTCATACATGTCGACACACGCGTACCGACACACAGCACACACACCGGGAATGCTCTGATAGAGGACAGGACCCTACTTAGCCCTTTGGAGAGACAGAGGGAGAGTCTGCCAGCACACACCCAGCGCTATATATATACAGGGATAACCTTATATAAGTGTTAATCCCTTATAGCTGCTGTTAATCTAGTTATTTGCTGCCAAAATGCCCCCCCTTCTCTTTTTTACCCTGAATCAGATGCAGTACTGCAGGGGAGAATCAGGGAGCCGTCCTTCCAGCGGAGCTGTGAGGGAATAATGGCGCCAGTGTGCTGAGGAGATAGGCCCCGCCCCTTCACGACGTCCTTAACTCCCGCTTTTTTGTGTAAAATGGCAGGGGAAAAAATACATCCATATAGCCCTGGAGCTATATGTGATGTATTCCTTTTGCCAGCTAAGGTATATGTGTGTTATATTGCGTCTCAGGGCGCTCCCCCCCAGCGCCCTGCACCCTCAGTGACCGGAGTGTGAAGTGTGCTGAGAGCAATGGCGCACAGCTGCGGTGCTGTGCGCTACCTTAGTCTTGAAGACAGGATGTCTTCTGCCGCCGCTTTCACCGGACCTTCGTCTCTTCTGGCTCTGTAAGGGGGACGGCGGCGCGGCTCCGGTGACCCATCCAGGCTGAACCTGTGATCGTCCCTCTGGAGCTAACGTCCAGTAGCCTAAGAAGCCCAATCCACTCTGCACTCAGGTGAGTTCGCTTCTTCTCCCCTTAGTCCCACGATGCAGTGAGCCTGTTGCCAGCAGGACTCACTGAAAATAAAAAAACCTAACTAAACTTTTATTCTAAGCAGCTCTGGAGAGCTACCTAGTTTGCACCCTTCTCGGCCGGGCACAAAAATCTAACTGGCTTGGAGGAGGGTCATAGGGGGAGGAGCCAGTGCACACCACCTGATATCTCAAGCTTTTATTTTGTGCCCTGTCTCCTGCGGAGCCGCTATTCCCCATGGTCCTTACGGAGTCCCAGCATCCACTTAGGACGTTAGAGAAATGCCAATAACTTCTTTGAAATTAGCAGTTTTCTATCGGGGTTAACCCACGCTCCATCACACACTTCATTCAATTCGTCTGATTCAGGAAAAACTACAGGTAGTTTTTTCAGACCCCACATAATACCCCTTTTTGTGGTACATGCAGTATCAGAGATATGCAAAGCCTCCTTCATTGCCGTGATCATATAACGTGTGGCCCTACTGGAAAATACATTTGTTTCTTCACCGTCGACACTAGATTCGGTGTCCGTGTCTGTGTCGACCGACTGAGGTAAAGGGCGCTTTACAGCCCCTGACGGTGTCTGAGACGCCTGTACAGGTACTAACTGGTTTGCCGGCCGTCTCATGTCGTCAACTGATTTTTGTAATGTGCTGACATTATCACGTAATTCCATAAACAAAGCCATCCATTCCGGTGTCGACTCCCTAGGGGGTGACATCACCATTATCGGCAATTGCTCCGCCTCCACACCAACATCGTCCTCATACATGTCGACACACACGTACCGACACACAGCAGACACACAGGGAATGCTCTTATCGAAGACAGGACCCCACTAGCCCTTTGGGGAGACAGAGGGAGAGTTTGCCAGCACACACCCAAGCGCTATAAATATATAGCAACAACCCTATAGAAGTGTTGTCTCCCTTATAGCAGCTTAATATATATCAAAAAACGCCAAAAAAGTGCCCCCCCCCCCCCCCCTCTCTGTTTTACCCTGTTTCTGTAGTGCAGTGCAGGGGAGAGTCCTGGGAGCCTTCCTCGCAGCGGAGCTGAGCAGGAAAATGGCGCTGTGTGCTGAGGAGATAGGCCCCACCCCCTATTTCGGCGGGCTCTTCTCCGGAGTTTGTGAGACCTGGCAGGGGTTAAATACATCCATATAGCCCCAGGGGCTATATGTGATGTATTTTTTAGCCAGAACAAGGTATTCTCATTGCTGCCCAGGGCGCCCCCTGCACCCTCCGTGACCGTTGGTGTGAAGTGTGTGACAACAATGGCGCACAGCTGCAGTGCTGTGCGCTACCTCATGAAGACTGAAAAGTCTTCTGCCGCCGGTTTCTGGACCTCTTCACTTTTCGGCATCTGCAAGGGGGTCGGCGGCGCGGCTCCGGACTCCATGGCTGGGCCTGTGTTCGATCCCTCTGGAGCTAATGGTGTCCAGTAGCCTAAGAAGCCAATCCATCCTGCACGCAGGTGAGTTCACTTCTTCTCCCCTAAGTCCCTCGATGCAGTGAGCCTGTTGCCAGCAGGACTCACTGTAAAATAAAAAACCTAAAAACTTTTTCTAAGCAGCTCTTTAGGAGAGCCACCTAGATTGCACCCTGCTCGGACGGGCACAAAAACCTAACTGAGGCTTGGAGGAGGGTCATAGGGGGAGGAGCCAGTGCACACCACCTGATCCTAAAGCTATATTTTTGTGCCCTGTCTCCTGCGGAGCCGCTAATCCCCATGGTCATGACGGAGTCCCCAGCATCCACTAGGACGTCAGAGAAATATACTTTTCAGGGCCCTGACTACGTCCAGTAACTTGGAATCCTCCAAGACCCAAGTAGCCGCAGGCACCACAATAGGTTGGTTCACATGAAAAACGGATACCACCTTAGGAAGGAATTGGGAACAAGTCCTCAATTCCACCTTATCCATATAAAATACAGATAAGGGCTTTTGTATGACAAAGCCGCCAATTCTGATAGACGCCTGGCCGACACCACGGCCCACAGCATGACCACTTTCCACGTGAGGTATTGTAGCTCCACGGATTTAAGTGGCTCAACCCAATGCGACTTCAGGAAATCCAACACCACGTTGAGATCCCACGGTGCCACTTGAGGCACAAACGGGGGCTGACTATGCAGCACTCCCTTAACAAAAGTCCGAACTTCAGGCAGTGAAGCCAGTTCTATTTTGGAAGAAAATCGATAGAGCCGAAATCTGGACCTTCATGGAACCCAATTTTAGGCCCATAGTCACCTCTGACTGTAGGAAGTGCAGAAATCGACCTAGCTGAAATTTCTCCTTTGGGGCCTTCCTGGCCTCACAGCACGCAACATATTTCCACCATATGCGGTGATAATGGTTTGCATTCACTTCTTTCCTAGCTTTAAATAGCGTAGGGATAACTTCCTCCGGAATGCCCTTTTCCTTCAGGATCCGGCGTTCAACCGCCATGCCGTCAAACGCAGCCGCGGTACGTCTTGGAACAGACAGGCCCCCTGCTGCAGCAGGTCCTGTCTGAGCGGCAGAGGCCATGGGTCCTCTGAGATCATTTCTTGGGAGTTCTGGTTACCAAGCTCTTCTTGGCCAACCCGGAACAATGAGTATAGTTCTTACTCCTCTACTTCTTATTATTCTCATTACCCTGGGTAAGAGAGGCAGAGAAGGGAACACATACACCGACTGGTACACCCACGGTGTTACCAGAGCATCCACAGCTATCGCCTGAGGGTCCCTTGACCTGGCGCAATATCTTTGTAGCTTTTTGTTGAGGCGGGACGCCATCATGTCCACCTGTGGCCTTTCCCAACGGTGTAATCATTTGTAAAACTTCTGGATGAAGTCCCCACTCTCCCGGGTGGAGGTCGTGTCTTCTGAGAAAGTCTGCTTCTCAGTTGTCCACTCCGGGAATGAACACTGCTGACAGTGCTAACACATGATTTTCCGCCCATTGGAGAATCCTTGTGGCTTCTGCCATCGCCATCCTGCTTCTTCTGCCGCCCTGTCGGTTTACATGAGCGACCGCCGTGATGTTGTCTGACTGGATCAGCACCGCCCGGTGTTGAAGCAGGGGTCTAGCCTGACTTAGGGCATTGTAAATGGCCCTTAGTTCCAGAATATTTATATGTAGGGAAGTCTCCTGACTTTTCCATAGCCTTGGAAGTTTCTTCCCTGTGTGACTGCCCCCCAGCCTCGAAGGCTGGCATCCGTGGTCACCAGGACCCAGTCCTGTATGCCGAGTCTGCGGCCCCCTAGAAGATGAGCACTCTGCAGCCACCACAACAGCGACACCCTGGCCCTTGGAGACAGGGTTATCCACCGATGCATCTGAAGATGCGACCCGGACCACTTGTCCAACAGATCCCACTGGAAAATCCTTGCATGGGACCTGGCGAATGGAATTTCTTCGTAAGAAGCTACCATCCTTCCCAGGGCTCGCGTGCATTGATGCACCGACACCTGTATACGTATTAGGAGGTCTCTGTCTAGAGACGACAACTCCTTGGACTTCTCCTCTGGGAGAAAATAAGAATTTACTTACCGATAATTCTATTTCTCGTAGTCCGTAGTGGATGCTGGGGACTCCGTCAGGACCATGGGGAATAGCGGCTCCGCAGGAGACAGGGCACAAAAATAAAGCTTTAGGATTAGGTGGTGTGTACTGGCTCCTCCCCCTATGACCCTCCTCCAAGCCTCAGTTAGGATACTGTGCCCGGACGAGCGTACACAATAAGGAAGGATATTGAATCCCGGGTAAGACTCATAACCAGCCACACCAATCACACCGTATAACTTGTGATCTGAACCCAGTTAACAGTATGACAAACGTAGGAGCCTCTGAACAGACGGCTCACAACAATAACAACCCGAATTTGTTTGTAACAATAACTATGTACAAGTATTGCAGACAATCCGCACTTGGGATGGGCGCCCAGCATCCACTACGGACTACGAGAAATAGAATTATCGGTAAGTAAATTCTTATTTTCTCTAACGTCCTAACTGGATGCTGGGGACTCCGTCAGGACCATGGGGATTATACCAAAGCTCCCAAACGGGCGGGAGAGTGCGGATGACTCTGCAGCACCGAATGAGAGAACTCAAGGTCCTCCTCAGCCAGGGTATCAAATTTGTAGAATTTTGCAAACGTGTTTGCCCCTGACCAAGTAGCAGCTCGGCAGAGTTGTAATGCCGAGACCCCCCGGGCAGCCGCCCAGGATGAGCCCACTTTCCTTGTGGAATGGGCCTTGACAGATTTAGGTTGTGGCAAGCCTGCCACAGAATGTGCAAGTTGAATTGTGCTACAAATCCAACGAGCAATCGTCTGCTTAGAAGCAGGAGCACCCATCTTGTTGGGTGCATACAATATAAACAGTGAGTCAGACTTTCTGACTCCCGCCGTTCTTGAAATATATATTTTCAATGCCCGGACCACGTCCAACAACTTGGAATCCTCCAAATCGTTAGTAGCCGCAGGCACCACAATAGGCTGGTTCAGGTGAAACGCTGACACCACCTTAGGCAGAAAATGAGGACGCGTCCGCAGTTCTGCCCTGTCCGTATGGAAAATCAGATATGGGCTCTTATATGATAAAGCCGCCAATTCTGATACAGGTTGAGTATCCCATATCCATATATTCCGAAATACGGAATATTCCGAAATACGGACTTTTTTGAGTGAGAGTGAGGTAGTGAAACCTTTGTTTTTTGATGTCTCAATGTACACAAACTTTGTTTAATACACAAAGTTATTAAAAATATTGTATTAAATGACCTTCAGGCTGTGTGCATAAGGTGTATATGAAACATAAATGAATTGTGTGAATGTACACACACTTTGTTTAATGCACAAAGTTATAAAAAATATTGGCTAAAATTACCTCCAGGCTGTGTGTATAAGGTGTATATGAAACATAAATGCATTCTGTGCTTAGATTTAGGTCCCATCACCATGATATCTCACTATGGTATGCAATTATTCCAAAATACGGAAAAATCCCATATCCAAAATACCTCTGGTCCCAAGCATTTTGGATAAGGGAGACTCAACCTGTACTCTCCTGGCTGAAGCCAGGGCCAGTAGCATGGTTACTTTCCATGTAAGATACTTCAACTCCACCGATTTGAGCGGCTCAAACCAATGGGATTTGAGAAAATCCAAGACTACATTAAGATCCCACGGTGCCACTGGGGGCACAACCGGGGGCTGTATATGTAGTACTCCTTTTACAAAAGTCTGGACTTCAGGAACTGAAGCCAATTCTTTTTGGAAGAAAATCGACAGGGCCGAAATTTGAACCTTAATGGACCCCAATTTGAGGCCCATAGACAATCCTGTTTGCAGGAAATGTAGGAATCGACCAAGTTAAAATTCCTCCGTGGGGGCCTTCCTGGCCTCACACCACGCAACATATTTTCTCCAAATGCGGTGATAATGTTGTGCAGTCACCTCCTTCCTGGCTTTTACCAGTGTAGGAATGACCTCTTCCGGAATGCCTTTTTCCCTTAGAATTCGGCGTTCAACCGCCATGCCGTCAAACGCAGCCGCGGTAAGTCTTGGAATAGACACGGTCCCTGCTGAAGCAGGTCCCGTCTTAGAGGTAGAGGCCACGGATCCTCCGTGAGCATCTCTTGAAGTTCCGGGTACCAAGTTCTTCTTGGCCAATCCGGAGCCACTAGTATCGTTCTTACTCCCTTTTGCCGTATAATTCTCAGTACTTTTGGTATGAGAGGCAGAGGAGGGAACACATACACTGACTGGAACACCCACGGTGTTACCAGAGCGTCCACAGCTATTGCCTGAGGGTCTCTTGACCTGGCGCAATACCTGTCCAGTTTTTTGTTGAGGCGGGACGCCATCATATCCACCATTGGTTTTTCCCAACGGTTCACAATCATGTGGAAGACTTCTGGATGAAGTCCCCACTCTCCCGGGTGTAGATCGTGTCTGCTGAGGAAGTCTGCTTCCCAGTTGTCCACTCCCGGAATGAATACTGCTGACAGTGCTATCACATGATCTTCCGCCCAGCGAAGAATCCTTGCAGCTTCTGCCATTGCTGTCCTGCTTCTTGTGCCGCCCTGTCTGTTTACGTGGGCGACTGCCGTGATGTTGTCCGACTGGATCAACACCGGCTGACCCTGAAGCAGGGGTTTTGCCAGACTTAGAGCATTGTAAATCGCTCTTAGCTCCAGTATATTTATGTGAAGAGACATCTCCAGGCTTGACCATACTCCCTGGAAGTTTCTTCCCTGTGTGACCGCTCCCCAGCCGCTCAGACTGGCATCCGTGGTCACCAGGACCCAGTCCTGTATGCCGAATCTGCGGCCCTCTAACAGATGAGCACTCTGCAACCACCACAGAAGAGACACCCTTGTCCGTGGCGATAAGGTTATCCGCTGATGCATCTGCAGATGTGATCCGGACCATTTGTCCAGCAGATCCCACTGAAAAGTTCGTGCGTGGAATCTGCCGAATGGAATCGCTTCGTAAGAAGCCACCATCTTTCCCAGGACTCTTGTGCATTGATGCACAGACACTTTCCCTGGTTTTAGGAGGTTCCTGACAAGTTCGGATAACTCCCTGGCTTTCTCCTCCGGAAGAAACACCTTTTTCTGAACCGTGTCCAGAATCATTCCCAGGAACAGCAGACGTGTCGTCGGGGTCAACTGAGATTTTGGAAAATTCAGAATCCACCCGTGTTGTTGCAGCACTAGTCGGGTTAGTGCTACTCCGTCCTCCAGCTGTTCTCTGGACCTTGCCCTTATCAGGAGATCGTCCAAGTAAGGGATAATTAATACGCCTCTTCTTCGCAGAAGAATCATCATTTCGGCCATTACCTTGGTAAAGACCCGAGGTGCCGTGGACAATCCAAACGGCAGCGTCTGAAACTGATGACAGTTTTGCACCACGAACCTGAGGTACCCTTGATGTGAAGGGCAAATTGGGACATGCAGGTAAGCATCCTTTATGTCCAAGGACACCATAAAGTCCCCTTCTTCCAGATTCGCTATCACTGCTCTGAGTGAATCCATCTTGAACTTGAATTTTTGTATGTACAGGTTCAAAGATTTCAGATTTAGAATAGGTCTTACCGAGCCGTCCGGCTTCGGTACCACAAATAGCGTGGAGTAATACCCCTTTCCCTGTTGTAGGAGGGGTACCTTGACTATCACCTGCTGAGAAAACAGCTTGTGAATGGCTTCCAATACCGTCGCCCTGTCTGAGGGAGACGTTGGCAAAGCAGACTTTAGGAACCTACGAGGGGGAGACTTCTCGAATTCCAACCTGTAACCCTGAGATACTACCTGTAGGATCCAGGGGTCCACCTGTGAGCAAGCCCACTGTGCGCTGAAATTCTTGAGTCGACCCCCCACCGCTCCTGAGTCCGCTTGTAAGGCCCCAGCGTCATGCTGAGGGCTTTGCAGAACCCTGAGAGGGCTTCTGTTCCTGGGCAGGGGCTGCTTGCTGCCCTCTCTTACCCCTTCCTCTGCCCCGAGGCAGATATGACTGTCCTTTTGTCCGCTTGTTCTTATAGGACCGAAAGGACTGCGGCTGAAAAGACGGTGTCTTTTTCTGTTGGGAGGGGGTCTGAGGTAAAAAGGTGGATTTTCCGGCAGTTGCCGTGGCCACCAGATCCGATAGACCGACTCCAAATAATTCCTCCCCTTTATACGGCAATACTTCCATATGTCGTTTGGAATCCGCATCACCTGACCACTGTCGCGTCCATAAACTCCTTCTGGCAGATATGGACATCGCATTTACTCTCGATGCCAGAGTGCAAATATCTCTCTGAGCATCTCGCATATAAAGTAAAGCATCCTTTAATTGCTCTATAGTCAATAAAATACTGTCCCTATCCAGGGTATCAATATTTTCAGTCAGGGAATCCAACCAGACGACCCCAGCACGGCACATCCAGGCTGAGGCGATGGCTGGTCGCAGTATAACACCAGTATGTGTGTATATACTTTTTAGGGTAGTTTCCAGTCTCCTATCAGCTGGATCCCTGAGGGCGGCCGTATCAGGAGACGGTAACGCCACTGGTTTTGATAAGCGTGTGAGCGCCTTATCCACCCTAGGGGGTGTTTCCCAGCGCGCCCTAACCTCTGGCGGGAAAGGGTATAATGCTAATAACTTTTTTGAAATTAGCACTTTTCTATCTGGGTTAACCCACGCTTCATCACATACATCATTTAATTCCTCTGATTCAGGAAAAACTACAGGTAGTTTTTTCACCCCCCACATAATACCCCTTTTTGTGGTACTTGCAGTATCAGAGATATGCAAAGCCTCCTTCATTGCCGTGATCATATAACGTGTGGCCCTACTTGAAAATACGTTTGTTTCATCACCGTCGACACTAGATTCAGTGTTTGTGTCTGGGTCTGTGTCGACCGACTGAGGTAAAGGGCGCTTTACAGCCCCTGACGGTGTTTGAGACGCCTGTACAGGTACTAACTGGTTTGCCGGCCGTCTCATGTCGTCAACTGATTTTTGTAATGTGCTGACATTATCACGTAATTCCATAAACAAAGCCATCCATTCCGGTGTCGACTCCCTGGGGGGTGACATCACCATTATCGGCAATTGCTCTGCCTCCACACCAACATCGTCCTCATACATGTCGACACACACGTACCGACACACAGCAGACACACAGGGAATGCTCTTATCGAAGACAGGACCGCACTAGCCCTTTGGGGAGACAGAGGGCGAGTTTGCCAGCACACACCCAAGCGCTATAATATATATGGGAACAACCTTATATAAGTGTTGTTCCTTATAGCAGCTTAAATATATCAAAATATCACCAAAAAATGCCCCCCCTCTCTGTTTTACCCTGTTTCTGTAGTGCAGTGCAGGGGAGAGTCCTGGGAGCCTTCCTCACAGCGGAGCTGAGCAGGAAAATGGCGCTGTGTGCTGAGGAGAATAAGCCCCGCCCCCTATTTCGGCGGGCTTTTCTCCCGGAGTTTTAGATATCTGGCATGGGTTAAATACATACATATAGCCTCAATGGCTATATGTGATGTATTCTTTTGCCATAAAGGTATTAAATATTGCTGCCCAGGGCGCCCCCAGCAGCGCCCTGCACCCTCCGTGACCGCTTGGTGTGAAGTGTGTGACAACAATGGCGCACAGCTGCAGTGCTGTGCGCTACCTTCATGAAGACTGAAGAGCCTTCTGCCGCCTGTTTCCGGACCTTCAATCTTCAGCTTCTGTAAGGGGGGTCGGCGGCGCGGCTCCGGGACGAACCCCAGGGTGAGACCTGTGTTCCGACTCCCTCTGGAGCTAATGGTGTCCAGTAGCCTAAGAATCCAATCCATCCTGCACGCAAGTGAGTTGAAATTCTCTCCCCTAAGTCCCTCGATGCAGTGAGCCTGTTGCCAGCAGGACTCACTGAAAATAAAAAACCTAAAAACTTTTTCTAAGCAGCTCTTTAGGAGAGCCACCTAGATTGCACCCTGCTCGGACGGGCACAAAAACCTAACTGAGGCTTGGAGGAGGGTCATAGGGGGAGGAGCCAGTACACACCACCTAATCCTAAAGCTTTATTTTTGTGCCCTGTCTCCTGCGGAGCCGCTATTCCCCATTGTCCTGACGGAGTCCCCAGCATCCACTTAGGACGTTAGAGAAACCCTTTTTATCCTGTTCTGTGTCCAGAACCATACCCAGGAACAGGAACAGTAGACGCGTCGTAGGAACCAGCTTGGAATATTCAGAATCCAGCCGTGCTGTTGTAGCACTTCCCGAGATAGTGCTACTCCGACGAACAACTGCTCCCTGGACCTCGCCTTTATAAGGAGATCGTCCAAGTACGGGATAATTATTTCGGCCATTACCTTGGTAAATACCTCGGTGCCGGGGACAGACCAACAGCAACGTCTGGAATTGGTAATGACAATCCTGTACCACAATTTTGAGGTACTCCTGGTGAAGAGGGTAAATAGGGACATACAGGTAAGCATCCTTGATGTCCAGTGATACCATGAAATTCTCCAGGCTTGCAATAATCGCCCTGAGCGATTCAATTTTGAACTTGAACCTTCGTATATAAGTGTTCAAGGCTTTCAATTTTAGAATGGGTCTCACCGAACCGTCTGGTTTCGGTACCACAACATTTTGGAATAGTAACCCCGGCCTTGTTGAAGGAGGGGTACCTTGATTTCACCTGCTGGAAGTACAGCTTGTGAATTGCCGCCAGTACTACCTTTCTCCGAGGGCAGCAGGCAAGGCTGATGTGAGGTAACGGCGAGGGGGAGTCGCCTCGAACTCCAGCCTGTATCCCTGTGATACTATTTGCAGAACCTAGGGATCCACCTGTGGGCAAGCCCACTGGTCCCTGAAGTTCCCGAGACGCGCCCCTACCGCACCTGTGGAGCCCCAACGTCATGCGGTGGACTCAGAGGAAGATTTTTGATCCTGGGAAATGGCTGCTGGTGCAGCTTTTTCCTTCTTCCCTTGTCTCTGTGCAGAAAGGAAGCGCCTTTGACCCGCTTGCTTTTCTGAAGCCGAAAGGACTGTACCTGAAAATACAGTGCTTTCTTAGGCTGTGAGGAAACCTGAGGTAAAAAATTTTCTTCCCAGCTGTTGCTGTGGATACGAGGTCCCAGAGACCATCCACAAACAATTCCTCACCCTTATAAGGCAGAATCTCCATGTGCCTTTTATAGGCAGCATCACCTGTCCACTGCCGGGTTTCTAATACCCTCCTGGCAGAATGGACATTGCATTAATTCTGGATGCCAGACGGCAAATATCCCTCTGTGTATCCTTTATATCTAAGACGACGTCTTTAATATGCTCTATGTTAGCAAACTATTATCCCTGTCTTAAGAGTATTAATATTATCTGACTGGGTATCAGACCACGCTGCTGCAGCAGCACTATTTATGCTGAGGCAATTGCAGGTCTCAGTATATAAACTGAGTGTGTATATACAGACTTCAGGATAGCCTCCTGCTTTTTATCAGCAGGCTCCTTCAAGGTGGCCGTATCCCAAGACGGCAGTGCCACCTTTTTTGACAAACGTGTGAGCGCCTTATCCACCCTAAGGGATATCTCCCAACGTGACCTATCCTCTGGCAGGAAAGGGTACGCCATCAGTAACTTTTTAGAAATTACCAGTTTCTTATCGGGGGAACCCACGCTACTTTACACACTTCATTCATTCATCTGATGGGGTCCTTGAGGACCGTGGTTGGGAAACACTGCTCTAGGACGTAAGGAGAAAGGGGTATTACTAGCAATGTAAAAGATGCACAAGCAGAGTTAATACTAACATGTAGAAAGACCATGGAGGTTATTCAGTTGTTAGCAAACCAAAAGGGTTAGCTAATTGGGTAAATCCACATTGCACTGCAGCTGTAATGTGCAAAAGTTTAGATGGGTTATATTGTTTCTGTGCAGGGTAAAAAGTGGTTGCTTTATTTTTACACTGCAATTTAGATTTCAGTTTGACCACAACACACCCAAATCTAATCTCTCTGCACATTACATCTGCCTAACCTGCAGTGCAACATGGTTTTGGCCAATTGCTAACTTTTTTTGGTTTGCTGACAAATCCGAATACCCCCTATTGTGTGCATTTGTGCTTTCTGCCTAGAGAATGCTAGGTTAAGTGTTTTTCTGGACTAAAAATTTATGATCAGATGTCCGATAATGGAATTGCATGGGACCTGTCAGCTCACTTACGCCAGGCATCTTCAATTGTGTGGCATATTGATGCAAGATGACAAATCTGTATACACACCTTTATTGCACAAGCAATTGTTGGCATGCTACGCCCTAAAGCAGGGGTGGCCAAAAGGTAGATCATGATCTAACGGTAGCTCAGTGCACCAGCCGGTAGATTGCGACAAACTTAACCAGTTCCCAGTAGTGCGGTGCACTGGTGACATGATGTTACCTGCACACTGGGGATCCCACTGTCTCTTCCTTAGACTGCCCGTCACAGCATGCTATCATAGAAGGCTGCTGTTCTGCCTGGCAACCTGCTCAGTAGGTAGTGTTATAGAAGCGTTATACGGGGAGAGAAGAGAAGCAGGGTCCGACTCAAGTTAATGTTTTATTTTGTGGTAATGTGTTTCTACTCCTGTGTGGGAGGGCCCCAAATGTGTTTGAGGTTTTTACTTGTGGGTGGCCAATTTGTGATTTCAGGCGACACCCTGTGCAGCAAGGAGTTCACACCCCCTTTGTTACACCTTGCCCCCTTTTTGAGCATTCGTGTGCTTTTGTCCCACCTAGGTAGATCACGAAAGCTTTTCAACTTAGATCACTTAACTCCTGAAGCCTGGCCACCCCTGCCCTAAAGCAATGAGAACTTTCTGCATTGGTGTAGTCCAGTAGTTCTCAAACTCGGTCCTCAGGACCCCACACAGTGCATGTTTTGCAGGTAACCCAGCAAGTGCACAGGTGTATTAATTAATCACTGACACAGTTTAAAAGGTCCTCAGGTGGAGTTAATTATTTCACTTGTGATTCTGTGAGGAGACCTGCAAAACATGCACTGTGTGGGGTCCTGAGGGCCGAGTTTGAGAACCTGTGGTGTAGTCCATGCACCATTTTTTGGTGTCAACCAGTGGTTCAACTCCAACCCTCAAGTATCACAACTGCTCACGTTTTAGAATGTGTGGAAGGCAGGATAATTACTGAACTAGCAAGTTTGAGTAACAAACTTGTGCATAACTAAAGAAACCCACAAAACATGGTCTAGTTATTACCAGGTCATTTGGACAAATTAGTTAACGGTTTTAATAATTTCTAAAAACCATTTTGGGAACAAATGGTGGGTCGTTCTCCCAGACATAACAGATTTTCATTCCAACCAGATAGATTGCACAGATCTAAAGGGGGGTACCGACAGGAGAGGTGTGCTGCGTGATCTTAACACAGACCGCTCAGCATGATGTGCTGAGGGAGGGGGATGGACAGGAGGCCGCTCACTTCACACAACGGTGAAGTGACCGACCTGCTAGATTGAGCCTGCATACTCAATCTAGCTCCAGCGATAACAATGTGCCCACGGGGGGGGGGGGAGAAACACACAGATCAGTGCTTAAAATCTAAGCAATCTAATCAGATTGCTTAGATTTTAAAAACAGATCTCCCTTTAGCGACTTTACCATTCGATGGCGGTGCTCTGATTGTCCTGCCCCCAATCCCATCCCCATGTGACCACGCTGCAGAGGTTTTGCGCATGTGCAGCCACACTGCAGAAGTTTGCACATGCAGGGGATGTTACATGAGCAGATCATGAATATTCTATTGATGCGATGGTCTGTTACCAGCGCATTGACAACAGACCACTGCATTGAAAGATTAGATGGTGGAACAGCCATCATTTCGATGGCAGGCTTCCAATGTCCATCCTACCCTGTATAAGCTGGGCAATATATTGGCCTTGGTCAATTCTAGATTGCTTGAAAAACAGAAAAATGCTTTCCTATCCTGCCAGGGCCAGTAGACCTTTATTGCACAGTATTGTGTCTCACTTATCAGTGATCGCAAAATACACGCTATGGCGCGTTTTTACTTTTTACGCGCTACGGGCAGAGAGGGACTCTGATTTTAAAAGTGAGCGGGTCCCGCAGGACGCGCTGTTTTTCGCTGACCGTCGCATACAGCCAATAGAAATCCCCAAGCCCTGCCTCACCAGCCAATAGCCACCGGCAGCGTCTCCCAATGCAAGCGCCACCTCAGACGTCTGTCCCTCCTCCCTACCCTGCCTCCAACCCATTGAATGTGCAGCTGGAAACCGGGCGGGGACATCACGATGACGGGTATGTTAGATGCAGGAGGGAGCCGAGGAGAAGGAGAGGAGCGTCTTCACCACGGGCAGCCCGGTGGGTCTGCTGCAGAGAACATGAGCTGGGGCCAGCGGAACATCTCAGTGCGGTCGAGGACACCACGACCGCAAAGTATCAAGAGGTCAGAGCGCTGCGAGCGGGCTCAAGAAGAGAGCGCGGGGTCTGGGATCAACGAGACAATCTGGGTTCACAGACATGCGGGTGGTTACTAGTTACTAGCGAGTGATCTACAGTTTCACATACATGCGGGTGGCTATCACCAGTGATAAATAATGCGACCTGGGGGAATGGTGTTAAATCTTTCGTTTCACGAACGTGTGGGCGGGCCTTTCCTATATGTATTTAATGGCCAATACCTGCACATTATACCTGTGAGGGTGCAGGCGGGAAACTAGGTGCACTTCCTGTTACTCTGCATCTTATTCCCCCAGCGTCCATTCCACTTCCAACTACTAATGCACACATCCTGCCCCCTGCTACCACTACTCCCCCTGCTACCACTACTGCACCTATCTTACCCCCTGCTACCACTACTGCACCTATCCTACCACTACTGCACCCATCCTGCCCCCTGCTACCACTACTGCACCTATCTTACCCCCTGCTACCACTACTGCACCTATCCTACCACTACTGCACCCATCCTGCCCCCTACCACTACTGCACCTATCTTACCCCCCTGCTACCACTACTGCACCTATCTTACCACTACTGCACCCATCCTGCCCCCTGCTACCACTACTGCACCTATCTTACCCCCTACCACTACTGCACCTATCCTACCACTACTGCACCCTGCTACCACTACTGCACCTATCTTACCCCCTGCTACCACTACTGCACCCATCCTGCCCCCTGCTACCACTACTGCACCTATCCTTCCCCCTGCTACCACTACTGCACCCATCCTGTTCCCTGTTACCACCACTACTGCACCTATCTTACCCCCTGCTACCACTACTGCACCTATCCTACCCCCTGCTACCACTACTGCACCTATCCTACCACTACTGCACCCATCCTGCCCCCTGCTACCACTACTGCACCTATCTTACCCCCTGCTACCACTACTGCACCCATCCTGCCCCCTGCTACCACTACTGCACCTATCCTTCCCCCTGCTACCACTACTGCACCCATCCTGTTCCCTGTTACCACCACTACTGCACCTATCTTACCCCCTGCTACCACTACTGCACCTATCCTACCCCCTGCTACCACTACTGCACCTATCCTACCACTACTGCACCCATCCTGCCCCCTGCTACCACTACTGCACCTATCTTACCCCCTGCTACCACTACTGCACCTATCCTACCACTACTGCACCCATCCTGCCCGCTACCACTACTGCACCTATCTTACCCCCTGCTACCACTACTGCACCTATCCTACCACTACTGCACCCATCCTGCCCCCTGCTACCACTACTGCACCTATCCTACCCCCTGCTACCACTACTGCACCTATCCTACCACTACTGCACCCATCCTGCCCCCTGCTACCACTACTGCACCTATCTTACCCCCTGCTACCACTACTGCACCTATCCTTCCCCCTGCTACCACTACTGCACCCATCCTGTTCCCTGTTACCACCACTACTGCACCTATCCTACCACTACTGCACCTATCCTACCACTACTGCACCCATCCTGTTCCCTGTTACCACCACTACTGCACCTATCCTACCACTACTGCACCTATCCTGCACCTATCTTACCCCCTGCTACCACTACTGCACCTATCTTACCCCCTGCTACCACTACTGCACCCATCCTGCCCCCTGCTACCACTACTGCACCTATCTTACCCCCTGCTACCACTACTGCACCTATCTTACCCCCTGCTACCACTACTGCACCCATCCTGCCCCCTGCTACCACTACTGCACCTGTCCTTCCCCCTGCTACCACTACTGCACCCATCCTGCCCCCTGCTACCACCACTACTGCACCTATCTTAACCCCCTGCTACCACTACTGCACCTATCCTACCACTACTGCACCCATCCTGCCCCCTGCTACCACTACTGCACCTATCTTACCCCCTGCTACCACTACTGCACCTATCCTTCCCCTGCTACCACTACTGCACCCATCCTGCCCCTGTTACCACCACTACTGCACCTATCTTACCCCCTGCTACCACTACTGCACCTATCCTACCCCCTGCTACCACTACTGCACCTATCCTACCCCCTGCTACCACTACTGCACCTATCTTACCCCCTGCTACCACTACTGCACCCATCCTGCCCCCTGTTACCACCACTACTGCACCTATCTTACCCCCTGCTACCACTACTGCACCTATCCTACCCCCTGCTACCACTACTGCACCTATCCTACCCCCTGCTACCACTACTGCACCTATCCTACCCCCTCTACCACTACTGCACCTATCCTACCCCCTCTACCACTACTGCACCTATCCTACCCCCTCTACCACTACTGCACCTATCCTACCCCCTCTACCACTACTGCACCCATCCTGCTACCACCACTACTGCACCTAACCTAGCCCCTACCACTACTGCACCTAATCTACCCCCTACCACTACTGCACCCATCCTGCTACCACCACTACTGCACCTATCTTACCCCCTGCTACCACTACTGCACCTATCCTACCCCCTGCTACCACTACTGCACCTATCCTACCCCCTACCACTACTGCACCCATCCTGCTACCACTATTGCACCTATCCTAACCCCTACCACTACTGCACCCATCCTGATACCACCACTACTGCACCTATCCTACCCCCTGCTACCACGTCACCTATCCTACCTCCTACCACTACTGCACCCACCCTGCTACCAGTACTGCACCTATCCTACCACCTCTACTGCACCCATTCTACCCCACATACCCACACAGTGCCCATTATAAACACCCCCATACTGCTCAGTATTCACACCCCCATAGTGACCATCATATGCACACCCCAATACCGCACAGTGTCTATTATACACCCCCCACAGCTCTCATATCACTCTATACCCACACAGTACTCATTAATACACACTTACAATGCTCATAGCACCCTCTATTACACACACACACACAGTGGCCATCATACGCACAACCCATGCCCACAAAGTGCTCATAATACACCCCAACCCCCCCCACCCCACACACACACAGCGCCTAGCATATGGGTACTCAATACCCACAGTGCCCAGGATACATCTCCCCATACACAGTGACCAGCATACATAAAATCCCATATCCACACAGTGCTCAGCAGACACAATTGCCACACCCACAGTGCTCAGCATACACACAAACAATCCCCAAACCAAAGCAGTGCCCAGCATACGCACCAACCCCATACTCAGACAGTGCCCAGCATACGCACACACCTCGTGTTATAGCGGTAGGGCTTCAAGAAGGACACGGAGAAGCTGATCTTAAAAGTTGACGGGGAGCAGGAAGCACCGAATCCTCGGTACTGATGCCTCCCTACCCCTAACACTGCCTACAGCACTACCTGCACCTAACCCCCTACTTGCCTCCCAATACTGCCATAACTGCTATCTACCATGTTGGGTGGTCTAATGCTATGTGGGGAGGCATAAGGGGAGCTCAAAAGCATACATTGCTATGGGACCCAGAAACTGTGAAGTAGGACCCCATTTTTTTAAAGTGAGGGGTCCCCGGGACCCACAATTTTTTCTGCTCGGCGCGATCACTGCTTATGCTAGGCATATATTAGTTATCTGGCCTTGCTGGCAGGTAACTGAGCATATTTGTGCAGCCAGCCACTAATGGTCTGTTGGAAATGCCAAATTCAGATAATAGGGCATGCTTGGTAGTCTGTAGCATTTGGTAGTGCATGCACTGCCAAAATTGCCATGTACATTCACAGGGAAGTAACCCTGATGTTGCCATAAATTAGTCAGTGTATGGCCATGCTGGGCACAGTCAAATCAAGTGTTGAAATAAGTCTACTAAATCCATAACCTATATACTTCCAAATACTAGAAAACAAGTTTAACCTTTAGAATACTGGGGGGGGGGGGGGGGGGGGGGGGGGTGTGTCTTCTGAAGACCCAAGAATGTTAATTGTGATCCTGCCATATGTATAACTATTTTCCTCCTGATTTTCCTATGTGCCCCTTGTTAGATTAAGATACTGTAATTAGGCTTATAAAAAAAGGTTTTAAAAAAGTAAACATGAAGACCCCAGCTTGGTAAAGTAGATTGACGGGGTAGGCTTGGTATATTAAAGGTTAACTAATCCTGATTTTGACATTAATTCACCCTATTGCCTTTAGGTCCATATTTAAAAAAATCAAATACAGCATTATCTATTGAGCAAACAGTCTGAAATTTATTTAAAATTTCATTAACAGGCATTGCAAATCAGGCAGGACACATACATCAATAAAAAGTTTCACTTTCCAACCCCCAAAACTCATTTCACCATAAAAATTAGTAATCGGTCAGATGTTTCACACTGGGGATGGTGACTACCTCATACAGGACCCACTGCCATTTGGTCAAGAAAAATGTGCCATCTTTATAGATCAAACACACTGGGCACTGTGAGGGCTTCTATAGCTGCCTATCTTCAGGTTGGAGGACGGGTTGAAATAAAATTAATTTCATGGAGGGAATATACATGTAGAGTGAGTCTTAAAGCGGCTAATAAAAACAAGTGAAGGTCATACAGCCAACTCCACTTCTCACCCCTTTTAAAAAAATAAAATCCCACAAAGCATGTGCCAACACAGCTTAAAATAAAAAGTAAAACAAAGTTCTGCATTGTTATAAAACTTGATAAAAAATAGTATTTCAAACTGTACAGTCACCAGAAGTACACAGTTATCAAAAATTCACACCATTCACTTGGCGTCAGATGCATCTGCTTTCTGTGTCTGAAAGAAAATAGACAGCCATTAATTTTTACCCAGCCTAAATTTTCAGTGAGTCAGTCACTTTGAAATATATACCTGATCTGACTTTGCCTCTCCATTTTCTGCAGCATTGCTGGCATCTTTTCCAGAGTCTTTCCCTTTCTTGCCTTTGGGAGCTTTATCAGCCTTCTGATAGAAAAACATTTCCATAAGTAATTATCATTTTTAAGGGGTAGCTGCAGTTACCAGTGCTAATGGATACTTCCTAGCTTCTTTACTGCTCCAATGCTAAACGAACAGCATTTGTTACTAATCTATTCTACCATAAGAGAGCTACTATGTTAGAGCCTGATGTTACTGCTGGAGTGACAAACTAGACTTGACAAGTCAGTCAAATTATACAGGAAGACATGCATCTTTTCTAATGCAGGCTGAAAAAAATATATGGTTTACAACTAGGATTGATATTTCTTTGTGACCAAAATACTGATAGCAGATACAGACTAGCAGATAATTGGGTGCTCAGTGTACACTCTTGCCTGGCTCACTTGATTTGTCACCTAGATACTCAAAAACAGTCCTTAAGGCACCCCAATGGTCCAGGTTTTAAGTATATCCATGGTTTACCATAGATTGCCAAGTCAAATTGATCAAGGTACTAATTATATCACCTGTAGCAAAGCATGGCTACACTTAAAACCTGGACCGCTGGCATACCTCATGGACCACATTTGAGAAACTCTGCACTAAGGATTACACATTGACTTTCATAATAAAGTTAAGTAAAAAATTAAAATGTTTCTGCTTCAATAAGACTAGGGGGGTAATGCAGCAAGCTCCTCTCCCAATGTAGGCAATCACAGATTATGCTTTAGGCACCCAAAGCATAATCCACGGTTGCAATAGTGGATTTATCCCAGACCTTGTGTTTTTGTGCAGTCACATGTCCACGTTAATCTGATTAAAACATCCTGTAACAGGATAGCGATATAACCCATAGTCATTAATCATGATATCTGGCTGTGTTCGGCAGGTGAAAGTGGATCAGGGATAATTGGATAGCCCCCTAATGGGCCCTAAACAAAGATCCGCCGCTGAGCGGCCCGATGGCGGATTCGGCAGTACTGACTGGGGAGTGAAGTTTCTTCACTCCCCACGGCTCCAATGAAGTGCAGGCAAATATGGACGAGATAGTTTATATTAGCCTGCATGCACAGCCAATGGGGCACCAGCGATGAGCGAGCGCAGGGCTGCGCATGGTTCATCGCTGGTGACTCCACACTCAAAGATATGAACGTAATCTCGTTCAATAATGAAAATCTTTCATATCTTTGAGGAAAATCGGCCAGTGTGTAGGGCCTATTAGTGTAAAATGTGTGGTGTTGTCAAATTAGACAAACTATAAAACTAGTTTCAAGTATTATGAAAGCACTAAATCTATTTATTGGTCTGTTTTCTATGGTATATCTACCCTCTTGAAATAAAAGGGAACAAGATCCCATATATGGCATTTGCACAAAGCAAGTTGGAGGTATTTCTGGAGATTACAGCTTTTAGTGGTGCCAATTTTGTTAGTACCATATCCCACTAACATATGATGCAACTAGAGGACATTAAAGCTTAACTGAACATTCCCCACGTAGTCCAGCAGATGAAATATACTACATACTCAACATGGAAGCTTACAAATTCACTTTAAACTTGATGCATAAGATTATACACAGACTTGCCTTTGGAGCAGCTGCTTTCTTGGGTTTGTTTTCTTGTTTAGGAGGAGCAGGCTTCTGAAAAGCAATGAAAATGCTGTAAAAACATTTTAGAGTTGATCTTTCTGAATTATAAAGCAAAAATACTTACAGCAGACAAACGGGCAGATCTCCTCTGTGGCTAAACAAAAGATAAAAACCATAAATATGCATAACCAAAACACACAATTCACTTCTACACAGGGCCTAGTCAAGAGTCACACACAAAGCGGCCATATTGCATGTTTGGAGTTAAGTGTAGATGCAAGACTCAAAGTGCAAATGCCCCATTTCTGCCAAGTTGAGATGAACAGAAGCAGTATAATTCTTAACACCCCTTTCAAACCACCAAAAAGAAAGTATATTGCTGGGTTGTCTGTGAAAGGGCCACTGAATAACCTGGGTCCAGTAATCCAGGAGTCTAATCAAACCAGCATAAATGTGATACAGGTCATCCGACCCAGTTCCCATTTACAGCATAGGGAGAGCCATATGCCCAGTGATTTCTTTTTTACACTGTACAGTTATCCAAGATGATCTTGGCATCCCTGCAGATCTTTCACACCAAACCCACAGGTCTGAGAGAGCTTGTTTACACTGCACACTGGGGCAGTGTTAATTGTTCTGCTGGCACTTGGAGAGTACACCTTCAAGAACTGGGGATATGTGCTTCAAGTGCTTGGATAACTACCATGTATATAAAAAAAAAAATGCTGGAAATGTGTGCTATTAAGTGCTTTACTTTAGAAGAAATTCAAACACACCTCTTCTCTTCCTTTGCTCTTCTCTGCCTTGGAGTCTCCATCAGCCTGAAAGAAAAAGTGGAAATGGTTTCTGCAGTCAAATTTCTTTCAAAGTCTGAATCAGAATAAGCAAATCCCATACGGGTGTTGTGATCACCAAACAATGATTAAAATCATGCTTTTAAAGACAGATGCAAGATCTGGAAACAAGAGAAGCACCCAAGCATCAAGTATCTGACTTTGCACAGCTGCATCAGCTTAGCCAATGACAAGTCAGTGGGGTTTTACACCTGCATTTGTAGCAATGCTACACCTAATATTCTGCAGCAGCAAATATGCCATAACCATCAGCCCTATGATGTGTACTTTAAGTGTAGTGATGGACATTAAATGCCTATGGTTCAAATCGATCAAGTATAATATTTCAGGCATTTACTTTACAGTTCAAAATGCATTTAAATGATGGCTTGCAGCTTATATGCAGCTGCAGTGGTGTCTGCAGCATAGTTTAGGCACCCATGCACTAGGGGGCACTGGCTGATTCTACACACATTAACCACTGATTTGTTTTGCAGTCATTACCGTTAGCTATGGCATCACTTTACTTGATGCAAGACTACAATCATCCAAACTTGAAAGTAGTACACAGCCACACTTTCGACAAATTGAGTCAATTCCCGAGTTACTGCATAGAAAGAAAATGTTCTCCCGCTAGTTTGTATGCGATGACTACTTTCGGGCTACGTTGAAATGTAGCTTGCTATACGAACTGTGATTAGGCATGGGTAAGTTAAATAATTCTGTAAAATGTGGGAGCTCCTCATCATTTGTTTTACTATAGGGTGCAAGAGAGCATGGCAAGCCCATAAGCAGAGATTGCTCCCCGCGCTCCCACACGCATGGCGCCAGAGAAGGGCTGGAAGCGGTGCCAGCAGCGGGGACCAGTGACGTGACCTTGGCGCCTCAGTAAGTTGCTGAGCCGGAGACGGCAGAGGAAAAACCCGTGCAGGTATTTACAGGGGAACAGAGCCCGCACAGCGCGGAAACACGTTACTGCAACTACTGGCAAGAGGGGACCGGCCGCAGCCACCAGCACCGTAGTGCAAGGAGCAGACACGATCACACAGCGCGGGGTATCCGCCCTCCCGCACACGGCTCTGGGCCGCATTAGGCACCGCCCCTTTATCGGTTCGCGCCCTTGTTTTGGCGGAAGCCCCTCCCCCATCCCCGTCGTACTTTCCCGCGTCCCGCAATTTAAACGGCTTTATTAATTATCACACAGCTGTTTTCTACAGGCAAAAAATGCACGACACATTGCGCTAATATGCGCATCACTATACCGCCGGCCGGGCATCATCCCCATCTGAGCTCAACCTCCCCTCCCTCCAGCTCCGCCATTATGGTTGCTGTCTCCCTCCCTCACCTGCTTCTTCCTGCCAGGCTGCTGCCCTTTACCTGCGCCAACAGACACGCTGCGGCCGCCTTACCTTTCGCTTGGGCATGGTTGTTGTTGTTGTAGTTATTACTGACGTCTCACACACGGGAACAGCACAGACCTCTCAGCCTACTTCACTGCGAACGAATGAAATAAACTCCGGCGCGGCTCCCCTCTTTTATACCCGGTCCGGAACCCGACCGGTCAAATCCGGATCCCACTCTTTGCTGCTGCTGATTGGCTGCGTCGTGACATGTGGGCTTAGCGGGCTAGGCGGGAGAATGGGAGGGGATCGAGAGCGCGCTGGACTCGCGTGGCCGAGCAAAGAAAAAAAGGGCGCGCAGTAGGCAGGGGAGTGGGGGTTGCTATGGGGTTCAATGGCGAGAGAACCATACTGTATAAGCACACCATATAGCCGCCAATGTCTGCCGCGGGAGTCGAGCTACAGACACAAGAGGAAAATATACACCAAAATGTCCTGTGTACGGGAGCTCTGCTCCAGTGCTCCGACTCGCTGTATGGAAGCGTCTGAGCTCTGGGTAAAGCTAGACGCGACATAAATGACAACACAAATATAATGCAGCAAGGAAACACCAACGCTTATAAACCAAGGGACATTTTGTTTCAGTGCATTTTACTAGATACATTGTTTAGAGTAAATTCGTTTACTAGACCAGAGTTTTGTTACAGCTCCCAAGAAACAAAGTTACAGCAGAATATGCACTTTGTTATGCTAACACAATTTAATATAATCAAAGTCAGTAATTAAATGTATATGCGCTAGTATTTAAAATGTAATGGATTGTATATATTCCACAACTGGCGTTTTGAATGATACATTACAACATTATGGATAGCCTATAAAGTTCATAATTACTATTGCGTGATAGTTTATTGAAGTGTTTATACGTGCTGGTTATGGGGCCTATTTATCAAGCCCCTTTTAAAATTATAAAGAAACTTTTCTGCATGATTTTATGTATCAACACTATGTAACAATAACGGTAACCTAATATGGGAGAGCTCATAGAAATCTGCATAATGTTAACTACCACTGCAGACTGCAGTCCCAATTTGTCTCAATAGGAACTATGGGGCAGTTACAATATATGAAACCTGAACATATGCCCAAGGCTCTTCTTGCTTCGCCTCTTTACGGAAAGGAAGAACTGGCTACCAGAGAAAAGCTCTCCCCTCCAATGATCCCTGCCAGGCTCCCCACAGTGCATCAGCAGGTCCCTTAGCCCACTTGAATCTAGCATCAACCGATTCCTTACATAGATTTCCTATGTTAGCTGAACTCCACATGTGCAGGACCCATACTGCATCATTGGATGCAGTGCCCCTTAAGCTGCAGCCATTTGGATGTGGCAACAGGAAGTGTTTCCCAAAGATATCCATTTTTCTCTGACGTCCTAAGTGGATGCTGGGGACTCCGTCAGGACCATGGGGAATAGCGGCTCCGCAGGAGACAGGGCACAAAATTAAAAGTTTGACCACTAGGTGGTGTGCACTGGCTCCTCCCCCTATGACCCTCCTCCAAGCCTCAGTTAGGTTTTTGTGCCCGGCCGAGAAGGGTGCAATCTAGGTGGCTCTCCTAAAGAGCTGCTTAGAATAAAAGTTTGTTAGGTTTTTTATTTTCAGTGAGTCCTGCTGGCAACAGGCTCACTGCAACGCGGGACTAAGGGGAGAAGAAGCGAACTCACCTGCGTGCAGGATGGATTGGCTTCTTAGGCTACTGGACACTAGCTCCAGAGGGACGATCACAGGTACAGCCTGGATTTGTCACCGGAGCCGCGCCGCCGGCCCCCTTACAGATGCTGAAGAGAGAAGAGGTCCAGAAATCGGCGGCTGAAGACTTCCCAGTCTTCTTAAGGTAGCGCACAGCACTGCAGCTGTGCGCCATTGCTCTCAGCACACTTCACACCGCGGTCACTGAGGGTGCAGGGCGCTGGGGGGGGGGCGCCCTGGGCAGCAATGTAATTACCTTTACTGGCTAAAAATACATCACATATAGCCCCTGGGCTATATGGATGTATTTAACCCCTGCCAGGATTACAGAAAAAACCGGGAGAAGAGCCCGCCGTGAAGGGGGCGGGGCCTATCTCCTCAGCACACAGCGCCATTTTTACCACACAGATCCGCTGGTGGGAAGGCTCCCAGGCTCTCCCCTGCACTGCACTACAGAAACAGGGTTAAAACAGAGAGGGGGGGCATTTTTTGGCGATATTATTATATATTAAGCTGCTATAAGGGAAAACACTTACTATAAGGTTGTCCCTGTATAATTATAGCGCTTTGGTGTGTGCTGGCAAACTCTCCCTGTCTCCCCAAAGGGCTAGTGGGGTCCTGTCCTCTATCAGAGCATTCCCTGTGTGTGTGCTGTGTGTCGGTACGTGTGTGTCGACAGGTATGAGGACGATGTTGGTGTGGAGGCGGAGCAATTGCCTGTAATGGGATGTCACCCCCTAGGGAGTCGACACCGGAATGGATGGCTTTATTTATGGAATTACGTGATAGTGTCAACACGCTACAAGGTCGGTTGACGATATGAGACGGCCGGCAAACCAATTAGTACCTGTCCAGGCGTCTCAAACACCGTCAGGGGCTTTAAAACGCCCATTACCTCAGTCGGTCGACAGACACGGACACTGACTCCAGTGTCGACGGTGAAGAAACAAACGTATTTTCCAGTAGGGCCACACGTTAGATAATCACGGCAATGAAGGAGGCGTTACATATTTCTGATACTACAAGTACCACAAAAATGGGTATTATGTGGGGTGTGAAAAAACTACCTGTAGTTTTTCCTGAATCAGATGAATTGATTGAAGTGTGTGATGAAGCGTGGGTTACCCCCGATAGGAAGTTGCTAATTTCAGAGAAGTTATTGGCATTATACCCTTTCCCGCCAGAGGTTAGGGCGCGCTGGGAAACACCCTCTAGGGTAGATAAGGCGCTCACACGCTTATCAAAACAAGTGGCGTTACCGTCTCCTGATACGGCCGCCCTCAAAGATCCAGCTGATAGGAGGCTGGAAAATACTCTAAAAAGTATATACACACATACTGATGTTATACTGCGACCAGCAATCGCCCCAGCATGGATGTGCAGTGCTGGGGGGGTTTGGTCGGAATCTCTGACTGGAAATATTGATACCCTGAATAGCGACAATATTTTATTGACTATAGAGCATTTAAAGGATGCATTTTCTTTATATGCGAGATGCACAGAGGGATATTTGCACTCTGGCATCAAGGGTAAGTGCGCTGTCCATTTCTGCCAGAAGAAGTTTATGGACGCGACAGTGGTCAGGTGATGCGGATTCCAAGCGGCATATGGAAGTTTGCCGTATAAAGGGGAGGAATTATTTGGGGTCGGTCTATCGGACTTGGTGGCCACGGCAACAGCCGGAAAATCCACCTTTTTTACCTCAGGTCACCTCCCAACAGAAAAAGACACCGTCTTTTCAGCCTCAGTCCTTTCGTTCTCATAAGAACAAGCGGGCAAAAGGCCATTCATATCTGCCTGAGGCAAAGGAAAGGGTAAGAGACTGCAGCAAGCAGCTCTTTCCCAGGAGCAGAAGCACTCCCCCGCTTCTGAAAAGTCTTCAGCATGTCGCTGGGGCCTTACAAGCGGACTCAGGTCCGGTGGGGGGGTCGTCTCAAGAATTTCAGCGCGCAGTGGGCTCACTCGCAAGTCAACCCCTGGATCCTGCAGGTAGTATCACAGGGGTACAGATTGGAATTCGAGACGTCTCTTCCTCGCAGATTCCTGAAGTCTGCTTTACCAACATCTCCCTCCGACAGGGAGACGGTGTTGGAAGCTATTCACAAGCTGTATTCCCAGCAAGTAATAGTCAAGGTATCCCTACTACAAGGAAAGGGGTATTATTCCACGCTGTTTGTGGTACCGAAGCCGGACGGCTCGGTGAGACCTATTCTAAGTCTGAAATCTTTTGAACACTTACATACAAAGGTTCAAGTTCAAGATGAAATCACTCAGAGCAGTGATAGCGAATCTGGAAGAAGGGGACTTTATGGTGTCCTTGGACATCAAGGATGCTTACCTCCATGTCCCAATTTGCCCTTCAAACCAAGGGTACCTCAGGTTCGTGGTACAAAACTGTCACTATCAGTTTCAGACGTTGCCGTTTGGATTGTCCACGGCACCCCGGGTCTTTACCAAGGTAATGGCCGAAATGATGATTCTTCTTCGAAGAAAAGGCGTATTAATTATCCCTTACTTGGACGATCTCCTGATAAGGGCAAGATCCAGAGAACAGTTAGAGGCCGGTGTAGCACTAACCCAAGTAGTGCTGCAACAGCACGGGTGGATTCTAAATTTTCCAAAATCCCAGCTGAGCCCGACGACACGTCTGCTGTTCCTAGGGATGATTCTGGACACAGTTCAGAAAAAGGTTTTTCTCCCGGAGGAGAAAGCCAGGGAGTTATCCGAGCTAGTCAGGAACCTCCTAAAACCAGGAAAAGTGTCAGTGCATCAATGCACAAGAGTCCTGGGTAAATGGTGGCTTCTTACGAAGCGATTCCATTCGGCAGATTCCACGCAAGAACCTTTCAGTGGGATCTGCTGGACAAATGGTCCGGATCGCATCTTCAGATGCATCAGCGGATAGCCCCGTCTCCAAGGACAAGGGGGTCTCTTCTGTGGTGGTTGCAGAGTGCTCACCTTTTTGGAGGGCCGCAGATTCGGCATTCAGGACTGGGTCCTGGTGACCACGAATGCCAGCCTGAGAGGCTGGGGAGCAGTCACACAGGGAAGAAATTTCCAGGGAGTGTGGTCAAGCCTGGAGACTTCACTTCACATAAATATACTGGAGCTAAGGGCAATTTACAATGCTCTAAGCCTGGCAAGACCTCTGCTTCAGGGTCAGCCGGTGTTGATCCAGTAGGGCAACACCACGGCAGTCGCCCACGTAAACAGACAGGGCGACACAAGAAGCAGGAGGGCAATGGCAGAAGCTGCAAGGATTTTTCACTGGGCAGAAAATCATGTGATAGCACTGTCAGCAGTGTTCATTCCGGGAGTGGACAACTGGGAAGCAGACTTCCTCAGCAGACACGATCACCACCCGGGAGAGTGGGGACTTCATCCAGAAGTCTTCCACATGATTGTGAACCGTTGGGAAAAACCAAAGGTGGACATGATGGCGTCCCGCCTCAACAAAAAACTGGTCAGGTATTGCGCCAGGTCAAGAGACCCTCAGGCAATAGCTGTGGACGCGTTGGTAACACCATGGGTGTACCAGTCAATGTATGTGTTCCCCCCTCTGCCTCTCATACCCAAGGTACTGAGAATTATAAGGCGAAGGGGAGTAAGAACGATACTCGTGGCTCCGGATTTGCCAAGAAAGACTTGGTACCCGGAACTTCAAGAGATGCGCACGGAGGATCCGTGCACTCTACCTCTAGACTTACCGCGGCTGCGTTTGACGGCATGGCGGTTGAACGCCGGATCCTGAAGGAGAGGGCTCCGACGGAGGAATTTCAACTGGGTCGATTCCTACATTTCCTGCAAACAGGATTGTCTATGGGCCTCAAATTGGGGTCCATTAAGGTTCAAATTTCGGCCCTGTCGATTTTCTTCCAGAAAGAATTGGCTTCAGTTCCTGAAGTCCAAGCTTTTGTCAAAGGAGTACTACATATACAGCCCCGGTTGTGCCTCCAGTGGCACTGTGGGATCTCAATGTAGTTTTGGGATTCCTCAAATCCCATTGGTTTGAGCCACTCAAATCGGTGGATTTGAAATATCTTACATGGAAAGTGACCATGCTACTGGCCCTGGCTTCGGCCAGGAGAGTGTCAGAATTGGCGGCTTTTTCGTACAAAAGCCATATCTGATTTTCCATTAGTACAGGGCAGAACTGCGGACGCGTCCTCAGTTTCTCCCTAAGGTGGTATCAGCGTTTCACCTGAACCAACCTATTGTGGTGCCTGCGGCTTCTAGCGACTTGGAGGACTCCAAGTTGTTCGACGTTGTCAGAGCCTTAAAAATATATATATATATATATTTCAAGGACGGCTGGAGTCAGAAAGTCTGACTCGCTTTTTATACTGTATGCACCCAGCAAGCTGGGTGTTCCTGCGTCTAAGCAGACGATTGCTCGTTGGATTTGTAGCACAATTCAACTTGCGCATTCTGTGGCAGGCCTGCCACAGCCAAAATCTGTAAATGCCCACTCCACAAGGAAGGTGGGCTCACCTTGGGCGGCTGCCTGAGGGGTCTCGGCATTACAACGCTGCCGAGCAGCTACGTGGTCAGGGGAGAACACGTTTGTAAAATTCTACAAATTTGATACCCTGGCTAAGGAGGACCTGGAGTTCTCTCATTCGGTGCTGCAGAGTCATCCGCACTCTCCCGCCCGTTTGGGAGCTTTGGTATAATCCCCATGGTCCTGACGGAGTCCCCAGCATCCACTTAGGACGTCAGAGAAAATAAGAATTTGCTTACCGATAATTCTATTTCTCTTCGTCCGTAGTGGATGCTGGGCGCCCATCCCAAGTGCGGATTGTCTGCAATACTTGTACATAGTTATTGTTACAAAAATCGGGTTATTATTGTTGGAAGCCATCTTTTCAGAGGCTCCTCTGTTATCATGCTGTTAACTGGGTTCAGATCTCAAGTTGTACAGTGTGATTGGTGTGGCTGGTATGAGTCTTACCCGGGATTCAAAATCCTTCCTTATTGTGTACGCTCGTCCGGGCACAGTATCCTAACTGAGGCTTGGAGGAGGGTCATAGGGGGAGGAGCCAGTGCACACCACCTAGTGGTCAAACTTTTAATTTTGTGCCCTGTCTCCTGCGGAGCCGCTATTCCCCATGGTCCTGATGGAGTCCCCAGCATCCACTACGGACTACGAGAAATAGAATTATCGGTAAGTAAATTCTTATTTTTCTCTGGCTGGGTCCACAGGATTATCCACAGGATAACATTGGGATATTGTCGAGCGACAGCGAAAATGGCACCAACACGGTCACGAGCTTTCTGGCCTCCCAGGATGCATTGGGGCCTCCACTATATAGTCCCGCCCACTGATTCAGTCAGATCAGTTTTTTGCTTGGTGCGGCAGGAAGCCGCATGGTCACAGGGCTGCTGTGAAAGCAGCCTCAAGTTTTCATTACTTTATTTTTATAGACTTACTGTTTTTGTTTGAGCGACTTCTCTTAACAGCGTCTTAAACGTGTATTAGAAAGAGTCACTCCAACAAATCCCCACCGGGTCGCAACAACGCTTACCTTCGCGGTACAGTGCTGTCTCGACGGGCGTCTGTGTCGGATGTTCTAGCAGGTCCAGCAGACGTTACCAGGCTGTGGCCGGAGCATGGGGAGACGGTGAGTATATGGACTTCCTCTTACTAGAGGGGTCAGGACACAGCTACGCTGATTTGGTGGAGACTACAAACAGCGTGTTGATGCGCCGAACATCTCGAGTGTGACAGCGCTACGCTCCGGGGATCATAGGCGCCAGGACTAGGTGAGGCCGCGATCCTGGGAGTTTAAGTCAACAGGGGGTTTCAGACGCTCTCCTGGCCGTCCCTCCTCCGAGTTCATGGCCAGTTCCCGCGGGTCTCTCGTTTCATGAACTGAATAACCTCACTTCCGGCTCAGACGCTACCACGAGGGTACTCGGTCGCAGCTTAGACGCTGCGGTTGTGTACACTGGATATAAACCCGCCCAGACCGAGTCGCAGGCCTTTAGTGTCTGCATGCACGTGGAGTCGCTCAGCGTCCTTGTCCGTTGGTGAGCGTCCGTGTCCGTTATCAGTTACCAAGAGCGGCAGTGTACACCAGTAGCGTCTGAATCCACTCAGCGTCTTTCGAGCGTCTTTGCTTGGATATGGAAGTGTGGTGAGTCTCCCTGTATCCCGCTCCCTGGAGGCAGGGTATACAGTACTAAAAATTCCTTCTACTTCTTAGTGTGCACTGTTAATTTTTAGTACCTATTGCATATGAGACCTGTATATTACTGTGTTTTCTGCATGTTATGTTGAAAAAGAACCAGTTAAACAGAAGTACAAATTTCCTACTTATGTATAAGTTATTATGGAGGTTGTATTCTCATATGACAATGTCTAATGCTTTAACATGTGACTGACTGCTAGTATGTGTGCTGACTTTTCTGTGTAATGTCAGTCCTGTTCTGACCCTCAAATCAGGTGCACTGTGGTCAGATTGATTTCACCTCTATATACTGATTATAGGGTGTGGTTCAGTCACAAAATTGTGTAGTCAATATCAGAAAAAATGTCTGTGAGCGGCAAAAGTGATGAGGAGAATTTGTCAAGCACTCCTACAGCCCTAACATGCTTATCTTCTAAGTCAGGGGTAATTGATATGATTCAATTGGTCACTTATGAGGGTTTGTGTGCAAACTGTTTTCGCTTTTCAGCGAAGTAAAAAACAGGAGTTAGTTCAACCTCCAGTAGAGCCACCATGGAATATGTTCGCAAAGACTCTGTCTTCAATAGCGGACAGGTTAGCTCCAGTAGCACCACCTCAGGGGTTAGGTTACACTATGAACCCATACATGACTCTCCCTTCCTATGGTTGGTTCCAGTAGCCTCTACAAGCAACCAAGGGGTAGGTAAGACTAAGACAGATACGTCTGTATGGCAGACTACACAAGAGGATACATCGGATGATGATGCGGAAACAATAGATTCAACTCCGTATGATGATCAGTCGCAGAGCTTTAGTTCAGATGATGTAGCTGAACTCATTAATGCAGTAAAGGCTGTGCTTTCTCTGGAAGAACCAGCCAAGACAGCGTTAAAAGCAAAAGCACCTGTATTCAAACGAACAAAGTCAGTGAAAGCTGAATTTCCAGCGTCAGAGGAGTTGACGGAAATGATGGATGAGTCTTGGGCAGCGCCCGGTAAAAAGTATAAGATTCCTAGGAGATGGGATTCTTATTATCCATTTCCTGCTGGAGATTGTTCGAAGAGAGAAGTTCCTCCAAAAGTAGATGCACATGTTCTGCGACTCGTGCACAAATCTGCTTTGCCACTGTCATCTACCTCTTTGAATGATGTCACAGACAGGAGGGTAGAGAGCCTATTGAAAAATATTTTTTCTCTTGTGGGTGCAGTGGTAAGACCTGCTATGGCTTCGGCCTGGGTAGCAAAGGCAATGGGCGAATGGATAGAGGAACTAGAGAATGACATCCCCTCTCCTACTAGGGAGCAAGAGGATCGTCTTTGCCGTTTAAGACAATCTGCCCAGTATTTAGAAGAAGCAGCCATTGATGTAGGCACTGTTGCTTCTAAATCTTCAGCCCTGGCAGTAGTCGCTCGCAGAGCAGTCTGGCTACGGACCTGGAAGGCAGATGCGGAGTCCAAGAAGGAATTGGAAGCATTGCCTTTCATGGGTAATATATTATTTGGAAAACCTTTATCGGATATCCTAGAGTCAGAGGCTGAATCGAAGAAGGTCAGATTTCCGGCTACCTACAACCCTAAGTCCAAGGGTTTAAAATTTCGCTCATTTCGCTGGCAAAGCAAAGCGAAAGGTAAAGAGGAGCCTAAACAACCCCAGTTTAAATCCAGGGGTAAGAAGCAGTGGGCTAGCAAAAAGCCAGCTTCCAAACCTGAACAAAAGCCCTCAGCCTGAAGAGACGGGCCTCCGCCTGGAGGATTCCAGGGTTGGGGGCCGACTCCTGCAATTTGCACACACATGGCAACAGTCAACAACAGATGCCTGGGTGCAGAAGGTAGTATCTCAGGGGTATGGGTTCCCATTCAGGAGGCAGCCTCATCAAAGATTTTTTTGTACCAGCCCGTCTCGTATAGAGTCGAAGGCCAATGCCCTGCAAGAAGCAGTCCAAAAATTACTGCAGTCAGGTGTGATTGTCCCAGTACCTCCATCACAAAAGGGACAGGGGTATTACTCCAATCTGTTTCTAATCCAGAAACCAAATGGGTCATATCGACCAATTCTAAATCTGAAGATGTTGAACAATTACATATGGATCCCGAAGTTCCACATGGAGACGTTATGCTCCATAATGTTGGCTATGGAACCGGGAGACTATATGGTATCTCTGGATGTGCGGGATGCTTACCTACATGTGCCTATAGCACTATCACATCAGTGTTACCTCAGGTTTGCCATCCTCAAGGAACACTTCCAGTTCCAAGCTCTGCCCTTCGGGCTAGCTACAGCACCCAGGGTGTTTACCAAGATCATGGTGGTTATGGCAGCTTGTCTGCGCAAACAAGGGATAAGGATATTCCCATACCTAGACGACCTATTAATCTTAGCACAGTCGCAAGATTTACTGTTGAGCCATCTCCAACAGACGATAGTTTGTTTACAGAGACACGGGTGGCTCATAAATTGGGAGAAGTCGTCCCTGAATCCATCACAGCGGATGGTTCATTTGGGAGCCATATTGGATTCAGACCTACAGAGAGTTCTCTTACCAGAGAAGAAAATAGTCAAGGTGCAGGTCATGGCTCAGGAAGCGTTGCAAGCCCAGACAATGTCAGTCCATGCAGCAATGCGGCTGTTGGGTCTGTTGGTATCAACGTTCGACATGGTGGAATATGCGCAATTCCACTCCAGACCATTGCAGCATCTCATTTTGACAAAATGGAACGGAAATCATCAAACAATAAAGAAGCAGATGATAAAGATTCCAGTAAATGTAAAAAGGTCTCTAGCATGGTGGCTACAGACAGACCATTTAAACAAGGGGAGACCCTTTTGGATAAAAGAGTGGCAAGTCCTGACGACAGATGCCAGCCTGCAAGGTTGGGGGGCGGTACTCGGAAGCCTATGGTTCCAGGGAAAATGGACCGCAAGGGAAAGTCGCCTGCCGATAAATCTGTTAGAAATAAGAGCCATTTACTTGGCCCTAGTTCAGGCAAAGGACAATCTACAAGGAAGACCAGTCCAGATCCGCTCAGACAATGCGACGGCAGTAGCATACCTAAATCATCAAGGAGGGACTCACAGCAAGAGTCTGATGGAGGAAGTAACTCCCATTCTAAAGTGGGCAGAACTCCATCTCCCAGCATTGTCAGCAGTATTTGTCCCGGGTGTACTAAATTGGGAAGCGGATTTTCTCAGTCGGCACACCATTCAGGAAACCGAATGGGCACTACACCCAGAAGTGTTTCAAACACTGGTGAACAGATGGGGTCTACCGGAGATAGACCTTATGGCGTCTCGTCTAAACAACAAAGTTCCGAGGTACGGATCAAGAACAAGGGACCCAGGAGCAGTCCTTGTAGATGCACTGTCAGTAGAATGGAGGTTTCAGCTGGCATATCTGTTCCCTCCAATATCTCTGTTACCAAGAGTAGTGAGAAAGATAAAACAGGCAAAAGGAGCAATCATTCTAATAGCTCCAGCTTGGCCAAGAAGGCATTGGTACACAGATCTGTGGAGAATGTCCGTGGAAGCACCGATACTGCTCCCTCAACGTTCAGATCTGTTAATGCAGGGTCCTTGTTGTCACAGTCATCGGGATCGCCTGTCTTTGACGGCGTGGCTGTTGAAACCTCTATCTTAGAGGCTAAAGGATTTTCAAAGCAAGTAATCCAAACCATGCTTAGAGCAAGAAAGCCTTCTTCGGCCCGTGTATATCATAGAATATGGCAAGCCTATATTCATTGGTGTTCTGGAAAAAATTACAATCCAAGAGCCTTTAAAGTAGCTAGAATTTTGGATTTTCTGCAGGTAGGATTGGATAAGGGGTTGAAGGTTGCTTCCTTGAGGGTGCAAGTCTCAGCGTTGACTGTATGGTTTCAGCAGAAGATTGCTGACCTACAGGATGTACGTACTTTTTTCCAAGGAGTAGTACATATTCAACCTCCATTTGTTCCTCCTGCAGCTCCCTGGGATTTGAATTTAGTTCTTAAATTTCTCCAGGGTCCTTTGTTTGAACCACTTGAGAGAGCAGATCTTAAGTGGTTAACGGTTAAAGTTCTTTTTTTACTGGCAATGGCGTCAGCCAGAAGAGTGTCAGATTTAGGAGCATTATCATGTAAGTCTCCTTTCCTAAGTTTTTTTTCCAGACAGAGCAGTTCTCAGAACGAGATCTAGTTATCTTCCAAAGGTGGTGTCAAAGTTTCACCTGAATGAAGAGATTGTAGTCCCAGCTTTTCAGGTATCGGGACTATCTGCGGGAGAAGCGTCACTGGACGTGGTCCGGTCTTTAAAAATCTACATAGATCGTACTAGTGCCATCAGGAAAACAGATTCCCTCTTCATCCTCTACGGATTCCATAGGAGAGGTTGGCCTGCTAGTAAACAGACGCTGGCGAGATGGCTCCGAATGGTAATATCTGAAGCTTATTCTCATGCAGATCTCCCTATTCCGGCTAATGTCTCTGCACACTCTACACGTAAGGTAGGTCCTTCTTGGGCAGCACAACAGGGTGCATCAGCAGAACAGATATGTAAAGCAGCCACATTGTCTTCCATAAACACATTCATCAGACATTATGCCTTGGATACTTTTGCCTCTCATGACGCAGACTTCGGGCGAAAGGTCCTCCTGTGCAATCAGGAGCGTCCCCACCACTAAAATGGCTTTGGGAATCCCAATGTTATCCTGTGGATAATCCTGTGGACCCAGCCAGAGAAATGAACGTTATGGTAAGAACTTACCGTTGATAACGTGATTTCTCTTATGTCCACAGGTATCCACAGGGATCCCACCCGGACGCATCTGATTTGAGGATCTAGACAAACACTAAAAACCTCTTCCTTCTTGTATGGAAGGGTGTGCATGTGTGTTCTTATCGCCTGTACAGGTCTCTACCTAATGTTCCTGCCTATAATCGCTGTGGAAAGAACTGATCTGACTGAATCAGTGGGCGGGACTATATAGTGGAGGCCCCAATGCATCCTGGGAGGCCAGAAAGCTCGTGACCGTGTTGGTGCCATTTTCGCTGTCGCTCGACAATATCCCAATGTTATCCTGTGGATACCTGTGGACATAAGAGAAATCACGTTATCAACGGTAAGTTCTTACCATAACGTTCATTTTAGGACTACTAAGGCCAAAGTCTATCTTCGGATGCAGACTTACTGGCCTCTGCAGCATGAATTCCCTGGCCATCCTGAGGGTGAAGGCCCATACACACTTGCCGATAAAATGAGCGACGTCGCTCATTTTCCCCCTCCCTGAGCAGCTTCGCTCATTTTATCGGCAAATGTATGTATGCTGCCAGCGATGACTAATGCGCGGCCCCGTGGGTCGGCAACGATCGTCGCTGTCGCCAGTGCATGCATACAGGATCTGGACTGTCGTCCACGGCCTACATGCAGGGTTGGCGGAGGCCTGACGTCACTGAGCGATATGAGCGGTCATATCGCTCAGTGTGTACAGTCGGCTGCCGGCCGGCCCGGGAGGGGGAAACATTAGACGACGTTGCTCACAGAGCGACATCGTCTAATGCGTACGGACCTTTACTGATATGGCCGATGTTCACACAGAGTGATCTGATACTGCATCTTCAGACGCAGCAGCGCATCACACACGCTTGCAGGAGGGTTCTATTAACACAAGATGCCTCCCAGCAGCATTATTATAAGTATATTTCTCTAACGTCCTAAGTGGATGCTGGGGACTCCGTAAGGACCATGGGGAATAGCGGCTCCGCAGGAGACTGGGCACATCTAAAGAAAGCTTTAGGACTATCTGGTGTGCACTGGCTCCTCCCCCCATGACCCTCCTCCAAGCCTCAGTTAGATCTCTGTGCCCGAACGAGAAGGGTGCACACTAGGGGCTCTCCTGAGCTTCTTAGTGAAAGTTTTAGATTAGGTTTTTTATTTTCAGTGAGACCTGCTGGCAACAGGCTCACTGCATCGAGGGACTAAGGGGAGAAGAAGCGAACTCACCTGCGTGCAGAGTGGATTGGGCTTCTTAGGCTACTGGACATTAGCTCCAGAGGGACGATCACAGGCCCAGCTTGGATGGGTCCCAGAGCCGCGCCGCCGTCCCCCTTACAGAGCCAGAAGGCAGAAGAGGTCCGGAAAATCGGCGGCAGAAGACGTCCTGTCTTCAACAAGGTAGCGCACAGCACTGCAGCTGTGCGCCATTGCTCTCAGCACACTTCACACTTCGGTCACTGAGGGTGCAGGGCGCTGGGGGGGGGCGCCCTGAGACGCAATAAAAACACCTTGGATGGCAAAAAAAATGCATCACATATAGCTCCTGGGCTATACGGATGCATTTAACCCCTGCCAGAATCCATAAAAAAGCAGGAGAAAAGTCCGCGAAAAAGGGGCGGAGCCTATCTCCTCAGCACACTGGCGCCATTTTCCCTCACAGCTCCGTTGGAGGGAAGCTCCCTGTCTCTCCCCTGCAGTCACTACACTACAGAAAGGGTTAAAAAAAGAGAGGGGGGCACTAATTAGGCGCAGTATTAACTATACAGCAGCTATAAGGGGAAAAACACTTATATAAGGTTATCCCTGTATATATATAGCGCTCTGGTGTGTGCTGGCAAACTCTCCCTCTGTCTCCCCAAAGGGCTAGTGGGGTCCTGTCCTCTATCAGAGCATTCCCTGTGTGTGTGCTGTATGTCGGTACTTTTGTGTCGACATGTATGAGGAGAAAAATGATGTGGAGACGGAGCAGATTGCCTGTAATAGTGATGTCACCCCCTAGGGGGTCGACACCTGAGTGGATGAACTGTTGGAAGGAATTACGTGACAGTGTCAGCTCTGTATAAAAGACAGTGGTTGACATGAGACAGCCGGCTACTCAGCTTGTGCCTGTCCAGACGTCTCATAGGCCGTCAGGGGCTCTAAAGCGCCCGTTACCTCAGATGGCAGATATAGACGCCGACACGGATACTGACTCCAGTGTCGACGGTGAAGAGACGAATGTGACTTCCAGTAGGGCCACACGTTACATTATTGAGGCAATGAAAAATGTTTTACACATTTCTGATAATACGAGTACCACCAAAAAAGGGGTATTATGTTCGGTGAGGAAAAACTACCTGTAGTTTTCCTGAATCTGAGAAATTAAATGAGGTGTGTGATGATGCGTGGGTTTCCCCCGATAACAACGGATAATTTCTAAAATGTTATTGGCATTATATCCTTTCCCGCCAGAGGTTAGGGTGCGTTGGGAAACACCCCCTAGGGGGGATAAAGCGCTCACACGCTTGTAAGGGCTCTACCTTCGCCTGAGATGGCCGCCCTTAAGGATCCTGCTGATAGAAAGCAGGAGGGTATCCTAAAAGGTATTTACACACATACTGGTGTTATACTGCGACCAGCAATCACCTCAGCCTGGATGTGCAGTGCTGGGTTGGCGTGGTCGGATTCCCTGACTGAAAATATTGATACCCTAGATAGGGACAGTATATTTTTGCCTATAGAGCATTTAAAAGATGCATTTTTATATATGCGTGATGCACAGCGGAATATTTGCCGACTGGCATCAAGTCTAAGCGCGTTGTCCATTTCTACCAGTAGAGGGTTATGGACACGTCAGTGGTCAGGTGATGCGTATTCCAAACGGCATTTGGAAGTATTGCTTTATTAAGGGAGGAGTTATTTGGGGTCGGTCTTTCAGACCTGGTGGCCACGGCAACAGCTGGGAATTCCACGTTTGTACCCCAGGTCGCCTCTCAACATGAGAAGACGCCGTATTATCAGGCGCAGTCTTTTCGTGGACAAGCGGGCAAAAGGTTCCTCATTTCTGCCCTGTGACAGAGGGAGAGGAAAAAGGCTGCAGAAATCAGCCAGTTCCCAGGAACAGAAACCCTCTCCCGCCTCTGCCAAGCCCTCAGTATACGCTGGGGCTTTACAAGCAGAATCAGGCACGGTGGGGGGGCCCGTCTCAATGAATTTCAGCGCGCAGTGGGCTCACTCGCAAGTAGACCCTTGGATCCTTCAGGTGATATCTCAGGGGTACAAATTAGAATTCGAGACGTCTCCCCCTCGCCGTTTCCTAAAGTCGGCTTTACCGATGTCTCCTTCTGACAGGGAGACAGTTTTGGAAGCCATTCACAAGCTGTATTCCCAGCAGGTGATAATCAAGATACCCCTCCTGCAACAGGGAACGGGGTATTATTCCACACTGTTGTGGTACCGAAGCCGGACGGCTCGGTGAGACCGATTCTAAATCTAAAATCTTTGAACACTTACGTACAGAGGTTCAAATTCAAGATTGAGTCACTCAGAGCAGTGATTGCGAACCTGGAAGAAGGGGACTACATGATGTCTCGGGACATCAAGGATGCTTACCTTCATGTCAAAATTTACCCTTCTCACCAAGGGTACCTCAGGTTTATGGTACAGAACTGTCACTATCAGTTCAGACGCTGCCGTATGGATGGTACACGGCACCCCGGGTCTTTACCAAGGTAATGGCCGAAATGATGATATTCCTTCGAAGGAAGTGAATTTTAGTTATCCCTTCCTTGGACAATTCCCTGATAAGGGTAAGATCCAGGGAACAGTTGGAGGTCGGTGTAGCACTATCTCAGGTAGTGTTGCGGCAGCACGATTGGATTCTCAATATTCCAAAATCGCACCTGGTTCCGACGACGTGTCTTCTGTTCCTAGGGATGATCCTGGACACAGTCCAGAAAAAGGTGTTTCTCCCGGAGGAGAAAGCCAGGGAGTTATCCGAGCTAGTCAGGAACCTCCTAAAACCGAGCCAAGTCTCAGTGCATCAATGCACAAGGGTTCTGGGTAAAATGGTGGCTTCCTACGAAGCAATCCCATTCGGCAGATTCCACGCAAGAACTTTCCAGTGGGACCTGCTGGACAAATGGTCCGGATCGCATCTTCAGATGCATCAGCGGATAACCCTGTCACCAAGGACAAGGGTGTCCCTCCTGTGGTGGTTGCAGAGTGCTCATCTTCTAGAGGGCCGCAGATTAGGCATTCAGGACTGGGTCCTGGTGACCTCTGATGCCAGCCTGCGAGGCTGGGGAGCAGTCACACAGGGAAGGAATATCCAGGGCTTATGGTCAAGCCTGGAGACATCACTTCACATAAATATCCTGAAGCTAAGGGACATTTACAATGCTCTAAGCTTAGCAAGACCTCTGCTTCAAGGTCAGCCGGTGTTGATCCAGTCGGACAACATCACGGCAGTCACCCACGTAAACAGACAGGGTGGCACAAGAAGCAGGAGGGCAATGGCAGAAGCTGCAAGGATTCTTCGCTGGGCGGAAAATCATGTGATAGCACTGTCAGCAGTATTCATTCCGGGAGTGGACAACTGGGAAGCAGACTTCCTCAGCACGACCTCCACCCGGGAGAGTGGGGACTTCACCCAGAAGTCTTCCACATGATTAAAAACTCGACAGGTATTGCGCCAGGTCCAGGGACCCTCAGGCAATAAGCTGTAGATGCTCTGGTAACACCGTGGGTGTACCAGTCAGGGTATGTGTTCCCTCCTCTGCCTCTCATACCCAAGGTACTGAGATTGATAAGATGGAGAGGAGTAAGCACTATATTCGTGGCTCCGGATTGGCCAAGAAGGACTTGGTAACCGGAACTTCAAGAGATGCTCACGGAGGATCCGTGGCCTCTACCTCTAAGAAGGGACCTGCTCCAGCAAGGACCCTGTCTGTTCCAAGACTTACCGCGGCTGCGTTTGACGGCATGGCGGTTGAACGCCGGATCCTGAAGGAAAAAAGGCATTCCGGATGAAGTCATCCCTATCCTGATCAAAGCCAGGAAGGATGTAACCGCAAAAACATTATCACCGCAATTGGCGAAAATATGTTGCGTGGTGCGAGGCCAGTAAGGCCCGACGGAGGAAATTCAACTGGGTCGATTCCTACAGTTCCTGCAAACAGGCCTATGGGCCTGAAATTGGGGTCCATTAAGGTTCAAATTTCGGCCCTGTCAATTTTCTTCCAAAAAGAACTAGCTTCAGTCCCTGAAGTTCAGACGTTTGTAAAAGGGGTACTGCATATACAGCCTCCTTTTGTGCCTCCAGTGGCACTTTGGGATCTCAATGTAGTTTTGGGTACCAAAAGTCACATTGGTTTGAACCACTTAAATCTGTGGAGTTAAAATATCTCACATGGAAAGTGGTCATGCTGTTGGCCCTGGCCTGGGCCAGGCGCGTGTCAGAATTGGCGGCTTTATCCTGAAAAAGCCCTTATCTGATTTTCCATTCGGACAGGGCGGAATTGAGGACTCGTCCTCAGTTTCTCCCCAAGGTGGTTTCAGCGTCTCACCTGAACCAACCTATTGGTGGTGCCTGCGGCTACTAGGGACTTGGAGGCCTCCAAGTTGCTAGACGTTGTCAGTGCCCTGAAAATATATTTCTCTAACGTCCTAGTGGATGCTGGGGACTCCGTCAGGACCATGGGGGATAGCGGCTCCGCAGGAGACAGGGCACAAAAGCAAGCTTTTAGGATCACATGGTGTGTACTGGCTCCTCCCCCTATGACCCTCCTCCAAGCCTAAGTTAGGTTTTTGTGCCCGGCCGAGAAGGGTGCAATCTAGGTGGCTCTCTTAAAGAGGTACTTAGAAAAAGTTTTTAGGTTCTTTATTTTCAGTGAGTCCTGCTGGCAACAGGCTCACTGCATCGAGGGACTTAGGGGAGAGATTTTCAACTCACCTGCGTGCAGGATGGATTGGATTCTTAGGCTACTGGACATAGCTCCAGAGGGAGTCGGAACACAGGGCTCGCCCTGGGGTTCGTCCCGGAGTCGCGCCGCCGACCCCCCTTGCAGACGCTGAAGATGAAGAGGTCCGGAACCAGGCGGCAGAAGACTCTCAGTCTTCATCAGGTAGCGCACAGCACTGCAGCTGTGCGCCATTGTTGTCAGCACACTTCACACAGCGGTCACGGAGGGTGCAGGGCGCTGGGGGGGGGCGCCCTGGGCAGCAATGTATAATACCTGTATGGCGAAAAATACATCACATATAGCCCTTGAGGCTATATGGATGTATTTAACCCCTGCCAGATATCTAAAACTCCGGAGAAGAAGCCCGCCGAAAAGGGGGCGGGGCCTATTCTCCTCAGCACACAGCGCCATTTTCCCTCACAGAAAGGCTGGTGGGAAGGCTCCCATGCTCTCCCCTGCACTGCACTACAGAAACAGGGTTAAAACAGAGAGGGGGGGGCACTGATTTGGCGATATGTATATATATTAAAATGCTATAAGGGAGGAACACTTATATAAAGGTTGTCCCTGGATAATTATAGCGTTTTGGTGTGTGCTGGCAAACTCTCCCTCTGTCTCCCCAAAGGGCTAGTGGGTCCTGTCCTCTATCAGAGCATTCCCTATGTGTGTGCTGTATGTCGGTACGTGTGTGTCGACATGTATGAGGAAAATATTGGTGAGGAGGCGGAGCAAATTGCCTGTAATGGTGATGTCACTCTCTAGGGAGTCGACACCGGAATGGATGGCTTATTTATGGAAATTACGTGACAATGTCAACACGCTGCAAGCCGGTTGACGACATGAGAGGGCCGGCGAACAAATTAGTATCTGTCCAGGCGTCTCAAACACCGTCAGGGGCTGTAAAATGCCCATTTACCTCAGTCGGTCGACACAGACCCAGACACGGACACTGATTTCAGTGTCGACGGTGAAGAAACAAACGTATTTTCTTTTAGGGCCACACGTTAAGGGCAATGAAGGAGGTGTTACATATTTCTGATACTCCAAGTACCACAAAAAAGGGTATTATGTGTGAGGTGAAAAAACTACCTGTAGTTTTTCCTGAATCAGATAAATTAAATGAAGTGTGTGATGATGCGTGGGTTTCCCCCGATAGAAAATTATTGGCGGTATACCCTTTCCCGCCAGAAGTTAAGGCGCGGTGGGAAACACCCCTCAGGGTGGATAAGGCGCTCACACGCTTATCAGAACAAGTGGCGGTACCATCTACGGATAGGGCCGTACTTAAGGAGCCAGCTGATAGGAGGCTGAAAAATATCCTAAAAAGTATACACACACATGCTGGTGTTATACTGCGACCAGCGATCGCCTCAGCCTGGATGTGCAGAGCTGAGGTGGCTTGGTCGGATTCCCTGACTAAAAATATTGATACCTTTGACAGGGACAGTATTTTATTGACTATAGAGCATTTAAAGGATGCATTTCTATATATGCGAGATGCGCAGAGGGATATTTGCACTCTGGCATCAAGAGTAAATGCGATGTCCATATCTGCAAGAGATTCCAAACGGCACAAAGATGTATTGCCGTATAAAGGGGAGGAGTTATTTGGGGTCGGTCCATGGGACCTGGTGGCCAGGGCAACTGCTGGAAAATCCACCGTTTTTTACCCTAAGTCACATCTCTGCAGAAAAAGACACCGTCTTTTCAGCCTCAGTCCTTTCGTCCCTATAAGAGTCATATCTGCCCAGGGATAGAGGAAAGGGAAGAAGACTGCAGCAGGCAGCCCATTCCCAGGAACAGAAGCCCTCCACCGCTTCTACCAAGTTCTCAGCATGACGCTGGGACCGTACAGGACCCCTGGATCCTACAAGTAGTATCCAAGGGGTACAGATTGGAATGTCGAGAGGTTTCCCCCCTCGCAGGTTCCTGTAGTCTGCTGTACCAATGTCTCCCTCCGACAGGGAGGCAGTATTGAAAACAATTCACAAGCTGTATTCCCAGCAGGTGATAATAAATTTACCCCTCCGACAACAAGGAAAGGGGTATTACTCCACACTATATGGTGGTACTGAAGGCTAGGTGAGACCTATTCTAAATCTGAAAAATTTGAACACTTACAAGGGTTCAAATCCAGATGGAGTCACTCAGAGCAGTGATAGCAAAGAACAAGGGGACTATATGGTGTCCCGGGACATCAGGGATGCTTACCTCCATGTCCCAAAATTTGCCTTTTCTCACCAAGGGTACCTCAGGTTCGTGGTACAGAACTGTCACTATCATTTTCAAGACGATGCCGTTGGATTGTCCAAGGCACCCCGGGTCCTTACCAAGGTAATGACCGAAAGGAGGATTCGTCTTCAAAGAAAATGGACGACCTCCTGATAAGAACAAGGTCCAGAGAACAGTTGGAGGTCGGAGTAGCACTATCTCAAGTAGTTCTACGACAGCACGGGTGGATTCTAAATATTCCAAAACCGCAGTTGTTCCGACGACACGTCTGCTGGTCCTAGGGATGATTCTGGACACAGTCCAGGAAAAGGTGTTTCTCCCAGAGGAGAAAGCCAGGGAGTTATCCGAGCTAATCGGGATCCTCCTAAAACCAGGAAAAGTGTCAGTGCATCATTGCACAAGAGTCCTGGTAAAAATGGTGGCTTATTACGAAGCGCTTCCATTCGGCAGATTTCACGCAAGAACTCTTCAGTGGGATCTGCTGGACAAATGGTCCGGATCGCATCTTCAGATGCATCAGCGGATAACCCTATATCCAAGGACAAGGGTGTCTCTCCTGTGGTGATTACAGAGCGCTCATCTTCTAGAGGGCCGCAGATTCGGCATTCAGGATTGGATGCTCGTGACCACGGAGGCCAGCCTGAGAGGCTGGGGAGCAGTCACACAAGGAGTGTGATCAAGTCTGGAGAATTCTCTCCACATAAATATACTGGAGCTAAGAGCAAATTTATAATGCTCTAAGCTTAGCAAGACCTCTGCTTCAAGGTCAGCCGGTATTGATCCAGTGGGATAACATCACGGCAGTCGCCCACGTAAACAGAAAGGGCGGCACAAGAAGCAGGAGGGCAGTGGCAAAACTGCAAGGATTTTTTGCTAGGCGGAAAATCATGTGATAGCACTGTCAGCAGTGTTCATTCCGGGAGTGGACGACTGGGAAGCAGACTTCCTCAGCAGGCACGACCTCCACCCGGGAGAGTGGGAACTTCATCGGGAAGTTTTCCGCATGATTGTGAACCGTTGGGAAAGACCAAAGGTGGACATGATGGCGTCCCGCCCGAACAAAAAAATGGGACAGGTATTGCGCCAGGTCACGAGACCTTCAGGCGATAGCTGTGGACGTCCTGGTAACACCGTGGGTGTAACAGTCGGTGTATGTGTTCCCTTCTCTGCTTCTCATAACCAAGGTATTGAGAATTATAAGACATAGAGGAGTAAGAACTATACTCGTGGCTCCGGATTGGCCAAGAGGGACTTGGTAACCGGAACTTCAAGAGATGCTCACAGAGGACTAATGGCCTCGGGAGCTAAGAAGGGATTTGCTTTCAGCAAGTACCATGTCTGTTCCAAGAGGAACCGTGGCATCGGCCTTTAAGAAAGGACCTGCTCCAGCAGGGACCTTGTCTGTTCCAAGACTTACCGCGACTGCGTTTGACGGCATGGCGGTTTGAACGCCGGATCCTAAGGGAAAAGGCATTCCGGAAGAGGTCATACCTACCCTGGTCAAAGCCAGGAAGGAGGTGACCGCACAACGTTATCACCACATGTGGTAAAAATATGTTGCGTGGGTGAGGCCAGGAGGGCCCCACGAAAAAATTTCAACTAGGTCGATTTCTGCACTTCCTGCAAACAGGAGTGTCTATGAGCCTCAAATTGGGGTCCATTAAGGTTCAAGTTTCGGCCCTATAGATTTTCTTCCAGAAAGAATTGGCTTCAGTTCCTGAAGTCCAGACGTTTGTCAAGGGAGTATTGCATATACAGCCCTTGTGTGCCTCCAGTGGCACCGTGGGATCTCAACGTAGTGTTGGGATTCCTCAAATCATATTGGTTTGAACCACTCAAATCTGTGGATTTGAAATATCTCACATGGAAAGTGACCATGCTGTTGGCCCTGGCCTCGGCCAGGCGATTGTCAAAATTGGCGGCTTTGTCTTACAAAAGCCCATATTTGATTTTCCATTCGGACAGGGCAGAACTGCGGACTCGTCCCCAGTTTCTTCCTAAGGTGGTGTCAGCGTTTCACCTGAAACAACCTATTGTGGTGCCTGCGGCTACTAGGGACTTGGAGGACTCCAAGTTGCTAGACGTTGTCAGGGCCCTGAAAATATATATATATATATATATAATTCCAGGACGGCTGGAGTCAGAAAGTCTGACTTGCTGTTTATATTGTAGGCACCCAAAAAGCTGGGTGCTCCTGCTTCTAAGCAGACTATTGCTCGTTGGATTTGTAGTACAATTCAGCTTGCACATTCTGTGGCAGGCCTGCCACAGCCAAAATCTGTAAATGCCCATTCCACAAGGAAGGTGGGCTCATCTTGGGCGGCTGCCCGAGGGGTCTCGGCTTTACAACTTTGCCGAGCAGCTACTTGGTCAGGGGCAAACACGTTTGCTAAATTCTACAAATTTGATACCCTGGCTGAGGAGGACCTGGAGTTCTCTCATTCGGTGCTGCAGAGTCATCCGCACTCTCCCGCCCGTTTGGGAGCTTTGGTATAATCCCCATGGTCCTGACGGAGTCCCCAGCATCCACTAGGACGTTAGAGAAAATAAGATTTTACTTACCGATAAATCTATTTCTCATAGTCCGTAGTGGATGCTGGGCGCCCATCCCAAGTGCGGATTGTCTGCATTACTTGTACATAGTTATTGTTACAAAAAAATCGGGTTATTATTGTTGTGAGCCATCTTTTTTAGAGGCTACTTCATTGTTATCATACTGTTAACTGGGTTCAAATCACAAGTTGTACGGTGTGATTGGTGTGGCTGGTATGAGTCTTACCCGGGATTCAAGATCCTTCCTTATTGTGTACGCTCGTCCGGGCACAGTACCTAACTGAGGCTTGGAGGAGGGTCATAGGGGGAGGAGCCAGTACACACCATGTGATCCTAAAAGCTTGCTTTTGTGCCCTGTCTCCTGCGGAGCCGCTATCCCCCATGGTCCTGACGGAGTCCCCAGCATCCACTACGGACTATGAGAAATAGATTTATCGGTAAGTAAAATCTTATTGTTTCCAGGACGGCTGGAGTCAGGAAATCTGACTCGCTGTTTATCCTGTGTGCACCCAACAAGCTGGGTGCTCCTGCTTCTAAGCAGACTATTGCTCGTTGGATTTGTAGTACAATTCAGCTTGCACATTCTGTGGCAGGCCTGCCACAGCCAAAAATCTGTAAATGCCCACTCCACAAGGAAGGTGGGCTCATCTTGGGCGGCTGCCCGAGGGGTCTCGGCTTTACAACTTTGCCGAGCAGCTACTTGGTCAGGAGCAAATACGTTTGTAAAATTCTACAAAATTGATATCCTGGCTGAGGAGGACCTGGAGTTCTCTCATTTGGTGCTGCAGAGTCATCCGCACTCTCCCGCCCGTTTGGGAGCTTTGGTATAATCCCCATGGTCCTTACGGAGTCCCCAGCATCCACTTAGGACGTTAGAGAAAATAAGAATTTACTTACCGATAATTCTATTTCTCATAGTCCGTAGTGGATGCTGGGCGCCTATCCCAAGTGCGGATTATCTGCAATACTTGTACATAGTTATTGTTACAAAAATCGGGTTATTATTGTTGTGAGACATCTTTCAGAGGCTCCTCTGTTATCATGCTGTTAACTGGGTTCAGATCACAGGTTATACGGTGTGATTGGTGTGGCTGGTATGAGTCTTACCCGGGATTCAAAATCCTTCCTTATTGTGTACGCTCGTCCGGGCACAGTATCCTAACTGAGGCTTGGAGGAGGGTCATGGGGGGAGGAGCCAGTGCACACCAGATAGTCCTAAAGCTTTCTTTAGATGTGCCCAGTCTCCTGCGGAGCCGCTATTCCCCATGGTCCTTACGGAGTCCCCAGCATCCACTACGGACTATGAGAAATAGAATTATCGGTAAGTAAATTCTTATTTTTCACACGTCCATCTCTGAATCAGGCACTACGGTCTGACCTCTTATATACAGATGTGTCATGTTTCATTGTTGCGCGACATTCATGGCGTGGGATAGCGGGGAGTGCATGTATGTATACACCCATTAACTACGGTACAATGGGAGAGCCGGCAAGTGCGGCATACTGCAATGTGTATGCATCGCAATACTGCTATGAAACGTTGCAAAGTCCAATTATAAAGCGCATCGGAATTTGCAGCGCTATATCAGAAACTTAATAGAAACATAGAATTTGACGGCAGATAAGAACCACTTGGCCCATCTAGTCTGCCCCTTTTTTTTTATCCTTTAGGCAATCTCAAGCCTTTTTGAACCTTAATTCTTTGTAAGGATATTCATATGCCTATCCCAAGCATGTTTAAATTGCTCTACAGTCTTAGCCTCTACCACCTCTGATGGGAGGCTATTCCACTTATCCACTACGCTTTCTGTGAAGTAATTTTTCCTTAAATTTCCCCTGAACCTCCCCCCTCCAGTCTCAGTGTATGTCCTCGAGTTCTAATACTTCTCTTACTTTGGAGAATGTTTCCCTCCTGAACTTTGTTAAGACCCTTCATATATTTGAAAGTTTCTATCATGTCCCCCCTTTCCCTTCTCTCCTCCAAACTATACATGTTAAGATCTTTTAGCCTTTTCGGGTAAGTTTTGTGATGTAGGTCATGCACCATTTTAGTTGCCCTTCTTTGTACACTCTCTAATGTATTTATATCTTTCTGGAGATATGGTCTCCAGAACTGGACACAGTATTCCAGATGGGGACGCACCAATGACCTATACAGTGGCATTATCACTTCTTTTTTCCTGCTATTGATTCCTCTCCCTATGCAACAAAGCATCTGACTTACCTTCCTCATTGCTTTGTTGCATTGCTTTCCTACCTTCAAGTCACTTGAAACAGTGACTCCTAAATCCCTTTCCTCCTCAGTAGTTTCCATTTTAGTACCCTTGATACTATATTTAGCCTTTGGGTTTTTGAGACCCAAGTGCATGATTTTGCATTTTTTAGCATTACACTGTAGTTGCCACGTTCTTCACCATTTCTCAAGCCTACCTAGGTCATCAATCATTTGTTTTACACCTCCCGGTGTGTCTACCCTGTTGCATATCTTTGTATCATCTGCAAAAAGGCATACCTTCCCTTCAATACCATCTGCAATGTCACCAACAAAGATATTAAAGAGAACTGGACCAAGTACAGATCCCTGGGGTACTCCACAGGTAACATTTCCCTCCATAGATTGAACTCCATTCACTACAACTGTCTGTTTCCTATCCTGCAACCAGGTTCTTATCCATTTAACCGTTTTATAATCCACCCCCACGCTTTCAAGTTTATTTAGCAGTCTGCGATGTAGGACAGTGTCAAATGCCTTACTAAAGTCTAGATATGCTACATCTACAGCTCCCCCTTGATCTATTATTTTCGTCACAGATTCAAAAAAGTCAATAAGATTTGTTTGGCATGATCTCCCACCAGTAAATCCATGCTGTTTTGGATCCTGTAAGTTGTTTGATTTAAGATATTCCACAACTCTTTCTTTTAATAGTTTTAATAATCCTCAAATCGCTGTTTGGCACACCACGCCATGCATCTCACCTCACCACATACTCCCAAAATATGCCTGTTAGTCACATTGCCAGTGCGACAAAATTACAGTTAACTTTCTGATAACCCCTAACGCTGCCTGAAGGTGATCATCTAGGGTGGTCCCCCGGTTCACTGTGCGGCAGAAGCATGGGTGAGGCGTACGGGTCCCTCCTAAGGGGGACCCGCTGTAGCCCTGCGTGAGACTGGCTAATAAAAACGTTGTACGAAGCATTTATGTGAGGCTACATACATGAGGAGACATAGCCAGTATAAATATTCAAAAGTAGCTCCGGCGCCATAGCGGGGGGCGGAGCTACACGAGAGCAAGCTCAGCGGCATTTTGGCACCTTCCTCTGCATAGCAGCAGCCTCACAGCTCCTCCATATCGGTCCCTGGATCGCTGGTACCGGGTGTAGATGAGGAGAGCCGCTATGTCTGTGCACAAGTAACATCCCACTGAGGGATTTCTCATATTATAGTCTCACTGTTGTTTACACAAAAAACGCTGATAGCCTCACTGGGGCTGCACAGCGCTGGGTGCGCTAGGGTCCTCTTTCCTGTGTCTCCTCTCACATGCAATAGGGCAGGCTTGTATATATTTCTCTATCGTCCTAGTGGATGCTGGGGTTCCTGAAAGGACCATGGGGAATAGCGGCTCCGCAGGAGACAGGGCACAAAAAGTAAAGCTTTTCCAGATCAGGTGGTGTGCACTGGCTCCTCCCCCTATGACCCTCCTCCAGACTCCAGTTAGATTTTTGTGCCCGGCCGAGAAGGGTGCAATCTAGGTGGCTCTCCTAAAGAGCTGCTTAGAAAAAGTTTAGCTTAGGTTTTTTATTTTACAGTGAGTCCTGCTGGCAACAGGATCACTGCAACGAGGGACTGAGGGGAGAAGAAGTGAACTCACCTGCGTGCAGGATGGATTGGCTTCTTGGCTACTGGACATCAGCTCCAGAGGGACGATCACAGGTACAGCCTGGATGGTCACCGGAGCCGCGCCGCCGGCCCCCTTGCAGATGCTGAAGTCAGAAGAGGTCCAGAATCGGCGGCTGAAGACTCCTGCAGTCTTCTAAAGGTAGCGCACAGCACTGCAGCTGTGCGCCATTTTCCTCTCAGCACACTTCACACGCAGTCACTGAGGGTGCAGGGCGCTGGGGGGGGGGGCGCCCTGGGAGGCAAATGTAACCTATATAAAGGCTAAAAATACCTCACATATAGCCCCCAGAGGCTATATGGAGATATTTAACCCCTGCCTGGATTCACTAAATAGCGGGAGACGAGCCCGCCGGAAAAGGGGCGGGGCCTATCTCCTCAGCACACGGCGCCATTTCCTCTCACAGCTCCGCTGGTCAGGACGGCTCCCAGGTCTCTCCCCTGCACTGCACTACAGAAACAGGGTAAAACAGAGAGGGGGGGCAAATTTATGGCGATATTTTGATATATATAAAGCAGCTATAAGGGAGCACTTATTATAAGGCTATCCCTGTTATATATAGCGCTTTTGGTGTGTGCTGGCAAACTCTCCCTCTGTCTCCCCAAAGGGCTAGTGGGTCCTGTCTTCGTTAGGAGCATTCCCTGTGTGTCTGCTGTGTGTCGGTACGTGTGTGTCGACATGTATGAGGACGATATTGGTGTGGAGGCGGAGCAATTGCCAAATATGAGGATGTCACCCCCTAGGGAGTCGACACCAGAATGGATGCCTTTATTTATGGAACTACGGGATAGTGTCAACACGCTAAAGCAGTCGTTTGACGACATGAGACGGCCGGACAATCAATTAGTGCCTGTCCAGGCGACTCAAACACCGTCAGGGGCTGTGAAACGCCCTTTGCCTCAGTCGGTCGACACAGACCCAGACACAGGCACTGACTCCAGTGGTGACGGTGACGAATCAACCGTATTTTCCAGTAGGGCCACACGTTATATGATTTTGGCAATGAAGGAGGCGTTACATTTAGCTGATACTACAGGTACCACTAAACAGGGTATTATGTGGGGTGTGAAAAAACTACCTATAGTTTTTCCTGAATCAGAAGAATTAAATGACGTGTGTAATGAAGCGTGGGTTGCCCCTGATAAAAAGCTGATAATTTCAAAGAAATTATTGGCATTATACCCTTTCCCGCCAGAGGTTAGGGAGCGCTGGGAAACACCTCCTAGGGTGGACAAGGCGCTAACACGCTTATCTAAACAAGTGGCGTTACCCTCTCCTGAGACGGCCGCACTTAAAGATCCATCAGATAGGAGGATGGAAAATATCCAAAAAAGTATATACACACATGCAGGTGTTATACTACGACCAGCTATAGCGACTGCCTGGATGTGCAGTGCTGGGGTAGTTTGGTCAGAGTCCCTGATTGAAAATATTGATACCCTGGACAGGGACAATATTTTACTGTCGTTAGAACAAATAAAGGATGCATTTCTTTATATGCGTGATGCACAGAGGGATATCTGCACACTGGCATCACGGGTAAGTGCTATGTCCATTTCGGCCAGAAGAGCTTTATGGACGCGACAGTGGACAGGCGATGCGGATTCAAAACGACATATGGAAGTTTTGCCGTATAAAGGGGAGGAGTTATTTGGAGTCGGTCTATCAGATTTGGTGGCCACGGCTACAGCCGGGAAATCCACCTTTCTACCTCAAGTCACTCCCCAACAGAAAAAGGCACCGACTTTTCAACCGCAGCCCTTTCGTTCCTTTAAAAATAAGAGAACAAAGGGCTATTCATATCTGCCACGAGGCAGAGGTCGAGGGAAGAGACAGCAACAGGCAGCTCCTTCCCAGGAACAGAAGCCTTCCCCGGCTTCTACAAAAGCCTCAGCATGACGCTGGGGCTTCTCAAGCGGACTCGGGGACGGTGGGTGGTCGTCTCAAAAATTACAGCGCGCAGTGGGCTCACTCGCAGGTAGATCCCTGGATCCTGCAGATAATATCTCAGGGGTACAGGTTGGAATTAGAGACAGATCCACCTCGCCGTTTCCTGAAGTCTGCTTTACCAACGTCCCCCTCCGAAAGGGAGACGGTTTTGGAAGCCATTCACAAGCTGTACTCTCAGCAGGTGATAGTCAAGGTACCTCTTCTACAACAAGGGAAGGGGTATTATTCCACTCTTTTTGTGGTACCGAAGCCGGATGGCTCGGTAAGGCCTATTCTAAATCTGAAGTCCTTGAACCTGTACATAAAGAAGTTCAAGTTCAAGATGGAGTCACTCAGAGCAGTGATAGCGAACCTGGAAGAGGGGGACTTTATGGTATCCTTGGACATCAAGGATGCGTATCTCCACGTTCCAATTTACCCCTCACACCAGGGGTACCTCAGGTTCGTTGTACAAAACTGTCACTATCAGTTTCAGACGCTGCCGTTCGGATTGTCCACGGCACCTCGGGTCTTTACAAAGGTAATGGCCGAGATGATGATTCTTCTTCGAAGAAAAGGCATATTAATTATCCCATACTTGGACGATCTCCTAATAAGGGCAAGGTCCAGAGAACAGCTAGAGATGGGATTAGCACTGTCTCAAGAAGTGCTAAAACAGCACGGGTGGATTCTGAATATTCCAAAATCCCAGTTAATGCCGACAACTCGTCTGCTGTTCCTAGGGATGATTCTGGACACGGTTCAGAAAAAGGTTTTTCTCCCGGAGGAAAAAGCCAAGGAGTTATCCGAGCTTGTCAGGAACCTCCTAAAACCAGGAAAGGTGTCTGTACATCAATGCACAAGAGTCCTGGGAAAAAATGGTGGCTTCTTACGAAGCAATTCCATTCGGCAGATTCCACGCAAGAATTTTCCAAAGGGATCTGTTGGACAAATGGTCAGGGTCGCATCTTCAGATGCACCTGCGGATAACCCTGTCTCCAAGGACAAGGGTGTCTCTTCTGTGGAGGTTGCAGAGTGCTCATCTATTGGAGGGCCGCAGATTCGGCATACAGGATTGGATCCTGGTGACCACGGACGCCAGCCTGAGAGGCTGGGGAGCAGTCACACAAGGAAGAAACTTCCAGGGAGTATGGACGAGCCTGGAAACGTCTCTTCACATAAACATTCTGGAACTAAGAGCAATATACAATTCTCTAAGCCAGGCAGAACCTCTGCTTCAGGGAAAACCGGTGTTGATCCAGTCGGACAACATCACGGCAGTCGCCCATGTGAACAGACAGGGCGGCACAAGAAGCAGGAGTGCAATGGCAGAAGCTGCAAGGATTCTTCGCTGGGCAGAGAATCATGTGATAGCACTGTCAGCAGTGTTCATCCCGGGAGTGGACAACTGGGAAGCAGACTTCCTCAGCAGACACGATCTTCACCCGGGAGAGTGGGGACTTCATCCAGAAGTCTTCCACTTGCTGGTAACCCGTTGGGAAAGACCAATGGTGGACATGATGGCGTCTCGCCTCAACAAAAAACTGGACAGGTATTGCGCCAGGTCAAGAGATCCGCAGGCAATAGCTGTAGACGCGCTGGTAACGCCTTGGGTGTACCAGTCGGTGTATGTGTTTCCTCCTCTGCCTCTCATACCAAAAGTATTGAGAATTATACGGCAAAGAGGCGTAAGGACGATACTAGTGGTTCCGGATTGGCCAAGAAGGACTTGGTACCCGGAACTTCAAGAGATGATCACGGAAGATCCGTGGCCTCTACCTCTAAGGAGGGACTTGCTTCAGCAGGGTCCCTGTCTGTTTCAAGACTTACCGTGGCTGCGTTTGACGGCATGGCGGTTGAACGCCGGATCCTAAAGGAAAAAGGCATGCCGGAAGAAGTCATTCCTACTTTGATTAAAGCAAGGAAGGAAGTAACCGTGCAACATTATCACCGAATTTGGCGAAAATATGTTGCGTGGTGCGAAGATCGGAGTGCTCCGACGGAGGAATTTCAACTGGGTCGATTCCTACATTTCCTGCAATCAGGATTGTCTATGGGTCTCAAATTGGGATCTATTAAGGTTCAAATTTCGGCCCTGTCGATTTTCTTTCAAAAAGAATTGGCTTCAGTCCCTGAAGTCCAGACCTTTGTTAAGGGAGTGCTACATATACAGCCTCCTGTGGTGCCTCCAGTGGCACCGTGGGATCTCAATGTGGTTTTGGACTTTCTAAAATCTCATTGGTTTGAACCACTAAAGAAGGTGGATTTGAAATATCTCACATGGAAAGTGACCATGCTTCTAGCCCTGGCTTCGGCCAGGAGAGTGTCAGAACTGGCAGCTTTATCTTACAAAAGCCCATATCTGATTTTCCATTCGGACAGGGCAGAACTGCGGACTCGTCCGCATTTTCTCCCTAAGGTGGTGTCAGCATTTCATCTGAACCAGCCTATTGTAGTGCCTGCGGCTACAAGTGACTTGGAGGACTCCAAGTTACTGGACGTTGTCAGAGCATTAAAAATATATATTGCAAGGACAGCTGGAGTCAGAAAATCTGACTCGTTGTTTATATTGTATGCACCCAACAAGATGGGTGCTCCTGCGTCTAAGCAGACGATTGCTCGTTGGATCTGTAGCACAATCCAACTTGCACATTCTGTGGCAGGCCTGCCACAGCCTAAATCTGTAAAGGCCCACTCCACAAGGAAGGTGGGCTCATCTTGGGCGGCTGCCCGAGGGGTCTCGGCATTACAACTTTGCCGAGCAGCTACGTGGTCAGGGGAGAACACGTTTGTAAAATTTTACAAATTTGATACTCTGGCTAAGGAGGACCTGGAGTTCTCTCATTCGGTGCTGCAGAGTCATCCGCACTCTCCCGCCCGTTTGGGAGCTTTGGTATAATCCCCATGGTCCTTTCAGGAACCCCAGCATCCACTAGGACGATAGAGAAAATAAGATTTTACTTACCGATAAATCTATTTCTCGGAGTCCGTAGTGGATGCTGGGCGCCCATCCCAAGTGCGGATTATCTGCAATAATTGTACATAGTTATTGTTAACTAATTCGGGTTATTGTTGAAGGAAGCCATCTTTCAGAGGCTCCGCTGTTATCATACTGTTAACTGGGTTTAGATCACAAGTTGTACGGTGTGATTGGTGTGGCTGGTATGAGTCTTACCCGGGATTCAAAATCCTCCCTTATTGTGTACGCTCGTCCGGGCACAGTACCTAACTGGAGTCTGGAGGAGGGTCATAGGGGGAGGAGCCAGTGCACACCACCTGATCTGGAAAAGCTTTACTTTTTGTGCCCTGTCTCCTGCGGAGCCGCTATTCCCCATGGTCCTTTCAGGAACCCCAGCATCCACTACGGACTCCGAGAAATAGATTTATCGGTAAGTAAAATCTTATTATAAGACTGTTTTGTGTGTGTATTCTTACTGTTTTCTGCTTCAATATGGTAAAACAGAAGTTGTGCAGTGTGTGTAATGCTAGATTCTCTCCTAGTTCATCTAGCTCCATATCATGTGAGCAGTGTAGTCAACCATCTCAGAATGCTGATTTCAATATGGGGGAGAGTCCAGAGCCCTCCTGGAGGTAAATTAACTAAAATGGGAGTTCTATTTTAGATGGGATGTTGCCCATAGCAACCAATCAGATTCCAGGTATTATCTTCTAGACGGTGCCACATAAATGAGAAGTACAATCTGATTGGTTGCTATGGGCAACATCCCATGTTAAATAGAACTCCCGTCTTAGTAAATTTTCCCTCTGGTTGGGGGCTATCAAAAGTATGATGTCTGATATGTCATCTCAGCTCACTGCAAATGCATATAAGACTCAGGAACTGCAACAAGCAGTGGCAAGTCTAAAGGTGGGTACTCACGGAGCGAGCGCTGCTTAAAATCTAAGCAATCTGACTAATCACACATTACGCTGTGCTGAGCGGCGGGAGAGATGTGTGCTGAGCGGTTCGCTCAGCACACATCTCTCCCACATCGGCCCGTGAATACGGGCCTTAGCTGCTAAACATCCCCCTCTGTCTACTACAGGTGCACAAAAATGTGCTCTACCTGCACTGCTATCAGATACTGATGATGATATACAGGATGATGGTGATGATGTGGACCCCATAAGTGGGGATTCCACCCCTACCCAGGGTATTGAACCCCTCATATTGACTATTAGGGATGTGTTAAAGCTCTCCCTTGAGGATGCTACTACTCAGCAGTCATTTTTCCTCCCACAAGACAAACTGACCGTCACATTTCCGGATTCCAAGGATTTGGATGACTTATTTAAAATAGCCTGGAAGAATCCAGATAAGAAATATCAGGTGTCAAAACGTTTTTTGCATATATTCCCTTTTGCCCCTGAAGGCAGGAAATTCTGTGAAGAGTCTCCAGCAGTGGACGTCTCAGTCTCTTGCCTTTCTAAAAAGGTGGTACTCCCTGCTCCGGGCTCCTTTGCGGTAAAGGACCCGGCAGATAGGAAAATTGAGACCACTCTGAAATCTATTTACATTGCTGCAGGTGTTGCTCAAAGGCCAGTCATTGCAGATTGCTGGATGACACATGCAATTCATTCCTGGGCTAATCAAATTAAGGAAGGTCTTTCGGGTGATATGACCTTAGTTAATACTGTTACTTTCCTGAATCACATTCAGGAGACGGCAAGAATCCTCTGTGACTCCCTTAAAGAGATTGGCACTATTAATGTTAGGATGACAGCTATGGCTGTGTCTGCACGCGGAGCCATATGGTTGCGTCAGTGGATTGCTGATGCTGACTCCAACGTAATGTGGAATCTCTTACCTTCACAGGTAAATTGGCTCTTTGGAGGTGAATTGGAGGCATGGATTTCCAAAGCTACTGCTGGAAAATCCATGTTTCTCCCTTCGGGGGCTCCGCCTGCTAGACGTACCTACCCAGGACCGTCTACTCAGTCCTTTCGGTCCTCCAGATTTCAATCTAAGGCCAGAGGGGCCTCCAATGCAGCTAGAGGCTCCAGAGGTAAACCTAAGAAACCAGCCGTTGCCGGATCTCAGGACCAGAACACCAGTTCTGCTTCCGCAAAGACTTCAGCATGACGGTGCCCACCCACCCCGAGGGGATCTTGTGGTCGGAGCTCGGTTACGTCACTACAGCCACATCTGGGACGGTTCCTGCCAAGATGCTTGGGCAAGGGACCTTATCTCTCAAGGTTACAAGCTGGAGTTCGACGGTATTCCTCCCAAACGATTTTTCAAATCCAGCTTACCAGCTTTTGAAAATATGCGTGGTACGCTACTGCTGGCCATAAACAAGTTGGTCCAGTCCCAGGTCACAAGTTGGTCCAGTCCCAGGTCACTGTTCCAGTACCCCTTCTACAACAAGGACAAGGTTACTACTCCAGTCTGTTCGTAGTACCAAAACCTGACAGGTCTGTGAGACCCATTCTGAATCTGAAGTCCTTGAATCCTTACCTGAAGGTTTTCAAATTCAAGATGGAATCTTTGAGAGCAGTGATTGCAGGCCTGGGTCAAGAGGAATTCCTAGTGTCCCTGGATATCAAGAACGCTTACCTACATATCCCAATCTGGCCTCCTCATCAGGCCTATCTGAGGTTTGCTCTGCTGAACGATCACTACCAGTTTCAGGCGTTGCCATTCGGCCTGTCTACAGCTCCGAAGGTGTTCACAAAGGTGATGGCGGAAATTATGTTTCAACTCAGGGTCCAGGTGGTCAATATAATTCCATACCTGGACGATCCCCCGATAAAAGAGAGCTCAAGGGAGCTTCTATTGCTCCATATAGATTGCACTATCCATCTTCTGTCACACCACGGGTGGATCCTCAATCTGCTAAAGTTCCACCTGGAACCGTCTCAACAGTATCTGGGGATGCTGCTGGATACTGTAGCTCAGAAAGTGTTCCTCCCAGAGGAAAAAGTAAGAACACTTCAAGAAATGGTTTGCATGGTGCTCCGACCTGCTCGAGTCTCCATTCATCTTTGCATAAAATTGTTGGGAAAGATGGTAGCCTCGTACAAGGCACTTCAATTCGGAAAGGTTTCAAACCAGACCATTCCAATTGGACATCCTGAACAAGTGGGCCGGGTTCCCATCTTCAGATGCACCGGATGATTCGGCTGTCACCCCAGGCCAGGATCTCTCTCCTGTGATGGCTACAGTCTCCCAACCTGCTGGAAGGTCGACGCTTTGGGATTCAGGATTGGATTCTCCTCACGACGGATGCAAATCTGAGAGGATGGGGAGCTGTCACCCAGGGGGCGCAGTTCCGGGGCAGGTGGTCTGCCCAAGAGGCCCTACTTCCAATCAACATTCTGGAACTTCGGGCTATCTACAATGCTCTGATTCAGGCATCCCCTCTACTCCGGGATCAGGCAATCCAGCTGCAGTCGGACAATGCCACGGCAGTGGCGTACATCAATCGACAAGGAGGGACAAAAAGCAGGGACTTCCATCGAAAAGTGTCAAGAATACTCCTCATAAAGAAATGCAAGAGCACTGTCCGCGACCTTCATTCCGGGGGTGGACAACTGGGAAGTGGACTTCCTAATTCGCCACGACCTCCATCCGGGGGAGTGTGGACTACACCCTCAGGTGTTTCAGCAATTCATCGACAGGTGGGGATGCCCACAGATCGACTTGATGGCCTTTCGTCTCAACAAGAAGCTTTGCTGTTATTGCTCACGAACCAGGGACCCTAAGGCGAGTGCAGTGTATGCGCTGACATCGCCTTGGCCTTACCAGCTGGTCTACCTGTTTTCACCGATTCCGCTGATCCTAAGGGTGCTCAAGCGGATCAGACATCAAAAAGTGGAAACAATCTTGATTGCCCCGGATTGGCCCCGAAGAACGTGGTACGTGGCTCTTCTGGACATGTCCGTAGAGGACCCTCGGCTTCTACCGCTAAGAAGGGATCTTCTTCAAGAAAGACCGTTCATCTACCCTCCGCAGAATTCAACTTGGGAAGATTCCTACGATTCTTGCAGGCTGGAGTGGATAAAGGCTTACGTCTGGGATCCATTAAGGTCCAGATTTCAGCTCTTTCCATCTTCTAGAAGAAGTTGTCTCTCTTGCCAGAAGTTCAGACCTTCTTCATTCGTGCTGCCTACTGCACCTTGGGAACTGGATGTAGCATTACATTTTCTACAGTCCTCCTGGTTTGAACCTCTGACGACAGTAGAAGATAAGTACCTCACATGGAAAACGGTGATGTTACTGGCCCTGGCTTCTGCTAGGCGTGTCTCAGAATTGGGGGCCTTGTCGTGCAAAAGCCCGTACTTGGTCTTTTACGAGAACAGAGCGGAGTTCAGGACTAGACAGCAGTTCCTGCCGAAGGTGGTCTCCGCGTTTCACTTGAATCAACCTATCGTGATTCTGACCAGTTCTGACACTTTTGCTCCTCCGGAGGCGATGCAGTGAGAGCCTTGAAAATTTATATCACAAGGACGGCTCAGACCAGAAAGATGGATTCCTTGTTCGTGCTCTATGATGCGTAGAAAAAGGGTTGCCCTGCTTCTAAGCAGTCCATTGCTCGTTGGATTAGGCTTACTATCCAACAGCCCTATGTGTCGGCAGCTTTACCGGTTCCACAGTCTCTGAAGGCCCACTCTACAAGATTGGTGGGCTCTTCCTGGGCGGCTGCACATGGAGTCACAGCCCTGCAACTATGCAGAGCTGCTACCTGGTCAGCGAAGAACACCGTTGTGAAGTTCTACAAGTTTGATACCCTGACCAAAGAGGATACCCAGTTTGGGCAGGTGGTGCTTCAGATGTCTCCGCACGTTCCCACCCATTCTGGAAGCTTTGGGACATCCCCATCGTACTAGCCTGTCCCCAATATCCCTTATGGATGCTAGAGAAAATAGGATTTTAAATACCTACCGGTAAATCCTTTTCTCGTAGTCCATAAGGGATATTGGGAGCCCGCCTCTGTGCGGTGACTTTCTGCAGGTTCTCTGTATGTGTTCCTGTTCGGCTGTTGCTGTTAATGTTGCCAGATGTTGCTGGCTAAGTTGTATATTGGGGTGCTGGTGTGAAATTCTCACCACACTTTTTGTTGTTATGTTTCTTCTCTCAAGTATGTAATTCTCCTTCGGGCACTGTTTACCTATTACTGAGCTGTGAGAGGAGTCATAGAGGGGAGGAGCCAGCACACCCAGTTGAAGAAATTTAGAGTGCACTGGCTCCTTTGGACCCGTCTATACCCCATCGTACTAATCTGTCCCCAATATCCGTTATGGACTATGAGAAAAGGATTTACTGGTAGTTATTTAAAATCCTATTTTGGAAATTTGGCCTAAAACTACCTTTGATGTTCACACAAGTCCTAAAAGTAGATAAAGAGAACTGAATCAAACAAAGGACACAAAAAAAAAAATTAGATGTGTTAATTTTTTTTTAATTGATGAAAATGATCCAAAATCACATACAGTACGTGAGTGGTAAACATATGTAAACCTTTGCTTTCAGTATCTAGAATGATCCCCTTGTGGAGCAATAACTGCATGTAAATGGTTCCGGTAATTGTTAAAATTCCTGAACATCGACTTGGAGGAATAATACCCCATTCCTCCGTACAAAACAGCTTCAACTCTGTTATGTTGGTGGGTTTCCTCCCATGAACTGCTCGCTTCAGGTCCTTCCACAACTTTTCGATTGGATTAGGGTCAGGGCTTTGACATTGCCATTCCAAAACTTTAAATTTATTCTTCTTTAACCATTCTTTGGTCAAATGACTTGAGTGGCTTGGGTCGTTGTCTTGCATGACCCACGTTCTCTTGAGATGCAGCTCATTGACAGATGTCTTGACATTTTCCTTTAGAATATTGCGGTATAATTCAGAATTCATTGTCCACCAATGATGGCAAGTTTTCCTGCGCCAGATGCAGCAAAAGAGGCCCAAACCATGATACTACCACCACTGTGATTTTCTCCAAACATAACGCTTCTCATTTAAAGCAAAAGGCTCTATTTTGGACTCATCTGTCCAAAAAACATTGTTCCACTAGCCTGGCTTGTCCAGGTGATCTTTAGCAAACTGTAGTGTAGTAATGTTCTTTTTGGAAAGTAGCAGCTTTCTCCTTGCAATCCTGCCATGCACACCATTGTTATTCCGTGTTCTCCTGATGGTGGACTTATGAATATTAACAGCTAATTTGAGAAAGGTCTTTAGTTGCTTAGAGGTTACCTTGGGTACCTTTGTGACCTTGCGAACTATTAGACACTTTGCTCTTGGCATGATCTTTGTTGGTTGACCACTCTTGGGAAGGGTAATAATAGTCTGGAATTTCCTCCATTTGTACAAAATCTATCTGATTGTTGATGAGATGGTTTTGTAATCTACTCCTCCCTGTTGAACATCAACAATTCTTCTTCTGAGGTCCTCAGAAATCTCTTTTGTTCATGGCATGATACAATTCCACAAATGTGTTGTGAACAGCAGACTGATAGATCCCTGTTCTTTTGAAAAGACAGGTTGTCTACTCACACCTGATTGTCATCCCGTAGATTAAAAATACCTGACTCTAATTTCACCTTCAAAATATCTGCCAAACCTAAAGGTTCACATATGTTTGACACTCACAGATGTGATATTGGATGAGCACTTCTAAATTTTTGGTGTTACTTGTTTGATTTGGTTCTCTTTATTTACTTTTGGGACTTGTGTGAAAATCTGAGGTAGTTTTAGCCCAAATTTAAGCAGAAATACAGAAAATTTTGAAGGGTTCACAAACTTTCAAGCACCACTGTAGCTTTTTAGAACTAGGCCCTGTTGGTTAACAATATCTGCTGCATGCCTATAGATGCCTTTTCTGAGGCTTGGGTTCTTAAGACCCCTGAGCCACCAACCAGATCCATTAATTGACACTGTGTCAGTTACCACACGTATAATTTAAAATGAAAAAGTCTGTCATGATACAGACTGAAAAAAAAATTCCAGCACTTTGAATAGGTCCCTATACCATACTTTTATTTCACCACTGTAGAAGAAAAGTAGGTTGCTGAGTTAGAGGGGAGGTGTTTTGCTTTCTTACATTATAACAGGGTAAGTGATCATCTTGGCTCTGCAGAAATGTATTTATTTACTAACAGTTTCTTATATAGCGCAGCATATAGCTTTACAATTGGAAACAACATTAATACAAAACTGGGTAATAACAGACAGACATAGAGGTAGGAAGGCCCTGTTCACAAACTATAGTGAAATAGGCATTGATACGCATGGATAGGTGCTATTTCATAAGTCACCACCAGATTGCAAAGGTTCTTGCTGGGCTGTATGATATGGTCACACAGTGATGTTGGTCTGGAGTCAGGAGGAAGGGAAAGTGAAGAAAGAGAAATATGTGAGGATATGTGTGGACTGTACAGAGGGGATATAACTGGATAGGAAAGCTTATGATGGTTGAGTGAGCACTTCTGGAATGTGATAAGCTATCCTGAAAAGGTGAGTTTTCCACAGAGTGGGTGCAGCCTGAAGAAAATCCTCTGCCTGATGTGCCCCACCCCACCGCACCGCACATCACTGCCTTGTGGTACTCTAACTGAAAGAGGTAGCGAAGTGAAGGTGGATTCAGAGAAGCGGACACTGAAAGAGCGATTAGATAGGTAGGATAGGAACCAAAAAAGTTTTTTTTTTCTTGAAGACCTAGGTGTCACATGCCATAGGCGGCGTTCACCGCGCTTACCCCTGCGTGCCTGCTGGTCTGTGTTGCGGCCTCCGCCTTCGGTGGTCCACGGGCTCCGGCGTCTGGCTGGCGCGGCTCCCGGCGGTTCCCTGGGGCAGGGGCGCAGCCATGACACCCGGCATCACGTGGGCGGGGAGAAGGTGACGTCATCAGACTGTTCCGCCAATCCAGCGGAGGCGGGAGATTCAAAGGCAGACGCCGGGCAGAGCCTCGGCGCCTGAGTATCGTCTTTTCCCCTGAAGTGGATGCCAGTGCTCTTGTTCCCGGCGAATCTCTCTGCAGTCGTACCCCAGTGTCTCCGGCACTTCCAGGTGCCAGTTGCTGCACAGTTCCAGCGTATACAGCGGCTGGTGTGCTCCTCTGCAATCCAGTCACCAGTGCTTCTTGGAGTCAGCGTGTGCTGCGGGCTAAATGCCGCTCTCAAGTTCTACAAGTCATCAGTGTCTTTAAACACCGCTCTCAAATTCTACACGTCATCAGTGTCTTTAACCACCGCTCCCAAGTTTTGCAAGATACCAGTGTCTTTAACCACCGCTCTCAAGTTCTACAAATCATCAGTGTCTTTAACCACCGTTTTCAAGTTCTACAAATCATCAGTGTCTTTAATCACTGCTCTCAAGTCATACAAATCATCAGTGTCTTTAACCACCGCTCTCAAGTTCCACAAATCATCAGTGTCTTTAATCACCGTTCTCAAGTCATACAAATCATTAGTGTCTTTAACCACTGCTCTCAAGTTCTATAAATCATCAGTATCTTTAGTCACCGCTCTCAAGTCATACAAATCATCAGTGTCTTTAACCACCGCTCACAAGTATTCCAAATCATCAGAGTCTTTAACCACCGTTCACCAGTTCTTCAAATCATCAGTATCTTTTAAAACATCACTTACAAGTTCTTCAGTCATTATTATCTTGTACCAACACTCACAAGTACTTATTTTCCTGGAATCTTTAACATTGCTTGCAAGTTCTCCTATAGGCCTGGACATTCCCCCCATACGTTCCTTCTCTGCTATGTGACATTGTGTTGCTCCCTTCCTGCAATAAAGTTCTTTAATATTTTCACCAAGCTTTACTGTCAGAGTCCTGTATGAGGAAGACCTATATCAAGCCATCCCTGTTCTGACCCAACTGTGGTTCCTCTCCCCTACCATCGGGAGAACCCCAGAGTTCACAACACCCCCCAACCTAGGTCAGTGACACTAGGTATTGTAGTGTTTGGATGAAAAGAGAGTAGTCAACACTGTCAAAAGCAGCTGAGAGATCTAGAAGAATAAGAAGTGAGATCATTCACTACTTTAGTTACTGCTGCCGCTGTGAAGGGTTGAATAAATGGGTCCAATAAATTGTGTGAATTAAAAAAGTGTGTGAAGTGAGTGTAGGCAAGTCTTAAGTAGCGTGGAAGGGCATGGGAGCTGAGAGATGAGACTGTAGTTTGAGAGAGAATTAGGGTCAGAATTTTTTTTTTCAGAATCGGAGTAATCTGCATGCTTGAACAGTGAAGGAAAGATACCAGTAGAGAGAGAGAGAGAGAGATAAATTACAGATGTTAGTTAAGGTTGAGATGAGCACAGGATTACTTATTTGTGAGGTATAGGCTCTAGAGGAGAGGTAGTAGAGTAGCAGGATGAGAAGAGTGTTGATACTTTATCTTCATTTGTGGGAACAAATGTAGAGAGGGCGCAGGTAGAGCTTTGAGGTCACTGGCTCAGATTTTATCAATCTTGTCCTTGAAGTAGGAAGCAAGATCTTGCGCCTTGATAGTGGCTGGTGGATTGGGTGAGGGAGGGTTCAGAAGTGATTTAAATGTATTAAAAATTAATTTGGGGTTAGAGGCTTGAGCAGAGATGAGAGTTTGGAAATATGTTTGTTTGGCAGTCATTATAAGAGTTGATAGTCTTAAGCCAGGTACACACTGGGTGATGTCCCCTAGTAAGCAATCAGAGCTATATCGCTGATTGCTAGTTAGGGGAGATCACCAGTGCATACACACTGTACAATATCGATGTGCGATATCGTTCAATTACATCATCCCCCACACTCCCCGAACATGCAGCTGAACGATATAGTTAAAGTTGAGCTGAATGTTCAGTAAATTATGCCTGAACAAGAACGACCTGTGGGTACGCTCATCGTTCAGACATACACACTGAGCCTAATTCAGACCTGATCGTAGATGTGCTAAATTTAGCACATCTATGATCAGCTTCCCTGACATGCAGGGGGGACGCCCAGCACAAAGCTAGTCTGCCCAGCATGTCAGGCCCTACCCGCCGCAGAAGTACAAAAGCATCGCACAGCGGCGATGCTTTTGTAGTTGAAGAGTAGCTCCCTACCAGCGCAGCTCCTGCGAGCTGGCAGGGAGCTACTCATCGCTTTGAGGGTTGCAGCGGCTGCATGTGATGTCATGCAGCCGCCATGGCCCACCCCCCGCACAGTCCGGGCATGTCTCCGGACTGTGCCCCTAAAACGGCGGCCTAACGCCGCCGGCCCAATCCCTCCCGCCCAGCGACCGCTTCTGCCCGTCAATCAGGCAGAGGCGACCGCAGAGCTGAGACGGCGGTTGGCTGGCATGCATCGGCTGCTGTACGAAAACGCACTGCACCCATCAGGTCTGAATTAGGCCCACTAGATGATATGAACAATAGATCTTTTAAAAAAAAGATGATTATCGTTCATATCGTCTAGTGTTTCGTCCAGTGTGTACGGGGCTTTATATATGACGAAGTGTCTTGGAATACTAGATATATGCCAACTTTCTGTAAGAGTATTTGTAGGTGTCTTGTTAATTTAGAGTGCCACGGAATACAAAAGGTAGGACGATAGATCAAAGGCAACACTTCAAACATAAAAGTTAAACCAATAAGTCCACTGATTCACTGGTGACTGTTCATCTTCTGATAGATGCTTTTCCTCCTATGACTGAAAATAAATAAGAAATGGACACATTATGTGGTACTGTTTCATATAAATATTCATTTTCACTTAAAACATTCACAAGGCCAACTTAATATGGATCAACAAAACCATGAATAACATCCGGCGTACCGAAACTCACTTGTAGAGTGGGTAGGCCAAGTGTATAAAGGTTTCTTTTAAACAAAGGATGATGACCATCACTATAGTGATGTATATTAAAGATGATAGCATACCCCACACTCACAGGATTTGTGGTTGGGATCCTCATGGTTTCTTTCACTTCTGGTTTTTGATAGACATTTTCGCTCCCAGTCGGGTGTGTGGAAGTAAAAATATAAGGCCACAATGTGTAGTAATTTCTAATTATATTCACCACAGTGTCAAAAATCTGGGAGGTGTCTACCCAAAACACCATAAGAAAGCGTACCTAAAAACTCACTTGGTATAAGTGAAAACGTGCACATCAAGGTTTCTTTTAGATTTAATTACCCCAAGATCCCCAGAATAATAGCAAGTGCTGTTAGGATCTCCTGTTCTGTACTGCCACGTCGCCATGGCAACCGGGAGGCAAGTGTTAGCGAAGTAACCTGAGCGCAGCTGATACTCCGGTCCGGGTTTTTACTGTGTAGTGGTTACAGGCTCTGTGCACGGCAGGGAATCCGGCGCTGGTTTTGTGCTCACAGTCTGTGAGGTCTGAGTGGGGCGTGGACAGCACCTGCTATATAAACCATCCTCTTAGGCTAGGCAAATGCTGCTGAATCTTTGTTTGTTAGTCAGTTCCAGAGAGTTAGCTAGTACTGTGTGACTTTGTATTTACTTGTTGCTTACTGCGAATAGGCCTTGGGATTCGGTACTTCATTCTGCCAATCCGGACCTAGCAGTAAGACTGGAGTCAGTTGTTTAACCTGCTGGGGTTCTTTTGCTATTCTGTGAACCCAGCAGGTTTGCGGCTGTACTCTCAGACCTGCTTGCTTAATCCTCCCTCACTGTGCAGGGCGTCCAGGTGTCAGTTTAGTGGCAGTAAGCTGAACCTGTGCCCTGCAAGTGGGGGTTAGGATTGTGGATACTCTCCTTGTGTCTATATTTCTATCTCTGACCAAGGAGTTTATTCCCACACCCGTTGGTAACCATTTGGGGTTTTTCCTGTTGCTCTTAGCAACATCATTTTGGGTGCTCCACATGTTAAATCACTACATCTCGCTTCATTGTCCGCTCTATTCCATCTGAGCATTCCTGACACTAGGGAGTCACCCAATTCCTGAGCCTTTGGGCTTCCCCGTTCATTTTGTGTTTATTAGTTATTCCATCACCTCCTGTGTATGTTGTGTTATACTGTCTGTGAGTTCGTTTTGCCTCGCATCCCTCTCTGTTCATACACCGGTATACTCCTGTTAGCACTGGTGTGCGTAACATATTCAGCAGCCCTACTCCTGTTGAAATTTTGTGGGAATATGGAGCATACCCCTCAAAATACTTTGCAACAGGTGGTCGATCAGGTGCAGGTCCTGACTCGACAATTTAATGAGATGTCCATTAAAATGAACACCCCGCAGGCCGCTAGCGGAGCTCCCGCAGCAGCAGCGGCAAGTTTAGGGGTTAAGGAGCCGAAAGTAAATCTCCCGGATCGTTTTTCTGGAGATCGCTCGCAGTTTTTTTGTTTCAAGGAGAGCTGTAAGCTATATTTCAGGCTTAGGCCCCAGTCTTCTGGGTCGGAGATTCAGCGGGTGGGCATGGTGATTTCCTTGCTACAAGGAGACCCACAGGTCTGGGCATATGGGTTGCAGCCTGACTGTCCGTCGCTTAAAAGTGTTGATGCTTTTTTTACGGCACTGGGCATTTTGTATGATGACCCTGACAAGATGGCTTCAGCCGAGGCTTAGATTACGGTCCTAAAGCAAGGGCGACGGCCAGCTGAGGTTTATAGTACGGAGTTTCGGAGGTTGGCTCATGATACCCAGTGGAATGACCCAGCCCTGAGAAACCAGTACCGAAGGGGCCTTTCTGACCAGATAAAGGACCAACTGGTACAATATCCCTCGCCTGATAGCTTAGATCAACTCATGCAGTTATCCATCCGGGTGGATAGACGGCTGAGAGAGCGTAGGCTTGAAAGGGAGACCGCAGTTTCCTTTTTTCCCAAGGGAACCTCAGACTCTGAGGAATATTCCGAGGAGCCTATGCAGATTGGGGCTACCCGCCTCTCCTCGCGTGAGAAAACGCGGAGGAGACAGCAGGGTTTGTGTTTGTACTGTGGGAATAAAGGTCATGTCGTAGTATCATGCCCAGAAAAGCCGGAAAACTTCAGGGCCTGAGGGTGATGGGAAATATCCTGTCAGGCCAGAAGTCAGATTTTCCCAAAAAGTCTTTTCTCATTCCGGTGACTTTGGAGATCCTCGGTCAAACTGTCAAGACTGAGGCCTTTGTTGACAGTGGGGCCGATGGGGTTTTCATGGACCGTCAATTCGCCCTGGAACACTCTGTTCCCTCAGTACCTTTAGCATCAGAGATTGAGATCTGTGGGTTAAACGGGGAACCATTGTCCCAGGGTAAAATTACCTCCTGCACCAGCCAAATTCCTTTGTTTATTGGAGCCACACACTCTGAAAAATTGTCTTTCTATGTGACTGTCTGTTCTTTTGCCCCATTGGTTTTGGGGTTACCCTGGTTAAGGGCCCATAACCCTCAATTTAACTGGGTCTCTGGGGAGATTCTTAGTTGGGGTAGTGATTGTTTCAGGAGTTGCTTGAGCCTTCCAGTCAGGCTCTCGCAGCTAAGTTTGCCAGGATTGCCAGGAGGTTATGCAGATTTTGCGGATGTGTTCTCCAAAAAAGTTGCGGAGGTACTACCTCCCCATCGCCCCTATGACTGTGCCATTGATTTGTTACCGGATGCTAAGCTTCCCAAGAGCAGGTTGTACTCCCTGTCACGTCCTGAGACTCAGGCTATGGCAGAGTACATTCAGGAGAACATGGCTAAGGGATTTATCAGACCCTCACAGTCCCCAGTTGGGTCGGGGTTCTTCTTCGTGGGTAAAAAGGACGGTTCGTTGCGACCCTGCATCGGCTTCAGGGAATTGAACCGTATCACGATTAAAAACTCGTACCCACTGCCTCTCATTTCGGTTTTGTTTGACCAGCTTCGTACTGCCACCATTTTTTCTAAGATTGACCTACGCGGTGCTTACAATCTAATCCGAATAAGAGAGGGGGATGAATGGAAGACTGCCTTTAATACCCACTCAGGGCATTATGAATATTTGGTGATGCCTTTTGGGCTCTCTAATGCCCCGGCAGTCTTCCAGGAATTCATGAACGATGTGCTCAGGGAATATTTAGATAGATTTTTAGTTGTTTATCTAGATGACATCCTAATCTTCTCCCATTCCCTGGAGGAACATCGGAAGCATGTACGCTTAGTCCTCCAGAAACTGAGAGACCACCAGCTTGGGGCGAAGCTGGAGAAGTGCGAATTTGAAGTCCAGCAAATCGCATTTCTAGGGTATATTATCTTCTCAGAAGGTTTCCAAATGGAGGGTTCTAAGGTACAGGCAGTCCTGGATTGGGTGCAGCCCACTAGTTTGAAGGCGCTTCAGCGTTTTCTGGGCTTTGCGAATTTTTATAGACGGTTCATCGCTGGATTTTCGTCTATAGTGGCCCCCTTGGTGGCACTCACTAAGAAAGGGGCGGATGTTGCTCACTGGTCTTGTGAGGCCAAAGCGTCCTTTGCCCGTCTCAAAAGGGCATTTGTCTCGGCCAAGGTGCTGCGACACCCAGATCCAGAGCGTCCTTTTGTGGTAGAAGTGGATGCCTCTGAGATAGGTATTGGGGCAGTGCTCTCTCAGATGGGGGTGTCTGATAATCGCCTTCATCCCTGTGCTTACTTTTCCCGTAAATTTTCGTCTGCCGAGATGAATTATGATGTGGGTAACCGGGAATTGTTGGCTATAAAGGATGCACTCAAGGAGTGGAGACACTGGCTTGAGGGGGCTAAGTTTGTGGTCTCAATTCTCACCGACCATAAGAATCTGGCATATTTAGAGTCAGCGAAGCGGCTCAATGCCAGGCAAGCACGATGGGCTTTGTTTTTTGCTCGCTTTAATCTTTTGATAACATATCGCCCTGGGTCAAAAACCATCAAGGCTGATGCGCTCTCGCGGAGTTTTGCTCCAGTCCAAGAGACCACAGAGGAGCCATTGCCCATTGTGTCCCCATCATGTATTAAAGTGGGCATTACCCAGGACCTCTTGTCATTAGTCCTTAGAGCACAGGAGCAGGCTCCTCCAGACCTTCCGGTAGGTCTCTTGTTTGTGCCTCCTAGGTTAAGACAGCGAGTGTTCCTGGAATTCCATGCCAAGAGGTCGGCAGGGCATCCGGGTATTGCCAGAACTCGGGAGTTGCTGTCTAGGGCGGTGTGGTGGCCCTCGGTGGCTAGGGATGTGGATCAGTGGGTTCGGGCATGTGACGTTTGTGCCCGAAATAAAACTCCTAGAGGGGTTCCTGTCGGCCCATTACATCCACTCTCTATTCCATCTAAGCCATGGACCCACATTTCCATGGATTTTGTGGTGGACTTGCCCAAATCCTCGGGGATGACAGCCATTTGGGTTGTCGTTGACAGGTTTTCGAAGATGGCGCATTTCGTTCCACTGGTTGGGTTGCCATCGGCCAGACGCCTGTCTGAGTTATTTATGCAGCATGTTGTGCGCCTCCACGGGTTGCCACTTGATGTGGTCTCTGACCGTGGATCCCAGTTTGTGGCCAAATTCTGGAGGGCATTTCTGTGAGCTTGTCGTCAGGCTACCATCCACAGTCTAATGGGCAGACTGAGAGGGTGATCCAGTCCTTGGAGCAGTTCCTCAGGTGTTATGTCTCCAAGTGTCATACTGACTGGGTTGCTCATCTGTCCATGGCGGAGTTTGCCTATAACAACGCGGCTCACTCTGCTACAGGGATCTCTCCCTTCCTTTGTGTGTATGGGTATCATCCTAAGGCCAATTCTTTTGACCCCCTGGATTCCACGCATGGTGGTTCCTCTGTGGTTTCGGCCCTTAGGGGTATTTGGAGGAAAGTTAAGAAAGCCCTTGTGTCTGTGTCATTAGTGACCAAAAGGGTTTTTGATAAGCGGAGAAGACCCTGCAGCTTTAAATTAGGAGACTTCGTCTGGTTGTCCACCAAGAATTTGAAGTTGAGACAGCCATCTCATAAGTTAGGCCCCCGGTTCATCGGCCCTTATAAGATCACCAGGGTTATCAATCCGGTGGCATTTCAGTTAGATCTGCCCCGTTCATTGGGTATCAATAAAACATTTCATTGTTCCCTTTTAAAACTGGCGGTTAGTAATCCTTCTTCCAGTGGAAGACCTTCTCCTCTTCTGATACGGGGTCAGAGGGAGTTTGTGGTTGAAAGGGTTCTTGACTCCAAGATGGTTCGGGGTCGGCTGTCATTTTTGGTGCGGAGGAGCGGTCGTGGGTGCGCAGTTGTGATCTTCATGCCCCCAGACTGATATGCTCTTTCTTCTCGCAGTTCCCCAATAAACCCGGTGGTAGGGGTTCTTTGACCCCTCGTCAGAGGGGGGGTACTGTTAGGATCTCCTGTTCTGTACTGCCACGTCGCCATGGCAACCGGGAGGCAAGTGTTAGCGAAGTAACCTGAGCGCAGCTGATACTCCGGTCTGGGTTTTTACTGTGTAGTGGTTACAGGCTCTGTGCACGGCAGGGAATCCGGTGCTGGTTTTGTGCTCACAGTCTGTGAGGTCTGAGTGGGGCGTGGACAGCACCTGCTATATAAACCATCCTCTCAGGCTAGGCAAATGCTGCTGAATCTTTGTTTGTTAGTCAGTTCCAGAGAGTTAGCTAGTACTGTGTGACTTTGTATTTACTTGTTGCTTACTGCGAATAGGCCTTGGGATTCGGTACTTCATTCTGCCAATCCGGACCTAGCAGTAAGACTTGAGTCAGTTGTTTAACCTGCTGGGGTTCTTTTGCTATTCTGTGAACCTAGCAGGTTTGCGGCTGTACTCTCAGACCTGCTTGCTTAATCCTCCCTCACTGTGCAGGGCGTCCAGGTGTCAGTTTAGTGGCAGTAAGCTGAACCTGTGCCCTGCAAGTGGGGGTTAGGATTGTGGATACTCTTCTTGTGTCTATATTTCTATCTCTGACCAAGGAGTTTATTCCCACACCCGTTGGTAACCCTTTGGGGTTTTTCCTGTTGCTCTTAGCAACATCATTTTGGGTGCTCCACATGTTAAATCACTACATCTCGCTTCATTGTCCGCTCTATTCCATCTGAGCATTCCTGACACTAGGGAGTCACCCAATTCCTGAGCCTTTGGGCTTCCCCGTTCATTTTGTGTTTATTAGTTATTCCATCACCTCCTGTGTATGTTGTGTTATACTGTCTGTGAGTTCGTTTTGCCTCGCATCCCTCTCTGTTCATACACCGGTATACTCCTGTTAGCACTGGTGTGCGTAACAAGCGCGTACCAAAAACTCACAGTTAAGATAATAGGAATCCTCACATAGCGGTGTCTTTGCCCACGTTTTAAGGGAAACACATATAAAATCCAGATGCAAGCGAGGACAATTTCAATTATTAATCCAAAAAAAAGTTCTAAAATAAATTAATAAAAAAGTAGGGCCCTCCAAAACTCCAACACTGTATCAGAAGTAAGATGATATACAATACAAAATTAAGGTACAGGTCCGGACTGCAGTCTCAATATATGAATGGTACCTTTACAATAGGGTGTCCAGAGTTTCAGATAAAGTCCCCTTTAAGATCCACAGCCTCCTCACTGACGCGTTTCAGTCCTTCTGGGACCTTTTTCAAAGTGTAGTGTGTGTGTTCAGTAACCATATTTTTACCCCATCACATGAAGTGGCATAAAATTCCTGATGGCCAATACAACAATTAAAAGCTTAAATAACAGAAATTTATAAAATACAGTATTGCATAAAATAAAATCTCTGTTCCAAGACAGTCAAGTTAAGATCACAAAAAAAATGGGAGACGGCTTCTCTGCAGCTGAGTATTCCGCTCTGTGGATCGTGGACCAGAAGTTCTGCGTTCTACGTGCATTGTACCGCCTCCAGGAGTGCATTCGTTCCAGCTATACGCTCCAGTGGCAGTGGTGTTAAAGCCTAGTCTGGCGCACTGTATGAAAGAATTATGTCCCGGGCACTGTTGGGAATTAATACACTAGGCTATATGTCCCGGAGAATAATGTGGACATACCCTGATTCCATATCACGTGCAGTGGAAGTCATGTGTTCAACATGCGTTCTGATGTTCCTGGAAGCGCCTGTACTTGTACACTAGAACGTGTGCTACAATGGGGTAAAAAGGATAGCCAACCAATGGTAATTTCTATCTACCAACATATTCTTATACTTGTATATCGCTCCAGAATTTATCTAGTAAATTATTTTGATGTATAATTTTAAGGGGGACACACTAATTACAGTAGAAGATTTTATGCAAACAATGAATATATTAAAATGTCTAGTTAAAGAGACTTCCACTTCCGGGTGCATGCAGGAGGCAGCGTGACTCGGCTGCTCCGTCCTACACCCGCTGCTAAAACCTTTTCAAGGCTTTTTCAAGCCTCCATAACCTCTCCGCTACTTCCCTAACCCTGCTGGTGCTGTTTATGGAGAAGTTTTTAGCTTCCCCGCTGGCCGCAAAGCCGCTGCAGCCCCGCCAAGAGAAGCGCCGTGCAGAGTCAAACATGGCGCCGGATGCGGACACGGCGTCCACACTCCCGGCCCCTAAGAAAGCCGCAGCTGAGGCTCTGGAGGACACTGACACCCCGCGGGTACGGAGATATATATCAAACACTGAGCAACATCCCCAAACAGGTAATTTCAACTTTAAACTTGTCATTTGTTTTGTACAGTCTGGACATGGCTACTAATAACAAATGCACAGACAAAATTCTTAAAGCTATGTGTGCAAATGCTAGGAGCTTAGGAGACAAAATTCCAGAGCTAATTGCGATAATGACAAGGGATAACCTGGATTTTGTGGCAATTACAGAGTCATGGTGCAATGAAAATCATGACTGGGACATAGATATACCAGGATACAATTTATTTAGGAAGGTTAGAATAGGAAGAATAGGAGGAGGGGTAGCAATGTATGTGAAAAAAAGCATAAATGCAACTTTAATACAAACTATTGAAGAAAAAACTGAGTTCCTTTGGGTCACCATAGAAACCGGGAGAAGGATGTTATTTGCATTGGGGTGATCTATAGACCACCAGGCAGGATTTGACAGGAACCTATTGTTGGACATCACTAAAATGGCTTTAAAGGGAGAAGTCATAATCATGGGAGACTTTAATTTACCTGATGTAAATTGGGAGGGGTCTTTTGCAAGTTCAGCTACAAGTGGCAAATTTCTACATTCCTTACAGGGAGCATCTCTCAAGCAATTGGTGACGGAGCCCACTCGCAAAGATTCAATATTGGATTTAATTCTTACAAATGGTGATAGGATATCCAACATATATGTGGGTGAGCACCTGGGATCCAGTGATCATCAAGCAGTATGGTTTAGTATAAAGACAGGATCTAACTCCTGTCACACAAAAACAAAGGTGTTTGATTTTTAGAAATGCTGACTTTGCAAAAATGGGGAGATGTTTAAGTGATTCATTGGCGGACTGGTGGAACTTGGAAGGAGTGCAGGAGAGGTGGGAAAAACTGAAAAGTGCAATACTAAGTGCAACTGATCTTTGTATCAAAAGGGTTAGGAAAAGCACCAGGAAAAGGAAGCCAGTGTGGTTCACAAAAGAAGTATCAACTAGTGTGAAAGCAAAAAAGATGGCTTTTAGGAAATACAAACAGACTCAAAATAATAATGACAAAGAGGTGTATCTTGACAGACGGAAGGATGCTAAGAAAGTGATCAGACGTGCAAAGGCAGAAGCTGAGGAGAAAATGGCCCAGTCAGTAGATAAAGGGGGCAAAACTTTTTTTAAGTATATAAGTGAAAGGAGAAAATCAAATGGAGGAATAATAAGACTTAAGACAGAGAGTGAGCATTTGGTGGAGGGTGACAAGGCAATAGCAGATCACCTAAATAATTATTTTTGCTCAGTATTTACTACAGAAGAAGGGATAGGGCCACAGTTAAGTTGCAAGGACATTCATAAAAATAAGGTAGATGAAAGTACGTTTACAGAGGAGAAGGTCCTAACAGAACTTTCACAACTAACAGTGGATAAATCAATGGGACCAGATGGGATACACCCAAGGATACTCAAAGAGCTAAAAGATGTGCTGGCTACACCTTTAACAGAATTATTTAACCAGTCACTAAATACAGGTGCTATTCCAGAGGACTGGAAAAGAGCAAATGTAGTTCCACTGCACAAAAGTGGAAGCAAGGAAGAAGCAAGTAACACACTTACATCAGTAGTAGGGAAAGTAATGGAAAAAACTATTAAAAGAAAGAGTTGTGGAATATATTAAATCAAACCACTTACAGGATCCAAAACAGCATGGATTTACTGTTGGGAGATCATGCCAAACAAATCTTATTGACTTTTTTGACTCTATGACGAAATCAAGAGATCAAGGGGGAGCTGTAGATGTAGCATATCTAGACTTTAGTAAGGCATTTGACACTGTCCCACATCGCAGACTGCTAAATAAACTTGAAAGCGGGGTGGATTATAAAACAGTTAAATGGATAAGAACCTGTTTTTGCAGGATAGGAAAAAGACAGTTCTAGTTAATGGAGTGCAATCTATGGAGGGAAATGTTACCAGTGGAGTACCCCAGGGATCTGTACTTGGTCCAGTTCTCTTTAATATCTTTGTTGGTGACATTGCAGATGGTATTGAAGGGAAGGTATGCCTTTTTGCAGATGGTACAAAGATATGCAACAGGGTAGACACACCGGGAGGGGTAAAACAAATGATTGATGACCTAGGTAGGTTTGAGAAATGGTCAAGAACGTGGCAACTACAGATTAATGCTAAAAAATGCAAAATCATGCACTTGGGTCTCAAAAACCCAAAGGCTAAATATAGTATCAAGGGTACTATAATGGAAACTAATGAGGAGGAAAGTGATTTAGGAGTCACTATTTCAAGTGACTTGAAGGCAGGAAAGCAATGCAACAAAGCAATGAGAAACGCAAGTCAGATGCTTGTTTGCATAGGGAGAGGAATCAGTAGTAGGAAAAAAAGAAGTGATAATGCCACTGTATAGGTCATTGGTGCGGCCCCATCTGGAATACTGTGTCCAGTTCTGGAGACCATATCTCCAGAAGATTATAAATACATTAGAGGGTGTACAAAGAAGGGCAACTAAAATGGTGCATGGCCTACATCACAAAACGTACCCGGAAAGGCTAATAGATCTTAACATGTATAGTTTGGAGGAGAGAAGGGAAAGGGGGGTCATGATAGAAACTTTCAAATATATGAAGGGTCTTAACAAAGTTCAGGAGGGAAACATTCTCCAAAGGAAGAGAAGTATTAGAACTCGAGGACATACACTGAGACTGGAGGGGGGAGGTTCAGGGGAAATTTAAGGAAAAATTACTTCACAGAAAGGGTAGTGGATAAGTGGAATAGTCTCCTATCAGAGGTGGTAGAGGCTAAGACTGTAGAGCAATTTAAACATGCTTGGGATAGGCATATGAATATCCTTACAAAGAATTAAGGTTTAAAAAGGGTTGAGATTGCCTAAAGGATAAAAAAAAGGGGCAGACTAGATGGGCCAAGTGGTTCTTATCTGCCGTCAAATTCTATGTTTCTATCCCCTGACTCCCCTGCCACTTACAGGGACATTTTTGAAGCTATTAAAAGCATCATGTCACCTCTGTTATCACAAGCTGTATCAGACATCACACACCAGTTACACATCTGCAGGGCAGAGTGACACACTGAAAACCGCTTAGGCACAGTTAGTCACGACCTGGCTGACGCCCAATGCTCAATCTTAAGGCTCCAAAAAGAAAATTATCAACTTTGGAATAAAGTTGATGATATTGAAAATCGATCCAGGAGATGCAATATTAGAGTAGTAGGCGTTCCGGAATCTGTGAAGGGCTCTGAGCTGATGGCATTCGTTACTACTACACTCCCAAAGCTTTTGAAGATTGAGTTGGAATGCCATGACTTAGTGATAGAGAGGGCTCACAGAGTTGGCCCCCCTTCTAAACCACATGACGAAAGGCCGCGAGTAATAGTTTTTAAATGCTTGAACTATTTGCACATGGAAAGCTTCCCGTCACTCTTATCAGTCCTTCATTAGACTCTCCATAATGGACTTAACATCTTATAATAATTTCACAGTACTTCTATTATAATAACCTTTCCTGGCTAGATTCATTACCCCCCCCCCACCACCACCACCATTTATTCCCTCCAGATTCGGGCTGACACCTTATAATGCTCATAGTTTTCAGTATCTTTTAATTGTTCTGTTTCTCTCACAGGTTTTCATATATCATATCTCCATGTTCTGAGGTTTTTCTCTTACACTATTGTTTACCAGGGTGCTAGGACACCTGTTATGCTCCGACGTGCAGTTTATCCTATCCATGTACACTGTACTTGGAATTAGATTGTTTTGTTATAGTTTTTTATTTTCTCTCCTGTGGAAGCCTAGTGCTTACTTGCACGATGATTATTTGTTAGATATGTGGTTCATACCCATGATGATTCGTATCTTTTATCTGTTTTGTCTTTGTCTCATCTTCCCCCACCTCTGTGTTCCTCCCACTTGTCACATCCCTCTCTTTTCAAGTTTACTTATGTCCTCAAGAATGTTTACCTACAACTGCTGACGCGATGTCTACACAACCAGCTATGTCTGATATGACTATCCTGAAGATCGGCTCGATCAACGTGGGAGGTTTCAACTCTCCTGCCAAACGCCGCAAGGTACTGACCTATTTACACAAACAAAAGCTAGACATAGTTTTTATTCAGTAATTACATCTCACACAACAAGAGACAACTCCAGATGCTCAATTGGCGTCTATTAGCATTCTCCCCGTACAACTCAAAGTCCACCGGGATAGTTATATTAGCGTCCAAGTCGCTTCCACTAGAAATCCTGGCTACTGAAAGTGATTCAGACGGCAGATTTCTTTTGCTTTCCATTAAATTATTTTCTACAATGTATACCTTATGCACTCTCTACGCACCTAACGCATACTCCAAACATTTTTTCCAATCCATATTAACACGGTTGCTCCCTTACTCTTCCTCTAACCTTATCCTCGGTGGAGACTTCAATCTGATCTCCAACTCTTATTTCTCTGACGTCCTAGTGGATGCTGGGGACTCCGTCAGGACCATGGGGAATAGCGGCTCCGCAGGAGACAGGGCACAAAAGTAAAAGCTTTAGGATCAGGTGGTGTGCACTGGCTCCTCCCCCTATGACCCTCCTCCAAGCCTCAGTTAGATTTTTGTGCCCGGCCGAGAAGGGTGCAATCTAGGTGGCTCTCCTAAAGAGCTGCTTAGAGTAAAAGTTTTGTTAGGTTTTTTATTTTCAGTGAGTCCTGCTGGCAACAGACTCACTGCATCGAGGGACTTAGGGGAGAGAAGTGAACTCACCTGCGTGCAGGATGGATTGGCTTCTTAGGCTACTGGACACCATTAGCTCCAGAGGGAGTCGGAACACAGGTCTCACCCTGGGGTTCGTCCCGGAGCCGCGCCGCCGACCCCCTTGCAGATGCCGAAAAGTGAAGAGGTCCAGAAACCGGCGGCAGAAGACTTTTCAGTCTTCATAAGGTAGCGCACAGCACTGCAGCTGTGCGCCATTGTTGTCAGCACACTTCATAGCAGCGGTCACTGAGGGTGCAGGGCGCTGGGGGGGGCGCCCTGGGCAGCAATGATAGTACCTTATTCTGGCTAAAAATACATCACATATAGCCCCTGGGGGCTATATGGATGTATTTAACCCCTGCCAGGTCTCAGAAAAACGGGAGAAGAAGCCCGCCGAAAAGGGGGCGGGGCCTATTCTCCTCAGCACACAGCGCCATTTTCCCTCACAGAAATGCTGGTGGGAAGGCTCCCAGGCTCTCCCCTGCACTGCACTACAGAAACAGGGTTAAAACAGAGAGGGGGGGCACTTATTTGGCGATATGACTATATATATTAAAATGCTATAAGGGAAAAACACTTATATAAAGGTTGTCCCTGTATAATTATAGCGTTTTTGGTGTGTGCTGGCAAACTCTCCCTCTGTCTCCCCAAAGGGCTAGTGGGGTCCTGTCCTCTATCAGAGCATTCCCTGTGTGTGTGCTGTGTGTCGGTACGTGTGTGTCGACATGTATGAGGACGATGTTGGTGAGGAGGCGGAGCAATTGCCTGTAATGGTGATGTCACTCTCTAAGGAGTCGACACCGGAATGGATGGCTTATTTAAGGAATTACGCTGCAAGGTCGGTTGACGACATGAGACGGCCGGCAAACCAATTAGTACCTGTCCAGGCGTCTCAAACACCGTCAGGGGCGTTAAAACGTCCTTTTACCTCAGTCGGTCGACACAGACACGGACACTGACTCCAGTGTCGACGGTGAAGAAACAAACGTATTTTCCTTTAGGGCCACACGTTACTTGTTAAGGGCAATGAAGGAGGTGTTACATATTTCTGATACTACAAGTACCACAAAAAAGGGTATTATGTGGAGTGTGAAAAAACTACCTGTAGTTTTTCCTGAATCAGATAAATTAAATGAAGTGTGTGATGATGCGTGGGTTTCCCCCGATAGAAAATTATTGGCGGTATACCCTTTCCCGCCAGAAGTTAGGGCGCGTTGGGAAACACCCCTTAGGGTGGATAAGGCGCTCACACGCTTATCAAAACAAGTGGCGGTACCGTCTCCAGATAGGGCCGTCCTCAAGGAGCCAGCTGATAGGAGGCTGGAAAATATCCTAAAAAGTATATACACACATACTGGTGTTATACTGCGACCAGCGATCGCCTCAGCCTGGATGTGCAGCGCTGGGGTGGCTTGGTCGGATTCCCTGACTGAAAATATTGATACCCTTGACAGGGACAGTATTTTATTGACTATAGAGCATTTAAAGGATGCATTTCTATATATGCGAGATGCACAGAGGGATATTTGCACTCTGGCATCAAGAGTAAGTGCGATGTCCATATCTGCCAGAAGTTGTTTATGGACACGACAGTGGTCAGGTGATGCAGATTCCAAACGGCACATGGAAGTATTGCCGTATAAAGGAGAAAAAGACAACGTCTTTTCAGCCTCAGTCCTTTCGTCCCCATAAGGGCAAGCGGGCAAAAGGCCAGTCATATCTGCCATGGGATAGAGGAAAGGGAAGAAGACTGCAGCAGGCAGCCGATTCCCAGAAACAGAAGCCCTCCACCGCTTCTGCCAAGTCCTCAGCATGACGCTGGGGCCGTACAAGCGGACTCAGGTGCGGTGGGGGGGGGGTCGTCTCAAGAGTTTCAGCACGCAGTGGGCTCACTCGCAAGTGGACCCCTGGATCCTACAAGTAGTATCCCAGGGGTACAGATTGGAAATTCGAGACGTCTCCCCCTCGCAGGTTCCTGAAGTCTGTTTTACCAACGTCTCCCTCCGACAGGGAGGCAGTAGTGGAAACAATTCACAAGCTGTATTCCCAGCAGGTGATAATCAAAGTACCCCTCCTACAACAAGGAAAGGGGTATTATTCCACACTATATTGTGGTACTGAAGCCAGACGGCTCGGTGAGACCTATTCTAAATCTGAAATAGTTGAACACTTACATACAAAGGTTCAAATCAAGATGGAGTCACTCAGAGCAGTGATAGCGAACCAGGAAGAAGGGGACTATATGGTGTCCCGGGACATCAGGGATGCTTACCTCCATGTCCCAATTTGCCCTTCTCACCAAGGGTACCTCAGGTTCGTGGTACAGAACTGTCACTATCAGTTTCAGACGCTGCCGGTTGGATTGTCCACGGCACCCCGGGTCCTTACCAAGGTAATGGCCGAAATGATGATTCTTCTTCAAAGAAAATGGACGATCTCCTGATAGGGGCAAGGTCCAGAGAACAGTTGGAGGTCGGAGTAGCACTATCTCAAGTAGTTCTACGACAGCACGGGTGGATTCTAAATATTCCAAAACCGCAGCTGTTTCCGACGACACGTCTGCTGTTCCTAGGGATGATTCTGGACACAGTCCAGAAAAAGGTGTTTCTCCCGGAGAAGAAAGCCAGGGAGTTATCCGAGCTAGTCAGGAACCTCCTAAAACCAGGAAAAGTGTCAGTGCATCATTGCACAAGGGTCCTGGGAAAAATGGTGGCTTCTTACGAAGCGATTCCATTCGGTAGATTTCACGCAAGAACTTTTCAGTGGGATCTGCTGGAAAAATGGTCCGGATCGCATCTTCAGATGCATCAGCGGATAACCCTGTCTCCAAGGACAAGGGTGTTTCTTCTGCGGTGGCTGCAGAGTGCTCATCTACTAAAGGGCCGCAGATTCGGCATTCAGGACTGGGTCCTGGTGACCACGGATGCCAGCCTGAGAGGCTGGGGAGCAGTCACACAGGGAAAAAATTTCCAGGGAGTGTGATCAAGTCTGGAGACTTCTCTCCACATAAATATACTGGAGCTAAGGGCAATTTACAATGTTCTAAGCTTAGCAAGACCTCTGCTTCAAGGTCAGCCGGTATTGATCCAGTGGGACAACATCACGGCAGTCGCCCACGTAAACAGACAGGGCGGCACAAGAAGCAGGAGGGCAATGGCAGAAACTGCAAGGATTCTTCGCTGGGCGAAAAATCATGTGATAGCACTGTCAGCAGTGTTCATTCCGGGAGTGGACAACTGGGAAGCAGACTTCCTCAGCAGGCACGACCTCCACCCGGGAGAGTGGGGACTTCATCGGGAAGTATTCCACATGATTGTGAACCGTTGGGAAAGACCAAAGGTGGACATGATGGCGTCCCGCCTGAACAAAAAACTGGACAGGTATTGCGCCAGGTCAAGAGACCCTCAAGCAATATCTGTGGACGTTCTGGTAACACCGTGGGTGTACCAGTCGGTGTATGTGTTCCCTCCTCTGCTTCTCATAACCAAGGTACTGAGAATTATAAGACGTAGAGGAGTAAGAACTATACTCGTGGCTCCGGATTGGCCAAGAAGGACGTGGCACCCGGAACTTCAAGAAATGCTCACTGAGGACTCATGGCCTCTGCCGCTAAGAAGGGACTTTCTTCAGCAAGTACCAGGTCTGTTCCAAGACTTACCGCGGCTGCGTTTGACGGCATGGCGGTAGAACGCCAGATCCTAAGGGAAAAAGGCATTCCGGAAGAGGTCATTCCTACCCTGGTCAAAACCAGGAAGGAGGTGACCGCAAAACATTATCACCACATGTGGCGAAAATATGTTGCGTGGTGTGAGGCCAGGAAGGCCCCACGAAGAAATTTCAACTCGGTCGATTCCTGCATTTCCTGCAAACAGGAGTGTCTATGGGCCTCAAATTGGGGTCCATTAAGGTTCAAATTTCGGCCCTGTCAATTTTCTTCCAGAAAGAATTGACTTCAGTTCCTGAAGTCCAGAAGTTTGTCAAGGGAGTATTGCATATACAACCCCCTTTTTGTGCCTCCAGTGGCACTGTGGGATCTCAACGTAGTTCTGGGATTCCTCAAATCACATTTTAAACCGCTCAAATCTGTGGATTTGAAATATCTCACATGAAAAGTGACCATGCTGTTGGCCCTGGCCTCGGCCAGGCGAGTGTCAGAATTGGCGGCTTTGTCTCACAAAAGCCATATCTGATTGTCCATTCGGACAGGGCAGAGCTGCGGACTCGTCCCCAGTTTCTTCCTAAGGTGGTGTCAGCGTTTCACCTGAACCAGCTTATTGTGGTACCTGCGGCTACTAGGGACTTGGAGGACTCCAAGTTGCTAGATGTTGTCAGGGTCCTGAAAATATAGGTTTCCAGGACGGCTGGAGTCAGGAAAACTGACTCGCTGTTATCCTGTATGCACCCAACAAACTGGGTGCTCTTGCTTCTAAGCAGACGATTGCTCGTTGGATTTGTAGCACATTTCAACTTGCACATTCTGTGGCAGGCCTGCCACAGCCTAAATCTGTCAAGGCCCATTCCACAAGGAAGGTGGGCTCATCCTGGGCGGCTGCCCGAGGGGTCTCGGCATTACAACTCTGCCGAGCAGCTACGTGGTCGGGGGAGAACACGTTTGTAAAATTCTACAAATTTGATACCCTGGCTAAAGAGGACCTGGAGTTCTCTCATTCGGTGCTGCAGAGTCATCCGCACTCTCCCGCCCGTTTGGGAGCTTTGGTATAATCCCCATGGTCCTGACGGAGTCCCCAGCATCCACTAGGACGTCAGAGAAAATAAGATTTTACTTACCGATAAATCTATTTCTCGTAGTCCGTAGTGGATGCTGGGCGCCCATCCCAAGTGCGGATTGTCTGCAATACTTGTACATAGTTATTGTTACAAAAATCGGGTTATTATTGTTGTGAGCCATCTTTTCAGAGGCTCCGCTGTTATCATGCTGTTAACTGGGTTCAGATCACAGGTTGTACAGTGTGATTGGTGTGGCTGGTATGAGTCTTACCCGGGATTCAAAATCCTTCCTTATTGTGTACGCTCGTCCGGGCACAGTATCCTAACTGAGGCTTGGAGGAGGGTCATAGGGGGAGGAGCCAGTGCACACCACCTGATCCTAAAGCTTTTACTTTTGTGCCCTGTCTCCTGCGGAGCCGCTATTCCCCATGGTCCTGACGGAGTCCCCAGCATCCACTACGGACTACGAGAAATAGATTTATCGGTAAGTAAAATCTTATTTTAGACAGGTCTCACCCTAAAAGTACACCTATTTCCTTACCTAAACTAGGCGTCCCTTTTCTACTTTCTTCTTTACAATTAATAGATGTATGGAGAGCTCTAAATCCAACGGAGCGGCAATTTACCTGCCTATCCGCCACCCACCATACGCTTTCCCGCATTGATTATGTAACACTCTACTAGTATTTCACTCATGTCACTGATTCCGGTATAGAACCTACAGTAGTCTCAGACCATGCACTTGTATGGTTGACTATAAAAACCCAAAATGAGAGATCCACGCATAGAACATGGCGATTTCCAGCTCATCTAAACAATTCCCCTAAGTTTATAACGTTATTGAATAACACCTGGGATACCTATTATGAATCTAACAAACACCATCTCGCTTCTAACCCATCTCTATTCTGGATGACGGCGAAGGCTGTTTTGAGAGGGGCCATTCTTACTTATGAATTTAAAGAAAAGAAAAGGTGCCCTCAATCATATGTATCCTTATAACAAACACTTACTGCTGCTTACTCAGCTTACAGCCTGAACCCCTCACCCATTAACAGAGACACTTATTTAACAGTTAAAACAAAATTCGATGAAATACTTCAATCTCTGACAAATACCAATTCTCTTCAAATTACCGCTTCCATAGATATGGTAACAAGACTAGTAAGCTCCTATCCAACATCCTGAATGGTACCAGACCACCGATGAGAATTCATCCCTTACTCCTCCCTAATTTCTCACATACGTCCTCTAATAAACAAATCACCCATATTATGCAGGATTACTATGCTGATATCTATTCTCACCCTCAATCCAATGCAGATACCTCGTCCTCTACCTCTCCCTCACTACCTCTACACTCCTCTGAATCTCTCTGGTCCACTCTTTCCTATCCTCAACTCCCTCCTGAATCCACATCAGCCTTGACGCAGCCAATCACACTTACTGAAATACAACAGGCTATCAGATCTCTGAAGCCAGCTAAGGCCCCAGGCCCTGATGGCTTCAATAGAGATTTTTATAGATTATTGGAATCTAAGATCAGCACAGTTTTAGTTTCTTTTTTTAACTATATTTTGTTCAACGGAACCCTCCCCCCATATTTCAATTCGGCAATAATTAAACTTTTACCAAAACCAGACAGGAATCCCTCTCTCCCTGGCTCATATAGGCCTATCTCATTATTAAATTGTGACTATAAACTCCTTACCAAAATTCTCGTGACACGACTAAACCCGCTCATCCCCTCTATAATCCATCGAGATCAAACTGAATTTGTCAAGGGACGGTATTCCCTTACAAACGTCCATAAAGTCTTGGCTGCGTTGGAGGCAAGCTGTAAAGGAACAGGTGTGGCCAATGGAAATATCATTCTCTCAATTGACGCTGAAAAAGCTTTTGATTTAGTACATTGGTCACATCTGTTCCTTACCATGGAACGCTTTGGATTTCACCCTGCTTTTATTTCTTTCATCAAATCACTTTACACTTCTCCTTCCTCCCAAATCTCTTGTAACGGCTTCCTGTCACCGCCTTTTTGAGTTCTCAAAGGGACTAGACAAGGTTGCCCCCTTTCCCCCCTTTTATTAATCTTAGCGAATGACCCCCTTGCAATTGCGCTACGTTCCTGCCCGAATTTTCATGGTATTAAGGTTCTATCCTCACACCTGAAAATCTCTCTTTTTGCAGATGACATGCTCCTTTTTATTTCTGATCCATGTGCTTCCCTCCCAGCTATTTTAGATATAATTAATTCTTTTAGCCCCATTTCAGGTTATAGGATTAATATATCCAAATCAGAAATTCTCCCTATTCCTACTCTGCCTCCGGCCCTAACCTCACTTCCTATCATCTCTCAATTCCGTATCCAGCCCTCCCAGATTAAATACTTAGGCGTCCAAATCCCTAACAACCCTCGCTTACTCTACCCTGCTAATTTTGCCCCTCTCTTTTCTAAAATCTCCACCCAGCTAGACTCTTGGTCCAAACTCCCACTTTCTCTATTCGGTAGAGCAGCAGTCTTGAAGAGTATTATTTTCCCTAAAATCTATTACTTCCTACAAATGTTACCATGTCTCATCACACGACGTGATTTCTCAAACCTTGAAAAAATCATGTCAACTTTTCTGTGGAACGGTAAGCACCCAAGAATGACCTTAAAGAAATGATATCATCATAAATCGAAAGGGGGTTTAGGTATTCCGAACTTCACTTTATATGCACTCTCCGCACATTTCAGAATTATCGCTGACTGGTTTATGGACATCTCAGCCTATATTGATAAAACCTTGGAGAACATATTCCACCCATTTTCACCAGGAGCTTTATTACTCACACCACTCAAGGTCATTCCACCTCACATTATCAATCATGTCCTCTTTAGAGATACCTACAATAGTTGGCTCCAATTTAGCAAATCTCTTAAGTCTCCACATACACACTCATCCTTTCTACCGTTATGGGGTAACCCCAACTTCACTCCATCTCTTTCTAACCCTGCTTTACGTCTCTGGTACCAACAGGGGCTTAACCTAGCTACGAAGCTATTTGACCCAGGTGGTTGTGTAATCCCCTTCTCTCTAAAAGACACCTATAATCTCCCTAATTCACACTTTTATCTAATTTTACAGGCGAGACATTTTGTACAGTCCCTACCTCCCCGATCTACTCTACATACTCATACTCACCCTTTGGACGCTTTACTAAATTCCCTTTATACACGAAAATTCTAAACTAAATACCTATACTCCCTTCTCCTTGACCTTCAATCTGATGTTCATCTTGAGATTCTTGTGCGGAATTGGAATCGTGATATCCCCATATTCACTCTAGCCGATCTCCATTCTTCTCATTCTTATAAGATTATGAGTATCCTTCACTCAGCCTATCTACAGGAGGTTCATTTTAAGTCAGTACAAAGGCTTTACATTGCTCCTGCCCAAAGGAAACACATGATCTCATCGGAATCAGGTTCCTGCCCTAAATGCAATATGTCAGATGCAAAATATTTTCATTCCTTTTGGTCTTGCTCCAAAATCCTAAAATTCTGTCGCAAAGTCATATCGTTCCTTAACTCCTCTATGAATCTACGATTGGGCCTAAGTCCCCTTGCTTGCTTATGCCTGAGTTTTAGAGAATGGAACCTCTCCCCCACTGATCGATGCTCCTCACCCTTTCTTATTATAGCCTTGACCTTAGCAAAAAAGCTCATTTTGATACATTGGATTAAGAAATCCGCCCCTTCTATTCAAGAACTCAAACATAAACTACTCCAATTAATTTACTTAGACAAAAGAGCACTCCCGCTGAGTCCAGGCCCACATTATGACAAATTTATTTCAAAATGAGGTACATACATCTCCTCTCTAGACATTGAAACTAGTTTGGCTATATGGCATGATATTAAGGTGTCGTCAAAAGCTAGGTAACTCTATATACTTCTCTCTCTTTTACCCCCCCATCTTTCTCTCCCCCCCTTCTTTTCTTCACCTTGCCCCATGGTCTGTCTTTGTCTACACCCCCCCCCCCTCACCTTCCCCACCTTGTATATTGTTGTTGTAATACTTGCTTTTTGTGGACGGAGACATAGTTCCTGTTTATCAGTATATCCCCTTATACTATGGGGTATATGCAATTGCGGTCGAATTCCCGAAATTGTCGAAAAACTGGACTTTTTCGCCCAAAAAAAAATATTCGACAATGCAATTCAGTACTTTCCGTCAAAAAAACGGACTTTCAAAATTCGACTTTTTGAAATTCGACATTTGTCAAATTCGACATTTCTGCAATGGTACAAATGCGGCAATTCGACAAAAGTATATTCAATTGAAGTTTGGAAATTCGACAACAGTGCTTTTAGACAGTAACTTCGTCATTTTCAATCCGCCACACTTTGGTGGGTGAATCTAATAAAAAAATTTTAAAACATGTTTTTTTGGGTGTTTTTTTTATTGGTAATAGCATATCTATTTATATTAGAAGGGATTAGGTACTTGGTTTGTCTTTTTGGGAGGCACAAGTATTATTTATATTTATATATTTTAAAAAAAATATATATATATTTTTTTTAGATGGAATGGTAAAATCCCGGTAAAAAATGGCGTGGGGTCCCCCCTCCAAAGCATAACCAGCCTCGGGCTCTTCGAGCCGGTCCTGGTTCTAAAAATCCGGGGGGAAAATGGACAGGGGATCCCCCATATTTTTAAAACCAGCACCGGGCTCTGCGCCTGGTGCTGGTGCAAAAAATATGGGTGACAAAAAGAGTAGGGGTCTCCCGTATTTTTTACACCAGCATCGGGCTCCACTAGCTGGACAGATAATGCCACAGCCGGGGGTCACTTTTATACAGCGCCCTGCGGCGTGGCATTAAATATCCAACTAGTCACCCCTGGCCGGGGTACCCTGGGGGAGTGGGGACCCCTTCAATCAAGGGGTCCCCCCCCAGCCACCCAAGGGCCAGGGGTGAAGCCCGAGGCTGTCCCCCCCATCCAAGGACTGCGGATGGGGGGCTGATAGCCTTGAGAATATGACAAGAATATTGTTTTTTCCTGTAGTACTACAAGTCCCAGCAAGCCTCCCCCGCAAGCTGGTACTTGGAAAACCACAAGTACCAGCATGCAGGAGAAAAACGGGCCCGCTGGTACCTGTAGTACTACTGGAAAAAAAATACCCAAATAAAAACAGGAGACACACACCTTGAGAGTAAAACTTTATTGCACACCTGCCGACACACACATACTTACGTATGTTGACCCGCCGACTGCCACGTCTCCTGATCCGACGATCCGGGGTACCTGTGAAAAAATTATACTCACCTCAATCCAGTAACCAGATATAAATCCTCGTACTTGGCAAAAAAAATAAACGAACACCCGACCAAGCCGGACTGAAAGGGGTCCCATGTTTACACATGGTACCCCTTTCCCCGAATACAGAGACCCCCCCCGTGACTGCTGTCACAGAAAGGTCTCTTAAGCCAATCAGCGAGTGCAACGTCCTGGCACTCTGCTGATTGGCTGCACGTCTGAGCTGTCAGACAGCGCATCGCAAAGCCTCTCCATTATACTCAATGGTGGGAACTTTGCGGGTAGCGGTGAGGTCACCCGCGGTCAGCGGCTGACCGCGGGTAACCCCACCGCTGACGGCAAAGTTCCCACCATTGAAAGTAATGGAGGGAGCTGTGCGATGACCTGTCTGAGCTCACACGCGCATACAGCCAATCAGGTGAGTGCAATGAAGTAGCACTTCCTGATTGGCTGAAGGGACCTCTGTGACAGGAGTCATTTGAACCAACCTATTGTAGTGCCTGCGGCTACTCGTGACTTGGAGGAGTCCAGGTTACTAGATGTAGTCAGGGCTTTGAAGATTTATGTAGCCAGAACGGCTGGAGTCAGGAAAACTGACTCGCTGTTTATCCTATATGCCCCCAACAAGTTGGGGGCTCCTGCTTCAAAGCAAACCGTTGCCCGCTGGATCTGTTACACGATTCAGCAGGCTCATTCTGCGGCTGGATTGCCGCATCCAAAATCAGTGAAAGCCCATTCCACAAGGAAGGTGGGCTCTTCTTGGGCGGCTGCCCGAGGGGTCTTGGCTTTACAGCTTTGCCGAGCTGCTACTTGGTCGGGTTCAAACACATTTGCAAAATTCTACAAGTTTGATACCCTGGCTGAGGAGGACCTTGAGTTTGCCCATTTGGTGCTGCAGAGTCATCCGCACTCTCCCGCCCGTTTGGGAGCTTTGGTATAATCCCCATGGTCCTTACGGAGTCCCCAGCATCCACTACGGACTACGAGAAATAGAATTATCGGTAAGTAAATTCTTATTTTCTCATAGTCCGTAGTGGATGCTGGGCGCCTGTCCCTAGTGCGGACTTTCTGCAATACGTGTACATAGTTATTGCTTAATAATGGGTTATGTTATGTTGGCATCCATTGTTGATGCCCTGTTGTTGTTCATACTGTTGACTGGATAAGTGGATCACAAGTTATACGGTGTGATTGGTGTGGCTGGTATGAGTCTTACCCGGGATTCCAAAATCCTTTCCTTATAATGTCTGCTCTTCCGGGCACAGTTTCCTTAACTGAGGTCTGGAGGAGGGGCATAGAGGGAGGAGCCAGTGCACACCAGATAGTACTAAATCTTTCTTTAGAGTGCCCAGTCTCCTGCGGAGCCCGCTATTCCCCATGGTCCTTACGGAGTTCCCAGCATCCACTACGGACTATGAGAAATAGATTTACCGGTGAGTAAAATCTTATTTTCTCTGACGTCCTAGTGGATGCTGGGGACTCCGTAAGGACCATGGGGAATAGACGGCTCCGCAGGAGACTGGGCACATCTAAAGAAAGATTTAGGACTATCTGGTGTGCACTGGCTCCTCCCCCTATGACCCTCCTCCAAGCCTCAGTTAGATTTCTGTGCCCGGCTGAGCTGGATGCACACTAGGGGCTCTCCTGAGCTCCTAGAAGAAAGTATAGTTTAGGTTTTTTATTTTCAGTGAGACCTGCTGGCAACAGGCTCACTGCAACGAGGGACTAAGGGGAGAAGAAGTGAACCTACCTAAGTGGTGGTAGCTTGGGCTTCTTAGGCTACTGGACACCATTAGCTCCAGAGGGATCGAACACAGGACCCGACCTCGTCGTCCATTCCCGGAGCCGCGCCGCCGTCCCCCTTACAGAGCCAGAAACAAGAAGGTGGTCCGGAAAATCGGCGGCTGAAGACTTCTGTCTTCTCCAAGGTAGCTCACAGCACTGCAGCTGTGCGCCATTGCTCCTCATGCACACCACACACTGCGGTCACTGATGGGTGCAGGGCGCAGGGGGGGGGGCGCCCTGAGCAGCAATAGTAACACCTTGGCTGGCAAAACTAACACCATATATAGCCCCAGAGGCTATATAGGTGTATATTAACCCCTGCCAGAAACGATAAAATAGCGGGAGAAAGCCCGCCGAAAAAGGGGCGGAGCCAACTCCCTCAGCACACTGGCGCCATTATTCCCTCACAGCTTCGCTGGAAGGAAGCTCCCTGGCTCTCCCCTGCAGTCCTGCACTACAGAAAGGGTAAAAAAGAGAGGGGGGGCACAATTTAGGCGCAGTATATATATATTATAGGCAGCTATAGGGGAAAACACTCTGTATAGTGATATCCCTGTGTTATATAGCGCCCTGGTGTGTGCTGGCATACTCTCCCTCTGTCTCCCCAAAGGGCTTTGTGGGGTCCTGTCCTCTGTAAGAGCATTCCCTGTGTGTCGGTACTGCTGTGTCGACATGTATGATGAGGATAATGATGTGGAGGCGGAGCAAATGCCTGTGAATGTGATGTCACCCCCTGCGGGGTCGACACCAGTGTGGATGGACTTATGGAAGGAATTACGTGACAGTGTCAGCTCCTTACATAAAAGGTTTGACGACATAGGACAGCCGGCTACTCAGCTTGTGCCTGTCCAAGCGTCTCAAATGTCATCAGGGGCTATAAAACGCCCGCTACCTCAGATGACAGATACAGATGTCGACACGGATACCGACTCCAGTGTCGACGATGATGAGTGTACCCTCCAATAGATCCACCCGTTATATGATTGAGGCTATGAAAAATGTATTACACATTTCTGAGGATACCCCAGGTACCACAAAAAAGGGTATTATGTTTGGTGAGAAAAAACTACCAGTAGTTTTTCCTGCATCTGACGAATTAAATGAGGTGTGTGAGGAAGCGTGGACTTCCCCAGATAAGAAATTGATCATTTCTAAACGGTTAATGGCTGCGTACCCTTTCCCGCCAGAGGATAGGTCACGCTGGGAAACACCCCCTAGGGTAGATAAAGCGCTGACACGCTTATCAAAGAAGGTGGCACTACCGTCTCCGGATACGGCCGCCCTAAAAGAACCTGCTGATAGAAAGCTGGAAAGTACCCTAAAAGCTATATACACACACACTGGCATTATATTGAGACCCGCTATTGCATCAGCTTGGATGTGCAGTGCTGCTGCTGCGTGGTCAGACTCCCTGTCGGAAAACATTGATACCATGGATAGGGACAATATTTTGCTAACGATTGACCATATAAAAGACGCGGTCTTATACATGCGTGATGCACAGAGGGATATTTGCCGGCTGGCATCAAAAATAAGCGCTATGTCCATTGCCGCCAGACGGGGGTTATGGACTAGGCAATGGTCAAGTGATGCCGACTCCAAGCGGCACATGGAAGTTTTACCCTATAAAGGGGTGGAACTTTTTGGGGAAGGTATTTCAGACCTCGTTTCCACAGCTACTGCTGGGAAATCGACTTTTTTGCCACAGGCTACCCCACAGCAAAAGAAAGCACCGTATTATCAGGAACAGTCCTTTCGGCCCCAGAAAAATAAGCGGGCTAGAGGCTCATCCTTTCTGCCGAGGGACAGAGGAAGGGGGAAAAAGCTGCAGCACACAGCTAGTTCCCAGGAGCAGAAGTCCTCCCCTGCGTCCGGTAAGTCCACAGCATGACGCTGGGGCTGCTCAGGCGGAATCGGGAACGGTGGGGGGCACGTCTCAGGTTTTTCAGCACACATTGGGCTCTCTCACAAGTGGATCCCTGGGTCCTTCAAGTAGTATCTCAGGGGCACAGGCTGGAATTCGAGACGTCTCCCCCCCGCCGTTTCCTAAAATCTGCCTTGCCGGCAACTCCCTCTGCCAGGGAGGCAGTGTTGGTGGCTATTCAAAAACTGTATTCACAGAAAGTGATCGTCAAGGTACCCCTCCTTCAGCAAGGAAAGGGTTACTACTCCACAATGTTTGTGGTACCGAAACCGGACGGTTCGGTGAGACCCATCTTAAATTTAAAAGCCTTGAACACTTATATCAAAAGGTTCAAGTTCAAGATGGAATCGCTCAGGGCGGTTATTGCGAGCCTGGAGGCGGGGGATTACATGGTATCCCTGGACATCAAGGATGCGTACCTGCATGTCCCCATTTACCCTCCGCACCAGGAGTACCTCAGATTTGTGGTACAGGACTGTCACTATCAGTTCCAGACGCTGCCGTTTGGGTTATCCACGGCACCGAGGGTCTTTACCAAGGTAATGGCCGAAATGATGATACTCCTTCGCAAGAAGGGAGTTTTAATTATCCCGTACCTGGACGATCTCCTGGTAAAGGCGAGGTCCAAAGAACAGTTGATAGTGGGGGTGGCACTTTCTCAGGAAGTGCTACAACAGCACGGCTGGATTCTAAACATTCCAAAGTCACAGCTGGTCCCGACGACACGTCTTCTGTTCCTGGGAATGATTCTGGACACAGACCAGAAAAGAGTGTTTCTTCCACTGGAAAAAGCCGAGGAATTGTCATCTCTGGTCAGAGACATCCTAAAACCAGGAAAAGTGTCGGTACATCAATGCACACAAGTCCTGGGAAAAATGGTAGCTTCGTACGAAGCAATTCCATTCGGAAGGTTCCACGCAAGGACGTTCCAGTGGGACCTGTTGGACAAATGGTCCGGGTCCCATCTCCAGATGCAACAGCGGATAACCCTATCGGCCAGAACCAGGGTGTCGCTGCTGTGGTGGCTGCAGAGGGCTCATCTACTAGAGGGCCGCAGATTCGGAATACAGGACTGGGTCCTGGTGACCACGGATGCCAGCCTTCGGGGCTGGGGGGCAGTCACAAAGGGAAGAAATTTCCAAGGACTGTGGTCAAATCAGGAGATTTCTCTTCACATAAATATCCTGGAGCTAAGGGCCATTTACAATGCCCTAAGCCAGGCAAGACCCCTGCTTCAAAACCAGCCGGTACTGATCCAGTCAGACAACATCACGGCGGTCGCCCATGTAAACAGACAGGGCGGCATGAGAAGCAGGATGGCGATGGCAGAAGCCACAAGGATTCTCAGATGGGCAGAGAATCATGTGTTAGCACTGACGGCAGTGTTCATTCCGGGAGTGGACAACTGGGAAGCAGACTTCCTCAGCAGGCACGACCTCCACCCAGGAGAATGGGGACTTCATCCAGAAGTCTTCCAAATGCTGGTCAACCGGTGGGAAAAACCACAGGTAGACATGATGGTGTCCCGCCTCAACAAGAAGTTGAAAAGATATTGCGCCCGGTCAAGAGACCCTCAGGCGATAGCGGTGGATGCTCTAGTGACACCATGGGTGTACCAGTCGGTTTATGTGTTTCCTCCTCTACCTCTCATACCCAAGGTACTGAGAATAATAAGTAGGCGAGGAGTGAAAACCATACTCGTGGTTCCGGATTGGCCAAGAAGAGCTTGGTACCCGGAACTTCAAGAGATGCTTACAGAGGACCCTTGGCCTCTGCCGCTCAGACAAGACCTGCTGCAGCAGGGACCCTGTCTGTTCCAAGACTTACCGCGGCTGCGTTTGACGGCATGGCGGTTGAACACCGGATCCTGAAGGAAAAGGGTATTCCGGAGGAAGTCATCCCTACCCTGATCAAGCAAGCAAGGGTGACGTTGGGCCTCAAATTGGGGTCCATAAAGGTCCAGATTTCGGCTCTGTCGATTTTCTTCCAAAAAAGAACTGGCTTCACTGCCCGAAGTTCAGACTTTTGTCAAAGGAGTACTGCATATTCAGCCTCCTTTTGTGCCCCCAGTGGCACCTTGGGATCTCAATGTGGTTTTGGCATTCCTGAAATCACATTGGTTCGAACCACTTAAGACTGTGGATTTAAAATATCTCACGTGAAAAGTGGTCATGCTGTTGGCCTTGGCGTCGGCCAGGCGGGTTTCAGAATTGGCGGCTTTGTCTTGTAAAAGCCCTTATCTGATTTTCCATATGGATAGGGCAGAATTGAGGACTCAGCTTTTCACTTGAACCAACCTATTGTGGTGCCTGCGGCTACTAGGGACTTGGAGGATTCCAAGTTGCTGGACGTAGTCAGGACCCTAAAAATTTATATTTCCAGGACGGCTGGAGTCAGAAAGACTGACTCGCTGTTTATCCTGTATGCACCCACCAAGCTGGGTGCTCCTGCTTCTAAGCAGTCTATTGCGCGCTGGATTTGTAGCACTATTCAGCTGGCGCATTCTGCGGTAGGCTTACCGCAGCCTAAATCTGTAAAAGCCCATTCCACACGGAAGGTGGGCTCATCTTGGGCGGGTGCCCGAGGGGTCTCGGCTTTACAACTTTGCCGAGCAGCTACTTGGTCGGGGGCAAACACGTTTGCAAAATTCTACAAATTTGATACCCTGGCTGAGGAGGACCTGGAATTCTCTCATTCGGTGCTGCAGAGTCATCCGCACTCTCCCGCCCGTTTGGGAGCTTTGGTATAATCCCCATGGTCCTTACGGAGTCCCCAGCATCCACTAGGACGTCAGAGAAAATAAGAATTTACTCACTGGTAATTCTATTTCTCGTAGTCCGTAGTGGATGCTGGGCGCCCATCCCAAGTGCGGATTGTCTGCAATACCTGTACATAGTTATTGTTACAAAAATCGGGTTTTGTTGTGAGCCATCTCTTCAGAGGTTCCATTTGTTATCATACTGTTAACCGGGGTTCCTATCACGTGTTATATGGTGTGATTGGTGTGGCTGGTATGAGTCTTACCCGGGATTCAAAAATCCTTCCTTATTGTGTCAGCTCTTCCGGGCACAGTTCCTAACTGAGGCTTGGAGGAGGGTCATAGGGGGAGGAGCCAGTGCACACCAGATAGTCCTAAATCTTTCTTTAGATGTGCCCAGTCTCCTGCGGAGCCGTCTATTCCCCATGGTCCTTACGGAGTCCCCAGCATCCACTACGGACTACGAGAAATAGAATTACCGGTGAGTAAATTCTTATTTTTTGTTTGAAATATCCAATAGGTAAATAACTACTCACACTCCTGTTGTCAACATGTTTCAGCCCTGGCCTGGGCCTTTATCAAGACATAATTATTTTATAGATGGACTCCATTTTAAGTGTTTGTGATTTTTATTAAATTTGTGTACCCCCCTGCTTCCACTTGAGGAGAGTGAGTTTCTTTGGGGAGCCAACATTACCACTTTATGAACACAGTCCAGGAAACAAAATTGAAAGATACCTTTATGGGAGTATCATCACACCGAGCACTGTGAGTTTCTTTGGGGAGCCAACATTACCACTTTATGAACACAGTCCGGGAAACAGAACTGAAAGATACCTTTATGGGAGTATCATGACACCGAGCACTGTGAGTTTGGGTACGCTTGAGTGGACCCATATTTCACTCCTTTCCATACTAAAGATACCTTGATGTGTTTAACACCCACCTTGCGAGTGTGAGTTCTTGGGTACGCTTCATTTATATATATTTCCATCCTAAAACATCACGCCGGGCGTAGTTCAAGTGGGCGAGGCCACGGCATTGGGCAAAGAAACCTTGATGGGCTTATAGCTTCTTAATCAAAGTGTGAGTGGGGTACGCTCCTAAGCCACCTCTTTATCATATAAAAAATACACTAAGAACTGTGGATACATAAAAGGAATCTACTACACATTGGTCTTTATTTTTATTCCCCTACATGTTACTATACTCTGGAGAAATGCCATCAGAACATTCGCTTTGAGGACTCCACCACATATGGTGATTATTATTTGTCTATAATTTTGTGTTAAAGCGCTGTGGTTATAAACACAGATCTCTGATTTTGTGGTAATAATTCCTTATCTGGACGATCTCCTGATAAAAGCGAGATCCAGGGAACAGTTGGTGCAGAACATCGCACTCTACCTGTCAATACTCCAACAGCACGGTTGGATCATGAATTTTCCAAAGTTGCAGTTGGAACCGACGACTGTCCTTTTTAGGTATGATTCTGGACACAGAAGTACGGAGAGTATTTCTTCCAGTGGAAAAGGCTCTGGAAATCCAGAAAATGGTAAAAAAAATATTGAAACCAACAAGCGTGTCGATCTATCAATGCATTCGGTTGTTGGGGAAAATGGTAGCGGCCTACAAGGCCATACAGTTTGGCCGATTTCATGCCAGAGTATTCCAGTGGGACCTGTTGGACAAGTGGTCCGGATCCCACCTACACATGTACCGGAAAATAATCCTGTCCCCCAAAGCCAGGATTTCGCTCCTGTGGTGGCTACATAGTTCTCACCTACTAGAGGGACGCAAGTTTGGGATTCACGACTGGGTCCTAATAACCACGGATGCAAGTCTCCGAGGCTGGGGAGCTGTCACACACGGGGAAAGCTTCCAAGGAAAATGGTCAAGTCAGGAAGCCTGCCTTCACATAAACGTTCTGGAATTGAGAGCCATTTACAACGGCCTTCTACAAGCGGTACATCTTCTTCAAGATCCCGTGGAGATCCAGTCGGACAATATAACAGCAGTCACGTACATAAACAGGCAAGGCGGAACGAAAAGCAGAGCGGCAATGGCAGAGGTGACAGGGATTCTCCTCTGGGCAGAAAGACATGTTAGAGCTCTGTCAGCAATTTTCATTCTGGGAGTGGACTACTGGGAAAAAGACTTCCTCAGCAGACACAATCTCCATCCAGGAGAGTGGGGCCTCCACCAAGAAGTCTTCGCAGAGGTGACAAGTCTTTGGGGAGTTCCTCAAGTAGACATAATGGCATCTCATCTAAACAAGAAGCTTCAGAGATATTGTTCCAGGTCGAGAGACCCTCAAGCAATAGCAGTGGATGCACTGGTGACCCAGTGGGTGTTTCGGTCGGTATATGTTTTCCCTCCACTTCCACTGATTCCAAAAGTTCTCAAAATAATAATAATAAGAACAAGAGTTTGAGCAATCTTCATTGCTCCAGACTGGCCAAGGAGGGCTTGGTATCCAGATCTTCAGGATTTGCTCATAGAAGATCCTCGGCCTCTTCCTCCTCGAGAGGACCTACTACAGCAGGGGCCGTGTGTGTATCAAGACTTACCGCGGCTACGTTTGACGGCATGGCTGTTGAACGTCGGATCCTAGCCCGAAATGCTATTCCCGACGAAGTCATCCCCACTCTTATTCAGGCCAGGAAAGGAGTAACGTCTAAACATTACCACCGTATTTGGAGAAAATATGTGTCTTGGTGTGAATCCAAGAAGGCTCCTACGGAAGAGTTTGAGTTGGGACGTTTTCTCCATTTTCTGCAGGCTGGTGTTGATGCGGGCCTTAGATTAGGGTCAATCAAGGTCCAGATTTTGGCCTTATCAGTTTTCTTTCAAAAACAATTGGCCTCCTTTCCAGAAGTTCGTGAAAGGGGTTCTGCACATCCAGCCTCCATTTGTGCCTCCAGTGGCACCATGGGACCTTAATGTGGTGTTGCAGTTCCTTCAATCAGATTGGTTTGAACCTCTGCAGGAGATAGAATTGAAGTTTCTCACTTGGAAAGTGGTGATGCTTTTGGCCTTGGCATCCGCAAGGCGGGTGTCTGAGTTGGGGTCCTTGTCTCACAAGAGCCCTTACCTGATCTTCCATGAAGATAGGGCAGAGTTAAAAACTCGTCAACAATTTCTTCCAAAGGTGGTTTCGTCCTTCCACATAAACCAACCTATTGTGGTGCCAGTAGCTACTGACACTTTCACTGAGTCACAGACTCTAGATGTGGTTAGAGCTTTGAAGATTTATGTTGCAAGAACAGCTCAATTATGGAAAACAGAGGCTCTGTTTGTCCTGTATGTTCCCAGCAAGATTGGGTCTCCTGCTTCTAAGCAGACTATTGCGCGCTGGATCAGAGGGACAATTCAGCACGCTCATTCTACGGCAGGCTTGCCGGTACCGAAGTCGATGAAGGCCCATTCTACTAGGAAAGTGGGCTCATCCTGGGCGGCTGCCCGGGGCGTCTCGGCTTTACAACTTTGCCGAGCAGCTACTTGGTCAGGGTCAAACACATTTGCTAAATTTTATAAGTTTGACACCTTGGCCGATGAGGACCTCAAGTTCGGTCAATCGGTACTGCAGGGTCATCCGCACTCTCCCGCCCGTACTGGAGCTTTGGTATAACCCCATGGTACTGAAGTGGACCCCAGCATCCTCTAGGACGTATGAGAAAATAGGATTTTAATACCTACTGGTAAATCCTTTTCTCTTAGTCCGTAGAGGATGCTGGGCACCCGACCCAGTGCGTACTTTACCTGCAGTTTGTTCTTTATAGTTACACAAGTTGTGTTTCATTTGTTTTCAGCATGTTGCTGTAAATGGTTCATGCCTGTTGGCGTGTGTCACGTTGAATGCCATGTTGTGCGGCATGGTTGAGGTGTGAGCTGGTATGAATCTCACCATTAGTATAAAAGTAAATCCTTTCCTCGAAATGTCCGTCTCCCTGGGCACAGTTCCTATAACTGAGGTCTGGAGGAGGGGCATAGAGGGAGGAGCCAGTTCACACCCTTGAAAAGTCTTAAAGTGCCCATGGCTCCTGCGGAACCGTCTATACCCCATGGTACTGAAGTGGACCCCAGCATCCTCTACGGACTAGGAGAAAAGGATTTACCAGTAGGTATCAAAATCCTCTTTTATGTTGGTGATGGCATCGGTAGTGTCTTGTAAATATAAACTATTCTTCGTCACAATCAGTTGAAGAAAGAAATCCATAATTTTGGATAGGTTGGCTGTTAGTCCTCCTGAGCCAGATATAATAGGTCGTCCTGGTGGAGCAATGGTTCCTTGCACACCTTCGATAATGTGTATATAGTGGGGGGGGGGGTTAGGATTAAGTACATTAAGAAATTCATATTCCTTCTTACTTATGGTTCCTTTTTTGAGATGTTTGTTGGGGAACTTCTGGTAACTAAGTTTTATCCTATTCGTGGGATCAGTTTTAAGCTTCCCATCCCTTTGTAATTGTGATGTAATTTCATGTACATAATTTATTCTGTCTTATATGGTTATCCCTTCACCTTTATAACAAGGTTTTATACCTGTAGTGTTCTTTTTATAAGTGCTTTAATGGCATCTCTTTCCTTTTTTGTTATATTATGATTGTCTTTCTTCATATTTGGTTTTGTTCCTATCTTCTTTAGGTCTTCCAATACTGATTTTGTGAAGCTTTCTACCATGCATTTTTACGGAAAGGTGTTTCTGTATTATTGTGCGTGGTTTCAGTTTGGTTGGTTGCAAAAAACTTTTTCAGTGTCAATTTCCTGGAAAATGTATGTACATGTATATATGTTTTAAATGGCTCTATCGTAGATGTGGGTGCAAACTTCAGACCTTTTTGTAATACTTGTTCCTCCTCTTTTGATAGTGTTCTGGAACTCAAGTTGAAGACTTTTACTTCACTCTTATTTTTATTGGTATCTACTTGGTCTTCATTCTTCTTTTTATGTTTTCTTCTTGATTTCTTTTTGACCCCTCCTCTTTTACCCTTTTTAGTCTTGCTTTTTAATAACGTCTGTTCCTGTTGAAATTTCATCAACCTAAAAAAGGTGATTGTGGCGCAGATTGAAAATCATCCAATGAATTATATCTATTGAGGTGAGGATTGTTTGTCTTCTATCCCACTTTCCATATATTTGGTCCCTTCTGAAGTATCTTTTCGGGTATGTCCATCCCTGATATAGGTTGATCCTTCCAAAATTTGTGAAGGAACCAGAATCCTCCCTATTCCATCTGAACCTATCCCTAGAGTGCTATTCATTTTCTCTGGGGTATCTGATGTGTCTATCAGTCGGGGGGTCTTTTCCAATCCCGAACTGGACCCTGTTTTTATCTCTTAGGGAGTAGATTTTCATAATTTCAACAACATTGTCATCCATAATGTTTTTATTATTTTGTTCTTTCTTTTTCTTATTTTTTTTTGTTCTCTTTTATTGATGTGGTCGATACTATCTCCACCATTCCTATAATATTCATGGTCTCATTTAAGCTTTTTATGTTTTTTCTCAACCAGGTCTTTAGTATGTTTGGTGATTCTTAATTCTAATTCTTTATCTAGATTCACAAATTCGGGTAATTTTTCAAAAGGTCTGCAAGATCTCTATCCTTTCTGTTATACTTATTAGTTTATCCCATCTTTCTTTAATAGTTAATTGGATAAGAGAAAGGGAACATGTTTATAAGATTTTATCCCACTCTTTCTTAAAATGTTCGCTCGCATCCTGAAAGGAGTGTGATTTTTTAATTCTAAGGCCTTTTGGGATGATCTCATCTGCTAGATATTTCTCCAGGGTGGCTATTTCCCACCATAGATAATTTTCTTTTAGTAGCATAGAGCCAAGTTTCTCCATAGCTGTATAGAGGTCATCATCAGATATTTCCTCCTGGTTTTGACAGCAGTCTAATTTAAAAGCATCTTTGATGAATTATTTTTCTATTTTTCAGATGTTTAAACATGATGCAGCCTAGACTCCCCACTAAATTTGGATAAAATACAATACAGAAAAGAGAGGGTTGAAGGGTATCTAAGCGCAAAGATATGGGTTTATGCCCAATCAAATTCTCAAAAACCCGCCCAAATACAGGTTGAATACTATAGAATACAAAAGGTAGGACAATAGATCAAAGGCAACACTTCAAACATAAAGGTCAAACCAATAAGTCCACTGATTCACCGGTGACTGTTCCTCTTCTGAGGGATGCTTTTCCACCAATGATTGTTCATGAAAATAAATAAGAAATGGACACAATATGTGGTACTGTTTCAGATAAATAATCCTTTTCACTTCTTAAAACATTCACAAGGCCAACTTATTATGGACCGACAAAACCATGAATAACATCCGGTGTACTGAAACTCACTTGTAGAATGGGTAGGCCAAGTGTATAAAGGTTTTTTTTTTTTAAGACTTTATTGGATTTTCAAGATAACAAACAGTACCAATTATGAAATGACACTTAATTTCACTGACAGAGAGTAATGTAAATTTCAGCTATAATAACTTCAGCGTTATCATGGAATAAACAATAGTGTGTCCAGAAATACAAGAAGAGTTAATGCATGATCTCATAAGTAAATGTCCAAGAAATGGAATAAAAGATGGCAAGGTAGTAGAGTTACTCTTTCATGACCACGATCACACGTATCCATTTTGTGACAACAGTAGAACCAAAGGATCTTGGTGTGCATCTTACACAACATTATAAATAACCTGAATATGATTATCTTCAGACAGTGAAAATAATGAAAATGGTATACAAAAAATGTAACATAAAACTAAAATGTAACCTAAAACTATAACAGTTAGTAAAACAAGACAAGGAAGGGAGGAGGGAGGAATTGATAAAGGTAAAGGCGAGGCCTCTTGAGGTAAGGACATTTGATAGCGTGGTAAAAATCTGGGTGTTATCTGAAGAGAATGGACAAATTTATGTATTAACTCAGGGGTCCGAGTCAAATTATTTCTTTTTATGTAACTGCGTGGAGATTCCTAAATGATCAATACACGGTGACCATTTTGTATAAAAATAAATTATATTTCTGTCTACATTCGGTAAGATTGACTGTCGGTAAAAATATAACGTGGATAATAGTGCTGACTGCACATGCTTCAAATGTAGGGGTGATTTGGAAACCCAATGGGTTAAGATTATTTTCTTGGCTAGAGTAAGAATTATTAGAAGAGAGGAAAATTTGGAGATCGAGGGTGGCGGGTTCCATTTATCAAAATGTAGTGCTAGAAGAGCCTCTGGTATAAATGTGAGATGAGAGTGAAAAATAGAATTGACAAAATATAAAACCTTATGCCAACATTTTTGTAACTTCGGCCATTGCCAAAAGTTGTGCCAAAAAAGGGCTAAACGGGCTTTACATTTAGGGCAACTGCCTCTCTCCTCAGAGACCATATGTCGTCTCTGCCCCTAAGATATACAGTATAAGCCCTATGCAAAAATTTAAAGTGCACTTCTTGCAATCTAGTCGATTGGAGAGCTTTATAGATTTTTTGAAAAGGTTGTAAAAAGAGATTTGGTACCGAAGGGGTTGCTAAATCTTTAGACCATTTAAGAATTAATGGAGACCAGGTTTTTCCTACATCTACTGGTAATAAGTCTCTGTAGAGCCAGTTGGTTTATATGATTCCTTGGTTGTTTTAGTTAGGAGCATGTACAGAGGATCAGGATCTGCAGTTGCTACTCTCGGCGGTGGTAGAGATTTCACATAATGTAGTACATGAAGATACATGAAAAAATCAGAAAGGGACACACCATACCTCTCTGTTAGCTAGACAAAAGACATTACATTGCCTCCTGGATCAAATCCATCTCTAATAATTATGATGCCATTATGCTTCCATCTGAGATAATTAGCATTGTCCAATGGGGGTGAGAAACAAGGGTTCCCACAAAACGGGATCGTGTTAGAGTGTAACGGACTCCTATTAATGGTTTATTTAGGGGCCACCATGCTAGATATATGTCCCAAAAGAGAAGGTTAGTACGGATATAAGATGGTACGCTAGATTTTGGGGCATGTAATAAGGCTCTTAGGTCACACGGGGAGACCAGGGCCTGCTCAAGAAGATAATTTGTATGGGTAGATTTAGATTGGAGCCAGTGTGCAAGATATCTAAATGCTACTGCTCTAGAGAAGGCTAAAAGGTCTGGCACCGCTAAACCTCCTTCAGATTTTGGGAGAGTTAATTTGCACAATGCAATTCTAGCTCTCTTATTAGACCACAAGAATTTAGAAAATAAATTATTACATATAAGGTCAGTTCTAGACATGTTAATAGGAAGCATTTGTAAAATATATGCAATGTTTGGAAACATTGGGGATCATTCAGAGTTGATCGCTCGCTAGCTGTTTTTAGAAGCCGTGCAAACGCTATGCCGCCGCCCACTGGGAGTGTATTTTAGCTTAGCAGAAGTGCGAACGAAAGGATCGCACAGCGGCTACAAAATAATTTTGTGCAGTTTCAGAGTAGCTTCAGACCTACTCAGCGCTTGCGATCACTTCAGACTGTTCAGTTCCTGTTTTGACGTCACGAACACGCCCTGCGTTCGCCCAGCCATGCCTGCATTTTTCCTGGCACGCCTGCGTTTTTCCAAACACTCCTTGAAAACGGTCAGTTGACACCCAGAAACGCCCACTTCCTGTCAATCACTCTGCGGCCAGCAGTGCGACTGAAAAGCTTTGGTAAACCTTGTGTGAAACTACATCGGCTGTTGTGAAAGTACGTTGCGCGTGTGCATTGCGCCACATATGCATGCGCAGAAGTGCTATTTTTTTGCATCATCGCCGTGCAGCAAACATTTTCAGCTAGCGATCAACTCGGAATGACCCCCATTATCCTTTTCAATACATCCACTTTACCCAAAAGAGACATTTCATGAGGTTCGCAATTGTTTGATTTTTGTGATCATTGGGGTAATATTTTCCGAATATAGCTTAGAAAGGTCAGTTGTTACATAAACTCCCAAATATTTCAATTTGGTGGTATTAAGCTGAAATTGGGATAATACTGGGGAATGAGGGGAGGATCGTGAGCTAGGGGTAAAGGGCAGGAGTTCAGACTTCATGGTGTTGACCCTGTACCCGGCAAATTTACTAAATTTCTCTAGCATCCATAAGGGATATTGGGGGGAATCTAGTACGATAGGGTATAGATGGGGTCCAAAGGAGCCGGTGCACTTTAAATTTCTTCACTGGGTGTGCTGGCTCCTCCCCTCTATGCCTCCTCCCACAGGCTGTTTAGAAAAAAAGTGCCATCAGGAGAGGATGCACAACTCTGCAGCTCCAGAGAGTTTTCTTGAATTTCTTTTTAACCTTTGTTATTATTGATATGCTGTTTGGGCAACAGCATACCTGCACCGTGGGAGTTAGGGAAGGGATGGTCACCGGCCTTGCTAGGAGCACAGCCTTTTCCCCGCTGCAGGATCACCGTCCTGAGAGGTTGTTTGTTTAGCGGGGCACTGCGCCTTGGCTGTCGCAAGTGTAGCACGCCGCACACCCCTAACAATAGCCTGAAGGTGAAGTCTGTGGTGAGTACAAACTGGGGACACCTATCTCCTTATTCCAATTTGGCCTCCTCATCAGGCGTACCTGCGGTTTGCCCTGCTGGATGATCACTTCCAATTCCAGGCACTGAGCTTCAACCTGTTCACAGCCCCGAGGGTATTCATAAAGGTGATGGCGGAGATGATGTTCCAACTCCGGGTCCAGGGGGTCAATGTTGTCCCTTACCTGGACAATCTTTTTATAAAAGCAAGATCCAGGGAGCATTTATTGCTCCATATCGACCGCACTATCCAACTTCTGTCACACCATGGGTGGATTCTCAATTTACAGAAGTCCCACCTGGAGCCAACTCAGAGGCTCCTGTTCCTGAGGATGTTACTGGATACTGGGGCCCAGAAGGTGTTCCTACCAGAGGACAAGGCAAGAACACTTCAGGAGATGGTCCGCATGGTGCTCTGACCTACTCAAGTGTCCATCCATCTTTGCATAAGATTGTTGGGAAAAACGAACGCCTCATACAAGGCGATCCAATATGGGAGGTTCCATGCCAGAACATTTCAACTGGATCTCCTGAGCAAGTGGTCCAGATCACATCTACAGATGCACCAGTTAATTTGGCTGTCGCCTCAGGCCAGGATTTCCCTCCTGTGGTGGCTACAGTCCTCCAATTTACTGGAAGGCCGGAGTTTCGAGATTCAGGCTTGGACCCTCCTCACGACGGATGTGAGTCTGAGAGGATGGGGAGCTGTCACCCAAGGGGCGCAGTTCCAGGGCAGGTGGTCAGCCCACGAAAGCCTCCTTCCGATCAATGTTCTGAAACTTCGGGCGATCTACAATGCTCTGCTTCAGGCCTCTCCTCTGCTCAAGGATCACGCGATCCAGGTGCAGTCGGACAACGCCACGGCAGTGGCATATATCAATCGACAAGGAGGGACAAACAGCAGAGCCTGCATGTGAGAGGTGTCCAAGATACTCCTCTGGGCAGAAAGAAATGCAAGAGCAATGTTAGCAATTTTAATTCCGGGTATGAACAACTGGGAAGCAGACTTCCTGAGTCATCACGATCTCCACCCGGGGGAGTGGGGCCTCCACCATCAGGTGTTCCAGCAGATCATCCATCGGTGGGGCTGCCCACAAATAGACATGATGGCTTCTTGACTCAACAAGAAGCTTCACTGGTATTGCTCATGAACCAGGGACCCTCAGGCGAGGGCAGTGGATACACTGACGTCGCCTTGGCCTTACCGGCTGCTCTACCTGTTTCCTCCGATTCCGTTGCTCCCAAGGGTGCTCCAGTGAATCAGGAATCAAGGAGTCCTGGCAATTCTGATTGCCCCGGATTGACCTCGGAGGGCGTGGTATGCGAATCTTCTGGACATGTCCGTCGAAGACACTAGGCCTCTACCACTAAGAAGAGATCTTCTTCAACAAGGACCATTAATCTACCCGGACTTACGGCAACTTCGTTTGACGGCATGGAGGTTGAGCGGAACATCCTAGCTCAAAGGGCCTTTCCAAAAGGGTTATTGCTACCATGGTTCAGGCCAGGAAACCTGTGACGTCAAAACACTATCATCATATCTGGAGGAGATATATCTCATGGTACGAGGAACGCACATATCCACCTGCAGAGTTCCACTTGGGGTCTTTCTTACGTTTCCTGCAAGCTGGTGTGGATAAGGGCTTGCTTCTGGGTTCCATTAAGGTCCCGATTTCAGCTCTCTCCATTTTCTTCCACAAGAAATTGGCACTGTTGGCAGAAGTTCAGACCTTCTTGCAAGGGGAACTCCACATACATCCTCCTTTTGTGCTGTCTACGGCACCCTGGGATTTGGATATGGTGTTGAAATTTCTACAATCCTCCTGGTTTGAACCTCTGAATACGGTAGAAGACAAGTACCTCACATGGAAGACAGTGATGTTACTTGCCCTGGCTTCTGCTAGGCGTGTCTCAGAATTGGGGACCTTATTGTGTAAAAGTCCATATTTGGTCTTTTACGTGGACACAGCGGAGCTCCGGACTAGGCAGCAGTTCCTGCCGAAGGTTGTCTCTGCATTTCACCTGGATCAACCTATTGTGGTTCCATCCAGTTTTGACACTTCTGCTCCTCCGGTGGCATTGGATGCTGTGCGAGCCTTGAAGATCTATATCAAGAGAACGGCTTGATTCTGAAAGACGGATAATTTGTTCGTGCTCTATGATGCACAGAAAAAGGGTTGTCCTGCTTCAAAGCAGTCCATTGCTCGTTGGATTAGGCTTACTATCCAACAGGCCTATGTGTCGGCAGCCTTACCTGTTCCTAAGTCTCTGAAGGCCCACTCTACAAGATCAGTGGGTTCCTCCTGGGCGGCTGCCTGTGGAGTCTCAGCCTTGCAACTATGCCGAGCTGCTACCTGGTCGGGAAAGAACATTTTTGTTAAGTTCTACATGTTTGATACCCTGCCCAAAGAGGATACCCAGTTTGGGCAGGCGGTGCTGCAGAAGTCTCCGCATGTTCCCGCCCGTTCTGGAAGCTTTGGGACGTCCCCATCGTACTAGATTCCCCCAATATCCCTTATGGATGCTAGAGAAAATAGGATTTTAATTACCTATCGGTAAATCCTTTTCTCGTAGTCCATGAGGGATAGTGGGGGTCATTCTGACCTGATTGCTCGCTGCAGTTTATCGCAGCGATCGGGTCGGAACTGCGCATGCGCCGCCACCGCCTCCGAAGGCCGTTGTTCCCTAGTGATCGCCTCTGCCTGATTGACAGGCAGAGGCGGTCGCTGGGTGGGAGGGGGCGGCATAGCGGTGTTTGGCCTCCGTTATGGGGGCTCTGTCTGGTCAATGCAGGTGTGGCCGGACCGTGCGGGGGATGGGCTGTAGCGGCTGCGTGACGTCACACGCAGCCGCTGCAACCAGGGGCAGCGGCGATCAACTCCCGGCCAGCCGCAGGAGCTGCGCTAGCCTGGAGTTACTCCACAAGTACAAAAGCATTGCCGCTGTGCGATGATTTTGTACTTGTGTGTGGGGGAGGCGGACTGACATGCGGGGCGGACTAGCCCTGTGCTGGGCGTCCCCCCGCATGTCTGGAACATGATCGTAGCTGTGCTAAATTTAGCACAGCTACGATCAACTCGGAATGACCCCCATTGGGCGCCCGCCTTAGTACGTTGACTTTTGTGCAGGTTCTCTTTTATGTGGTTACCTGTTCAGCTGTTGCTGTTACCAGCCGTTGTTGGTTGTTATATGTTAGTGGTTTTGATGGTTTGTAAATCTCACCACTCTGTATTATCGTGTTCCTTCTCTCATATATGTCCTTTCTCCTTCGGGCACTGTTTTACCTATAACTGCCTGTGGGAGGGGGCATAGATGGGAGGAGCCAGCACACCCAGTGAAGAAATGTAAAGTGCACCTGCTCCTTTGGACCCCGTCTATACCCAATCATACTAGATTTCCCCAATGGGGGTCATTCCGACCCGTTTGCATACAGCAGTTCTTCGCTGCAGTGCGAACGGGTCGGAACTGCGCATGCATGGCGTACGCATTGCGCATGCGCGTCATTGCCCAGCGACGCCAGTCGCCAAGCAACGACGCGCACAATGAAAAAGAAGACGCAGCGCCGATCGCATGAAGATTGACAGCGGAGAGGTTTTCCGGGGCGGATACTCACCATTGGATGTCGTTTTCGGGGAGTGGTCGTCTGAACGCAGCGTGTCCAGGCAAGTGGTGGGCGGATGTCCGACGTCAAAGTCGGGAGGAACGTCGCTGGATCCATCCCACACGGTAAGTAGCTCCAGCCTTACTCCTAGGTTGCTGGAAACTTTTTTTGCTTAGCAGGGCTGCACAAGCGTTCGCAGTCCTGCTAAGCAAATTACACTCCCTCATAGACGGGGATTAGTTGATCGCACCAGCAGCAAAAAGTTGCTGGCTGTGATCAACTCGGAATCACCCCCAATATCCCTTATGGACTCCGAGAAAAGGATTTACCGGTAAGTGATTAAAATCCTATTATTGCAATGGTGCTCATAATTGCTGGAATGGAGATGTCTGGATTTGACACAAATAATATCATGTTATCAGCAAAAAGTCCTACAGTACCTTCAGTTCATGGTTGTTATTTTAATGATGGTAAATTCTTGGTTTACACAAAGAGCTATTGCTAAAGGCTCAATAGCCACTGCAAATAGGAGGGGGGAAAGGGGCCACCCCTGCCTCGTACCTCTATGCAGAAAAACTGGATCAGAAAAAAAGCCGTTACAAAGAATTCTAGAACTGGAGGAGGAAAAAAGAGAATTTAGCACACTGACTAGCTGACCCGGGAAACCAAACCTCTTCAATGCAGTGTATATGTGATCCCAGCTTTCTAGGTCAAATGCTTTTTCTGCATCTAGGGATAAAATATAATGAGGGTTTGAGTCACCCTAGGAAGCCAGCCAATATGCTGCAGCTAATACTTTCCTGATATTCCTCGTGGAATGACGACCACAAATAGATCCGGTCTGGTCCAGATGTATAATGGAGGGAAGAAGGATTTTGAGTCTATCAGCTATGATTTTGGTAAATAATTTGTAATCTATATTTAGAAGTGAAATCGGCCTGTATGAGGCTGGGTGGTGTGGATCTTTCCCAGGCTTGGGGTTAAGGCGGATCCACGCATCTGTAAAATATAATGGAATTGTACATTCCCGAAGAATAGTATTAAATAGTTTGGTCAGTGGGTCTATTAGGGTAGTGGCTAAGAGTTTGTAGAATTCCCCAGAAAATCCGTCTGGCCGAGGAGTTTTCAAATTCTTAAGTTGGCGAATTGCCTTTTTTTCCCCCGAGAGTGAGATAGGGGCACAAATGGCATCTGCCAAAACAGCGTCAAGAGAGGGGGTAACAATACGTTCCCAGAAAGACATTTTAGCTGGCGCATCAATTATAGAGGAATCATATATTTGTTTGTAAAATTCTGAGAGTACATTAGTAATATCTTTGGATGACGAGGCCAATTGACCATCTGAGCGGAGAAGGGATTGTATCAGAGATTCAGGGAAGGAACCTTTTAACATATTGGAAAGCAATTTCCTCGTTCTTTTCCCGAATCTGTAGAATCTATGGTTTTTGTGGAAAGTGTGTCTATTGCCCTGAGATGAAAGTACTGCATCAAATTTAAGTTTTGCACCTGAGTAGAGTTTTTTATTTTAAGGGGAAGGATCTTGTTTAAAAAAACACATACCTCGTCTGTTTTTGGGTTAATTTGCAATTTTCAGCAAATTGTTTTTCTCTTACGTCCTAGAGGATGCTGGGGTCCACAATAGTACCATGGGGTATAGACGGGTCCCTTGGGAGCCATGGGCACTTTTAGCGTTTAATAGTGTGGGCTGGCTCCTCCCTCTATGCCCCTTCTACCAGACTCAGTTTAGAAAATGTGCCCGGTGGAGCCGATCACAGCTAGGGGAGCTCATAGAGCTTTTCTGGTTTCATTATTTTATTTTAAGATGTTAGAAACAGGGAGGCTGCTGGCAATGAGCCTCACTGCTTCATGGTACTTAGGAAGGGAGTAGTATCCAACCCTTGAGGTTAATGGACACTATCTCCGCTGAGAGGACACTGAGCTCCTGAGGGTGATGATCGCAAGCCCCCGAGGTGACCACTCACTCCCACAGCATGCCGCCACCCCCTAAATGAGCCAGAAGATTGCGGTGGTGAGTAGGACGCCGGCGTCCCGGTAAGCGGGGAGCCGGTGAGAATGACGGCATAAGGGTGGGAGCGCAGTTCTGAAGCTGCGCTCCGGAGGGCTCAGAGGTACAGAAGTGCGGCGCTGTGAGGGGCGCCAAGGGCCAGCGCAATACCCTCAAATCTGGTCAATTTAGCTATAAGGGACTGTGTACTACTGCTAGCAAGTATTTTACCTCAGGCCAGTATAATCTAAACAGAGCGGGAAGACGCGCCATTACAGGGGGCGGAGCTTCTCAGAGCAGACCCAGCACTTACCATCGCCATTTTCTCCCTGCAGATCGCACACAGAGACGCTGACAGGGAGCGCTGACCCTCCACATAACTCCAGCTATCCTGTGCGGTACCAGGGGGTTTTAGAAGGGGGGGAGAGTGTTTTTATCACATTATAAAAACTGTAGTCTATTTCGGTTACTCAGTCAGCGCCAGGCTTTTATTATATAACTGCCTACTGGGGTGCTGTGTGTGCTGGCTCCTGAACTCTGTGTCTCTCTGAAGGTACTTGGGGGAAACTGTGTCTGACATTTTCCTGCGTGTGTGTGTATGTTATATATCTCACATTACCATGTCTAGGGACTCTGTGTCTTGTGCCGCCGAGTATGTATCTTCCCCAGAGGAGTCTATTCCATGCACTCAGGAATGCAATATACTGTCTCAGCCTTCTGAATCCGAACCCCAGTGGGTGGCTTCTATTAAGGGAATGATATCCCAGATTTCATCTAGGATAGCTCATTATGAGACTGAAACACAGGTTTTGAAAAAATCTGTAGAGGTTTTGTCGTATAATACTCCCACTGCCTCATCAAAATCCCCTAGTATATGCCTGGGAAAACCCGGAGAAAAAATTCCAGATCCCAAAGAGAGCTCTTGTTGCTTTTCCTGTCCTTGGGTCTACCGCTTTGAAAGAGCGAGCAGACCGCAAGATTGAGACTACGCTCAAATCCATATACACTGCTTCAGGCGTGGCGCTAAGGCCCACTATCGCTTGTGCATGGATTTCTAAAGCCATAGTAAAGTGGTCAGGCACATTACTAGAGGATTTAGATACTATGGATAGAAGTGACATTGAAATGCTTTTACGTCACATACAGGATTCTGCAGGTTTCATGGTGGAGGCCATGAAGGACCTTGGTCATCTGAATGCACAGACGTCTTCCATGGTTGTTGCGGCACACAGGCGACTCTGGCTGTGCCAATGGTCTGTGGACATGGAATCCAAGAAGAGTGTGGAGAACCTACCCTTCACAGGTCAGGCTCTATTTGGGGAAGCTTTGGATGCGTGGATTTCCACGGCAACTGCGGGTAAGTCAACTTTTCTTCCCTCAGCCACCCCGACACAGAAGAAGTCTTTTTCTATGTCTATGTCGGACCACAAAGGTTAAGAAGTCCAAACCCCCTTCCACCTTCTTCAGAGGTGGTTGGGGAAAATACAGAAAACCTGCACGATAGGTTCCCAGGAACAGATGCCGGGTTCTATTTCCTCAAGATCCTCAGCATGACGGTGGACCTCTCAGCCTGGAGATCGGGCAGGTGGGAGCTTGTCTACAGAATTTCAGTCAGGTCTGGGTGTCCTCAGGCCTGGACCCCTGGGTGCAAGATATTGTATCCCAGGTGTACAGACTGGAGTTTCAAGAACTTCCACCTCACAGATTGTTCAAATCAGGCTTACCAGCTTTGCTGACAAAAAGGGCTATCCTGCAGGAAGCCATTCAAAAATTGCAAAAGGCAAATGTCATTGTTCCAGTTCCACCTCATCTGGTAAACAAGGGTTACTACTCAAACCTATTTGTGGTGCCGAAACCGGACGATTCGGTCAGACCAATATTGAACCTCAAATCTTAAAATCCATATTTAAGGGATGTCACCTGCGCATGCACCAGAGGATACGTCTGTCGCCGAAAGCCAGGATTTCGCTCTTATGGTGGCTGCAAATGCCTCACCTTCTAAAGGGTCGCAGGTTCGGGATTCAGAATTGGATCCTTCTAAGCACGGATGCAAATCTTAGAGGTTGGGGAGCAGTCACCCAGGGGGAAAACTTCCAAGGAAGGTGGTCAAGTCTGGAATCCATCCTTCTGATAAACATTCTGGAACTAAGAGCCGTGTACAAAGGTCTTTGTCATACAGCCGCCGCGGACCCCGTACTTGCCTCTCCGTGGGTGCTGGATCTCCGGGCGGCAGTCTTCGCTGGCGGTCTCCGGCTCCCGGCGCTCCATCCAGCGCTCGTGGTGTGGACGTCGTGGGTGCGGGTGACGTCATCAAGCACTCCCCAATCAGACGCTGGCGGGAAGTTCAAATTCAGACGCTGGGCAGAGCTCCGGCGCCTGAGTATCATCTATTCTGCCTACAGAAGTTGTGATCTCCAGTGCTCCCGCATTCCTGTGGTTTCCAGCCCTCCCAGATGGACTCCAAGCGCCTCAGTGTCTTCAAGCATCTCAGTGCCTCCAAGCGCCTCCAAGCACCTCAGTGCCTTCAAGCGCCTCCAAGCACCTCAGTGCCTCCAAGCACCTCAGTGTCTTCAAGCACCTCAGTGCCTCCAAGCACCTCAGTGCCTCCAAGTGCCTCCACACCTCCAAGCACCTCAGTGCCTCCAAGCGCCTCCAAGCACCTCAGTGCCTCCAAGTGCCTCAGCGCCTCCAAGCACCTCAATGCCTCCAAGCGCCTCAGCGCCTCCAAGCACCTCAGTGTCTCCAAGCGCCTCAGTGCCTCCAAGCACCTCAGTGCCTCCAAGCGCCTCAGCACCTCCAAGGACCTCAGCGCCTCCAAGCGCCTCAGCACCTCCAAGCACCTCAGTGCCTCCAAGCGCCTCAGCGCCTCCAAGCACTTCAGCGCCTACAAGCACCTCAGTGTCTCCAAGCCCCCAGTGCACTTTAGCACAGTTTGTGCCTCCAGCACCTGGTATTCTTCACTGATTCATCAGCGCCTTTCAAGTTCTGTCTTTCAGGAGACCTTCAGCGTCCACGCGTGCCTCCTATCTGCCGACCTAATCCTGCATGAGGAAAACTTACATTCGGCCATCTCTGCTGCGGTCCAGTTGCGGTTCCTTTTCCCGGTCACCGGAAGAAACCCCAAGTCCACAACACTCCAAAACCAGGTCAGTGATAGTATACTCAGGCCTCATGGACCCGGGGGATCGGAACACGGACTCAAGTGCCATCCAGAATTTGGCTTCCCGCGTGCAAAGTCAGGAAGCAGCACAGGGCCAAGTGATGCAGTATCTCCAGGAGTTGTCCGGTCATTTTGATCAGATTCAAGCATCCTTAGCTTCTGTAATTCCGGCCCCAGTTCCCGTAGCCGCACCAGTTGCCGCTCCCAGCAATGTTCAACCATCGGCTGGTATCAGTCCGCGTCTTCAACTCCCTACTCCTTCCCATTATAATGGGAATCCTAAAAATTGTCGAGGTTTCTTAAACCAATGCGAAGTTCATTTTGAGCTACTCGCACATAATTTTCCCACAGACCGGTCCAAGGTGGCATATATTATTTCTTTGCTTGAGGGATCTGCATTGGATTGGGTGTCTCCACTATGGGAACGATCTGATTCATTGGTTTCCAATTATACTGAATTCATTACGTCTTTCCGAAGAATTTTCGACGAGCCCGGCAGGATGACCACGGCCTCTTCCGACTTGCTACGCATCCGTCAGGGCTCCCGATCCGTGGGCCAGTACGTGGTTCATTTTCAGACCATTGCTTCTGAACTTCACTGGAATAATGACGCCCTGAGAGCAGCTTTCTGGAACGGTCTCTCTGATCGCCTGAAGGACGAGTTGGTCACTAGGGAACTCCCGGATTCGTTAGAGGAACTGACTTCTCTCTGCGTCAAGGTGGATCTCCGGATGCAGGAACGTGGAGGTGAACGTAGTCGATCGGAGTGTTCCAGGTTCCGGCTTCCTTCCTCTAGGCAAGCAGTGGTACCAAGTCCGGACGAACCCATGCAGATTAACCGGTCCCGATTGTCTCCGGAAGAACGACAGCGTCGACGTGAGGGCAAGCTCTGTCTGTACTGTGGGGCCGCAGATCACTTTATCAAATCCTGCAAGTCCCGTCCGGGAAACGGGCAGGCCTAGTTTGTTCCGGAGGAGTCAAGTTGGGGGTCACGACTAAATCTTCTCCGACTTTGGATTGTTTGCTTCCTGTGTCCTTAGTCACCAAGTCAGTCTCCAAGTCTTGTGAGGCCCTGTTGGATTCCGGAGCTGTGGGGAACTTCGTTTCTTCTTCCTGTGTCCAAAGCATGGATTTAAAGGTACGGCCTATCGAGCGGCCTATTTCGTTGACGGCTATCAATGGTACTAGAATATCCAAGGGTCTCATAACGTGGCGCACTGAGCCAGTTAAGCTGCAGGTCGGAGCTCTACATCAAGAATGTCTGGAATTCTTGGTGATTCTGGAAATGCATCATGATCTGGTCCTCGGAATGCCTTGGCTCAAAGTTCATAATCCCCACATTTATTTGGAAGTCTTCTCAAATTCTGTCTTGGAGTTCTTTTTGTCACGCTAATTGTCTCACTCCCGTCTGTCCGCTCCGTGTCTCTTCTAAGTCAGATGAAGAGCATATTCCAGAGGCGTATCAAGAGTTCAAGGATGTGTTTTCGGAACAGGCGGCTGACCAGTTACCACCCCATAGGCCTTGGGACTGCCCCTTATCCCAGGGAAGATGCCGCCCCGTGGCCGCACATATCCTCTGTCACTTCCTGAGACCCAAGCTATGTCGGACTATATTAAGTCCAATCTGCTCCTTCCTGGCCTTGATAACGCACATTTTTTGAGTTGGAGAGAAAAGGGGATCGCAGCTATTAGAGACATATACGACCCAGGAGGCAACGCAGTGCTTTCTCTGATATCCAGATAAAATTTGGTATTTCCCACCGGGAATTTTTTATGTACCTGCAGGCTAGACACTTTGCTCAATCCCAGTCTCACCCAATGATTTCTGAGGCTACCACAGACCCGCTGCGCACCTTAATGGTGCTTACTAAAGATTGTCCTTACCATCTTAGTTACTTCAGAAACACCTTTAGGGTCTCATATAGAGACCGGCTCTGGGATTCCGCGTTGTCTTCATGGGCCAGAGATATCCCCAATATGGGATCGTGCGCTGAATTGTTAGATAACATTTTACCCACTTTTAGGTTCTTATACTCTGCCTCTTTGCAAGAGGTTCACTTGAAGAAGCTCCAAAGGGCATATATAGCGCCTAATCAGAGGGCACACTTGGTCCCAGATGCAACTGGCTGTTGCATCAAATGTACTGCGCAGAGTGCCACCTTGTACCACAATATGTGGTCTTGCCGGAAAATATCTAAGTTTTGGTACAAGGTGGTCGCTTATCTCAACACAGTATTTAACTTACGGTAAATAAAACGCCCGAGCGCTTGTTTGCTACTTGATTTTAGGGAGTGGTCTCTTGGGCCCGAAGATAGAGACAATGTTCCGGTACTCTCTGTTATCCTGACAATTGCCAAGAAACAAATTCTTAATAATTGGATCAAACCGTCTACCCCTTCTTTGATGGCTGTGAAACACATGACCCTCCGGATTATTTATTTTGAGAGGCGTGCTACTCTTCCTGATATTGAATTGGGGGTCAGGCGATTTGCCAAGAAGTGGGAGAAGTATATTGATACCCTAGACCCTGATGTACAGTCGTTCATCTATAAACTTTTTGAGACCACAACGTGGTATCTATATAGACAAATCGATAGGGCCTCTTGACAACCTAGGCCCATGTACTGTTCCTTTGGGACCCCCTGCTGTTTTCTTAGGAAATGCAATTATATTTATTTTAATACCCCATGCTGTATGTTTAGTCTGATGCCATATGGGTACTTAACCTTCTCTTTGGTTAGAATGGCTAAACATGCCTGAATTACTTCTTTAATATTTTTACTTAGGACTTCTTTGGCCGCTACTCATTCATGATATGATTATACTTGTATTGTTTTCCCCATTTGTCCCCCCCCCCCGCCCCCACCTCCCCTCCTGTCTGTCTTCTTTACTGACCTCTCGGGTATACTGATGTCCTGTGAATCCTCAGGTAGAATTGTATGCTTAGCCTTAGGTATATGGTGATTTCTTATGCTAAGACGCACGTCGGTAATGTCTTCATCATTTCCTAGACCTCATGTAGGTTAAGATTGTTTATCCTTTACCTCTTACTCAAGCCTACAAGTACCGACTATGTATCTGTTGTCTCACTGATGTGGCTTAAAAGCACCTTACGATGGATTCTTGTAACTACACCGGTTTCTCTCCGGTTTTTGGTATGTCTGTATCATGAAGGTCTTCCATGTTCTTGTATTTCTATAAAAAATCTAATAAAAATTGTTGAATTGAAAAAAAAAAAAAAAATGTCCAATCTGCTCAAAGGATTCATTCGCCCCTCTATCTCCCCGGCTGGAGCGGGCTTCTTTTTCGTGAAGAAGAAGGACGGGGGGTTGAGACCATGTATCGACTACCGCGGCTTAAACGATATCACCATCAAGAATAAATACCCCTTGCCACTAATCACAGAGTTATTTGATAGGGTTCGTGGCGCCCGCGTTTTCTCCAAGCTCGATTTGAGGGGGGCCTATAATATTATACGTATCCGAGAAGGGGATGAATGGAAGACCGCCTTCAATACCAGGTATGGGCATTATGAATATCTGGTGATGCCGTTTGGCCTTAGTAATGCCCCTGCCGTCTTTCAGGGATTCGTCAACGAAATCTTCCGAGACATGTTATATCGAAGTGTTGTGGTATATTTAGACGACATACTGATTTTTTCCAAAGATCTTGCTGAACACAGGACACAGATCAAAGAGGTGCTCCACCGTTTACGAAAGAATCATCTCTATGCTAAGATCTCCAAATGTACCTTTGAAGTAACATCAATTCCGTTCCTCGGGTATATCATCTCGGGGACGGAACTTCGCATGGACCCGGAGAAACTTTCTGCCATTCGTGACTGGAATCAGCCTCTCTCTTTGAAAGCGATAGAAAGATTCCTGGGCTTTGCGAATTATTACAGGAAATTCATTAGGGGTTTCTCTACTATAGTTGCACCCATTACCGCCTTGACCAGAAAGGGCTAAAACCCGGGTTTGTGGTCTCCCGAAGCCATGGAAGCTTTCACCTACTTGAAATCAGCTTTTATGTCAGCCCCGGTACTTCAACAACCAAATTTCGAAGAACCTTTTTTCCTGGAAGTTGATGCATCCTCGGTCGGAGTCGGAGCCGTTCTCTCCCAGTACTCCTTGGATAAGAAATTGCATCCGTGTGGCTTCCACTCTCGAAAGTTCTCCCCCCGGCCGAACGGAATTATACTATTGGTTATCAAGAGCTCTTAGCCATAAAATCCGCTTTGGAGGAGTGGATGTATCTTTTAGAAGGGGCCAAACATGTGATTACTATTTACACCGATCACAAAAATTTGTTGTACATCAAAACCGCACAGTGTTTGAATCCTCGTCAAGCTAGATGGGCGCTTTTCTTCACTCGATTTTCTTTTGCTATCAAGTACCGGGCCGGGACTTTCAATACTAAAGCTGATGCACTCTCTCGTTCACAAACTCCCACAGATGAAGAGGATTCTTCTGAACGGAATTTAATTCTGAATCCAATTTCTGTTTCCGTTGCTTCCACTACTCCGGGCCCTCCCCCTCGGAGAATGTCTGTACCAACTAAATTCCGACCGAAAATACTGCAGTGGGCTCACATCTCCAAGTTCTCTGGTCATCCCGGCGTCCAGAAGATGCTCAAGTTTCTACAAAGATCTTACTGGTGGGACACCATGAGGAAGGATGTACAGGATTACGTTAATTCTTGTCCACAGTGTACCCAGCATAAATCTCCTCGTCTACCTCCTGCCGGGTTGCTTCGCCCTCTGTCCATTCCTATGAAACCCTGGACTCATATTTCCATGGACTTCATTACCGAATTGCCCTGTTCCAAGGGTTACAATACCATCTGGGTGATTGTTGACCGCTTTTCAAAGATGGCGCACTTCGTTCCATTGACAGGTCTGCCGACAGCTCCCAAGTTGGCTTTATTGTTCATCCGGGAACACTTTCGGTTGCATGGTTTACCTCAAGAAATAGTCTCTGATCGAGGGGTACAGTTCACAGCAAGGTTTTGGAGAGCCCTCTGCTCAGCCTTACAAATTACACTTAAATTTTCATCTGCCTATCATCCCCAAACGAATGGACAAACGGAACGAGTCAACCAAGATCTAGAGACTTTCCTCCGCCTTTATCTCTCCTCTTCACAGGACAACTGGGTGGAGTTGTTACCTTGGGCGGAGTTTGCCCATAACCATTCATTTCATTCTTCCACTGGCGAGTCTCCTTTCTTCATCAACTATGGGTTCCACCCACGAGTTCCGGAATTACCAATTTTTCCGACAGAAGAGGTACCAGCTGTGACTTCCACTCTACTACACTTCAGGCAAATTTGGAGTAAGATTCATGCTAGTCTTGAAAAGGTTTCTTTCCGATACAAGTTCTTCGCGGATAAGAAACGGCGAGCCGCTCCTCAATACAAGGTTGGTGATAGGGTATGGCTTTCCACACGCAATCTCCGGTTAAAGGTGCCCACTATGAAGTTTGCTCCAAGATTCATCGGTCCTTATCCTGTGCTACAAGTCCTGAATCCTGTGGTCTGCAAGTTGGGTTTACCTTCTCACCTACGTATACCAAATGCCTTCCATGTTTCTCTTCTTCGTCCTCTCGTCCTTAATCGTTTTCATTCAAAGTCTTCTAGCCCCACCTCAGTAGAAACTGAAACCGGAACAGACTTTGAGATCAAAACTATTCTGGACTCTCGTTACCATCACAAGAATCTGCAATATCTGGTGGAATGGAAAGGTTATGGTCCTGAGGAGAGAAGTTGGATAAAGGCTTCTGAGGTCTCAGCTCCTCGACTAATCCGGATTTTCCATTCTAGACATCCTACGAAACCAGGAAAGTGTCCAGAGGCCACTCCTAGAGGAGGAGGTACTGTCATACAGCCGCCGCGGCCCCCGTACTTGCCTCTCCGGGGGTGCTGGATCTCCGGGCGGCTGTCTTCGCTGGTGGTCTCCGGCTCCCGGCGCTCCGTCCAGCGCTCGTGGTGTGGACGTCGCGGGTGCGGGTGACGTCATCAAGCGCTCCTCAATCAGACGCTGGCGGGAAGTTCAAATTCAGATGCCGGGCAGAGCTCCGGCGCCTGAGTATCATCTATTCTGCCTACAGAAGTTTTGATTTCCAGTGCTCCCGCATTCTTGTGGTTTCCAGCCCTCCCAGACGGACTCCAAGCGCCTCAGTGTCTTCAAGCATCTCAGTGCCTCCAAGCACCTCCACGCCTCCAAGCACCTCAGTGCCTCCAAGCACCTCCATGCACCTCAGTGCCTCCAAGCGCCTCAGCGCCTCCAAGCACCTCAGTGTCTTCAAGCACCTCAGTGCCTCCAAGCACCTCTGCGCCTCCAAGCACCTCAGTGCCTCCAAGCGCCTCAGCGCCTCCAAGCACCTCAGCGTCTCCAAGCACCTCAGTGCCTCCAAGCACCTCAGTGCCTCCAAGCACCTCAGCGCCTTCAAGCGCCTCAGTGCTTCCAAGCGCCTCAGTGTCTCCAAGCGCCTCAGTGCCTCCAAGCACCTCAGTGCCTCCAAGCGCCTCCAAGCACCTCAGTGCCTCCAAGCGCCTCAGCACCTCCAAGCACCTCAGTGTCTCCAAGCGCCTCAGCGCCTCCAAGCACCTCAGTGCCTCCAAGCGCCTCAGTGCCTCCAAGCACTTCAGCGCCTACAAGCACCTCAGTGTCTCCAAGCCCCCAGTGCACTTTAGCACAGTTTGTGCCTCCAGCACCTGGTATTCTTCACTGATTCATCAGCGCCTTTCAAGTTCTGTCTTTCAGGAGACCTTCAGCGTCCACGCGTGCCTCCTGTCTGCCGACCTAATCCTGCATGAGGAAAACTTACATTCGGCCATCTCTGCTGCGGTCCAGTTGCGGTTCCTCTTCCCGGTCACCGGAAGAAACCCAGAGTCCACAACACTCCCAAACCAGGTCAGTGATAGTCTTCTACAAGCGGCACATCTTCTGCACGGAACGAAGAGCAGAGCTGCAATGGCAAAGGTAACAAAGATTCTCCTCTGGGCAGAAAAGCACGCAATGGCGTTATCAGCAATCTTCATTCCGGGAGTGGACAACTGGGAAGCGGACTTCATCAGCAGACAGGACCTCCATCCAGGAGAGTGGGGACTCCACCCTGAGGTGTTCGCAGAAGTGACAAGTCTTTGGGGCGTACCTCAAATAGACATGATGGCCTCCCACCTCAACAAGAAGATTAACAGGTACTGTTCCAGGTCGAGAGACCCACAAGCAGTGGCAGTGGACGCACTGGTAACTCCGTGGATCTTCCAGTCGGTGTATTTTTTTCCTCCTCTTCCACTCATCCCAAGGATTCTAAAACTTATAAAAAGAACAAGAGTTCAGGCGATCCTCATTGCTCCGGAATGGCCAAGACGAACTTGGTATGCGGATCTTCTGGAGTTACTGCTGGAAGATCCGAGGCCTCTTTCTCTTCGGGAGGACCTTCTGCAACAAGGGCCGTTCGCTTATCAAGACTTACCATGGCTACGTTTGACAGCATGGAGGTTGAACGCCAGATCTTAGCTCGGAAAGGCATTCCGACCAAAGTTATTCCTACCCTGATACAGGCTAGGAAAGGAGTAACGTCTAAACATTACCATCGCATTTGGAAAAAGTATGTGTCTTGGTGTGAATCCAAGAAGTTTCCTACGGTGGAGTTTCAACTTGGGCGGTTTCTCCTCTTCCTGCAGGCAGGTGTGAATGTGGGCCTACGTTTGGGCTCCATAAAAGTGCAGATTTTGGCTTTGTCCATTCTCTTCCAGAAACAATTGGCTTCCCTCCCTGAGGTTCAGACTTTCTGGAAAGTGGTGTTGCACATCCAGCCTCCCTTTGTGCCTCCTACGGCACCTTGGGATCTTAACGTGGTGTTGCAGTTCCTGCAATCGGATTGGTTCGAGCCTCTACAGGAGGTTAAGGTCAAGTTTCTCACTTGGTAGGCGGTCCCACTGTTGGCATTATCTTCGGCTAGGCATGTGTCTGAATTGGGGGCATTGTCCTGCAAGAGCCCTTACTTGATTTTCCATGAAGATAGAGCTGAGCTCAGGACGCGTCAGCAGTTTCTTCCAAAGGTTGTGTCGGCTTTTCATATCAACCAACCTATTGTGGTGCCAGTGGTGACTGACTCCTCACTTACCTGAAAGTCCTTGGATGTTGTGAGGGCTTTGAAGATTTATTTGAAGAGGACCTCACATCACAGGAAGTCGGACTCTCTGTTTGTCCTTTATGATCCCAACAAGATTGGATGTCCTGCTTCTAAGCAGACAATTTCTCGCTGGATCAGATTCACTATCCAGTATGCTTATTCTACGGTAAGATTGCCGTGTCCAAAATCTGTTAAGGCCCACTCTACTCATAAAGTGGGTTCTTCCTGGGCGGCTGCCCGGGGGTGTCTCGGCTTTACAGCTTTGCCGAGCGGCTACTTGGTCAGGGTTGAACACGTTTTGTAAGTTCTACAAGTTCGATACTTTGGCCTCTGAGGACCTAAAGTTTGGTCAATCGGTTCTGCAGGAGCCTTCGCACTCTCCCTCCCTAGCAATCGCCACTGAGGCAGAGGTTGTTGCTGGGTGATAGGGGGATGGATGGCGTTGTTAAGCCGCCCTTTAGGGGGCGTGGCCCGGCCAACACAGGGATGACGGGACCGTTGGGGGGGCGGGCCGCAGCGGCTGCGTGACATCACACGCAGCCGCTTCGACCTGGGGAAGCGAAGAGGTCCTCCCGGCCAGCCGCAGGAGCTGCGCTGGCCGGGAGTAACTCCTGAGATGCAAAAGCATCGCCGCTGTGCGATGCTTTTGCATTTCTGCAGGGGGGGCGGCACTGACATGCGGGGCGGACTAGCCCTGTGCTGTGCATCCCCCCGCATGTCTGAGTGCCTGATCGTAGCTGTGCTAAATTGAATGATCCCCAATGACCCTCAAATTATGTCTTCTTGACCTGTTTTCCAGGTCATCGAGCTTTGACAAGACAATTGCATCCGATTTCAGCAGTTTATATTTTTTGAAAGTCTGTTGATTCTACCTGGAGCACCCTTTTAGCGATCTGCTTGCACTGGCTTTTTATATCCATCACAGCTTATTGCAGGGCTGCTGCATGTGTTTGTGCTTGCGCCTGTAGTAGTGGCTGTTTCCTTCACTGCCTTTACTATATCCTCATAGGAGAGAGAGATGCTGAGCTGTGGAGTACATTCTTGAGGATTACAGACAGATTTATGTTGCTTTTTAACAGTTTGGGAATCTGTAAGGTCAGTGTGTGAGACCCAGCGTCCTGCAGAGTGGCAGTGGCCATCTTGGATCCGGGAGGGGGGGGGGAGATGCTCAGCTTCTGGCTTAGAACAGAGTGTTTGCCAGACATTCCTGCTGGAAAGTATTTATCCATATGCTGAAGAAGTTCAGAGACGTGATGGGAGAGTGTGGTGTCAAGTTGAGATGCCCTGGTGGGCGATTAGCAGGTTAAAGTGCAGCTGGCACCAGAGCTCTGGCTTAATGCTGCTTCCTCATGCAGAACCGGAAGTCAAATGTTTCTTTTAAACTAAGGATGATGACCAGCACTATAGTGATGTATATTAAAGATGATAGCGTACCCCACGCTCACAGGATTCATGGTTGGGATCCTCCTATCATGGTTTCTTTCACTTTTCACTTCTGGTTTTTGATAGACAATCTTCGCTCCCAGACAGGTGACATCTAGGCCTACGGGGAGTGTGATGGGTAGCTGGAGCCACTTCATCAAGGGCTCTATATAGAGTCTGGTTCAGGTGTGATACAGTCATCTCAGGAGAAATAAATGCAGAAATAGGTGAAAGCAGCTGTTGCAGAGGTTGAAAGTTCTTGAAAATGAATTGCATTAATATTTCTGTGGGTTTGAGGAGGATTGGAGGACTTCAGTGACTCTGAGTTTGAAATAATGGAGGAGAGCATGCAGGTGATAAAGTTATGATCTGAGAGAGAGAAAGGAGTGTTAGTGAATTCAGAAACTGAGCATAGTTAGGTGAATATTAGATCAAGGCAGTGGCCCTCCTGATGATGATAATGTTGGTATTATCTTAGACCGCAAAGCTATACCTCCAAATACACTTTTACCGTTGAGCCGCTATGGCCGCTAGACTACGTGCACGTGCTACGCACTTTGTACGCTATTTGCGTACAGAGTCCCGCACGTGGTACGTACTTGATGTACACACACCGCGCTGAGAGTCTGGAGTACGCTCAGCGTGCGCACACACAATGGATAACCTTTAAACCTTGTTAATGATATAATGTAATGTTATGCTTACACTTTAAACCCTTAACAGTAAAGTACTGCAATGATGTTATACCTTTAAACCTTAAGTAGCGCTGGCGATACAAAGTACCCGCAGTGCGTACACCTTATCAATGCTTATACACCTTACACAGATAAATCTACTTTAAAGCCCATGCAGGAAAGTGAAAACACAACACTGATTTGTAGTTGCAACCACAGGGTTCTAAGGCCTCAGTGGATTAATTCCAAAAAAGGTAAAAACAATACAAATCATACACTACAGGCTAACAAGTAAATCTAAACAGAATAATGGCTACAGAGAATATACATACGTGAGAATGTTCGCAAGCGCAACCCGGCTCGGTCCTCCGCTGGTCATACAGATAGCGTTTAGAGTCTTCTGACCAGCCAGGCAACAATGGTCTTTTTATACACAACAGGCATACACAATACAATGGTCACTGTAATCTCATTGTCCATTGGACACAGGGATATGTCTCCACATTACAGTAAAGGTCATAGGTGGATTTGAAAAGGTGGGCGATGTCTTTCCCCAACTGCTCTTGTGGGTGGTATCCTCTGGATTCCCGCCGCATATGTAATTTACAGTAAATACAGTTAATGTTCATATTCTACTTTTGTACATAACTATACGCAGGAACAAGCGATCTTTCTCTAACTAACACCGGAATGTTACCCTCAAAATACCCTACAGCTGGATACTAGACATCACCTTCCAACCTTTATCTGACTCTTCCTATCATGTAAAGGCGAATCTCTCTGTCCAGGAACTGTTTAAAATAATAATACTCGCTGACATGGTCTAGGGGAACTATATCTACAATGTACACTATTTGGGTTAAATATGTAATGTTCTAATAACCCTCTATGCGTTCACAAACTCTACTGTAAATGCGCATACCACGCGCCAAGGCGCATGGCCATGAAAGCTCCGTTATGCAAAGTGCGGATATGCGCACGCACGGCAGAGCGAGTGCACGCGCAGCGGGCATGTGCATGGGGTTAGTACGTTAGGCATGCATTACAATATTTTTCGACTTTGACAGTCAACCCTTTAGCAGTCAACAATAACTGCCACTATCTAAACATTAAACGGAAAAATATACAATACAATATCTATAAATGATTGGGTGGTAGGAGGAGAGGAGTAGGCGGGAAATGTATGGCCTAGTGGGATAGTAAAAGCATGTATGTATGAAATTCATGTCTGAGGGGCATGTATCATCGTGCCGTACATGTACTAGATAAGCTTCGAAGTATTGCGAAGTATACATTAAATCCTTCTTATCCCATATTAAGGGTCTGTAAGTGGGCCAACAAACACTACCAAGCTCTTTTCGGCTTCTTGTTCCAACAAATGGGGTGCAAATTTAGTTGATGATACATGGAGGGGAAACATATGTGAATGCTAATATGTGGATATCACCTGTCGACTATGTGTGATACTACCTGAAGGTTGTAGAGATGAAGATAAGACACGTATCACAAATACATTCACATAACATTTGTGCAATCATTCTTGGGTGTTGGTTGAAGTCTTGTCCGGATGGGTGTATTCTTGCTGTGGGTGTTAATCAAAGTCTTTAGAGTGTCCATAAAAGTCTTTAAAGTGTCCATAAAAGTCTTTAGGGTGTCCATAAAAAGTCTTTTCCGGATGGATGTATCTTTGGTTTAGGTGTTCATCAAAAGTCTTTTTCTGGATGGATGTATTTTCGCTGAGGGAAAACAAAGGAGAAACGGGTGAAAGAAACGGACCATGGAATCACGTTTTATCACAACATTGTCTCTATTGATGGGTCATAAATTAAATCAGTTGTTGTAACAATGCCCTCGCTCCTCAAACTCATCACTTTAGTACTGCGCTTGCGCCGTGTTAAAAATCGAACACACCTGAATATCAAACCAATCATTACGACGACTCCCAGGATACAAAGGAGAAACTTTCCTACACTCACGATAACATTTTGAGCCCATTCTCCTAAACCTGAGAACCAATTGCGTGGGTTCAACCATGAGACCCAGCCGGTCAGTTCATTACTCACAGCAGTAAGGGTAAGGTTGTGTCTCCTTCGGAACTCCCATTTCAATTGCAAGATATAGTCCATCTTTTGATCTATGACCTCGGTTGGGTCATCAGTGCTGTTTGTAATATACGTGCAGCACTTCACACCATACTGAGTTGCTAAGGTGACACAGTACCCTCCTGTCACCGCTGTGATGTAATTGAGAACCATCCTGTGCTGGATCAGTTCCGTTTTGTAAGCTTGCAACTCCCTCCCTGTATACCTGAAGGTGTCATCATACATCTCGGTGATATTATCTATCAGGTTCGCTAGCGCATGAATATACCTAAAATTTATAATTCCTCTGGCGGCACGGGTGATATCTAACCCGAGTAGGAATTGAATCCCGGTGGATTCGTGGATCAAATCAGAGGCTGCGTGCTCTGTCCTATCTATAAGGTGTCTCTTAACGATGTGTTCATAATGAGTGTGAGTGTAAGGAGCTTGAGCATTGCGGTGAACGTCTTTCATCTTATTATGGGTTATGGTCATAACTTCTGGCAACACTCTTCCAATGTAACACAGTCCCTCTGAGTTTGGGGCAAGCCACTTATACGCCTTCCTCCCGCATATGAAATGGGATCCGGTCTGAAGATCGACAGTATCTAGGTGACAATGTTTAGGTCGACCACTATAGGTCGACAGTCACTAGGTCGACATGGATGGAAGGTCGACAGAGTTTCTAGGTCGACATGTGCTAGGTCGACAGGTCTAAAGGTCTACATGAGTTTTTCACATTTTTTTTCTTTTTTTGAATTTTTTCATACTTAACGATCCACGTGGACTACGATTGGAACGGTAAAGTGTGCCGAGCGAAGCGAAGGCACCATGCCCGAAGCATGGCGAGCGAAGCGAGCCATGCGAGGGGACGCGGTGCACTAATTTGGGATCCCGGTCACTCTACGAAGAAAACGACAAAAAAAAAAATCCTCATGTCGACCTAGCACATGTCGACCTAGAAACCCTGTCGACCTTCCGTCCATGTCGACCTAGTGACTGTCGACCTATAGTGGTCGACCTAAACATTGTCGACTTAGACACTGTCGATTTGATGAACCACACCCATATGAAATATGCATCATCGGGGAGAACATATGGGACAGAATATGACATTACCATATTGCAAACCTTCCAGGTGAAAAATTCTATCCCTAACTCTCTCATCTGTTCAGTACACATATCAGGCTGTATGATATGCGCACAGTACCCTGGTGATACTTCTCCAACCCGCATGGTCCTACTTCCTAGCGTATACCTGTACCGAAAATATCTTCCACCGTCGGCTACTTGGCGTATAAGTTCTGAGTCTACGGGCATTCTATCGGCTCTGTGTGAAAATGCCATGGTTTGGTTATTCCATGTCACTTCCCAATTTCCCGGCTTTCGGGGATTGGAAATGTTGAAACATACTAAGGATCTATCCACATGATATTGGTGGAGCTTCAAACTAGGGGGCCTAGAAATATTAAATTTCTTGTCCACCGCTCTCCCACCCCTTAATTCAAGTACCTCATCTATTGTTAAGGGATACGGTACTAGTCCTGACTTGCTCTGACCTTGAGGTACTTGTAAGCACACCCAGCATTCTGTTTGGTTTAAAACCTTACCCACTAATGAGTGATAGTCACTCAATGGATGACGGTCCATGTTAATATTAAGGCTGGACTGACATCTCTGGATGCACCTGTCCTCAACTATGTTTTCACAGTTTCTACAAATACAATTTTCCTCAGCCAATAACCCTTCACAGTGCCTCCTAGTTTTGTGACTACCAGATCATTTTCTGATACTCGCCTTTGCTCGGTGAATGTGTTGCTCTTGGAATTCTACAAATCCGTCCTTGTCATCAGAACCCATTCCAGATCCTTTCTCGACCTCTCTGGTACTCTCACCGAAACAGACTGCTCTGGTCAACAACAGGGTCAACAGGAAAACCCGGAATGCAGTCTCTTGGAGTAAGTCCATCTTGCTAAGGGGAGAAAAAAGGAGCAAGGAAGGGGGAAAGGAGTGTAATGGGGGATGGAGAAAATAATAAAAAGGAAAAAGAAATTTGGTGCGACAACCGCCTCTGGTCTTGTAGTTATCTGTGCTCAGGTGCCGTGACAACAGTCCTGCCTCTCAACCTTCCCGGAACAGGCACTCCAGTGATACGATTTCCTCTACACTCTGCTCTTTGTCACGGGCTTTCTCTGGGTCAGCGACCTTCTTACAGTGGGACGAGTGGACCCAAGTCTCTCTCTCGGCAACCTTCAATGCTGTCGTGCTGGTTAGTAAGACTTGGTACGGTCCTTTCCACCGGTCAATAAGGCCACCTGAGCGTAGAAAATTTCTAATCATTACATAATCCCCAGGTTCAATGTCATGACAATTACTGTCTGGTAGGTCAGGAATCACCAGCTTTAGATTGCTGTTTTGATTCCTCAACTGCTTGCTCATCTTAACCAAATATTTTACAGTTACTTCGTTATTGCATTTCAAATCATCCTGGGGGTCAATCATTACATGGGGTTGTCAACCAAAAAGAATCTCAAAGGGTGATAGGTTAAGGGGGGACCTGGGAGTGGTTCTAATGCTGTACAATACAAGTGGCAAAGCTTCTGGCCACAACAATCCAGTCTCAGCCATCACTTTGCTCAGCTTGTTCTTAATAGTGCTGTTTACTCTTTCCACTTTCGCACTCGCCTGTGGGCGGCACGGAGTATGCAGCTTACTATTAATTCCCATCAGTTTGCACATAACCTGAAAGACTTCACCTGTAAAATGGGTACCCCTATCACTTTCAATTATCCTAGGGATACCATATCTGCACACAAATTCCTGCACAATTTTCTTTGCAGTAAATGTAGCAGTATTTGTGGCAGCGGGGAATGCTTCTACCCAATTTGAAAACACATCAATACAAACCAACACATACTTTAAATTTCTGCAGGGTGGCAACTGTATGAAATCAATTTGTATTACCTGAAAAGGGCCGTCTGTTGGCGGGATATGGGATGGTTCTGTTGGTATTGACTTTCCAATATTCTTCCTCAAGCAGGTAAGACATGTCATTGCTCTCTTACCCGCATGAGAAGAGAATCCTGACGCACACCAGTAGGCTCTTACTAGCTTACACATACCCTCTTTGCCCAGATGAGTCAGACCATGTGCCGCCTCAGCTAAACTTGGAAGGTATGCTCTGGGGGCTACTGGCTTACCCTGTCCATCTGTTCAGAGTCTTGAGGACTCCTGGCCATATCCTTTTGACCTCCAGACTGCTTTTTCCTGTGGAGAACACAAATTTTGCATTTCACTTAATTTTTGTGTGTTGACGGTATTGAATACCATCAGTTGTGTGATATCTGTCTGTATGGGGGTGCTGGCTGCTGATTTAGCAGCTTCGTCTGCCCGGCTGTTACCAAGTGACACTGGGTCTTGGCTGTAAGTGTGGGCATTGCACTTGATAACAGCCACTCTGTCAGGTTCCTGTATCGCTGCTAGAAGTCCCCTTATATGGGATGCATGCGCTACAGGTGTGCCAGCTGCCATCATGAAATTTCTGAGGCGCCATAGGGCCCCGAAATCATGCACTACTCCAAAGGCATACCTAGAATCTGTATAAATATCGGCTGACTTACCCTTAGCCAATTCACACGCTCTGGTTAGGGCGACCAGCTCAGCAACTTGTGCTGAGTGCGGTGGGCCCAGGGGTTCAGCTTCTATGATACCTTTGTCATCTACGACTGCGTATCCAGTACACAAATCTCCCGAGTCCATCTGTCTGTGGCAACTACCGTCAGTGTAAAAAGTAAAATCTACGCCTTCCAGTGGGTTGTCACTAATGTCGGGTCTTGCAGTGAAAGTTTGGTTCAGATATTCCATACAATCATGTGTGTCAGTGTCTCTACTAAATCCTCCTTCACCATCACTCTCATCCTCCACCCTTTGTGCCTGTCCAGGCATACCCGGGAGGTAAGTTGCAGGATTTAGTGCGCTGCATCTCTTTATGGTGATGTTTACAGGGGCCATTAGTGCTAATTCCCACCTTGTAAACCGTGCTGATGAGACATGTCTGGTTTGGGCAGAATTCAGTAAGGCTGACACTGCATGAGGTGTATGGATGGTCAGGTTGTGTCCTAACACTACATCTTCGCTTTTACTCACTAGCAAAGCCATCGCTGCAACACTTCGCAAGCATGTGGGAAGAGACCGTGCTACGGTGTCCAACTGTGCACTATAGTAAGCTACCGGCCTGCTGGCATCACCATGTTTCTGGGTTAGGACACCTGCTGCACACCCAGCACTCTCCATACCGTACAATTCAAAGGGTTTCCCATAATCTGGCATACCTAATGCAGGTGCCTGTGATAGGCACTGTTTGAGTCTCTCAAATGCCAGTTCGGACTCATCTGTGTGCGAAATCCGATCTGGTTTGTTTGACGAGACCATCTCTTGCAAAGGTAAAGCCAGTATGGAGAACCCTGGGATCCAGTTTCGGCAGTACCCGCACATTCCTAGGAAAGTGCGGATCTGTTGTTGGGTTTGTGGCAGAGTCATGTCGCGAATCGCCTGTATTCTATCAGCGGTGAGGTGTCTCAGTCCTTGTGTTAAGCAATGTCCCAAGTATTTCACTTTGGTTTGGCACAACTGTAACTTATCCTTTGAAACCTTGTGTCCCGTATTAGAAAGGTGAAACAGAAGCTGTTTCGTGTCTTTCTAAGACGATTCGAGTGAATCAGAACACAGCAGTAAGTCATCTACATACTGTATTAATACTGATCCGCTCTCAGGTTGAAAGGATTGTAAACAGTCATGCAAAGCCTGGGAGAAAATACTTGGGCTGTCAATGAAACCTTGGGGTAAGCGAGTCCAGGTGTACTGTACTCCTCTGTATGTAAATGCAAACAAGTATTGGCTGTCAGGGTGCAGAGGGTCCGAAAAGAAAGCAGAACAGAGGTCAATGACAGTGAAAAACTTCGCAGTAGGAGGAATTTGCATGAGGATGACAGCTGGATTTGGCACTACGGGGAATTGGCTCTCAACTATTTTGTTTATCCCCCTTAGATCCTGTACTAGCCTGTAACCCCTCCCCCCACTCTTTTTCACAGGGAAGATGGGACTATTGGCAGTGCTGGACGTCCTAACTAGAATGCCCTGTTGTAGCAAGCGCTCTATGACTGGGTATACTCCTAATTCCACCTCTGGCTTCAGAGGATACTGTGGGATTTTTGGAGCTATCCTACCATCTTTTACTTGCACCACTACAGGAGCTACATTTGCCATCAATCCAGTGTCTTGTCCATCTTTGGTCCAGAGGGACTCCGGTATCTGGGAGATAATTTCCTCTACCTTGGATGGACACTTGTCTATAACAGCAGAGTGTGACATTAACCTTTGTGGAGTGTCTAACATATCCTGCACTTCCTGAACGTGATTCTCGGGTATATCTAAGAAGACACCCTCAGGAGTACAATATATGACACACCTCATCTTACACAGTAAATCTCTCCCAAGTAGATTAGTCGGAGCCGATGCAGCTAGCAAAAAGGAGTGCTTGGTCTGCAAAGGCCCTATCGTAATCTCTGCTGGTTTACTTAAAGGATAGTGTTGCACTACTCCTGTTACCCCCATTGCTGAATTTGTTTTACCCGTGGTCTTCATACCTACCGTTGAATTTAACACTGACCTGGCCGCCCCTGTATCTACAAGGAAAGGTAGTGATCTACCAGCTACATCAACTGTAACCTCGGGTTCATTTCCAAGGCTAGCAATCAACTTTACTGGCTGCAAACTACAGGTGTGGCCTGACCCCTATTGTAAGTTGTGACCCTCCCGCAGCGCGCTGGCAGCTACAATATGTGAGGGGGGTAGCTGAGAATTCCCAGAGGTCTGCCAGTCCTTCCTAGGTGGGTACCTCCTTGTTTCCCCTGCATGTGGCTCGTAATTCCTCCTATGCGGTCCCTGATCCCAATTACGTGTGTCATACTGTGAGTCATGTTCTGGTCTAGGGGGTCGATATACCTTATGTGGGTCTTTAAAATTACAGTTCCGTGCGTAATGTCCTTCCCTCTGACATTTATAACATTTTACCACATACGACTTACCATCAGGGGTCTGGGGTTTAGGCTGATGTGGCTTCGTTGTCAGGGCTTTTATACTTACTGTCATCAGCTTATCCCCCTGTGACTTCCTGTGCCTAATGATGTTCCGATCATGCTCAATAGCGGACTCTCTTAATGAAGCCACCGAGATACCTCTCCAATTTGGTTGAGTGGTTTGTACCCTTGTTCTCAACGTTTCTTTTAAACCGTCCATTAATACGGACACAGCTACCTCCCTATGATGTACATTTTCCTTAATATCCTCGACCCCAGTGTATCTAGCCATTTCCTGCAGTGCTCGATGGAAATATTCAGAAGCAGTTTCACCTTCTTTTTGTCTAATGGAGAAGATTTTATTCCACTTGACAACAGTTGGGTAGTATACTCCTAATTGCAGATTGATCTGTTTTACATTCTCCTGATTGTATTCATCAGTGAGAGGTACCTCTGCGTCTAATTTACAGTCAGCAATGAATTTCACAGGGTCAATATTAGAGGGCAAACATGCCCGTAGCACTGTCCGCCAATCTTTTTTTGTGGGTTCGGTGGCGTTACCTAGTTCTCTAATAAACCTCTGACATGCGGCTAGATCTTTTCTGGGATCGGGGAATTCAGACATAATTGTCCTCAATTCTGTCCGGGACCAGGGACAATGCATAGCAATGTTCCTGACGGGAGTGATTCCCTGAGTGTCAATCTTCCCATTGGGGACTGCGATCACCCTGACAGGATTTAGTTCAATTACATCATTCTGGGTTGCTTCTACAATGTATGGTGCAATTGTCTCTGCATAATGTACTGTACCGTACTTACCTGTGGACACGACCTCACCTGTCCCTCCGCTAGGGGCCTTTGCTACTGCTCTTACTGGTTGGGCCGTGCCCACTTGTGTGTCTTGTATGGTGGCTGCTAGAGAAAGTGCCGATATCGTGCTGGGCTCATCTTCTTGGTCGCAGTCCTGAGGGAAGTTTAAGATGGGATACAACTTGCACGGGTTAGTATTAATACATTTATTAAGTTCACTCTTATCATATATTAGTATGCCATTCTCTGTAGCCACTTTCTCTCCTGTAATATACGGTGGTGGTGGTGCAGTTGCTATCAGTTTCCTGCTAGGGTTGGAACCAGCTGTTTGAGCTAATCCCCTTTGCATATCACCCTCCTGTTGCCATAAATGTAAACAATCTGTATGTCTAATCCTTTGTTTTCTGGATTTTATTAGACATATCCTTCTCCTTAAATTTTGCAACACTTCTGGACTAAAACTGCCTACCTTAGGGAATGGTTCCCTATCTTCCGCAGTCATACGTTCCCATTCATTGCATAAAACCTCTGCGTGTGATCCATATTTCTCACACATTATGTACCTCGCCGACCCTTTGGGCCGCGGAATACCAACCTGAACCCTGGTTGATCGTACCTTACTTGAGCAACTGGCCCCCATTCTTTGCAGGTATTGCCTTCTCAGCTAATTCCTACAAAAACCAAAATACTCAGTGGTAAGGCAACGGTGAAAGTTCTCAGAGCGCTCTCACCCACTCACGCCCACGTTGGCCAATACACCTAAGCACTGTCCTCAGCACCGGTCGTACCCAACCTAGGGCCCTATGTAACCTCTATTTACTTAGAGTGTGTGGGAGTGACTTACCCTTCCCAGTAAATATCGGTCGTTGGAGATTTCCTGAGTGACCAGCGAAACTCCCTTAAAATAAAAAAACTGTTACACAAATCACGTTGCGTGTGCTACAATTAGCGTCTATGATCCTGCGATTTTACGCAAATGGCGTAATGGGTATCAAGTTGAACTAACTATTGCACAAACTAACGCGCGGTACAATCGCACGGCATATAAGTAACTATTACTTATCCGCTGTACGACCAATGGAATCGTTTTTCAGGCTGCGAAACCTCAGCCGGAGCTTTTCAGAACAGGCCTATATGGGTACTACGCTAACCCCCGGGGCTGCGCTCTCACCGCTGACCTTTTAGGCCACGGTATTCAGAGCTTCGCTTGACTTTGTCAGCGGATTTCTGACTTCGCTGACCTCTTGGTCTGCTGTTATACTAATTGCTCCTTTGTACTCTAATCAATGTTAACGTGAGAAAGCCACTCCCATGCCACCAAGTGTCCACTCACCTGATGTGGTCTCCTACGGGATCCCGAATTCCCTGGGTCCACAAAACCTTTATTGTTTGCACACTCACGCTCGTTCACTCATATACACTTTGGTTTTTCTGTACAGAAAATTAACTTTCATTCAGATAAAACAGCCTTAGTCCCAGAGGTGACACAGTAAGAGAAGGTTCTTTTAAACTAAATATTGGAAACTGAACAAACTTGTGCTATTAGCGCGTGGCTACCGTCTCGCCTAAACTGAAACAATGCTATTGCGTGATTTGTATTTAGTGGGCGTACCTGTACGCATGTTGCGTAAACACGCCACGTGTGTAGGCCTTTACGTTGCGTACGCAGTCCCGAACGTTGTCCGAGACACCTGTACAAAGGCCGTACGTCCGCAGTACTACAAATCCCACACTTCTATAAATGTAAGCGATATTTAACTATAATCACTTACTAAACACACACACAGTTTCTACTGTATAAACCTTTACAACTAGGCCAGGCTGTGTGTGCGTCTTACACTTACTCCCTTAAATATTAACTCTATATGTTAACAAATTTTCCAGTACAGGTCAAAATAAATCTAGTAATCAGTGATTATGGCAATGGTGTGAGCAGATATGCAAAGTACAAAATACAGGTGTATGCGTGTGTTGCGTGCGCATTTGGCTCCAAAACAGAAATTTACAGATTTTAAAAAGAAAAATAGCTTTTGCGTTCTTACCTTACGGATCCCTCCAGCATCCCTTCAAACCATGCAGGGCAGACGCTTATCTAATCAGCACTTATTATATCCCCTGACCAAGAGAAGGTTTACAGGGGATACCTCTCCACCCTTTGCTGATAGATAAAGTCTGCGAAAACTCTGCTAGGCTGCGGGTATGAGAAGGATCCCGGACGAGCCCCAATTGATAATGTTGGTACCTGTATTATCTTAGACCGCAAAGCTATACCTCCAAATACACTTTTACCATTGAGCCGCTATGGCCGCTAGACTACGTGCATGTGCTACGCACTTTGTACGCTATTTGCATACAGAGTCCCGCACGTGGTACGTACTTGGCGTACACACGCCGCGCTGAGTGTACGGAGTACGCTCAGCGTGCGCACACACAATGGATAACCTTTAAACCTTGTTAATGATATAATGTAATGTTATGATTACACTTTAAACCCTTAACAGTAAAGTACTGCAATGATGTTATACCTTTAAACCTTAAGTAGCGCTGGCGATACAAAGTACCCGCAGTGCGTACACCTTATCAATGCTTATACACCTTACACAGATAAATCTACTTTAAAGCCCATGCAGGAAAGTGAAAACACAACACTGATTTGTAGTTGCAACCACAGGGTTCTAAGGCCTCAGTGGATTAATTCCAAAAAAGGTAAAAACAATACAAATCATACACTACAGGCTAACAAGTAAATCTAAACAGAATAATGGCTACAGAGAATATACATACGTGAGAATGTTCGCAAGCGCAACCCAGCTCGGTCCTCCGCTGGTCATACAGATAGCGTTTAGAGTCTTCTGACCGGCCAGGCAACAATGGTCTTTTTATACACAACAGGCATACACAATACAATGGTCACTGTAATCTCATTGTCCATTGGACACAGGGATATGTTTCCACATTACAGTAAAGGTCATAGGTGGATTTGAAAAGGTGGGCGATGTCTTTCCCCTATAAAGAAATAGGTAATTGAAAATATCTTTGGCGCTACCACCTTTATGTTGAGTTGCAAAGAAATAACATGATTCTTAAAAATTGGAATCTGGAGGAATAATAGGAAAGTCTATGTAAATGTTCCAGATAATTTCTCTGTAAATGACTTTGATCTTGCTTTCCTCCAAGTTTCTTCAGACCTTGATATTCCTTATGGGTATGTGTCCATGCAAACAGAGGAAAAAATGATATATAGTGTAGTATTTTTCTAAGAAATTTGGTTCAAATTTATTTCATACAGCATAAGAAACATATATATAAAACATATAAAAGGATTTTTCTTCCATCCAATTAAAAGTAAGGTCCTTCACTTTACGTATATATGATTGGAACCGTACCGTGTCAAGCTCCCAGCACGGAGCAGTGGAAAGAGCAAAAAATTTGGAGTCTCCGGAATTCCTCCTTACTCCCTCCAGGCTAAACACCGGCAGCTGGACCAGGCGGGTTCCTTTCCAAATATGGATGCAGGTAGATGGATCAAATGACCGCCAACGCGTTTCGAGTTCTAGTAAACTCTTCCTCAGGGCAGAATGATCCCTACCTGCATGCATCCCTTTTTATACTGAAATTGACCCGGAAGTGAAACATCAATTTCCTGTTCTGCAGATTGAAGATATTCTCATAAAAACAAATAAACAAATCCATATAACAATTTCTTATTTCTTTACAGATAATCTGTCTCATAATACTTTACATATTTGTGTATAATTTACATGTTGACCTTAAGTTCTTCCTATAGGTCACCTGCAGTTTACAGTGATTTCACACTCAAATCATCACCAAAGCAAAAACTTTTGATCCTCCCATAACATTCCCAAGCCTAATTTGTATCACAAAAAAAATAAGAATTTACTTACCGATAATTCTATTTCTCGTAGTCCGTAGTGGATGCTGGGAACTCCGTAAGGACCATGGGGAATAGCGGCTCCGCAGGAGACAGGGCACATCTAAAGAAAGCTTTAGGATCACCTGGTGTGCACTGGCTCCTCCCCCTATGACCCTCCTCCAAGCCTCAGTTAGGATACTGTGCCCGGACGAGCGTACACAATAAGGAAGGATTTTGAATCCCGGGTAAGACTCATACCAGCCACACCAATCACACTGTACAACTTGTGATCTGAACCCAGTTAACAGCATGATAATAGAGAAGCCTCTCGAAAAGATGGCTCACTACAACAATAACCCGAATTTTTTGGTAACAATAATTATGTACCAGTATTGCAGACAATCCGCACTTGGGATGGGCGCCCAGCATCCACTACGGACTACGAGAAATAGAATTATCGGTAAGTAAATTCTTATTTTCTCTGACGTCCTAGTGGATGCTGGGAACTCCGTAAGGACCATGGGGATTATACCAAAGCTCCCAAACGGGCGGGAGAGTGCGGATGACTCTGCAGCCCCCAATGAGAGAACTCCCGGTCCTCCTCAGCCAGGGTATCAAATTTGTAGAATTTTACAAACGTATTTGCTCCTGACCAAGTAACTGCTCGGCAAAGTTGTAAAGCCGAGACCCCTCGGGCAGCTGCCCAAGATGAGCCCACCTTCCTTGTGGAGTGGGCATTTACAGATTTTTGGCTGTGGCAGGCCTGCCACAGAATGTGCAAGCTGAATTGTACTACAAATCCAACGAGCAATAGTCTGCTTAGAAGTAGGAGCACCCCGCTAGTTGGGTGCATAGAGGATAAACAGCGAGTCAGATTTCCTGACTCCAGCCGTCCTGGAAACATATATTTTCCGGGTCCTGACAACGTCTAGCAACTTGGAGTCCTCCAAGTCCCTAGTAGCCGCAGGCACCACAATAGGTTTGGTTCAGGTGAACGCTGAAACCACCTTAGGGAGAAACTGAGGACGAGTCCTCAATTTCGCCCTGTCCGAATGGAAAATCAGATAAGGGCTTTTACAGGATAAAGCCACCAATTCTGACACGCGCCTGGCCCAGGCCAGAGCCAACAGCATGACCACTTTTTCTGTGAGATATTTTAACTCCACAGATTTAAGTGTGTCAAACCAATGTGACTTTTGGAACCCAAAAACCACCTGGAGATCCCAAAAGTGCCACTAAAGGCACAAAATGAGGCTGTATATGCAGTACCCCTTTAACAAATGTCTGAACTTCAGGGACTGAAGCTAGTTCTTTTTTTGGAAGAAAATTGACAGAGCCGAAATTTGAACCTTAATGGACCCCAATTTCAGGCCCAAAGATACTCCTGTTTGCAGGAAATGTAGGAATCGACCCAGTTGAATTTCCTCCGTCGAGCCTTACTGGCCTCGCACCACGCAACATATTTTCGCCAAATGCGGTGATAATGTTTTGCGGTTACATCCTTCCTGGCTTTGATCAGGATAGGGATGACTTCATCCGGAATGCCTTTTTCCTTCAGGATCCGGCGTTCAACCGCCATGCCGTCAACGCAGCCGCGGTAAGTCTTGGAACAGACAAGGTCCTTGCTGGAGCTGGTCCCTTCTTAGAGGTAGAGGCTACGGATCCTCCGTGAGCATCTCTTGAAGTTCCGGTTACCAATTCCTTCTTGGCCAATCCGGAGCCACTAATATAGTGCTTACTCCTCTCCATCTTATCAATCTCAGTACCTTGGGTATGAGAGGCAGAGGAGGGAACCCATACACTGATTGGTACACCCACGGTGTTACCAGAGCATCTACAGCTATTGCCTGAGGGTCCCTAGACGTGGCGCAATACCTGTCGAGTTTTTCCCAACGGTTTATAATCGTGTGGAAGACTTCTGGGTGAAGTCCTTACTCTCCCGGGTGGAGGTCGTGCTGAGGAAAACTGCATCCCAGTTGTCCACTCCCGGAATGAAAACTGCTGACAGTGCTATCACATGGTTTTTCGCCCCGCGAAGAATCCTTGCAGCTTCTGCCATTGCCCTCCTGCTTCTTGTGGCACCCTGTCTGTTTACGTGGGTGACTGCCGTAATGTTGTCCGACTGGATCAACACCGGCAGACCTTGAAGCAGAGGTCTTGCTAAGCTTAGAGCATTGTAAATGGCCCTTAGCTTCAGGACATTTATGTGAAGTGATGTCTCCAGGCTTGACCATAAGCCCTGGATATTCCTTCCCTGTGTGACTGCTCCCCAGCCTCGCAGGCTGGCATCCGTGGCCACCAGGACCCAGTCCCGCATGCCGAATCTGCGGCCCTCTAGAAGATGAGCACTCTGCAACCACCACAGGAGGGATACCCTTGTCCCTGGTGACAGGGTTATCCGCTGAAGCATCTGAAGATGCGACCCGGACCATTTGTCCAGTAGGTTCCACTGGAAAGTCTTGCGTGGAATCTGCCGAATGGGATTGCTTCGTAGGAAGCCACCATTTTTACCCAGAACCCTTGTGCATTGATGCACTGAGACTTGGTTCGGTTTTAGGAGGTTCCTGACTAGCTCGGATAACTCCCTGGCTTTCTCCTCCGGGAGAAACACCTTCTTTCTGGACTGTGTCCAGGATCATCCCTAGGAACAGAAGACAAGTCGTCGGAACCAGCTGCGATTTTGGAATATTGAGAATCCAATCGTGCTGCCGCAACACTACCTGAGGTAGTGCTACACCGATCTCCAACTGTTCCCTGGATCTCACCCTTATCAGGGAATCGTCCAAGTAAAGGATAACTAAATTTCCCTTCCTTCGAAGGAATATCATCATTACGGTCATTACTTCAGTAAAGACCCGGGGTGCCGTGGACCATCCCTACGGCAGCGTCTGAACTGAGAGTGACAGTTCTGTACCATAACCTGAGATACCCTTGGTGAGAAGGGTAAATTTTGACATGAAGGTAAGCATCCTTGATGTCCCGAGACATCATGTAGTCCCCTTCTTCCAGGTTTGCAATCACTGCTCTGAGTGACTCAATTTTGAATTTGAACCTCTGTATGTAAGTGTTCAAAGATTTTTGATTTTAGATTTTAAAATCGGTCTCACCGAGCCGTCTGGCTTCGGTACCACAATAGTGTGGAATAATACCCCGTTCCCTGTTGCAGGAGGGGTACCTTAATTATCACCTGCTGGGAATACAGCTTGTGAATGGCTTCCAAAACTGCCTCCCTGTCAGCGGGAGACGTCGGTAAAACAGACTTTTTGAAAACGGCGAGGGGAATACGTCTCGAATTCCAATTTGTACCCCTGAAATATTACCTGAAGGATCCAGGGGTCTACTTGCGAGTGAGCCCACTGCGCACTGAAATTCATTGAGAACGGGCCCCCACCGTGCCTGAACTTGTAAAGCCCTAGCGTCATACTGAGAGCTTGGCAGAGGCGGAAAAGGGTTTCTGTTCCTGGGAACTGGCTGATCTCTGCAGCCATTTTCCTCTCCCTCTGTCACGAGCAGAAAAGAGGAACCCTTTTGTCCGCTTGCCAACCAGGACTGCGCCTGATAATACGGCGTCTTATTTTGAGAGGCGACCTGGGGTACATCCCCTTTTTTTTTTTTTAAGGCAATACTTCCAAATGCCGTTTGGAATCCGCATCACCTGACCACTTTACTGGTATAATTGGACAACGCACTTATACTTGATGCCAGTCGGCAAATATTCCGCTGTGCATCATGCATATATAGAAATGCATCTTTTAATTGCTCTATAGGCAATAATATACTGTCCTTATCTAGGATATCAAATTTCCAGTCAGGGAATCCGACCACGCCAACCCAGCACTGCACATCCAGGCTGAGGCGATTGCTGGTCGCAGTATAACACCAGTATGTGTGTAAATACATTTTAGGATACCCTCCTGCTTTCTATCAGCAGGATCCCTAAGGGCGGCCATCTCCAGAGAGGGTAGAGCCCTTGTTCTTACAAGCGTGTGAGCGCCTTATCCCCCCTAGGGGGTGTTTCCCAACGCACCCTAACCTCTGGCGGGAAAAGGTATACTGCCAATAACTTTTTAGAAATTATCAATTGTTATCGGGGGGAAACCCACGCATCATCACACACCTCATTTTATTTCTCAGATTCAGGAAAACTACAGGAAGTTTTTCCTCACCAAACATAATACCCCTTTTTTTGGTGGTATTTATATTATCAGAAGAGTGTAAACTTTTTCCATTGCCTCAATCATGCAATGTGTGGCCCTATTGGAAATCACGGTTGTCTCTTCACCGTCGACACAGGAGTCAGTATCCGTGTCGGCGTCTGTATCTGAGGTAACGGGCGCTTTAGAGCCCCTGTATGAGACGTCTGGACATGCACAAGCTGAGTAGCCGGATGTCTCATGTCAACCACTGTCTTTTATACAAAGCTGACACTGTCACGCAATTTCAACAGTACATCCACTCAGGTGTCGACCCCCCAGGGGGTGACAACACTATTACAGACACTCTACTCCGTCTCCTCATCATTTTTCTCCTCATACATGTCGACACAAACGTACCGACACACAGCACACACACAGGGAATGCTCTGAAAGAGGACAGGACCCCACTAGCCCTTTGGGGAGACAGAGGGAGAGTTTGCCAGCACACACCAGAGCGCTATATATATACAGGGATAACCTTATATAAGTGTTTTTCCCTTTATAGCTGCTGTATTGTTTATACTGCGCCTAATTTGTGCCCCCCTCTCTTTTTTAACCCCTTTCTGTAGTGTAGTGACTGCAGGGGAGAGCCAGGGAGCTTCCCTCCAACTGAGCTGTGAGGGAAAATGGCGCCAGTGTGCTGAGGAGATAGGCTCCGCCCCTTTCTCGGCGTCCTTATCATCCGTTTTCTTGTATGTTTTGGCAGGGGTTAAATGCATCCATATAGCCCAGGAGTTATATGTGATGCATTTATTTTAGCCATAAAAGGTTTTCTATCGATTTATTGCGTCTCAGGGCGCTGCCCCCCCAGCGCCCTGCACCCTCAGTGACCGGAGTGTGAAGTGTGCTGAGAGCAATGGCGCACAGCTGCGGTGCTGTGCGCCTACCTTTATCTGAAGACAGGAAAGTCTTCTGCCGCCGATTTTTCCGGACCTCTTCGCTCTTCTGGCTCTGTAAGGGGGCCGGCGGCGCGGCTCCGGTGACCCATCCAGGCTGAACCTGTGATCGTCCCTCTGGAGCTAATGTCCAGTAGCCTAAGAAGCCCAATCCACTCTGCACGCAGGTGAGTTCGCTTCTTCTCCCCTTAGTCCCTCGATGCAGTGAGCCTGTTGCCAGCAGGTCTCACTGAAAATAATAAACCTAAACTAAAACTTTCACAAAGAGCTCAGGAGAGCCCCTAGTGTGCACCCTTCTCGTCGGGCACAGAAAATCTAACTGAGGCTTGGAGGAGGGTCATAGGGGGAGGAGCCAGTGCACACCAGGTGATCCTAAAGCTTTCTTTAGATGTGCCCTGTCTCCTGCGGAGCCGCTATTCCCCATGGTCCTTACGGAGTTCCCAGCATCCACTAGGACGTCAGAGAAATAAAAATGATCAAGTATAAACAAATGTCTAGGTTGGAGCTTTTTAATTTAAATCGGAATGCTGTGCGTTCCACTGCAAACCTCCCGGAAGTCCTGTGCGTTCCACCGACCTTTGCGGTGACGCACTTCCGTTTGTGTGTGAATCGGAACGCTGTGTGTTCCACTGACGCTCATCCGGAAGTCTCATGCGTTCCACCGACCCTTGCGGTGACACATTTTCGCCGGGAGACTTACAGTGTGTCTTACTGCTCACGGATACATTTATAGCAGTTGTTGCACCCTGCCATTATGTTGTATATTGGTAACTGATCACTTTTAAAATAAGTACTGTATAGAGTTTTCCCGGAAAGATATCAATTTCATGGGTAATAGACCAGACACATTAAATCGGAAATGGACTGCATTCCATCAATATTACTTCCTGGTTATACATAGTGTCATCAGAGATCCCTAAATGGTGTGCAACATCCCATAAATATCTGCAACAATATATAATCTTTCCCCAACTGCTCTTGTGGGTGGTATCCCCTGGATTCCCGCCGCATATGTAATTTACAGTAAATACAGTTAATGTTCATATTCTACTTTTGTACATAACTATACGCAGGAACAAGCGATCTTTCTCTAACTAACACCGGAATGTTACCCTCAAAATACCCTACAGCTGGATACTAGACATGATCTTCCAACCTTTATCTGACCCTTCCTATCATGTAAAGGCGAATCTCTCTGTCCAGGAACTGTTTAAAATAATAATACTCGCTGACATGGTCTAGGGGAACTATATCTACAATGTACACTATTTGGGTTAATTGTGTAATGTTCTAATAACCCTCTATGCGTTCACAAACTCTACCGTAAATGCGCATACAACGCGCCAAGGCGCATGGCCGTGAAAGCTCCGTTACGCAAAGTGCGGATATGCGCACGCACGGCAGAGCGAGTGCACGCGCAGCGGGCATGTGAATGGGGTTAGTACGTTAGGCATGCATTACAATATTTTTCGACTTTGACAATGAGTAGAGGAGTCAGTCCATTGGGAGAGGCCGAGAGAGGAGGTTAGAGAGAGTAGTTTGAAGACATGGGGAGATCGTGGACTGTCAATAGTGATATTGAAATCGCCCATAATGATGGTGGAGATGTCAGAGGATAAGAAGTAAGAGAGGCAGGTCGAAAAATCTTCCAGAAATTAAATGGGTTGCCCAGGTGGATGATAGATAGCTGCAACAAGCAGGGATAAATTAGTGTAAATCCTAATGGAATGTGCTTCAAATGATGTAAATATGAGTGATTGTTATGCACACCAGTGCCTGCAGGAAAGTACTGGTGTCAGAACTGTTATGCACTCCAGTGTCTGCAGGAATGTACTGGTGTTTGAACTGTTATGCAAAACAGATGGACTCACAGACAAACTGGGGGATATGACATAACGTACACAGAAGGTGATAGGGTAACAAAATACACACAAAGTGAACAGAGAAGCCCAGAGGCTAAGGAACTGGGTATCTCCCTTGTATTAGAACTGCTCAGATGGAAAAGCAAGATGTTGTGTTTTAATACGTAGAGAACCCGAAATGCTGTTGCTAAGGGCAACAGCAAAACCCTAAAGGGTTACCAACGGGTGTGGCAGTAAACTCCTTGGTCAGAGATGGAATGATAGACACAAGGAGAATCTCCACAATCCTAATTCTCACTTGCAGTGCACAGGTTTTAGCTTACTGCCACTAAACTGACCCCTGACACCTAGCACAGTGAGACAGGATTAGACAGGCAAGTCTTAGAATACAGCCGCAAACTTGCTAAGTTCACAGAGTAGTAACAGAACCCCAGCAAGCTAAACGACTGACTCCAGTCTTACTGCTAGGTCTGGATTGGCAGAGTGTAATACCAAATCCCCAGGCCTATTTGCAGTAAGCAACAAACAAATACAAAGCTACACAGTACTGGCTAACTTTCATGAACTGACTAACCAACAAAGATTCAGCAGCATCTGCTTACCCTGAAAAGAGGCCTTATAAAGCAGGTGCTGTCCACGCCCCACTCAGACCTCACAGACTGTGAGCACAAAAACCAGCACCGGATCCCCTGCCGTGCACAGAGCCTATAACCACTGCACAGCAAAAGACCCGAACCGGAGTATCAGCTGCGCTCAGGTTACTCCACTAGCACTTGTCTCCCGGTTGCCATGACGACGTGGCAGCACAGGGCAGGAGACCCTAACAGTACCCCCCCTCTGACGAGGGGTCAAAGAACCCCTACCACCGGGTTTATCGGGGAACTGCGAGAAGAAAGAGCGTATCAGTCTGGGGGCATGAAGATCACAACTGCGCACCCACGACCGCTCCTCCGGGCCATACCCCTTCCAGTGCACCAAAAATGACAGCCGACCCCGAACCACCTTGGAGTCAAGAATCCTTTCAACAACAAACTCCCTCTGGCCACGTATCAGAAGAGGGGAAGGTCTTCCACTGGAAGAAGGATTACTAATCGCCCGTTTTAAAAGGGAACAATGAAATGTTTTATTGATACCCAAAGAACGGGGCAGATCTAACTGAAATGCCACCGGATTGATAACCCTGGTGATCTTATAAGGGCCGATGAACCGGGGCCCTAACTTATGAGATGGCTGTCTCAACTTCAAATTCTTGGTAGACAACCAGACGAAGTCTCCTAATTTGAAGCTGCAGGGTCTTTTCCGCTTATCAAAAATCCTTTTGGTCACTAATGACACAGACACAAGGGCTTTCTTCACTTTCCGCCAAATACCTCTAAGGACCGAAACCACAGAGGAACCACCAGGCGTGGAGTCCAGGGGGTCAAAAGAATTGGCCTTAGGATGATGCCCATACACACAAAGGAAGGGAGAGATCCCTGTAGCAGAGTGAGCCGTGTTGTTATAGGCAAACTCCGCCATGGACAGATGAGCAACCCAGTCAGTCTGACACTTGGAGACATAACACCTGAGGAACTGCTCCAAGGACTGGTTCACCCTTTCAGTCTGCCCATTAGACTGCGGATGGTAGCCTGACGACAAGCTGACAGAAATCTGGAGATCGGAACAAAATGCCCTCCAGAATTTGGCCACAAACTGGGATCCGCGGTCAGAGACCACATCAAGTGGCAACCCGTGGAGACGCACAACATGCAGCATAAATAATTCAGACAGGCGTCTGGCTGATGGCAGCCCAACCAGTGGAACGAAGTGCGCCATCTTCGAAAACCTGTCAACGACAACCCAGATGGCTGTCATCCCCGAGGATTTGGGCAAGTCCACCACAAAATCCATTGAAATGTGGGTCCATGGCTTAGATGGGATAGAGAGTGGATGTAATGGGCCAACAGGAACCCCTCTAGGAGTCTTATTTCGGGCACAGATGTCACATGCCCGAACCCACTGATCCACATCCTTAGCCACCGAGGGCCACCACACCACCCTAGATAGCAACTCCCGAGTTCTGGCAATACCCGGGTGACCTGCCGACTTCTTGGCATGGAATTCCAGGAACACTCGCTGTCTTAACCTAGGAGGCACAAACAAAAGACCTACCGGAAGGTCTGGAGGAGCCTGCTCCTGTGCTCTAAGGACTAATGATAAGAGGTCCTGGGTAATGCCCACTTTAATACATGATGGGGAAACAATGGGCAACGGCTCCTCGGTGGTCTCCTGGATTGGAGCAAAACTCCGCGAGAGCGCATCAGCCTTGATGTTTTTTGACCCAGGGCGATATGTTATCAAAAAATTAAAGCGAGCAAAAAACAAAGCCCATCGTGCCTGCCTGGCATTGAGACGCTTCGCTGACTCTAAATATGCCAGATTCTTATGGTCAGTGAGAATTGAGACCACAAACTTAGCCCCCTCAAGCCAGTGTCTGCACTCCTCGAGTGCATCCTTAATAGCCAACAATTCCCGGTTACCCACGTCATAATTCATTTCGGCAGGCGAAAATTTACGGGAAAAGTAAGCACAGGGATAAAGGCGATTATCAGACACTCCCATCTGAGAAAGCACTGCCCCAATACCCATCTCAGAGGCATCCACCTCCACCACAAAAGGACGCTCTGGATCTGGGTGTCGCAGCACCTTGGCCGAAACAAATGCCCTTTTGAGACGGGCAAAAGCCGCTTTAGCCTCACAAGACCAGTGAGCAACATCCGCCCCTTTCTTAGTGAGTGCCACCAAGGGCGCCACTATAGACGAAAATCCAGCGATAAATCGTCTATAAAAATTCGCAAAGCCCAGGAAACGCTGAAGCGCCTTCAAACTAGTGGGCTGCACCCAATCCAGGACTGCCTGTACCTTGGAACCCTCCATTTGGAAACCTTCTGGGGAGATAATATATCCTAGAAATGCGATTTGCTGAACTTCAAATTCGCACTTCTCCAGCTTCGCCCCAAGCCGGTGGTCTCTGAGTTTCTGGAGGACTAAGCGTACATGCTTCTGATGTTCCTCCAGGGAATGGGAGAAGATTAGGATGTCATCTAAGTATACAACTAAGAATCTATCCAAATATTCCCTGAGCACATCATTCATGAAATCCTGGAAGACTGCCGGGGCATTACAGAGCCCAAAAGGCATCACCAAATATTCATAATGCCCTGAGTGGGTATTAAAGGCAGTCTTCCATTCATCCCCCTCTCTTATTCGGATTAGATTGTACGCACCGCGTAGGTCAATCTTAGAAAAAATGGTGGCAGTACGAAGCTGGTCAAACAAGACCGAAATGAGAGGCAGTGGGTATGAGTTTTTAATCGTGATACGGTTCAATTCCCTGAAGTCGATGCAGGGTCGCAACGAACCGTCCTTTTTACCCACGAAGAAGAACCCCGACCCAACTGGAGACTGTGAAGGTCTGATAAATCCCTTAGCCAAGTTCTCCTGAATGTACTCTGCCATAGCCTGAGTCTCAGGACGTGACAGGGAGTACAACCTGCTCTTGGGAAGCTTAGCATTTGGCAACAAATCAATGGCACAGTCATAGGGGCGATGGGGAGGTAGTACCTCTGCAACTTTTTTGGAGAACACGTCCGCAAAATCTGCATAACACCCTGGCAATCCTGGCAAACTTAGCTGCGAGAGCCTGACTGGAAGGCTCAAGCAACTCCTGAAACAATCAGTACCCCAACTAAGAATCTCCCCAGAGACCCAGTCAAATTGAGGATTGTGGGCCCTTAACCAGGGTAACCCCAACACCAATGGGGCAAAAGTACAGACAGTCACATAAAAGGACAATTTTTCAGAGTGTGTGGCTCCAATAAACAAAGAAATCTGGCTAGTGCAAGAGGTAATTTTACCTTGGGATAATGATTCCCCGTTTAACCCACAAATCTCAATTTCCGATGCCAAGGGTACTAAGGGAACAGAGTGTTTCAGGGCGAATTGGCGGTCCATAAAAACCCCGTCGGCCCCACTGTCCACAAAGGCCTCAGTCTTGACAGTTTGACCGAGGATCTTCAAGGTCACCGGAATGATAAAAGTCTTCTTGGGAAATTCTGACTTCTGGCCTGACAGGATATTTCCCATCACCCTCAGGCCCTGAAGTTTTCCGGCTTTTCTGGGCATGATACTACCACATGACCTTTATTCCCACAGTACAAACACAACCCCTGCTGTCTCCTCCGCGTCTTCTCACGCGAGGAGAGGCGGGTAGCCCCAATCTGCATAGGCTCCTCAGAAAATTCCTCAGAGTCTGAGGTTCCCTTGGGAAGGAAGGAAATCTCAGTCTCCCTTTCAAGCCTACGCTCTCTCAGCCGTCTATCCACCCGGATGGATAACTGCATGAGCTGATCCAAGCTATCAGGCAAGGGATATTGTACCAGTTGGTCCTTTATCTGGTTAGAAAGACCTCTTCGGTACTGGTGTCTCAGGGCTGGGTCATTCCACTGGGTATCATGGGCCAACCTCCGAAACTCCGTACAGTAAACCTCAACTGGCCTTCGCCCTTGCTTAAGGATCGAAATCTGAGCCTCGGCTGAGGCCGTCTTGTCAGGGTCATCATACAACATGCCCAGTGCCGTAAAAAAAAGCATCAACACTTTTAAGCGACGGACAGTCAGGCTGCAACCCATATGCCCAGACCTGTGGGTCTCCTTGTAGCAAGGAAATCACTATGCCCACCCGCTGAATCTCCGACCCAGAAGACTGAGGCCTAAGCCGGAAGTATAGCTTGCAGCTCTCCTTGAAACAAAAGAACTGCGAGCGATCTCCAGAAAAACGATCCGGGAGATTTACTTTCGGCTCCTTAACCCCTGCAGGTGCTGCTGCTGCGGGAGCTCCGCCAGCAGCCTGGGAGGTGTGCATTTTAATGGACAAATCATTAAATTGTCGAGTCAGGACCTGCACCTGATCGACCACCTGTTGCAACGTATTTTGAGGGGTATGCTCCATATTCCCACAAAATTTCAACAGGAGTATTAGGCTGCTGAATATGTTATGCACACCAGTGCCTGCAGGAAAGTACTGGTGTCAGAACTGTTATGCACTCCAGTGTCTGCAGGAATGTACTGGTGTTTGAACTGTTATGCAAAACAGATGGACTCACAGACAAACTGGGGGATATGACATAACGTACACAGAAGGTGATAGGGTAACAAAATACACACAAAGTGAACAGAGAAGCCCAGAGGCTAAGGAACTGGGTATCTCCCTTGTATTAGAACTGCTCAGATGGAAAAGCAAGATGTTGTGTTTTAATACGTAGAGAACCCGAAATGCTGTTGCTAAGGGCAACAGCAAAACCCTAAAGGGTTACCAACGGGTGTGGCAGTAAACTCCTTGGTCAGAGATGGAATGATAGACACAAGGAGAATCTCCACAATCCTAATTCTCACTTGCAGTGCACAGGTTTTAGCTTACTGCCACTAAACTGACCCCTGACACCTAGCACAGTGAGACAGGATTAGACAGGCAAGTCTTAGAATACAGCCGCAAACTTGCTAAGTTCACAGAGTAGTAACAGAACCCCAGCAAGCTAAACGACTGACTCCAGTCTTACTGCTAGGTCTGGATTGGCAGAGTGTAATACCAAATCCCCAGGCCTATTTGCAGTAAGCAACAAACAAATACAAAGCTACACAGTACTGGCTAACTTTCATGAACTGACTAACCAACAAAGATTCAGCAGCATCTGCTAACCCTGAAAAGAGGCCTTATAAAGCAGGTGCTGTCCACGCCCCACTCAGACCTCACAGACTGTGAGCACAAAAACCAGCACCGGATCCCCTGCCGTGCACAGAGCCTATAACCACTGCACAGCAAAAGACCCGAACCGGAGTATCAGCTGCGCTCAGGTTACTCCACTAGCACTTGTCTCCCGGTTGCCATGACGACGTGGCAGCACAGGGCAGGAGACCCTAACAGTGATGGAACCTGTGGTAGAGTTGTGTATGTGAAAGATTGGGAAAGTAAAAATCCAACCCCACCTCCTTTACTTTTACCTGGCCTGGAGGTGTGTGTGAAGTGGAGATCACTATGTGACAGTGCTGCACGGGATGCTGTATCTGATTGTGTGAGCCATGTTTCTGTTATAAAAGAAAAAAAGGGGGGAATCTTTTGCTGCGCCTGTGTTTAGCAATGTGCTAAAAATAGAATGAACCTGGAACTTATGGTGTGGGGACACGTTCGCCACTATAAGGAGATGTGTAAAGCTCCTAAATTATTGACCAGATACAGAAATTAATAGAGGCGCTCATGAAAGCCACACACCAGATTTTCACAGGTTCAGTAACAACCAAGGAATCAAACGTGTTAATATAAAGTATATGTATTTATTAATGACAATACTCTAATAAGAATAAAATTCCTATTTCATAATAGACAATTCACAAGTGGTATTACTTATAACTTTACTTGATTTGTCAAATACAAAGGTTTAAAAGACACATGAATTATCTCAGCTTTGATTACTGTACTAAGTATCATTGAAATTTCACTGAACTGAATAATTTAAAAGTTCAAAAAATATATGTAACAGAGTGTTGCAGTCCTTTAGAAACACTGTTGCCACAGCTGCTAGATGTGATTCCTGAATATATCACAGTAACTGCACGTATTGAGGATTAAGCTTCAAATAGAAATTTGCCAGCATGAATTAGTATTGGAATTGGTGTATGAAATTACCTCTCCATAAGGGCTGGTGAACCCGAGCGTCCCCGGGTAAGTCCTGAGATTTGCCCAGTAGGTGGAAAAGCTGGAGGGTACGTGGGGTATCTGAATAAAACAGCCTGTCACTGGGTTTATTCGATTAACCTGCTGGTGTCACCTTGTAAGTGCTGTGCAGATAGTAGTGGGCGGCAGGTGTGTGGCTGTTAAATCAGACGCCGTCTGGAGTGTCCAGCTGTATGATGAAGCTTCCTTCCAGTCTACCTGGACGTGCGGACTGGTAGACAACGAGGTGGAAGATGCTGGAGACGGTCGTTGTAGCTGGGGACGGTAGTTGTAGCTGGGAACGGCCATGGGGACGAGGTTCGCGCCCAGTTTCGCCAACCTATATATGGGCGCCTTCGAAGATGCCCACGTGTGGGGGAGGGACTTGGGCGCGGACCTCGTCTTCTATGGCCGGTATATAGATGATTTGTTCTTTATTTTCGATGGGGATTGTTCACAATGTTCTAATTTCACTTCACTTCTGAATAAAAATTTTAGTTTAATTTACAGTTCACTGGTACAGTAGATAAGAGGTCCGTTTCCTTTCTCGATATCACTATTTCAATATTGGAAGATAACATAGTAACTAAGACTTTTAGGAAAGAAGTCGATAATTACAACTTCCTTCATTTTGACAGCATGCACTTTAAACCCTGGATGAGAAACATCCCATTAGGACAACTGAGACGATTGCGGCGCAATTGTAGTAACCAGGGGGATTTTAATATACAAGTTCTCGAACTCACCAGTGCATTTAGAGATAGAGGTTATCCTATAGATTTAATCAATTCTGCTTTGGAAAAAGCTAATAAACTTGATCGGGCCCAGCTTCTCAGATATAAGACTGGGAATACGTCTTTTAAAGAAGATTTACCACATTTCTTTTCCAAGTACAATAGTGCCTCTGGGAAAATAAAAAAGGTTTTGATCAATAATTTTCCTATTTTATTGACGGATAAGATTCTCAAACCAGTTATAGGTCATTCTCCCTCCGTCATTTTTAAAAAATCAGAAAACTTGACACAACATCTTGCCCCTAGCCTCTTTGTGGATAAAAGAATGGTGGACAATAAGATGCAAAATTCGTCAGCTCAGGAGTAAACCTAATGCCTGTTACAGATGTGGTACAAGAAACTGCACCACATGCTCTCATATTCAGAACAACTTGCACTTCTTTGAATCTCCTCGGAGAGAAGAATATATTATAAAATCATTTATCAATTGTAATAGTGAATACACCATTTATATGTTGGTTTGCCCCTGTGGGCTCCAGTATATAGGGAGAACGACACGCAAGCTAAAAGTTCGTTTTTTAGAACATAGACGTAACATCTTAAAGGGCTTCCTGAATCATGGTGTCTCAAAGCATTTCTCATACTTCCACAATAGAGATCCAAAAGGTTTGAAGCTAATAGGCACTGAGACCATCAGCCCCACGTGTAGGGGGGGAGATAGATTTGGCAGGCTCTGCCGTAGGGAGAACTTCTGGATACACAGATTGAGGTCACTTGTTCCTGGTGGCCTCAATGAGTGTATCGAGATTGATTGGTAATGCTCTTTGCTGAACATTGCCATATTCTTCCGCCTCTTTGGTCCATGATAACCAATTGTGAATTGTGTAAACAAACACATTGAAAGGTTTTTTACCCCATCATCATTATTCCATAGTGCCCATATCCTAAACATGGGTATTTGTCTCCCCAGCCCCTTATGATATTTTTTAAACAATTTTGTATATAGTAAGAACAATTGATATGATCACTATTTATATTTTTTATGTCTATCCTCTATGTAATTGTATTCCAAACATTATCTCATTAGGTTCCATTTAATAATTGCTAATTATCTATATATGTTTCAGACATATTAACAATACTATCATATCATAACAATTATTTATTAAAAAATTTTCTTTCATATTTTTTCCTATGTAACTTTCTCTTCATGTGAATGTGAATGTGATAATTCATGTGTCTTTTAAACCTTTGTATTTGACAAATCAAGTAAAGTTATAAGTAATACCACTTGTGAATTGTCTATTATGAAATAGGATTTTTATTCTTATTAGAGTATTGTCATTAATAAATACATATACTTTATATTAACACGTTTGATTCCTTGGTTGTTACTGTACCTGTGAAAATCTGGTGTGTGGCTTTCATGAGCGCCTCTATTAATTTCTGTATATGTTTCTGTTATAGCCAGCAAACTGAAGTTGTTAGATATATATATGGATGTTAATTTGTTACAAACAGAGTGTGCATTCCTCAAGGCACATTTTAGTGATTTGGAGGGTGCTGGGAGACGTGATGTTTAGGAGGTTGGCTGGAATTTTATATTGCTGCGAATCAGGTGAATGTGAGTGGGGCAAGTGGTTGGCTCCCAGTCTTGGTGAAATGTCCCCAGCCAATAGAAACAGGGGAACGAGATACAGTTGTAGGAGGTTTGGGAATGTTTTTATGGTGACCGGTTGTGGATGTTATTGTCAAAGTAGAAAGATAAGTAAAAAGCTCATGGGTGTTAATAAGGGGGCAGTAGATAATTGAGGCAGCAATGCGTAAAGAGGGGTGAGTTGCAGGAACAATGAAGGATGTTATTTTTTTGGGAGAAAAACTATGTAGTGTAGTGAAGAAAATCAATTTGTGGTACATGGTTTATTTGAAATAACAGTACAGTTCTTTAGGCTTAGAGTGTAAAGTAGTTGATGTATTTAAATTTAAACATTCAAATACCTGTTTACTGATGTTGTTCAGTGTTACAAACTTAGTATTAGGAACATTTTGTGTATGTGAGCGCACACTGATCAGCACAACTGACCCTAGAAATGAGTTGTATAGATTGTTACACAAGGTTTTGTGCAGTGATATTACTGAAATGAAGCTTTTTGACAATTATCATGCTCTATCTCTGTCTTAAAGAGGTGGGAGAGTGCTTCAGCTATATCATTTGGTGACTTACCTCTGCCATCTGTCCTGGATTCTGTGTCTTTTCTGCTCACTGGGTCAGTTCTCTGGGGGTAATTCCAAGTTGATCGCAGCAGGATTTTTTTTTAGCAATTGGGCAAAACCATGTGCACTGCAGGGGAGGCAGATATAACATGTGCAGAAAGAGTTAGATTTGGGTGGGTTATTGTGTTTCTGTGCAGGGTAAATACTGGCTGCTTTATTTTTACACTGCAATTTAGATTGCAGATTGAACTCACCACACCCAAATCTAACTCTCTCTGCACATGTTATATCTGCCTCCCCTGCAGTGCACATGGTTTTGCCCAACTGCTAAAAAATTTCCTGCTGCGATCAACTTGGAATTACCCCCTCTGTCTGGAAGGTAAAAGTTGCTAACGAGCTGCACAACTGACCATAGAAATGAGTTGTATAGATTGTTACACAAGGTTTTGTGCAGTGATATTACTGAAATGAAGCTTTTTGACAATTATCATGCTCTATCTCTGTCTTAAAGAGGTGGGAGAGTGCTTCAGCTATATGCAGTAGAGTGGGGACGTAATACTTTTACTTTTTTTTTTAAACAGTGACAGTAGGCTCTCAGGTTACAGTATAACATAAATCACTCTTCTGTGTGGTACTAACGCCATATATCCATTGTTTTCAGTTGACACAAATACAATCGCCAGTAAAACAGCAACTCAAACGCAAACGTGATTACTTAAGGTGGGTACACACTAGTAGATATATCTGCAGATCAATTGATCTGCAGATATATCTATGGACGGATCGGGCAGTGTGCTGTGCATACACACTGCACGATCCGTCGGGGACTGACGTCATGAACTGGGCGGGCGTGTACACACGCCCGCCCAGTTCAGCTGTCAATCACCGCCGGCCGCCGCAGCATGTGTACGGGCAGTCGGCCGACCGCCCCGTACACACACAGCGACGCGCCAATATATCAGTAGATATATTGGCCGTCGGCTGTGCTGCGCGGCCAACGCGATACGTCTGTGAACGACGGAGTTCACAGACGTATCGGCCGTACACACTGGCCGACGGTCCCGCGATATATCGGCCGTTCAAGAGAACGGCCGATATATCGACCAGTGTGTACGGGCCTTTAATTCGGTTTTACTAACATTTGTGAGATAACATGGTCACTTAGGCTTCAACAGTGCATACTTACCACTGCAGACTTCCAGCATCTCCACCTGTATGTCCCTGTGCGTGGAGTGCTTCTACCAAGGTGAGCATGCCTGACATGACTTCAACATATTCCGCAGCCAGGCTGGAGGAGGGGCGTGTGACTGTGGAGACAGCAAATTTCATGCGAGAGAGTGGGTGAGTGCTGCTCACTGCACTGGCACCGGCCTGGGATTGTGTGGTGGTGCTATGGATTGAGTGCTAACTCCATCCATAGCACCATCTGGCTCCAACAGATATCCTGAGTAGCTGCACCACTGCTGTTATCGGTTCGCCCTGGTGTTCCCAGGTAGCTGTCCTGCTTTGTATCTCTGATCATCGGTCAATCCTGATGTCCTGCCCTGTGCATCGGTCAATCCTGGTGTCATGCCCTGCTTATCGGTCAATCCCAGTGTTCGGCTGTGTATCTCTGCTCATCGGTGAATCCCGGTGTCCTGCCCTGCTCATCGGTCAATCCCGGTGTTCGGCTGTATATCTCTGCTCATCAGTCAATCCTGGTGTCCTGCCCAGCTCATCACTAATGGTCTATTGAGTAGCTGGCCTGCTTTCTCCCAGTACTCAGGTATCCTGCATAGCTGGCCTGCATTCTCCCAGCTCATCGCTAATAGTCTATTGAGTAGCTGGCCTGCATTCTCCCAGTACTCAGGTATCCTGCATAGCTGGCCTGCATTCTCCCAGCTCATCGCTATTGGTCTATTGAGTAGCTGGCCTGCATTCTCCCAGAACTCAGGTATCCCGCATAGCTGGCCTGCATCCTCCCAGCTCATTGCTAATGGTCTACTGAATAGCTGTCCTGCATTCTCCCAGTATTCTGTAATCCTGCAAAGCTGGCCTGCATTCTCTCAGCTCACTGCTAATGGTCTACTGAATAGCTGTCCTGCATTCTCCCAGTATTCTGTAATCCTGCAAAGCTGGCCTGCATTCTCTCAGCTCACTGCTGACAGTCTATGCAAGGTAATGCCATGTAACCGAGTAGCTGCCCTGCATTCTCCTAGTACTCTGGTATCCTGCAAATCTGGCCTGCATTCTCCCAGCTACTTGCTTTCATTCCTGGTCTCTTATCTCTTGATAATAATACAGTTTATACCTATTGATCCTTTTATTGTGCATGAATAAATCTCATATAAAACCTGCTACATTCCATGTTGGTAATTCAAGCCAGAGCCCCGTACTTCTGCTTAGTCCGGGTCCACAACTAAACCAACCTGTGACACTGTCTTTTTGTCACCCCTGCCTCCCCAGTCACCCACTGTGTCCTTGTCACCTCTGCCTCCCCAGTTACCCATAGTAATGGCACCCCTTGCACCCACTATAGCTATGCCCATAACTATAGGCATCAATGCAGACAGACCATGCAATACAGACATCATTGCAGTGACCAAAATGCTGCACATTCACTGTCCCAATGACTGCCATACCACATAGCATGCCAGTACTTGCCATACCGCACAGACAGCATCCTATCATCTGCCGTAACGCACAGACAGCACATGTTATCAGTGACCACCATACCATACCATACAGTCAACACCTTTGAGATTGCAATACAGTATACTGAGCACAAGGTGTACTGGGACTTTTAGTCCCACTACTGCTGGATACTTGTGTTCCCTCACTGCTAACAGGACATAGGGGCTAAGTAGTCTGAAGCCCTATGTGGAGTGCGCTTGTGCAGCCCAGTGAGATGCTAACAGCTTCTCTGGGCTGCAATTGCCTCTGACTGACAGGCAGAGGTGGGGCGGGAGGGGGCGTGCAGACATGTCCGGACCGTTGCGGGGGTGGGCCATGGTGCCTGTGTGATGTCACACACAGCCGCTGCGACCCGGGATGCGGCGTGTAGCCGCCTGCCAGCGCAGCTAGGCTTTGCAGGCAGGGAGCTACTCAGCGGGTGCAAAAGCATCGCCGCCTGTGATGCTTTTGCACCCTTACCTAAATTTAGCACATCTACGATCAGATCAGAATTACCCCCATAGTCATGTCAGTTTAATGGATTAATACAGGACTCACATAGATTTCAGGATTCGTAGCAGCAGTTACCAAATGTGGTGACATGCACCCAAAACAAAAGGGGTGGGATAATCTGTTGCTGACCAGGAGGGGATGGAGAGGCTAGAGCCAGGGAGTAGCCACCCGAGAGCAGGGCAGTCACAGCACATGGTAGTCATGTGACTGTCAGTGCTAATGTTGTAGCCATGCTGAAACCAGCACTTAGACCAGCGCTGGTAGTTTAGTCAGTATGTGCAGGGGCAAATGCAGGATTTGTGATGGGGTTTTTCCAAAGACAATGTGGAGCCAAGGTTGAGGGGAGGGCAGAGACTGAGGTCACCCATATATGCCAGGTCTTTTATTTATATATACAGAGTGATTCAAAAGCCGCAGTACACCATTTTGTTTCAAAAACTGTGCAGGAAATAGGAAAACTGAATACTCCAGTAAGGTATGGGCTATCTTTTAGGGTATGTACCGAACATGGGCGCCATCTTGAAATCGTCCATCTTCAATCTACTGTACGTCAGTTTTTTCAAATGGAAAGGGAGTGATGCAACATGTCAAACAACATCAGAAAAGTGTATTGCTGCAAACAGATTTGAAATAGCAGTTATGCTTCAAAAGTTACAACACTTTTCTGCAGCAGGGTACATTGGTTTCTACAGGGAAACATCGGGGTGTAGAGATGGATCTTGATCCAGGCACCAACAGGCTAAAGCTTTAGACTGTCCCAGGATGCATTGGGGCCACCTCTATAACCCCGCCTCCACGCACTGTGAGCTCAGTTTTGAGTTGGTGCCTACAGATGTAGGTCACTTAACAGGGGGGCTGCACTGGGCAGCCCTGAAAAAGCTTTTAGAAGACTTCAAGGGCCGCAGCACTTAAATGTCAGGGTGACATTCTGTGCTGCGGCTACATCATCTCCCCAGCGGTGTTGCATACTCCCGCTGGCTCTGTTCCCGGGTACTTGCGGCGGAGACGCTCCGGCTCTAGGCACATGGTTGCAGACGCTCTCCTGGTTCGCGTGGCTGCTACAGAGGGGAGGAGGTAAGAGGGTCCCCCAGACGGGACCCACCATTAAATCGCGTTCCGGTCGCAGTCTAAGGAGATGGACTGGGACGCTGGCATGGACACTGTAGCAGAGCAGGGACCCCACTATATCCACCAGGGCATAGGAGTACAGGTCGGATATATTAATATCCACTTTATTAAGATTCCATAGTACCAGGTGGTGAGAACCAGCATAGGGGAGAAGGTGCTTGACCTGAAGCCCCTCCCCCAGCTCTGGGCACCATCTACTGCTGGTGTTCCCGCCCTGGTGCTGCCTCACGCTCTCCCTTACTCCCTGACTGAGACGCTGGGCGCCATCTTCTCTGATTAGCTGCGACTGGTCTCCGGGAATGCAGGGCAAGGTCTCCTCTGTAAATCCGCCTGTACATCAGCGCCGTGATTTTAAAGACACTTAAGTATTCTACATGTCAATATTAAGACAGCGTTAGTTAAGAACAAGTGTACCTGTGCTAGAATATATTGTACAAGTATTGTAATATATACATCTGGTCTCAGACCGCGCATTGTTTTATATATATATATATATATATATATATATATATATACATATACTAGCCCAGTGCAGTTTTATTGTCTTACTAAAATAATTATCTGCATCGTCACTGTGACTGTGTGTGCCTGTATCTGCTGTGTGGATTTCACTTTCAGTGTATCCCAGCTATATCTGTCACTGTATTTTGTACCCTAAGGGACTAGGGGGGTCATTCCGACCTGATCGCTCGCTGCAGTTTCTCACAGCGATCGGGTTGGAACTGCACATGCCCCGGCGCTGCATTGCGCCGGCGCATGCCAGCCGTCATTGCGTAGCGATCGCCTCTGAGGCGGTCGCTGGGCAGGGGGGGTTGGACGGCGGCGTAAAGGGGGCGCGGTCCGGCCAACGCAAGCGTGGCTGGACTACTGGGGGGGAGGGCCGCGGTGGCTGCGTGAAGTCACACGCAGCCGCTGCGGGCCGGGGAGCGACGAGTAGCTCCTGGCCAGCACGTTAAAGCTGCGCTGGTCGGGAGGTACTCTTGAAGTGCAAAGGCATCACCGCTGTGTGATGCCTTTGAACTTCTGCAGGGGGGGGGTCACTGACATGCGCGGCGGACTAGCCCTGTGCTGGGCGTCCCCCCGCATGTCAGTGTGAATGATCATAGCTATACTAAATGTAGCACAGCTATGATCAACTCGGAATGACCCCAAAGGTGCATCAGGGTCACATATATAGTGCTTCACAGTATTTACCGTTAAGTGTATTCTACTGTGTTCTCAGTCACCTAATAACGGATTGATTCGCTGGTGTTGTGTACTGTGTACGCTGTCACATTCTAGGGGATTTATTTGCAGGTATTGTACTCTGTCTGGCTGTATCATACTCATACGCTCAGCAGTTACATTCACTAAAATGTGTAACACAAAGGGCGGGAAATACACGGATGCCCCTGCATCATGCAGTGCCAGGGATTTGCCTGAGGGGGAAGCTTTGTATGACGGTCTGTGTACTATGTGCCATACTTCTCCCAGACAGTCTGCAGGATCCACCTTGGGCGGCGTTCTCAACTATGTTCAATACGCTTGTGACACACCTCCTGTGCTATTGCAGCAACATATTGTCCCTATGGTAAATCCGTCTTGGTCTTCGCCAGGAAAGAAAGTCTCCCTGTCTAAAAAGATGGTAGCTCGTTATCCTCTCCCTTCTGATTTGTGTAACGTGGGAAAATTCACTGCCGGTGGATTCACATGTCACCCGTCTCGTGGTGTCATCTACTCTGCCTGTCATCACTGTCACCTCACTGAAGGTACCAGCAGATAAGCGTGTGGAGGGTTGCCTGAAGTCTATTTACTCCCTTACAGGTGCTGTACATAGACTCACTATAGCAGCCTCCTAGACTGCAAAAGAAATTGAAGCATCGGTTCAGGCATTAGAGGAAGAGCTGCCTAAAGATATATCTGACACTGCCAGACAATACCTGTCTCAAATTACCACCACCTCCTAATTACATTCAGGAGGCGTCCTCTGAGGCAGGTGTGTTGGCGGCTAAGGCATTGACTATGTCCATCCTGGCTCGCCGTATTCTGTGGTTGAGGTCGTGGGTGGAAATGGACTCCAAAAAGACCTTGGCTCCCTTGTAAGGGAGACATCCCATTTGGGGAAGATCTCAATAAGATCGCAACTGACTTAGCGCTGCTAAGACTGCATTTCTCCCGAATACTAATCTTTCTGCACAGAAGGCAAAAGGTACCACTTTTCGCTCCTTTCAGCCTCAAGTGAAAGCAAAATGTCAGGCATTCCAGAGACAATCTCGTGCTCCCAAAACCACAAAGCCCAAGGCAAAACAATCCTGGGCCGCCCGTCAGCCTGCTTCTAAACATGCAAGCCTGCTGCATGATAGGGTGGGCATCCCCCTGGGAGACCCCAGGGTGGGAGGCCGACTTCTGCAATTCACCCAGGTCTGGTTGAAGACCACTTCAGATGCATCAGTGTGAGAAGTTGTCTCTCACGGGTATGCAGTCTCTTTCAAGAGACGTCTCCTTCACCAGTTCTGCACAACGGTTATCCCTTTGGATCCGTTGTAGGCGCAATCTCTACAACTGGTTGTACGTTCCCTCCTGGATACAGGAGTGGTAGTGCCGCTACCTCTGTCCCAGAGAGGATACTACTCGACCCTGTTTCTAGTCCAGAAACCCAATGGGTCTTTCCGGCCTACACTCAACCTCAAATCACTGAACAAGTTTGTGAGAGTGTCCAAGTTCCGTATGGAAACACTGCACTCAATTGTTCTGGCCATGGAACCCGGAGACTATATGGTATCCCTGGATATACAAGATGCTTACCTGCATATACCTATTGCCATATCGCATCAGCAATATCTGCGGTTTGCTATTTGCAACCTCCACTATCAATTCCAGGCTCTGCCGTTTGGACTGGCAAAGGCCCTTCGGATCTTCACCAAGGTTATGGCCGTGATGACGGCTCATCTCCGTCGCCATGGAGTCAGAATCCTGCCGTATCTGGACGACTTGCTGATTCTGGCAAACTCCCAAGATGTCCTCCTCAGTCATCTACAACTGATGGTAACTTTGCTCCTTTTCTGGGGGCACTCTTATAGTTATAAAATGTAACTTTTATTACTGTACTTTAAAAACAATAAGTCTTGTAATCAAATACAGATAGACAAACATCACATATAACATATAGTTGTAGATAATAGCAGAGATAATAAATTCTCTTGCTGTAATAAATACTTCAAATAGACAATGTGTAGTTTACTAATAATCTAGAAAGCCTGAGTGAAATAATTATTTTTCTTTTTCAAAACTGGTACCATATTTTCAAGGTCTCAGATAATTCCTATTGATACAGTAGGTAACCCAGTTCACAGTGCAGATACTGTATACAGCTGGTAAAGAATAATAATGACTCCAAATAACAATCATTAATCAGTCCGCACAACAGAATATCTCACAAAATCACCAAATAGTTGATGATATCAGTCCTTAATGTCAATATTGCTGATTAATAACATGCAATGTGAGGGTATGTCGTGCAGGATAAAGGTAAAACTCCTTGCATGAGTGGAGGGGTAGTAACAGGCAACCTTGTATTTTGACACTAATTGGGGCAGCTGCTGCTCACTGTGGGGATCATTCCGATCCGTTCGCATGCAGTGGTTCTTCGCTGCAGTGCGAACGGGCCGGCACTGCGCATGCATAACGGCGTGCACAGTGATAAAATAAGACGCAGCGCCGATCGCAAGAAGATTGACAGCGGAGAGGCATTCCGGGGCGGCTACTCACCGTTGGATGCCGTTTTCGAGGAGTGGTCGTCCAAACGCAGGCATGTCCAGGCAAACGGAGGGCGGATGTCTGACGTCAAAGCCGGGAGGAACGTCTGTGGATCCGTCGCAAAGGGTAAGTAGCTCCAGCCTTACTCTTCAACTGCACAAAACTTTTTTAGCTAAGCAGGGCTGAACAAGCGAACGCAGCCCTGCTAAGCTAAAATACACTCCCCCATAGGCGGGGACTAGTTGACCGCACCAGCAGCAAAAAGTTGCTGGCTGCGATCAACTCTGAATGACCCCCTGTGTGCAGGTGCATTTATAGTGAGTGAGCGTGTCCCACAGTGTCACAGGGTTTGGAATGAGGATAATTTGGTGCTTCTGCTGTTGTAGTGTAACGACCTGAGTGCCCTGTTGTATTCAGCGCAGGGGACTCAGTAGATCATTTCCCACAATGAGAGAGCGCCGGATTAAGGGGGGGGGGGGAGGTAAGTACTAGAGATGAGCGGGTTCGGTTTCTCTGAATCCGAACCCGCCAGAACTTCATGTTTTTTTTCACGGGTCCGAGCGACTCGGATCTTCCCGCCTTGCTCGGTTAACCCGAGCGCGCCCGAACGTCATCATGACGCTGTCGGATTCTCGCGAGGCTCGGATTCTATCGCGAGACTCGGATTCTATATAAGGAGCCGCGCGTCGCCGCCATTTTCACACGTGCATTGAGATTGATAGGGAGAGGACGTGGCTGGCGTCCTCTCCGTTTAGAATTAGAATAGATTAGAGAGACACTTGATTTACTAATTTTGGGGAGCATTAGGAGTACTCAGTAGTGTACAGTGCAGAGTTTTGCTGATAGTGACCAGTGACCACCACTTTTATTTATAATCCGTTCTCTGCCTGAAAAAAGCGATACACAGCACACAGTGACTCAGTCACATACCATATCTGTGTGCACTGCTCAGGCTCAGGCCAGTGTGCTGCATCATCTATTATCTATCTATATATAATATTATATATATCTGTCTGACTGCTCAGCTCACACAGCTTATAATTGTGGGGGAGACTGGGGAGCACTACTGCAGTGCCAGTTATAGGTTATAGCAGGAGCCAGGAGTACATAATATATTATATAGTGAGTGACCACCAGACACACAGTGCAGTTTATTTAATATATCCGTTCTCTGCCTGAAAAAAGCGATACACACAGTGACTCAGTCAGTCACATACCATATCTGTGTGCACTGCTCAGGCTCAGGCCAGTGTGCTGCATCATCTATATATATTATATATCTGTCTGACTGCTCAGCTCACACAGCTTATAATTGTGGGGGAGACTGGGGAGCACTACTGCAGTGCCAGTTATAGGTTATAGCAGGAGCCAGGAGTACATAATATTATATTAAAATTAAACAGTGCACACTTTTGCTGCAGGAGTGCCACTGCCAGTGTGACTAGTGACCAGTGACCTGACCACCAGTATATAATATTAGTAGTATACTATCTCTTTATCAACCAGTCTATATTAGCAGCAGACACAGTACAGTGCGGTAGTTCACGGCTGTGGCTACCTCTGTGTCGGCACTCGGCAGCCCGTCCATAATTGTATATACCACCTAACCGTGGTTTTTTTTTCTTTCTTTATACATACATACTAGTTACGAGTATACTATCTCTTTATCAACCAGTCTATATATTAGCAGCAGACACAGTACAGTGCGGTAGTTCACGGCTGTGGCTACCTCTGTGTCGGCACTCGGCAGCCCGTCCATAATTGTATATACCACCTAACCGTGGTTTTTTTTTCTTTCTTTATACATACATACTAGTTACGAGTATACTATCTCTTTATCAACCAGTCTATATATTAGCAGCAGACACAGTACAGTGCGGTAGTTCACGGCTGTGGCTACCTCTGTGTCGGCACTCGGCAGCCCGTCCATAATTGTATATACCACCTAACCGTGGTTTTTTTTTCTTTCTTTATACATACATACTAGTTACGAGTATACTATCTCTTTATCAACCAGTCTATATATTAGCAGCAGACACAGTACAGTGCGGTAGTTCACGGCTGTGGCTACCTCTGTGTCGGCACTCGGCAGCCCGTCCATAATTGTATATACCACCTAACCGTGGTTTTTTTTTCTTTCTTTATACATACATACTAGTTACGAGTATACTATCTCTTTATCAACCAGTCTATATATTAGCAGCAGACACAGTACAGTGCGGTAGTTCACGGCTGTGGCTACCTCTGTGTCGGCACTCGGCAGCCCGTCCATAATTGTATATACCACCTAACCGTGGTTTTTTTTTCTTTCTTTATACATACATACTAGTTACGAGTATACTATCTCTTTATCAACCAGTCTATATATTAGCAGCAGACACAGTACAGTGCGGTAGTTCACGGCTGTGGCTACCTCTGTGTCGGCACTCGGCAGCCCGTCCATAATTGTATATACCACCTAACCGTGGTTTTTTTTTCTTTCTTTATACATACATACTAGTTACGAGTATACTATCTCTTTATCAACCAGTCTATATATTAGCAGCAGACACAGTACAGTGCGGTAGTTCACGGCTGTGGCTACCTCTGTGTCGGCACTCGGCAGCCCGTCCATAATTGTATATACCACCTAACCGTGGTTTTTTTTTCTTTCTTTATACATACATACTAGTTACGAGTATACTATCTCTTTATCAACCAGTCTATATATTAGCAGCAGACACAGTACAGTGCGGTAGTTCACGGCTGTGGCTACCTCTGTGTCGGCACTCGGCAGCCCGTCCATAATTGTATATACCACCTAACCGTGGTTTTTTTTTCTTTCTTTATACATACATACTAGTTACGAGTATACTATCTCTTTATCAACCAGTCTATATATTAGCAGCAGACACAGTACAGTGCGGTAGTTCACGGCTGTGGCTACCTCTGTGTCGGCACTCGGCAGCCCGTCCATAATTGTATATACCACCTAACCGTGGTTTTTTTTCCTTTCTTTATACATACATACTAGTTACGAGTATACTATCTCTTTATCAACCAGTCTATATATTAGCAGCAGACACAGTACAGTGCGGTAGTTCACGGCTGTGGCTACCTCTGTGTCGGCACTCGGCAGCCCGTCCATAATTGTATATACCACCTAACCGTGGTTTTTTTTTCTTTCTTTATACATACATACTAGTTACGAGTATACTATCTCTTTATCAACCAGTCTATATTAGCAGCAGACACAGTACAGTGCGGTAGTTCACGGCTGTGGCTACCTCTGTGTCGGCACTCGGCAGCCCGTCCATAATTGTATATACCACCTAACCGTGGTTTTTTTTTCTTTCTTTATACATACATACTAGTTACGAGTATACTATCTCTTTATCAACCAGTCTATATATTAGCAGCAGACACAGTACAGTGCGGTAGTTCACGGCTGTGGCTACCTCTGTGTCGGCACTCGGCAGCCCGTCCATAATTGTATATACCACCTAACCGTGGTTTTTTTTTCTTTCTTTATACATACATACTAGTTACGAGTATACTATCTCTTTATCAACCAGTCTATATATTAGCAGCAGACACAGTACAGTGCGGTAGTTCACGGCTGTGGCTACCTCTGTGTCGGCACTCGGCAGCCCGTCCATAATTGTATATACCACCTAACCGTGTTTTTTTTTTTCTTTCTTTATACATACATACTAGTTACGAGTATACTATCTCTTTATCAACCAGTCTATATATTAGCAGCAGACACAGTACAGTGCGGTAGTTCACGGCTGTGGCTACCTCTGTGTCGGCACTCGGCAGCCCGTCCATAATTGTATATACCACCTAACCGTGGTTTTTTTTTCTTTCTTTATACATACATACTAGTTACGAGTATACTATCTCTTTATCAACCAGTCTATATATTAGCAGCAGACACAGTACAGTGCGGTAGTTCACGGCTGTGGCTACCTCTGTGTCGGCACTCGGCAGCCCGTCCATAATTGTATATACCACCTAACCGTGGTTTTTTTTTCTTTCTTTATACATACATACTAGTTACGAGTATACTATCTCTTTATCAACCAGTCTATATATTAGCAGCAGACACAGTACAGTGCGGTAGTTCACGGCTGTGGCTACCTCTGTGTCGGCACTTGGCAGCCCGTCCATAATTGTATACTAGTATCCAATCCATCCATCTCCATTGTTTACCTGAGGTGCCTTTTAGTTGTGCCTATTAAAATATGGAGAACAAAAATGTTGAGGTTCCAAAATTAGGGAAAGATCAAGATCCACTTCCACCTCGTGCTGAAGCTGCTGCCACTAGTCATGGCCGAGACGATGAAATGCCAGCAACGTCGTCTGCCAAGGCCGATGCCCAATGGCATAGTACAGAGCATGTCAAATCCAAAACACCAAATATCAGTAAAAAAAGGACTCCAAAACCTAAAATAAAATTGTCGGAGGAGAAGCGTAAACTTGCCAATATGCCATTTACCACACGGAGTGGCAAGGAACGGCTGAGGCCCTGGCCTATGTTCATGGCTAGTGGTTCAGCTTCACATGAGGATGGAAGCACTCAGCCTCTCGCTAGAAAACTGAAAAGACTCAAGCTGGCAAAAGCACCGCAAAGAACTGTGCGTTCTTTGAAATCCCAAATCCACAAGGAGAGTCCAATTGTGTCGGTTGCGATGCCTGACCTTCCCAACACTGGACGTGAAGAGCATGCGCCTTCCACCATTTGCACGCCCCCTGCAAGTGCTGGAAGGAGCACCCGCAGTCCAGTTCCTGATAGTCAGATTGAAGATGTCAGTGTTGAAGTACACCAGGATGAGGAGGATATGGGTGTTGCTGGCGCTGGGGAGGAAATTGACCAGGAGGATTCTGATGGTGAGGTGGTTTGTTTAAGTCAGGCACCCGGGGAGACACCTGTTGTCTGTGGGAGGAATATGGCCGTTGACATGCCAGGTGAAAATACCAAAAAAATCAGCTCTTCGGTGTGGAGGTATTTCACCAGAAATGCGGACAACAGGTGTCAAGCCGTGTGTTCCCTTTGTCAAGCTGTAATAAGTAGGGGTAAGGACGTTAACCACCTCGGAACATCCTCCCTTATACGTCACCTGCAGCGCATTCATAATAAGTCAGTGACAAGTTCAAAAACTTTGGGTGACAGCGGAAGCAGTCCACTGACCAGTAAATCCCTTCCTCTTGTAACCAAGCTCACGCAAACCACCCCACCAACTCCCTCAGTGTCAATTTCCTCCTTCCCCAGGAATGCCAATAGTCCTGCAGGCCATGTCACTGGCAAGTCTGACGAGTCCTCTCCTGCCTGGGATTCCTCCGATGCATCCTTGCGTGTAACGCCTACTGCTGCTGGCGCTGCTGTTGTTGCCGCTGGGAGTCGATGGTCATCCCAGAGGGGAAGTCGTAAGCCCACTTGTACTACTTCCAGTAAGCAATTGACTGTTCAACAGTCCTTTGCGAGGAAGATGAAATATCACAGCAGTCATCCTACTGCAAAGCGGATAACTGAGTCCTTGACAACTATGTTGGTGTTAGACGTGCGTCCGGTATCCGCCGTTAGTTCACAGGGAACTAGACAATTTATTGAGGCAGTGTGCCCCCGTTACCAAATACCATCTAGGTTCCACTTCTCTAGGCAGGCGATACCGAGAATGTACACGGACGTCAGAAAAAGACTCACCAGTCTCCTAAAAAATGCAGTTGTACCCAATGTCCACTTAACCACGGACATGTGGACAAGTGGAGCAGGGCAGGGTCAGGACTATATGACTGTGACAGCCCACTGGGTAGATGTATGGACTCCCGCCGCAAGAACAGCAGCGGCGGCACCAGTAGTAGCATCTCGCAAACGCCAACTCTTTCCTAGGCAGGCTACGCTTTGTATCACCGCTTTCCAGAATACGCACACAGCTGAAAACCTCTTACGGCAACTGAGGAAGATCATCGCAGAATGGCTTACCCCAATTGGACTCTCCTGTGGATTTGTGGCATCGGACAACGCCAGCAATATTGTGTGTGCATTAAATATGGGCAAATTCCAGCACGTCCCATGTTTTGCACATACCTTGAATTTGGTGGTGCAGAATTTTTTAAAAAACGACAGGGGCGTGCAAGAGATGCTGTCGGTGGCCAGAAAAATTGCGGGACACTTTCGGCGTACAGGCACCACGTACAGAAGACTGGAGCACCACCAAAAACTACTGAACCTGCCCTGCCATCATCTGAAGCAAGAAGTGGTAACGAGGTGGAATTCAACCCTCTATATGCTTCAGAGGTTGGAGGAGCAGCAAAAGGCCATTCAAGCCTATACAATTGAGCACGATATAGTAGGTGGAATGCACCTGTCTCAAGTGCAGTGGAGAATGATTTCAACGTTGTGCAAGGTTCTGATGCCCTTTGAACTTGCCACACGTGAAGTCAGTTCAGACACTGCCAGCCTGAGTCAGGTCATTCCCCTCATCAGGCTTTTGCAGAAGAAGCTGGAGGCATTGAAGAAGGAGCTAAAAGGGAGCGATTCCGCTAGGCATGTGGGACTTGTGGATGCAGCCCTTAATTCGCTTAACAAGGATTCACGGGTGGTCAATCTGTTGAAATCAGAGCACTACATTTTGGCCACCGTGCTCGATCCTAGATTTAAAGCCTACCTTGGATCTCTCTTTCCGGCAGACACAGGTCTGCTGGGGTTGAAAGACCTGCTGGTGACAAAATTGTCAAGTCAAGCGGAACGCGACCTGTCAACATCTCCTCCTTCACATTCTCCCGCAACTGGGGGTGCGAGGAAAAGGCTCAGAATTCCGAGCCCACCCGCTGGCGGTGATGCAGGGCAGTCTGGAGCGACTGCTGATGCTGACATCTGGTCCGGACTGAAGGACCTGACAACGATTACGGACATGTCGTCTACTGTCACTGCATATGATTCTCTCAACATTGATAGAATGGTGGAGGATTATATGAGTGACCGCATCCAAGTAGGCACGTCACACAGTCCGTACTTATACTGGCAGGAAAAAGAGGCAATTTGGAGGCCCTTGCACAAACTGGCTTTATTCTACCTAAGTTGCCCTTCCACAAGTGTGTACTCCGAAAGAGTGTTTAGTGCCGCCGCTCACCTTGTCAGCAATCGGCGTACGAGGTTACATCCAGAAAATGTGGAGAAGATGATGTTCATTAAAATGAATTATAATCAATTCCTCCGCGGAGACATTGACCAGCAGCAATTGCCTCCACAAAGTACACAGGGAGCTGAGATGGTGGATTCCAGTGGGGACGAATTGATAATCTGTGAGGAGGGGGATGTACACGGTGATATATCGGAGGGTGAAGATGAGGTGGACATCTTGCCTCTGTAGAGCCAGTTTGTGCAAGGAGAGATTAATTGCTTCTTTTTTGGGGGGGGTCCAAACCAACCCGTCATATCAGTCACAGTCGTGTGGCAGACCCTGTCACTGAAATGATGGGTTGGTTAAAGTGTGCATGTCCTGTTTTGTTTATACAACATAAGGGTGGGTGGGAGGGCCCAAGGACAATTCCATCTTGCACCTCTTTTTTCTTTTCTTTTTCTTTGCATCATGTGCTGATTGGGGAGGGTTTTTTTGGAAGGGACATCCTGCGTGACACTGCAGTGCCACTCCTAGATGGGCCCGGTGTTTGTGTCGGCCACTAGGGTCGCTAATCTTACTCACACAGTCAGCTACCTCATTGCGCCTCTTTTTTTCTTTGCGTCATGTGCTGTTTGGGGAGGGTTTTTTGGAAGGGACATCCTGCGTGACACTGCAGTGCCACTCCTAGATGGGCCCGGTGTTTGTGTCGGCCACTAGGGTCGCTAATCTTACTCACACAGCTACCTCATTGCTCCTCTTTTTTTCTTTGCGTCATGTGCTGTTTGGGGAGGGTTTTTTGGAAGGGACATCCTGCGTGACACTGCAGTGCCACTCCTAGATGGGCCCGGTGTTTGTGTCGGCCACTAGGGTCGCTAATCTTACTCACACAGCTACCTCATTGCGCCTCTTTTTTTCTTTGCGTCATGTGCTGTTTGGGGAGGGTTTTTTGGAAGGGACATCCTGCGTGACACTGCAGTGCCACTCCTAGATGGGCCCGGTGTTTGTGTCGGCCACTAGGGTCGCTAATCTTACTCACACAGCTACCTCATTGCGCCTCTTTTTTTCTTTGCGTCATGTGCTGTTTGGGGAGGGTTTTTTGGAAGGGACATCCTGCGTGACACTGCAGTGCCACTCCTAGATGGGCCCGGTGTTTGTGTCGGCCACTAGGGTCGCTTATCTTACTCACACAGCGACCTCGGTGCAAATTTTAGGACTAAAAATAATATTGTGAGGTGTGAGGTATTCAGAATAGACTGAAAATGAGTGTAAATTATGGTTTTTGAGGTTGATAATACTTTGGGATCAAAATGACCCCCAAATTCTATGATTTAAGCTGTTTTTTAGTGTTTTTTGAAAAAAACACCCGAATCCAAAACACACCCGAATCCGACAAAAAAAATTCGGTGAGGTTTTGCCAAAACGCGTTCGAACCCAAAACACGGCCGCGGAACCGAACCCAAAACCAAAACACAAAACCCGAAAAATTTCAGGCGCTCATCTCTAGTAAGTACCCCGGGCCCCCCAATCTCAAAGGGCCCGCCGGACGAAGTTGCTGTCCACTGATGATTCTGCCTGTCTCCAGGCTCCACCGCCAGCAGCAGCACTCGCAGCGGTAGCGCTGGGAGAGCTGCTGTCCGTAGCAGAGCCTGGAGAGAAAGAGAATCATCACAGATGCCTGCACCCTTAACGTTCTAGTGCCATGGCAGCCAATCGCACTGCGTGCCCAATTCCAGCTGCAGGAGTACAGTCCCATGCTCTGTTCCTGGTGTCTGCATCCCTGCCCCAGCACACCACACAGGAATCATTGGAGTGGAGGCGGGGATTGCTGACAGTTCACCCGCCTCCTCACTGCTCTGCTATCTGTCGCTATCCTGACTCCCGAGTCCCGAACTCACGCCGCAGCAGCAGCAGCAGCAGGTGGTCTGCTATTAAGTGAGAGACTAGGTGAGGGACTCTGAGGAGCAATAGCATTTTAGACTAAAGGGTACTGACGGGGGAGAGTGCTTGGCGCAGGCTGTAGTGCAGCACAGGATGCAGTAACAAGTGCATGGTTATGGTTTAGTGTTTGGAACACTGGCTGCCAGTTTGCTGCATTTTTCAGACATCACGGGGAGGGGGGTGGGTGCATTTTTACTGTTCACACCGGGAATGTCTAGAAACAGTCCTGCTCTTACCTCTGTACCCGCATGCTTGCTTTCCCTATCTGTAGCGCTAGTATCAAGTAGATGCGCTGCGCAAAAAAACACTGTGGGTGGACTGGAGACATGATAAAGTCTCATCCTCCAAGAAGGCACTGAGGAGCGGGACTCGGGTGGCTGCTGGACTCTGAAGCTGTCTGTCAGCAGAGATCAGTGAGTATATAAAGATATTGGGAATGTGTGTGTGTGCGCGCGCGGGGGGAGGTAGGGAAATCAACATATTTTCGAAGGTGGGGGTGAGAGAAAGTTATTATATCCTGAAATATATCCTCATGCACAGATACATGAGGGTGAGGGGTCACCCTGTTTTCAGTGCCCCGGGGCCCTTGAAAGCTTAAAATCCGGCCCTGGCCAACGTAGAAGATGATAGAGTGTCAGAAAAGATATAGAATAAAGACACACGGGCTGCCCTCAGAGTATGCTGCTTCCCTGCATATGCCACTGGTATTGGTGCAGGGTGAGCGATACTCTGACCTATTGTGGTGTGTGTGGAAAGCAGAAAGGTCATCGGCAGTGTTCTGTGCCCCGATGGCTGGCCGCTCCCTGGTGCCTAATGGTATTGCAGAGTGAATTTGCTCTGTTCAGTCCGGCTGTACTGGTGGTGCGGTGTCCCGCTAGTGCACTCACGGGCACCAGCTTCTCAGACAGCTGTTTCGCAGTGATGCTTCTTCACTGAGATAAATACACTTCCTGGTGTCCCAGACAAACTGGGAGTCTCACTGAAGAAGCATCACTGCAAAACAGCTTTCTGGAAAACCTGCCCAGTTTGGTTGCGCTTCTGACAGTGCATGCGTCTCGGCGTCTGAAGCCACTGATCCGCATGTATTCCAACAGTCTTCCGACAAGTCGGATTTCCGACTGGTTGGAAAAAAGCTGCCGGTAATGAATAGGAACCCCTTCCGACCTCAATCAGTCTGAAGCTGCCATTCTTTCCGACGTGACGGCAACTTCCGACTCTTATTGAATACATGTCAAGGCAGGCTGTTTTTGTGAATCCATTGGACAGACCAACCGAAGGAGTAGATGCTCCTGTATGTAGGAAACAAGGGGGACGAAGATGGGTCCTTTTCATATACTTTTATTAAAAACAACAGATCTTAATGTAGCTGACCAATGGTCCATGACTACGGAGTTTTAGGTTGAAGAACTGTAAAGATAAGGGTTATCGGACACTCAAGAACGAAGCTGGAGGACAAGGAGAAGGATTGTCTGTTGGATGATGAGGAAGCGTGGCTGAAGAACTGTGAAGAAGTTGTTTGCTGGATGACTCAAAAGCGTGAATAAAGAACTGTGAAGAATTGTTTGCTGGATGGTGTGAAGACGTGAATGAAGAACTGCAAAGAATTTGTCCTGTGAATGACGTTAAGACGAGAATGAAGAATTGTGAAGAATGTCCACTGGATGATGCAAAGACGTGAATGAAGAACTGTGAAAAATGTGTCCTCTGAATGATGCGAAGACGTGAATGAAGAACTGAGAAGAATGTCTACAGGATGATGTGAAGACGTGAATGAAGAACTGTGAAGAATGTCTGCTGCATGAAGCGAGATGTGACTGAAGAACTGTGAAGAATGTCTGCTGGATGATGCGAGACGTGACTAAAGAACTGTGAAGAATGTCCCCTGGATGATGCGAGACGTCACTGAAGAACTGTGAAGAATGTCCGCTGGATGATGCGAAGACGTGACTGAGAGACACTAGAAGAAGCTGGCGAACCATTATGGGGCTCCAGAAAATACAAAGATACCATCGGGTGAACGGTTATCCGTGACCGCGCTCTGGAGGGCTGACGGGTTCTACGCAGCTAGAGACGTCAGACAACTCTGAGAGCAGAGATGGGACCAGGACACCTGGAGATGCACAGATACAATCTGCGGGAGCACAGAGCTAGGGTATAGAGTATCTACAACAAAACACTGGCACAGAGTGTAAAATTCCCAGCCTTGCGTATAGGAAGCAAGGAAACAGGACTGGCTGACACTCACCCATAGACGCTCATTGGTGCTGCACTTGGTCTCCAACATGGCCGCCCCCTAGGCTGCAGACACCTGGGAGCGCTGCAGGGCACTAGGTCCTCACTCCCGGAAGCCGCGTCATTTCCTCCGCTGACCGCGCCGCGTCCCCATGCGGCCACACAGCACTGCAATCAGCCGCGCCGGCAATGGACGGATCCCGGGAGCCGCAGCGTTGAGTGCTTGCTTCATGACAATACACCCCATACTGCTTGTCATTATTATTTCATATATTTTTCAAGTTCCCCCTGGTATGGTGTTGTTCCATACATCTGAACTCTAACCTTTTTACAGTAATGTATATTCATTGATTAATTTATTTGTACATATATCTAGGCTGTTGCTACGGGAAACACATTGCAATTAACCTTTTGTGTTTTTCGCTATTTGCTTTTTACACCCCAGTTTGGATACTTTTTGAGCTTTATAATTGTGTTTATTGCTGATGCTGCTGTCTGCTCTCAATATATATGTGTGGCAGAGACAGCTTGTTTCCATGTGAAAGTAATGTGGAGAATCCAGACCAGGGGGTAAATTTACTAAGATTCGTAATTTCCGTAAAAAGGTCAAAGTTCAATCACGAATGACATCGACAGTGTAAAACTGCAACTTTTTGAATTGATTACGATGGATTTACTAAGCTGTCGTATTCGGGTTTTTCTTTTCTTCCGATGTCGATGTCATTCGTTTTTTTTTTACCTATTTTTACGGCAGTGATTAGCAAAACACTGCCGTTTTTTTTTACAATCAATCTCGGCCGGATCTGTGTGATCCGTGCTGGGGTTCTTATTTTTTTTTTTTTTAATTAAACAATGTAAAATCCCCAAAAAAAATGCGTGGGGTCCCCCCTCCTAAGCATAACCCGCCTCGGGCTCTTTGAGCCGATCCTGGTTGCAGAAATATGGGGAAAAAATTGACAGGGGTTCCCCCATATTTAAGCAACCAGCATCGGGCTCTGCGCCTGGTCCTGGTTCCAAAAATACGGGGGACAAAAAGAGTAGGGGTCCCCCGTATTTTTAAAACCAGCACCGGGCTCCGCTAGCTGGACAGATAATGCCACAGCCGGGGGTCACTTTTATACAGTGCCCTGCGGCCGTGGCATCAAAAATCCAACTAGTCACCCCTGGCCGGGGTACCCTGGGGGAGTGGGGACCCCTTCAATCAAGGGGTCCCCCCCCCCCAGCCACCCAAGGGCCAGGGGTGAAGCCCGAGGCTGTCCCCCCCATCCAATGGGCTGCGGATGGGGAGGCTGATAGCCATTTGTGATAATGAAAAGATATTGTTTTTAGTAGCAGTACTACAAGTCCCAGCAAGCCTCCCCCGCATGCTGGTACTTGGAGAACCACAAGTACCAGCATGCGGCGGAAAAACGGGCCCGCTGGTACCTGTAGTACTACCACTAAAAAAATACCCAAAAAAACACAAGACACACACACCGTGAAAGTATAATTTTATTACATACATACACACATACATACATACATACTTACCTTATGTTCTCACGCAGGTCGGTCCTCTTCTCCAGTAGAATCCAAGGGCTACCTGTTGAAGAAATTCTACTCACCAGATCCATGGGTCCAGGCTCCTCGGCAAATCCAGGGTTAATCCACGTACTTGAATAAATAAAAAAAAACGGTGTCCCGACCACGAACTGAAAGGGGACCCATGTTTGCACATGGGTCACCTTCCCACGAATGCCAGAAACCCACTTTGACTTCTGTCTAAGTGGGTTTCTTCAGCCAATCAGGGAGTGCCACGTTGTAGCACTCTCCTGATCAGCTGTGTGCTGCTGTCCTCACTGACAGGCAGCACGCGGCAGTGTTACAATGTAGCGCCTATGCGCTACATTGTAACCAATGATGGGAACTTTCTGCCCTGCGGTTGACCTAAAGTGACGTCACCGCTGAGCAGAAAGTTCCCAGCATTGGTTACAATGTAGCGCATAGGCGCTACATTGTAACACTGCCGCGTGCTGCCTGTCAGTGAGGACAGCAGCACACAGCTGATCAGGAGAGTGCTACAACGTGGCACTCCCTGATTGGCTGAAGAAACCCACTTAGACAGAAGTCAAAGTGGGTTTCTGGCATTCGTGGGAAGGTGACCCATGTGCAAACATGGGTCCCCTTTCAGTTCGTGGTCGGGACACCGTTTTTTTTTATTTATTCAAGTACGTGGATTAACCCTGGATTTGCCGAGGAGCCTGGACCCATGGATCTGGTGAGTAGAATTTCTTCAACAGGTAGCCCTTGGATTCTACTGGAGAAGAGGACCGACCTGCGTGAGAACATAAGGTAAGTATGTATGTATGTATGTATGTGTGTATGTATGTAATAAAATTATACTTTCACGGTGTGTGTGTCTTGTGTTTTTTGGGTATTTTTTTAGTGGTAGTACTACAGGTACCAGCGGGCCCGTTTTTCCGCCGCATGCTGGTACTTGTGGTTCTCCAAGTACCAGCATGCGGGGGAGGCTTGCTGGGACTTGTAGTACTGCTACTAAAAACAATATCTTTTCATTATCACAAAAGGCTATCAGCCTCCCCATCCGCAGCCCATTGGATGGGGGGGGACAGCCTCGGGCTTCACCCCTGGCCCTTGGGTGGCTGGGGGGGGGGGACCCCTTGATTGAAGGGGTCCCCACTCCCCCAGGGTTCCCCGGCCAGGGGTGACTACTTGGATTTTTGATGCCACGGCCGCAGGGCACTGTATAAAAGTGACCCCCGGCTGTGGCATTATCTGTCCAGCTAGTGGAGCCCGGTGCTGGTTTTAAAAATACGGGGGACCCCTACTCTTTTTGTCCCCCGTATTTTTGGAACCAGGACCAGGCGCAGAGCCCGATGCTGGTTGCTTAAATATGGGGGAACCCCTGTCAATTTTTTCCCCATATTTCTGCAACCAGGATCGGCTCAAAGAGCCCGAGGCTGGTTATGCTTAGGAGGGGGGACCCCACGCAATTTTTTTGGCAAAAATAAGCACTTTCCCACCCCTTCCCACTGATATACATGCACGGATCTCATGGATCCCTGCATGCATCTCAAATCACGGAAAAAAAAAAGCAGGTCTGTTTTTTTTAGGACTTTTTTACGAGTTGTAATTTTTCACGGCAGTGTTTTGTGTTTTTTTGCTTTGCACTTCTTAGTAAATGACCGAGATTCATATCTAAACAGGCGTAATTTGACCGATGGTGTATTCATTCGTAATTTTTTACCTGAACTAGCAAAAAATTACGAATGCCCTCATCACTGCCGTGATTAGTGTTTAGTAAATGACCGAGATTAACCGAGATGACACTTTGAAGAAAAAACGGCATCTCGGTCAAAATCGGGAGCTTAGTAAATATACCCCCAGGTTTTGAAAGCAGTAGCAGAATCCCAGGTGTGTGATCAGCAGCATCTGGGATTTCCTGATATAAGGGTTTCCAGGGCAGAGTCACCTTGCTCTTGATAGCAGAATAGCTGCCCAAGTGATAGGCCTGGGTGTGTGGGTTAGACTAGGGACCACTGGAGCCTATCAAGAGTCTGCTATGCTGAAAGTGCCTGTATGTTACTGCCTGTAATACCGACTGCATATGGATGTAACTTGCTATGTGATGACCTGCTGTTCCAAATAAACACCGAAAATGTTCACCTGAGTTCCCGTGTGTGTGATCCTTGTCACAAGTGGTGGAGAATGCAAGCAAGGACACGGTGTACAGCAGAAACTGTAAGCATACCGGTGTTAAACTGCAAGTTTTCCCTTTTGCTTTTTTTCATATCTGGTTATTAGTGATGAGCGGGTTCGGTTACTCGGAAACCGAACCCCCCCGAACGTCACCCTTTTTACACGGGTCCGAGCCATACTCGGATTCTCCCGTATGGCTCGGGTAACCAGAGCGCGCCCGAACGTCATCATCCCGCTGTCGGATTCTCGCGAGATTCGGATTCTATATAAGCAGCCGCGCGTCGCCGCCATTTTCACTCGTGCATTGGAAATGTTAGGGAGAGGACGTGGCTGGCGTCCTCTCCGTTATTGTTGAACTTGATTGTGCTGTGTACTATTGCTTAATTGTGGGGAGGGCTGGGGAGCAGCTGTATATAGGAGGAGTACAGTGCAGAGTTTTGCTGATCAGTGACCACCAGTTACCCGTTCTCTGCCTGAAAAAAACGCTCCATATCTGTGCTCACAGTGTGCTGCATATATCTGTGCTCACACTGCTTAATTGTGGGGACTGGGGAGCAGCTGTATTATATAGCAGGAGTACAGTGCAGAGTTTTGCTGACAGTGACCACCAGTATACGTTGTCTGCCTGAAAAACACTCCATATCTGTGCTCAGTGTGCTGCTTTATTGTGGGGACTGGGGACCACCAGTATAATATTATATAGGAGGAGTACAGTGCAGAGTTTTGCTGACCAGTGACCACCAGTATATAATATATAGCATTACGGTACAGTAGGCCACTGCTGTACCTACCTCTGTGTCGTCATTAAGTATACTATCCATCTACATTCTATACCTGTGGTGCATTTTAGTTTTGCAGTTTGCTGACACAGTGACCACCAGTATACTATATATAGCAGTACGGAAGGCCACTGCTGTACCTACCTCTGTGTCGTCATTCATTAAGTATACTATCCATCTACATTCTATACCTGTGGTGCATTTTAGTTTTGCAGTTTGCTGACACAGTGACCACCAGTATACTATATATAGCAGTACGGAAGGCCACTGCTGTACTTACCTCTGTGTCGTCATTAAGTATACTATCCATCTACATTCTATACCTGTGGTGCATTTTAGTTTTGCAGTTTGCTGACACAGTGACCACCAGTATACTATATATAATAGCAGTACGGAAGGCCACTGATGTACCTACCTCTGTGTCGTCATTAAGTTTACTATCCATCTACATTTTATACCTGTGGTGCATTTTAGTTTTGCAGTCTGCTGACACAGTGACCACCAGTATATATAGCAGTACGGTACGGAAGGCCACTGCTGTACCTACCTCTGTGTCGTCATTAAGTATACTATCCATCTACATTCTGTACCTGTGGTGCATTTTAGTTTTGCAGTTTGCTGACACAGTGACCACCAGTATACTATATATAATAGCAGTACGGAAGGCCACTGCTGTACCTACCTCTGTGTCATCATTAAGTATACTATCCATCTACATTCTATACCTGTGGTGCATTTTAGTTTTGCAGTTTGCTGACACAGTGACCACCAGTATACTATATATAGCAGTACGGAAGGCCACTGCTGTACCTACCTCTGTGTCATTCATTAAGTGTACTATCCATCTACATTCTATACCTGTGGTGCATTTTAGTTTTGCAGTTTGCTGACACAGTGACCACCAGTATACTATATATAGCAGTACGGAAGGCCACTGCTGTACTTACCTCTGTGTCGTCATTAAGTATACTATCCATCTACATTCTATACCTGTGGTGCATTTTAGTTTTGCAGTTTGCTGACACAGTGACCACCAGTATACTATATATAATAGCAGTACGGAAGGCCACTGCTATACCTACCTCTGTGTCGTCATTAAGTATACTATCCATCTACATTCTATACCTGTGGTGCATTTTAGTTTTGCAGTTTGCTGACACAGTGACCACCAGTATATATAGCAGTACGGTACGGAAGGCCACTGCTGTACCTACCTCTGTGTCGTCATTAAGTATACTATCCATCTACATTCTATACCTGTGGTGCATTTTAGTTTTGCAGTTTGCTGACGCAGTGACCACCAGTATACTATATATAATAGCAGTACGGAAGGCCACTGCTGTACCTACCTCTGTGTCGTCATTCATTAAGTATACTATCCATCTACATTCTATACCTGTGGTGCATTTTAGTTTTGCAGTTTGCTGACACAGTGAACACCAGTATACTATATAGCAGTACGGAAGGCCACTGCTGTACCTACCTCTGTGTCGTCATTCATTAAGTATACTATCCATCTACATTCTATACCTGTGGTGCATTTTAGTTTTGCAGTTTGCTGACACAGTGACCACCAGTATACTATATATAGCAGTACGGAAGGCCACTGCTGTACTTACCTCTGTGTCGTCATTAAGTATACTATCCATCTACATTCTATACCTGTGGTGCATTTTAGTTTTGCAGTTTGCTGACACAGTGACCACCAGTATACTATATATAATAGCAGTACGGAAGGCCACTGCTGTACCTACCTCTGTGTCGTCATTAAGTATACTATCCATCTACATTCTATACCTGTGGTGCATTTTAGTTTTGCAGTTTGCTGACACAGTGACCACCAGTATACTATATATAATAGCAGTACGGAAGGCCACTGCTGTACCTACCTCTGTGTCGTCATTCATTAAGTATACTATCCATCTACATTCTATACCTGTGGTGCATTTTAGTTTTGCAGTTTGCTGACACAGTGAACACCAGTATACTATATATAGCAGTACGGAAGGCCACTGCTGTACCTACCTCTGTGTCGTCATTCATTAAGTATACTATCCATCTACATTCTATACCTGTGGTGCATTTTAGTTTTGCAGTTTGCTGACACAGTGACCACCAGTATACTATATATAGCAGTACGGAAGGCCACTGCTGTACTTACCTCTGTGTTGTCATTAAGTATACTATCCATCTACATTCTATACCTGTGGTGCATTTTAGTTTTGCAGTTTGCTGACACAGTGACCACCAGTATACTATATATAATAGCAGTACGGAAGGCCACTTGATAAAGCTAAATATTTATCTTATATAATACCCTTTATGAGGTCTAAGAACACTGTACGCTATCTACGTATGAAGTACCGTAAGGGTACGCTCGTTGCGTAACAATCGCTTAGCCGTAGTCGAGACGCTCAAGCGTCACGTTCGCTCACGGCCAAGAGATCACAGGCAGGCACGCTATTGGCTGCTGACTAACGTAATGATTCGCTATAGCGTAGCGGACGCTCGGGACCACGAGGAGATCACCAGCGGCGCTGACGTTAACAATGTTAAACCTTTAAATCTAAACCATAAACAATGTAATATGCTGTAAAACCTTAGTGTATAGATAGAGTGTAAATGTAACACAGTGTAACCTTATTAACTCAAAAGCTGTATGAGCGTCACCGACGCTCTGAGAATACTTAACACTATAAGAAATACACAGATACCTGGGCTTAGTGTCCAACGCCTAATATATATATATATATTATGAATGATATACTTGCAAAAGAATTAATACAAATACAAATCATACACTACAATATAACATAGACTACCTAACCAGATAACTACACAGGAAATATAATACAATTACTATTTAAGGGAAAATAAGAGAGAAAGAGAAGAAGAGAGAGAGAGAGAGAAATTTGGCCCACAATAACAAGAAGATCAATATAGTTGCGGAGAAACACTTACGCACAAGGGGAAACGATCGCATGCGCCTCGATATCCAGCTCCCGATTATCAGCAATGAGAACCGTTGAAGAGAGTGAACTGGATATGGTCGGCCTGCCTATTTATGCCCCACACACAATACAATTCAATGGTCCCTACAATCTCATTGTTCATTGGACACAGGAATTCGGCTTCGCATTATAACAAAAGGTCATAGGTTGATTCATACAGGTGGGCTGTGACTGCTTCCAACTGTTCAGGTGGGTGGGATACTGGGTTTCCCGCCGCATGACTAAATAAGAACAAATAATAGTAAATGGACATAAACTTCTTATGTCCATAACTATTCGCACGAGCGATTAATCCGCTCCAAACCAACACCGGAATATTGCTATTTAAATACTCTTCCGATGGGTACCAAACACCACTGTATGACCCCTGTTAGACCCGTCGTACAATACAAAGAGGGATCTCTCTGTTCAGGAACATGCTATGTTAACTAAACTTTCAGAATCTATCAAAGGGACCATGATCTACAAAATACATTATATAGTGAAAATATGTAACGATTGAGTCGCACGCTATGATCACATAAACTCTACCGTAAATACGCATACCGTGCGCCTGCGGGTGCCCGCGACTGTGAGTATGCGCACGTACGGGAGAGCGTACGCATGCGCAGCACGGACCTGTGTGAGGTGCAAATATGGTAGTGTGCATAGAGATATTTTTCTGACTTTGACAGTCCACCCTTTGGCAGTCAACAATAACTGCCACCTTCTAAAACATTTCAAAAAGAGAAAAATATATGTCAGGGGTTAATACATTTACATGGTTGGGTAGGGGAGGAGAGGAGAAGGTAGGAAAAGGGTATGACCTAGTGAGATAGCAGAAGCATGTGTGTATGAATCCGTGCTTGGGGGTCATGTATCATCGTGCCGTACGTGTTTTAAATCAAGCTTCGAGGTATTGCGAAGTATACATTTGAATTCCTTCTTATCCCGTGGTACGGGTCTGTGGATGGGCTGTCAAACTTTACCGAGCTCTTTTCGGCTTTGGTTGTAACAAAATGGGGGAGCACATTTTAGTTGATGATACATGAATGGGGGAGATATGTGATTGCTGATATCTGTGCCTGTATTCCCTATCGACTATGTGTGTCATTACCTGAGGGTTGTAGAAATGAAGAAAAGACATAATTACGGTAAATGCGGTGGTATTCTATGTCAGGTAAATGTACATTCGTCGATTGAGGTCTTGTTTGGTGTCTGTTGAATGCAGTCTTCTTTGTGCTTTTGCCCATAAGGTGCGAGCAAAAGCTGTCAATGTCCATAGATTTACAAAAGTGTTGGGCTAGCGTAATTTTAAAATTTCTAGGGAAACTGGGGATCCATGGCATAGTTCATCAAAAATCTGTGTATCAGGTTGTCAAAACTTCTTCTTTAATCCATCTGTTGTCTGTATATCGGCTCATCAAACTCCTCGTCCAAGTGGGTCTTTTTACCTTAGAGGAAACGGAAAAACAGGTGAAAGAAACGGACCGTAGAAATCGCATTTTCATCACATCATTGTTTCTACATTTGGGTCATAAATCAAATCCATTGGAATTACAGTTTCCTCACTCCTTAAACTCATTACCCTAGTACGACGATTGCACCTCATTAAAGCCTGACCGCATCTAAATATCAAACCAATCGTTATGATAACACCTAAGATACATAGAAGAAACTTCCCAACATCCATTATGACTCCTTGAGCCCAGTCTCCTAAACCAGAGAACCAATTTTGCGGGTTCAACCATGACACCCAACCAGTCAGCTCATTACCTACAGCAGCAAGAGTGAGATTGTGTCTCCTGCGAAATTCCCACTTCAGTTGGAGAATATCGTCCATCTTTTGGTCTATGACCTCGACCGGGTCCTCGGTGCTATTCGTAATATATGTGCAACATTTCACGCCGTATTGTGTTGCCAGTGTGACACAATATCCGCCTGTCACTGCTGTGAGGTAATTAAGAACCATTCTATGCTGTACCAGTTCTGTTTTATAAGCCTGAAGTTCTCTTCCAGTATACCTAAACGTGTCATCATACATTTCAGTGATATTATCTAACAAATTGGCGAGCGCAGATATGTATTTATAATTCAACACTCCTCTAGCGGTGCGAGTGATATCTAACGCGATTAGAAACTGAATCCCGGTGGATTCATGGATCATGTCAGAGGCCGGATGCTCTGTTCTTTCTATCAGGTGCCGTTTAACTACGTGCTCGTAATGGGTGTGAGTATAAGGAGTTTGGGCAACACGGTGTATGTCTTTCATTTTGTCATGTGATACAGTCATTACTTCAGGCAGTACTTTTCCAATATAACACAATCCTTCAGAGTTTGGGGCAAGCCACTTATACGCCTTTCTCCCGCATATGAAATATGCATCATCGGGGAGAACATATGGGACGGAGTAGGACATAACCATATTACACACCTTCCATGTGAAATCTCCTAACCCTAATTCTTCCATCTGCTTAGTACACGTATCAGGTTGTACGATATGTGCACAGTATCCTGGTGATACCTCTCCAACTCTCGTAATCCTATTTCCTAAGGTATACCTATACCGGAAAGATTTTCCTCTACTGGCTATGTGGCGTATAAGCTCTGTATCTGTAGGCATTCTTATCTGCTCTATGCGAAAAGGTCATGGTTTGATTACTCCATGACACTTCCCAATTTCCCGGCTTTCGGGGATTGGAGATGTTAAAACATAATAGGGACCTATCCACATGGTATTGGTGGAGCTTCAAACTAGGAGGGCTGGAGATATTAAACCTCCTGTCCACCGGTCTCCCACCACTTAACTCAAGTACCTCCCCTAACGTTAAAGGAAATGGTACTAGCCCTGATTTGCTATGACCTTGAGGTACTTGAGAGCATACCCAACAATCTGTTTTATTTAACACACTACCCACTAAAGAGTGATAGTCACTCAATGGATGCCGGTCCATATGGATATTAAAACTGGATTGGCATTTCTTTATGCACCCATCCTCAATGACATTGTTACAGAGCCGACAGATACAGTTTTCTTCAGCTAACAATCCTTCACAATTCCTTCTATGGTCAATGCTATCGGATCGTTTTCTGATACTCGCCTTTGCTTGTTGATTATGTTGTTCTTGGAAAACTACGCCTCCATCTCTGTCATCAGAACCCATTCCAGAACCTCTCTCGACCTCCATGGTACTCTCGCCGGAACAGACTGCTCTGGTCAACATCATGGTCAACAGGAAAATCCGGATCACAGTCTCTTGGGGCAAGTCCATCTTGTAGGAGGAAACGGAGAAGAATGAGAAGGGGAAAAAAAAATAATTTGAGGGAGAGGGGATGGGAAGTTGGAGAAAAACAATAAAAGGGAACAGGGGATCGACAACTGCTTTTGGTCTTGTGATTTTCAATGCTCAGGTGCCGCCTCAATCCTCCTGGAACAGACACTCCAGTGATACAACCTCTACCGTCTGTTCCTTATCACGGGGCCTCTCTGGATCAGCAACCTTTTTACAGTGGGACGAATGAACCCAAGTCTCTCTCTCAGCAACCTTCAATGCTGTAGTGCTAGTCAATAAGACCTGGTATGGTCCTTCCCATCTGTCAATAAGGCAACCTGAGCGTAGAAAATTCCGTATCATTACATAATCCCCAGGTTCAATGTCATGACAATTACTATCTGGTAAATCAGGAATCACTAACTTCAGATTATCATTTTGATTCCTTAACTGTTTACTCATGTTAATCAAGTATTTTACAGTCACTTCATTGTTACACTTCAAATCATCCTGAGGGTTAATCATAACATGCGGTTGTCGACCAAACAAGATTTCAAAGGGAGACAGATTAAGAGGGGACCTGGGAGTGGTTCTGATGCTGTACAGTACAATGGGTAAAGCTTCTGGCCATGTCAATCCTGTCTCTGCCATCACTTTACTCAGTTTATTTTTAATAGTGCTGTTCACTCTTTCCACTTTCGCACTCGCCTGTGGACGGTATGGAGTGTGCAGCTTGCTATCAATTCCCATCAATTTACACATTCCTTGAAAGACATCACCTGTAAAATGGGTACCCCTATCACTTTCGATAATTCTAGGGATACCGTATCTACATACAAATTCCTGCACAATTTTCTTAGCAGTAAACATAGCGGTATTTGTGGCCGCCGGAAATGCTTCGACCCAATTTGAAAAAACATCTATACAAACAAGTACATATTTCAAATTTCGACAAGGGGGTAATTGAATGAAGTCAATCTGTATTACCTGGAAAGGGCCGCCGGCAGGTGGGATATGAGATGGTTCTGTAGGTATTGCCTTTCCGATGTTCTTTCTCAGACAGGTAAGGCATGACATTGCCCTTTTACTCGCATGAGATGAAAATCCTGGGGCACACCAATATGCTCTTACCAACTTGCACATCCCTTCCTTGCCCAGATGAGTCAGCCCGTGAGCTGCCTCAGCTAAACATGGAAGGTATGCTCTGGGGGCCACTGGTTTACCGTGTCCATCCGTCCAGAGTCCTGAGGACTCCTGACCATATCCTTTTGCCTTCCAGACTGCCTTTTCCTGTGTGGAACACAAATTTTGCATCTCACACAACTTCTGTGTGTTGATGGTATTAAATACCATCAGTTGTGTGGTGTCTGTCTGTCTGGGGGTAGCAGCTGCTAATTTAGCAGCTTCGTCTGCTCGGCTGTTACCAAGTGATACTGGGTCTTGGCTATATGTGTGTGCTTTACATTTGATAACAGCCACTCTGTCGGGTTCCTGTATCGCTGTTAGAAGCCTTTTTATATGAGCTGCATGCGCTACCGGTGTACCAGCTGCCGTCATGAAATTTCTGAGGCGCCATAGGGCTCCGAAATCATGGACTACCCCGAATGCGTATCTAGAATCGGTGTAGATATTGGCTGATTTGCCCTTAGCCAATTCACATGCTCTGGTTAGGGCGACCAGTTCAGCAACCTGGGCTGAGTGAGGTGGGCCTAGCGGTTCCGCTTCTATGGTGCCTTGGTCATCTACGACTGCGTATCCAGTACACAAGTCTCCCGAGTCTGACTGTCTATGACAACTACCGTCCGTGTAGAACGTAAGTTCTACATCTTCCAGTGGGTTGTCACTGATGTCAGGCCTTGCGGTAAAATTTTGGGTCAAATATTCCATACAATCATGTGTGTCTTCCTTTGTATTAAATTCTCCTTCCCCACCACTCTCATCCTCCACCCTTTGTGCCTGTCCAGGCACACCTGGGAGATATGTTGCAGGATTTAATGCACTGCATCTCCTTATGGTGATGTTTACGGGGGCCATTAGTGCCAATTCCCATCTTGTAAACCGCGCTGATGAGACGTGTCTGGTTTGGGCAGAATTTAACAAGGCTGACACTGCATGTGGTGTATGAATTGTGAGGTTGTGACCTAGCACGACGTCTTCGCTTTTCGTTACTAGCAATGCTATCGCAGCAACGCTTCGCAAGCATGTGGGGAGGGATCGCGCTACCGTATCTAGCTGAGCGCTGTAATATGCTACCGGCCTGCTGGCATCACCGTGCTTTTGGGTTAGTACGCCTGCCGCGCAACCAGCACTTTCTGTTCCGTATAGTTCAAAGGGTTTCCCATAGTCTGGCATACCCAATGCTGGTGCCTGCGTTAGGGCACTGTTTAAGTCTCTCAAATGCTGTCTCAGACTCGTCTGTATGCGAAATCCGATCAGGTTTGTTTGAGGAGACCATCTCCTGCAAGGGTAACGCTAGAATGGAAAACCCTGGGATCCAGTTACGGCAATACCCACACATTCCTAAAAATGTTCTGATCTGTTGCTGGGTTTGTGGCAGAGTCATGTCTCTAATTGCTTGAATTCTATCAGCGGTCAGGTGTCTCAGTCCTTGTGTTAGACAGTGTCCCAAATATTTTACCTTAGTTTGGCATAATTGTAACTTGTCTTTGGAAACCTTGTGTCCTGTGTCTGAAAGATGAAACAGGAGCTGTTTCGTATCCTTCAGGGATGCTTCCAATGAATCAGAACACAGTAGTAGATCATCCACGTACTGTATTAATACTGATCCACTCACTGGTTGGAAAGACTGTAAACAATCATGCAAAGCCTGGGAAAATATACTTGGGCTATCTATGAATCCTTGTGGTAATCGAGTCCATGTGTATTGGACTCCTCTGTATGTAAATGCAAACAAATATTGACTGTCAGGGTGCAGAGGTACCGAAAAGAAAGCGGAGCAGAGGTCAATAACAGTGAAAAATTTCGCAGTGGGAGGGATTTGCATTAGGATGACAGCTGGATTTGGCACTACGGGGAACTGACTCTCAACTATTTTGTTAATCCCCCTTAGATCCTGCACTAGCCGGTAACCCCTCCCCCCACTCTTTTTAACAGGGAAGATGGGACTATTGGCAGTGCTGGACGTTCTTACCAGAATGCCCTGTTGTAGCAAGCGCTCTATTACGGGATACACTCCTAACTCCACCTCTGGCTTCAGAGGGTACTGTGGGATTTTTGGAGCTATCCTACCATCTTTTACTTGTACAACTACCGGAGCTACGTTTGCCATTAATCCAGTGTCCTGTCCATCTTTAGTCCAAAGTGACTCTGGTATCTGAGATGTCATTTCTTCTACTTGGGAGGGAGTCCTATTTGTCATAATGGTATGTGACATTAATTTTGACGGGGAGTCTAACATGTCTCGCACTTCCTGAGCGTGATTCTCAGGTATGTCCAAGAATACACCTTCAGGAGTACAATAAATGACGCACCCCATTTTACACAGTAAGTCTCTTCCCAGGAGATTAGTCGGTGCCGATGCAGCCAGCAAAAAGGAATGCTTGGTATGTAAAGGCCCTATTGTAATCTCGGCTGGTTTGCTAACAGGGTAGTGCTGGACTACTCCCGTTACCCCTATGGCTGGAATTGTCTTACCAGTGGTTCTCATGCCCACTGTCGAATTTATCACTGATTTGGCCGCCCCTGTGTCTACAAGAAAGTTTAATGATTTACCAGCTACATTGATTGCAATTTCTGGTTCACTTCCAAGGCTTGCAATCAATTTTACTGGCTGCAGATTACAGGTATGGCCACACCCCTATTGGGTATGGTGACCTCCCTGAATCCCGCTGGCAGCAACTACTTGTGATGGAGTTAATTGGGAGCTACCAGAGGCTTGCCAGTCTCTGTTCGGGGGATATCTTTTTGTTTCCCCTGTATGTGGCTCATAACTCCGTTTCTGCGGACCCTGATCCCAATGTCGTGTGTCGTGTCGTTGTCTAGGGGGTTGGTATGAGTTTCGTGAATTCTTCACTCTACAATCTCGTGCCATGTGTCCCTGTTTATGACAAGAATAACAAGTAACCACATTTGACTTACCCACAGGGTTTGGTGATATAAACAAAGGCTGCCTTGTGGTCAGGGCCTGTATACTTACTGCCATTAACTTATCACCTTGTTGTTCCCTGTGTCTGGTGATGTTCCTATCGTGATCAATAGCAGCCTCTCTCAAAGTAGCCACAGACAGACCTCGCCAACATGGTTGTGTGGTCTGTACCCTAGTCTTCAATGACTCTTTTAAACCATCCATCAGTACCGATACTGCTACTTCTCGATGGTTTATGTTTGTTTTAATATCCTCTATGCCTGTGTATTTTGCCATTTCTGATAATGCTCGGTGAAAATACTCTGCAGCTGTTTCTGACTCCTTCTGTTTAATGGAGAATATTTTGTTCCATTTAACTACGGCTGGGAAATACTCCTTTAACTGTAAACTTATTCTTTTTACATTGTCTTTGTTGTATACTTCTGTAAGAGGTACATCCTGATCTAATCCACAGTCAGCTAAAAATTGAGCTGCGTCGACATTGGAGGGTAAACATGCTCTCAGCAATATCTGCCAGTCTTTATTGTTGGGCTCTACAGTGTTACCTAGGTCTCTGATGTATTTTTGGCTGGCAACTAAGTCTTTTCTAGGGTCAGGGAATTCCGACACTATGGTCCTTAATTCCATTCGGGAAAATGGGCTGTACATGGCAATGTTCCTAACAGGAGTGACTCCTGAAGTGTCTGTTTTCCCATTTGGAACTACTATTACCTTAACAGGATTAACCCTAACAACCTCATTCTGTGTAGATTCTACAGGCTGTGGTGAAATAGTTTCAGCATAGTGTATGGTGCCGTACTTACCCGTTGATACGACCTCACCTATCCCTCCGCTAGGGGCCTTTGTTACTAATCTCGGGGGTGGAGCTGTGCCTACTGTGGTCTCTGCTATGGTGGCTGCTAGAGAGAGCGCTGAAATTGTTGCCGATTCGTCCTCTTGATCACACTCCTGAGGAAAGTTCAAAACAGGGTACAACTTGCACGGGTTAATACTTGCATTGGTTAATTGGTTAACATTATCTTTAACATTTACACAGTTGCTAAGTGTTTGTTTGTTACACCTTAATGCGTCATTCTCCGCAACCAATTTCTCTCCTGATATGTATGGTGGCGGTGGGGCCGTGGCTATCAGTTTTCTGATCGAGCCAGATCCCGCCGCCTGAGCCAATCCTCTCTGTATGTCACCCTCCTGTTGCCACAACTGTAAATAATCATAATGCTTGATTCGTCTCTTTGCTGATTTAATGAGACATATCCTTCTCCTTAAATTCGTTAACACTTCTGTGCTGAAGCTACCTACTCTTGGGAATTTCTCCCCATCATGTACCGTCATTCTCTCCCATTCATCACATAAAGCTTCTGTGTGACTTCCGTATTTCTCACACATTACGTACCTTGCCGACCCGACTGGTCGGTTCACTGAATCAACCCGAACCGAGGTTGATCGCCCCCTACCTGAACAAGTGGCCCCCATAGTTCGAAGGTGTTGCTTTATTCAGCCAACCCTTACGCAAACCAAAATGTTCAAAATAGGCTGACGGTGGCGGTTTACCGAGTACCCCACTCACTCGCCCACGCCGACCAATACGACCTGATCACACTGATATAGTGCTGACGTACTCGACCCAGGGCCCCTGCGACCTGAACCTCTATTTACTGGAACCTGCGAGGGTGATCCGAAGAACACTTACTCTTTCCAGTAACTATTGGTTGTTGGATAGTTCCTGAGTGAGCAGCGAACCTCCCTTAAAATAAAAAAAATTACACAAATCACGTTAGAATGTACAAATAGCGTTTATGACCTTCGTACACAAATAGTACCGGTCAGGTTTACTAATGCACACAATTACGTGCGGTACAATCGTTCAGCACATAAGCAACTAATCTTATGTACTGAGCGACCAACGGAATCGAAAATTACGGCTGCGAATTCCTTCAGCCAGAGCTTGTATGGCCTATATGGGTGTTGCACCAACCCTTTCTTGGTGTTGTGCCTGTGGACTGTATAGCGGACTTCCTTGTCTGCTGTACCTGAACCTGCTGGTCTGCTATGACCTCCTGGTCTGTTACAGTATGACCTCCTGGTCTGCTACACTCTAATGCTCAAATTGTATGTTTTAACCAGGGATGCCTCCCTAGCCACCATGTACGTCACTTACACGCATGTACCTCACGAGAACTCGACTTTTCTTGTGGTTCAACCTCAAAAATTGTAAAAACAAACACTCACTCACCACATATACACTTTTGTTTCTATTTCTATTTCTGCGCAGAAATTTCTCTTTAGACCAGATGTGTTACAAATTAGGAGAAGGATCTATTAATTTAAATTTCGAATGTTAAAATAGATTTGCGCGATTTATCGCCTTGCGTTATTTACCGCGTTGCGCTATTTATCGCGTTGAAAAAAAATTAACACTTGTGATTTGAGTTATGTGGGCGTACCCGTACGCTCCGTTGCGTAATATACGCTGCGTGCGTCGGCCCTTGGGTTGCGTACGCAAGTCTCAGTCCTTTGTTAGAGACACGTGTACGCAAAGCAAAGATCCACCGTAACACAATTTATACGTTTATCAATGTAGATGATCCTTTATCATCTACCGCGCACCACACTGACTTCGCCTTGTCTCTCAGGCACAGCTGTGTTTGTCTATACTTTAACTATATTACCTTTTTACTCTTAAACTATGAAATAGCGGCAAATCTCTTTTAGCACGTTTATCAACTATAAAACTGGCAAACAGGAGAGTGATATACGAAAATACACGAATGAAAAGAAATGCAGATATGCGTGCGTGTGTACGCAAGACAGAAAAATAAACAGTTTTAAAAGAGACTAGCGTGTTGTTCTTACCTCCGGTTCCCGGATTCCTTCAGCACCCTTTACTAAGAGAAGCAGACGCTTATCCAAACAGCACTACAAGGAATATGATCTCCCGCCCTTTGCTGCTGGATAATGTCTGCTGAAATTACCTAGTGCAGATATGTGAAGGACAGGACGAGCCCGCAATTGATAAAGCTAAATATTTATCTTATATAATACCCTTTATGAGGTCTAAGAACACTGTACGCTATCTACGTATGAAGTACCGTAAGGGTACGCTCGTTGCGTAACAATCGCTTAGCCGTAGTCGAGACGCTCAAGCGTCACGTTCGCTCACGGCCAAGAGATCACAGGCAGGCACGCTATTGGCTGCTGACTAACGTAATGATTCGCTATAGCGTAGCGGACGCTCGGGACCACGAGGAGATCACCAGCGGCGCTGACGTTAACAATGTTAAACCTTTAAATCTAAACCATAAACAATGTAATATGCTGTAAAACCTTAGTGTATAGATAGAGTGTAAATGTAACACAGTGTAACCTTATTAACTCAAAAGCTGTATGAGCGTCACCGACGCTCTGAGAATACTTAACACTATAAGAAATACACAGATACCTGGGCTTAGGGACCAACGCCTAATATATATATATTATGAATGATATACTTGCAAAAGAATTAATACAAATACAAATCATACACTACAATATAACATAGACTACCTAACCAGATAACTACACAGGAAATATAATACAATTACTATTTAAGGGAAAATAAGAGAGAAAGAGGAGAAGAGAGAGAGAGAGAAATTTGGCCCACAATAACAAGAAGATCAATATAGTTGCGGAGAAACACTTACGCACAAGGGGAAACGATCGCATGCGCCTCGATATCCAGCTCCCGATTATCAGCAATGAGAACCGTTGAAGAGAGTGAACTGGATATGGTCGGCCTGCCTATTTATGCCCCACACACAATTCAATTCATTGGTCCCTACAATCTCATTGTTCATTGGACACAGGAATTCGGCTTCGCATTATAACAAAAGGTCACAGGTTGATTCATACAGGTGGGCTGTGACTGCTTCCAACTGTTCAGGTGGGTGGGATACTGGGTTTCCCGCCGCATGACTAAATAAGAACAAATAATAGTAAATGGACATAAACTTCTTATGTCCATAACTATTCGCACGAGCGATTAATCCGCTCCAAACCAACACCGGAATATTGCTATTTAAATACTCTTCCGATGGGTACCAAACACCACTGTATGACCCCTGTTAGACCCGTCGTACAATACAAAGAGGGATCTCTCTGTTCAGGAACATGCTATGTTAACTAAACTTTCAGAATCTATCAAAGGGACCATGATCTACAAAATACATTATATAGTGAAAATATGTAACGATTGAGTCGCACGCTACGATCACATAAACTCTACCGTAAATACGCATACCGTGCGCCTGCGGGTGCCCGCGACTGTGAGTATGCGCACGTACGGGAGAGCGTACGCATGCGCAGCACGGACCTGTGTGAGGTGCAAATATGGTAGTGTGCATAGAGATATTTTTCTGACTTTGACACACTGCTGTACCTACCTCTGTGTCGTCATTAAGTATACTATCCATCTACATTCTATACCTGTGGTGCATTTTAGTTTTGCAGTTTGCTGACACAGTGACCACCAGTATACTATATATAGCAGTACGGAAGGCCACTGCTGTACTTACCTCTGTGTCGTCATTAAGTATACTATCCATCTACATTCTATACCTATGGTGCGCCTCTTTTTTTCTTTGCATCATGTGCTGTTTGGGGATAATTTTTTTGAAGTGCCATCCTGCCTGACACTGCAGTGCCACTCCTAGATGGGCCAGGTGTTTGTGTCGGCCACTTGTGTCGCTTAGCTTAGTCACACAGCGACCTTGGTGCGCCTCTTTTTTCTTTGCATCATGTGCTGTTTGGGGACTATTTTTTTGAAGTGCCATTCTGCCTGACACTGCAGTGCCACTCCTAGATGGGCCAGGTGTTTGTGTCGGCCACTTGTGTCGCTTAGCTTAGTCACACAGCGACCTTGGTGCGCCTCTTTTTTCTTTGCATCATGTGCTGTTTGGGGACTATTTTTTTGAAGTGCCATCCTGCCTGACACTGCAGTGCCACTCCTAGATGGGCCAGGTGTTTGTGTCGGCCACTTGTGTCGCTTAGCTTAGCCATCCAGCGACCTCGGTGCAAATTTTAGGACTAAAAATAATATTGTGAGGTGTGAGGTGTTCAGAATAGACTGGAAATGAGTGGAAATTATGGTTATTGAGGTTAATAAAACTATGGGATCAAAATGACCCCCAAATTCTATGATTGAAGCAGTTTTTTAGGGTTTTTTGTAAAAAACACCCGAATCCAAAACACACCCGAATCCGACAAAAAAATTTCGGTGAGGTTTTGCCAAAACGCGTCCGAATCCAAAACACGGCCGCGGAACCGAATCCAAAACCAAAACACAAAACCCGAAAAATGTCCGGTGCACATCACTACTGGTTATGCAGTGCAAGTGGCAGCCTTAAAGTGCCATAGCATTATAGGCAGACTGCTGTTATGTGTTAAAAAGACAGCAAAACAGGCGGGTGTCGGCTTTGACTGTTTGATAAGCCTGGCACATTATATTAAACCTCCTAGATTTGTCCTTAAAGGGGCCACGCATGGCAAAATGGAGGAGTTACTAAAACACTTTGCTGAACTTGCCCCTGGGCAACAAACCCAGATTCAAATGTTACATGAGGGGCAACAAACCCAGATTCAGATGTTACATGAAAAACAGAAAATTCAAATGTTGTGCGATGAGTTAAAAGTGGTTAAAAAATCTGAGCCAAAGAGGGAGAGGCTACTAAAGCCCAGCAGATGATGTAGAGGCATTCCTTTGCACATTTGAGCGCACGGCCACGCGGTTGGGATGGCCTGCGGAGGAATGGTCTGGCAGGCTGACTCCCTATTTAACAGGGGAGGCACAGCGGACATATGTTGACATGACTATGGCTGAAAAAGGCTATACTGGATAGGATTGGAGTGACGGGGCCCAGCAAAGCTCAAGAATTTCATGACTGGCAGCTCGAGGGCTCTGAGCCTCCCAGGATTCAGCTGGCCAAACTAGCCCAACTGGTAAGGGCCTGGTTGCAGCTGGATAAAAACTCTGCAGTACAGATTGTGGAAGTTGTCGCACTGAACCAGGCTATGCGGGTGCAGCAGTGGGCCCGTCAGGCTGACCCCCAGACATTTGAGGAGTTGGCTATGGTAATTGAGCGGCACCTGATGCTGGGAAATCTGAATAAAGCCAGTTCAGGATACGGGCCAACACCCAAACCCAGAACTCAGGTCCCAGTAGTTAAACCAAAGGCTCCGCCTCCCTTGGTGTGCTTTGAGTGCAGCGAGCCTGATCATGTGCGGCGGGACTGCCGAAAACAGGGTGAGCCGATGGATTGCAGTGCAGAGAAAATGGCTCGGCCGTTGGTCAGCATGGCGGCGGCGGGGGTATCCCAAGCAGAGTCCTCCCTGTGTCGGGTGCAGGTACAGGTGGAAAACCGGGAGATTTGGGCCCTGGTAGATACCGGCAGTGAGCTCACCATTGTTGTGGCCAAGGTGGTTCCTCCGGGAGTAGACATGGTCCAGCCTCCTGTCAGGGTGTTGTGCATCTATGGCGATGTGGAGGAGTGCCCACGAGTCTACTTACCCCTGACCATTCATGGTCGGTCATTAAAGGTGGTAGCGGCGGTGACCTTCAGACCCCCATATCTGCTGATCCTGGGCCGGGACTTTCCATTGCTACAGGAGCTGGTTACCTGGCCTGCTACCAACAAACTATCAACCACTGAAACAACTCAGAAGCCAGAGACAAGAGACTACCAAAGTTTAGCGTCCGGGAGAGAGGCTGCCGGTCCCAAACCACCCCAAGAGACTGAGTCCGAGGCCCATTGGAACCCAGTTGGTGAGAAGATATCACTGCAGGACTTTGGGAAAGATCAACTAGATGACAGCAATTTGGTACACGCCTTTGAAACTGTTAAAGTAGTTAACGGCAGGGTAGTTGATGCTTTACCATCAGAGGGTGTACCATATTTTGTTTTGAAAAATGACTTGCTATATTGTGTCGCTACTTTACAAGGGAAAAGGGTAGATCAGCTCTTGGTTCCCCGAAACTGGAGCGGTTGGTGTTAGAAGCTGCCCATACACATTTGTGGAGTGGCCATCTAGGGGAGGAGAAAACACTCCAACGCATCCAGTTAAGGTTCTTTTGGCCAGGCATCAATGCTTCTGTTAAGAGGTATTGTCAGGAATGCCCAGTCTGCCAGAGGACAGCCCCACGGCCAGAGGTTAGAGCTCCACTGGTACCCCTCCCTATCATTTCTGTACCTTTTGAGCAGATTGGTATGGATCTGATAGGGCCAGTGGAAAAATCTGCTCAAGGGCACCAATACTATTGGTGGTAGTTGATTATGCCACCAGGTACCCAGAGGCTATACTCTTGCGCAATATAAAATCTAGCACTTTTGCCAGAGAACTACTAACCATGTATACCCAGTTAGGAATACCGAAAGAGGTCTTAACGGATCAAGGTACACCTTTCGTGTCTAAATTCATGAAAGATTTATGTCTGTTGCCAAACGTAGACATGATTACCACCTCAGTGTACCACCCGCAGACAGATGGCCTGGTAGAAAGAGTTAATAAAACCCTTAAGCAAATTATAAAGAGGGCAGTGTCACAAGAAAAACGAGATTAGGATCTGCTCCTACCTTACTTGATGTTTGCAGTCAGAGAGGTACCCCAATCCTCTACAGGGTTTAGTCCCTTTGAGCTCCTCTATGGGAGACAGCCCAGAGGAATTCTAGATCTCTTAAAAGAAGGGTGGTAAGAACAACCATGCCAGGACCCTAATGTCGTGCAGTTTGTGGCCCAATTATACGGCCGTCTAAGGCAGATTGCGCCACTACTGAACGAACACATGGAAAGAGCCCAACGTCACCTCAGTTAACCGATCCTTTAATCCGGGAAATAAAATGTTAGTGCTGGTGCCCACCACAGAAAGCAAGATGTATGCACAATGGCGGGGCCCCTATGAGATCATCGAGGCAGTGGGACCGGTCAATTACAGGGTCCGACAGGAGGGTAGAAGGAGGGAGGTACAAGTCTACCATGTAAACCTATTAAAACCCTGGAAGGAAACTGCCAATCGGCCCACTTTGGTAGCTAAAAAGATTTCAGAATACCAGCTACCCATGGAAGTCACGCTTACTCCTGAATAGAAACGGGAAGTGGTGAACTTAATGAAACGCTACCAAGATGTGTTTTCTGCCATTCCGGGAAAGACACAGATCATCCAACATGATGTTGTGACTCCACCCGGGGTGGTCATTAAACAGAGGCCATATCACATACCCGAAGCGAAGCGGGCAGCGGTAAAGCAGGAGGTGGAAGAGATGTTACACATAGGGGTTACAGAGGAATCCACCAGTGAGTGGAATAATCCAATTGTCCTGGTACCGAAGCCTTCAGGTGCCTTATGGTTCTGCAATGACTTCCGTAAATTAAATCAAGTGTCCCGGTTTGAGTCTTACCCTGTGCCCCGGGTTGATGAGTTGGTAGAAAATTTAGCCAATAGTCAATATCTCACTACACTTTATTTGACAAAAGGTTATTGGCAGATTCCGTTAACAGAAGCTGCTAAGGCGAAAACAGCCTTCTCTACCCCAGAAGGCTTATTCCAATATAAAATGCTCCCATTTGGTTTACATGGTGCACCAGCAACCTGCCAGAGAGCTATGAATACGTTGTTGCGGCCCCACAGGGAATATGCGATTGCTTATTTAGATGACATTGTTATTTTAAGCTATGACTGAGAGTCACACCTACCAAAGGTAGAAGCTATTTTACAATCTCTACGGGCACACAGGTTTACCACCAACCCTGAGAAATGTGCCATTGGTATGATTGAGGCCAAGTATTTGGGGTACATTGTGAGCAGAGGACAGGTTAAACCTCAGCCTAGTAAGGTAGAAGCAGTCCTCACCTGGTCTGGACCTAAATGTAAATCACAACTTAGGACATTTCTCGGTTTGGTCGGATACTATCGCAGGTTCATTCGAGATTTTGCCGCTAGAGCGGCTCCACTAACCGAATGTCTTAAAAAACAGTTCCCAGACAAGATAACGTGGTCTAGACCAGCGGAAATGGCTTGGCAGGATTTAAGACAAGCTTTCTGTACTGAGCCTGTCTTGCAAGCTCCTGACTTTAAAAATAGGATTTTAATACCTACCGGTATATCCTTTTCTCTTAGTCCGTAGAGGATGCTGGGGACACTTCAAGCACCATGGGGTATAGACGGGATCCGCAGGAGACATGGGCACTTTAAGACTTTGAAGGGGTGTGAACTGGTTCCTCCCTCTATGCCCCTCCTCCAGACTCCAGTTATAGGAACTGTGTCCAGGGAGACAGACATTTCAAGGAAAAGGATTTATTATTAAACTAAGGTGAGATACATACCAGCTCACACCACAAACACGCCGTACAACATGGCATTTAACAGAACTCCAGTCAACGGCATGAACCATGTCAGCAACAGGCTGACTATAACAGAAACACAACCTGTGTGTAAACATAACTAATAACTGCAGATAGAGTCCGCACTGGGACGGGCGCCCAGCATCCTCTACGGACTAAGAGAAAAGGATTTACCTGTAGGTATTAAAATCCTATTTTCTCATACATCCTAGAGGATGCTGGGGACACCTTAAGAACCATGGGGTTTATACCAAAGCCCTAGAACAGGCGGGATAGTGCGGATGACTCTGCAGCACCGATTGACCAAACATGAGGTCCTCATCAGCCAGGGTCTCAAACTTGTAAAATTTCGCAAAAATGTTTGAACCAGACCAAGTAGCTGCTCGGCAGAGTTGTAATGCCGAGACCCCCCGGGCAGCCGCCCAAGATGAGCCCACCTTTCTGGTAGAGTGGGCCTTTACTGATTTCGGTAACGGCAATCCAGCCGTAGAATGAGCATACTGAATCGTATTACAGATCCAGCGCGCAATAGTCTGCTTGGAAGCAGGAGTCCCAATCTTGTTGGCAGCGTACAAGACAAACAGTTTCCGTTTTCCTAAGTTGAGCCATTCTGGTGACATAAATCTTTAAGGCCCTGACAACATCAAGAGATTTTGACTCCGCAAAGGCGTCGGTAGCCACCGGTACCACAATAGGCTGGTTCATGTGGAACGATGAAACCACCTTCGGCAGAAATTGTTGACGAGTCCTCAACTCCACTCTATCTTCATGGAAGATTAAATAAGGACTCTTGTGAGACAAAGCCGCTAACTCAGACACCCGCCTTGCGGATGCTAAGGCCAATAGCATGACCACTTTCCAAGTGAGAAATTTCAACTCTTCCTTCTGTAAAGGTTCAAACCAATGTGACTGAAGGAAATGCAACACCACGTTAAGATCCCATGGTGCCACTGGGGGCACAAATGGAGGTTGGATGTGCAAAACTCCTTTCACGAAAGTCTGAACTTCTGGAAGGGAGGCCAATTGTTTTTGAAAGAAAACCGATAAGGCCGAAATTTGTACTTTAATCGAGCCTAACTTTAGGCCCGCATCCACACCTGCTTGCAGGAAATGGAGAAAACGCCCTAGCTGAAATTCTTCCGTAGGAGCCTTCTTGGATTCACACCAAGACACATATTTTCTCCAAATACGGTGATAATGTTTAGACGTTACTCCTTTTCTAGCCTGAAGAAGTGTGGGAATGACTTCACTGGGAATACCCTTTCGGGCTAGGATCCGGCGTTCAACCGCCAAGCCGTCAAACGTAGCCGCGGTAAGTCGTGATATACGCACGGCCCCTGCTGTAACAGATACTCTCATAGAGGAAGAGGCCAGGGATCTCTTATGAATAATTCTTGAAGATCTGGATACCAAGCCCTCCTTGGCCAGTCCAGAACAATGAGGATTGCCTGAACCTTTGTTGTTCTTATGATCTTTAGCACCTTTGGAATGAGTGGAAGCGGAGGGAACACGTACACCGACTGAAACACCCATGGTGTCACCAGTGCATCCACTGCTATTGCTTGGGGGTCCCTCAACCTGGAACAATGGCCCTCATTCCGAGTTGATCGGTCGCAAGGCGAATTTAGCAGAGTTACACACGCTAAGCCGCCGCCTACTGGGAGTGAATCTTAGCTTCTTAAAATTGCGACCGATGTATTCGCAATATTGCGATTACTAACTACTTAGCAGTTTCATAGTAGCTCCAGACTTACTCTGCCTGTGCGATCAGTTCAGTGCTTGTCGTTCCTGGTTGACGTCACAAACACACCCAGCGTTCGCCCAGGCACTCCCACCGTTTCTCCGGCCACTCCTGCGTTTTTTCCGGAAACGGTAGCGTTTTCAGCCACACGCCCCTGAAACGCCGTGTTTCCGCCCAGTAACACCCATTTCCTGTCAATCACATTACGATCGCCGGAGCGAAGAAAAAGCCGTGAGTAAAAATACTTTCTTCATAGTAAAGTTACTTGGCGCAGTCGCAGTGCGAACATTGCGCATGCGTACTAAGCGGATTTTCACTGCGATGCGATGAAAAATACCGAGCGAACAACTCGGAATGAGGGCCAATATCTCTGAAGCTTCTTGTTGAGGCGAGACACCATCATGTCTATTTGAGGAATTCCCCAAAGACTTGTCACTTCTGTGAAGACCTCTTGATGAAGACCCCACTCTCCTGGATGGAGATCGTGTCTGCTGAGGAAGTCTGCTTCCCAGCTGTCCACTCCTGGAATGAAGATTGCTGACAGAGCGCTTGTATGTCTTTCCGCCCAGCGGAGAACTTTTGTGGCCTCTGCCATTGCCGCCCTGCTCTTTGTTCCGCCCTGGCGGTTTATGTGCGCTACTGCTGTTATGTTGTCCGACTGTATTAGGACGAGCAGATTGCAAAGAATACGTTCCGCTTGAAGAAGGCCATTGTAAATGACCCTTAACTCTAGAACGTTTATATGTAAACAAACTTCCTGGCTTGACCATTTTCCCTGGAAGGTTTCCCCCTGTGTGACTGCTCCCCAGCCTCGGAGACTCACATCCGTGGTTACTAGGATCCAGTCCTGGATCCCGAACCTGCATCCCTCTAAGAGGTGAGAGCTGTGCAGCCACCACAGGAGTGAGATTCTGGTCCTGGAGGACAGGATTGTTTTCCGGTGCATGTGCAGATGGGATCCGGACCACTTGTCCAATAAGTCCCACTGAAACACTCTGGCATGGAATCTGCCAAATTGAATGGCCTCGTAGGCCGCCACCATCTTCCCCAGCAATCGAGTGCATTGATGGATTGATACTCTCGCTGGTTTCAGAACTTGTTTGACCAAACTCTGAATTTCCAGAGCCTTCTCTTCTGGAAGAAAAACTCTCTGTAATTCCGTGTCCAGAATCATTCCCAAAAACGACAGCCGTTTCGTTGGATTTAACTGTGACTTCGGCAAGTTCAGGAGCCAACCATGTTGCTGCAGAACTGTCAGGGAGAGCGCAATGTCCTGCTCCAGCTTGTCTTTGGATCTCTCCTTTATCAGGAGATCGTCCAAGTAAGGGATAATTGTGACTCCTTGTTTGCGAAGGAGAACCATCATTTCTTCCATTACCTTGGTGAAAATCCTCGGAGCCGCGGACAGACCAAACGGCAACGTCTGAAATTGGTAATGACAATCCTGAATAGCAAACCTCAGGTAAGCCTGATGCGGAGGATATATGGGGACGTGTAAGTAGGCATCCTTTATGTCGACAGACACCATGAAATCCCCTTCCTCCAGACTGGAGATCACTGCTCGGAGAGATTCCATCTTGAATTTGAATTTTCTTAGGTAAAGATTGAGGGACTTTAGGTTCAGAATTGGTCTGACTGAGCCGTCCGGTTTCGGGACCACAAACAGGCTTGAATAAAAGCCTTCTCCCTGTTGTGACGGGGGAACCCTGATAATGACTTGATTTAGACACAACTTTTATATTGCATCGCATACAACCTTCCTGTCCGGAAGAGAAGCTGGTAAGGCCGATTTGAAAAATCGGTGAGGGGGAACATCTTGAAACTCCAGTTTGTACCCCTGGGACACTATATCTAAAACCCATGGGTCCAGGGCCGAACGAGCTCAGAATTGACTGAAGAGCTTGAGACGTGCCCCCACCGGTGCGGACTCCCGCAGAGGAGCCCCAGCGTCATGCGGTGGATTTGGCAGAAGCCGGGGAGGACTTCTGCTCCTGGTAACCTGCCACGGCCGGATATCTTTCACCTTTTCCTTTTCCCCTATTAGTAAGGAAGGAATAACCTCTGCCTTTTTGGTATTTATTTGGCCGAAAGGACTGCATCTGAAAGTGGTGAGCTTTCTTTTGTTGTGGAGGAACATAAGGCAAAAATTACGACTTACCCGCAGTAGCCGTAGATACCAGATCAGTGAGACCGTCACCAAACAAGACACTACCTTTATATGGGAGAGACTCCATAGCTTTCTTAGAGTCAGCATCAGCATTCCATTGATGAATCCACAATGCCCTTCTAGCTGAAATCGCCATGGCATTGGCTTTTGATCCCAAAATGCCAATATCTCTCGCCGCCTCCTTTAGGTAGGCCGCAGTGTCCCTGATATAACTCAGAGTTAACAGGATGCTATCCTTATCTAGGGTATCTATATCAGATGACAAGTTCTCTGCCCACTTTTCGATAGCACTACACACCCACGCAGATGCGATGGTTGGTCTGAGCAGTGTACCTGTGGTGACGTAAATGGATTTTAACGTATTTTCCTGTCTATGATCCGCAGGATCCTTAAGGGCTGCCGTGTCAGGAGACGGTAAAGCCACCTTTTTAGACAACCGTGATAGAGCCTTCTCCACAATGGGGGATGACTCCCACTTTTCTCTATCCCCAGAGGGGAACGGATACACCACCTGAATACTTTTGGGAATCAGAAACTTTCCGTCAGGACTTTCCCACATTTTTTCAAACAGAGTATTCAGTTCGTGAGAGGGAGTAAACGTTACCTCAGGTTTGTTTTCCATTAAACATACAGACCCTAGTATCAGGAACCGCAGGGTCTTCAGTGATATGTAATACGTCTTTTATTGCCACAATCATGTACTGAATGTTCTTTGCCAATTTTGGGTCTAATCTGGCATCACTATAGTCGACACTGGTGTCATTGTCGGTATCTGTGTCTGCCAACTGAGCAAACGAACGTTTGTGACCCCGAGGGGGTCTGAACCTGTGATAACACATCCTCCGCAGATTTCTTCCATGCCTGGTTCTGAGAATCAGATCTATCTAATCCCTTATTAATAAGAGCCACATTAGCATTCAAGGCATTCAACACATTTACCCAATCAGGAGTCGGCAGTGCCAACAGGGTCACTCCCACAGCCGTTTCTGTCCCTAACACAGTCTCCTCCTGGGAAGAGCACTCCGCCTCAAACATGCCGACACACGCGTACCGACACCCACAGACACACTGGCAAAAAGGGGACAGACCTACAGTAAAGCCTGTCAGAGAAACACAGAGGGAGTTTGCCAGCTCACAACCCAGCGCTCTATCCCGGTTCTGAAACGTTAATATAAAGCTTCCGACCTGTAGCGCTTTTATAATACTTATATTTGCACCAAATCAACTGTGCCCCCCCCCCCCGTTTTGCACCCTGTTACTTGTACAGCAGTGTTGAGGAAGGACCAGCGTCTCTGCAACTCAGTGAAGAGAAAATGGTGCTAAGGAGAGCTGTGAGGGCTAAGCCCTGCCCCCTTAATGGCACGCTTCAGCCCTGCTATTTTTTTAATATAATCACACTGGCGGGGGTTAGGATTTTGTGTCTAAGCACTTAATTTCCACTTTGCCAGCCTTAATGAGGAGTTTTATGCTGCCCAGGGCGCCCCCCCCCCCCCCCACGCCCTGCACCCTGTAGTGTCGCTGTGTGTGGGAGCATGGCGCGCAGCGCGATCGCTGTGCGGTACCTCAGAAGCCGTCACTGAAGTCTTCTTTTCTTCTTCTACTCACCTGTCTTCTGACTTCTAGCTCTGCAAAGGGGGTGACGGCGGGCTCTGGGAGTGAACCACTAGGCGTACCTAGTGTTCCAAACCGTCAGGAGCTAATGGTGTCCTGTAGCCAAGAAGCAGAGCCTTTAAACTCACTAGAAGTAGGTCTGACTTCTCTCCCCTAAGTCCCACGATGCAGGGAGACTGTTGCCAGCAGTCCTCCCTGAAAATAAAAAACCTAACAAAAAGTCTTTTCAGAGAAACTCAGTAGAGCTCCTCCAAGTGCATCCAGTCTGCCTGGGCACAATTTTAAAACTGGAGTCTGGAGGAGGGGCATAGAGGGAGGAGCCAGTTCACACCCCTTCAAAGTCTTAAAGTGCCCATGTCTCCTGCGGATCCCGTCTATACCCCATGGTTCTTGAAGTGTCCCTAGCATCCTCTAGGACGTATGAGAAAAGCAATTTGTGTTACAAACGGATGCCTCTGGGACAGGATTAGGAGCAGTCCTATCCCAAGAGGTAGATGGAGAGGAGAAGCCCATCCTCTACCTTAGCCGTAAATTATTGCCCAGGGATTGCAGGTACTCAACTGTAGAGCAGGAGTGCTTGGCCATTAAATGGGAAGTTGAGTCATTAAAGTATTATTTATTTATTGGGACAAGAGTTTTTGGTCACAGACCATGCACCCTTACAGTGGATGCATACAAACAAAGAGGTGAATGCTCACGTGACCCGTTGGTTTTTGGCTTTGCAGCCATTTAAGTTTGAGATGAGGCATCGTCCGGGGACACAGCACCTTAATGCCGATGCCCTTTCCAGGAGGTTTGTAGGTCCTGTTCCTCCAAGCAACCCCATGGTGAAGCTAGGGGAGGAGTTAGAAGGCGAGGTGGGTGACCTCTGGAAGGTGGTGGAAGGTTGTGTACCTGGGCGGATGACACAGGTGGGGGTGGGCGAGGCAGAGAGCTCGCCTGAAAATAGTGTAGCTTCACCAGGGTGGTTGAAGCTAAGGGGGGAGGAGTGTGGCAGAGACAGCATTTTTCAATGTGAAAGTAATGTGGAGGATCCAGTAGAGATGAGCGCCTGAAATTTTTCGGGTTTTGTGTTTTGGTTTTGGGTTCGGTTCCGCGGCCGTGTTTTGGGTTCGACCGCGTTTTGGCAAAACCTCACCGAATTTTTTTTGTCGGATTCGGGTGTGTTTTGGATTCGGGTGTTTTTTTAAAAAAACACTAAAAAACAGCTTAAATCATAGAATTTGGGGGTCATTTTGATCCCATATTATTATTAACCTCAAAAACCATAATTTCCACTCATTTTCAGTCTATTCTGAATACCTCACACCTCACAATATTATTTTTAGTCCTAAAATTTGCACCAAGGTCGCTGGATGACTAAGCTAAGCGACACTAGTGGCCGACACAAACACCTGGCCCATCTAGGAGTGGCACTGCAGTGTCACGCAGGATGTCCCTTCCAAAAAACCCTCCCCAATCAGCACATGACGCAAAGAAAAAAAGAGGCGCAATGAGGTAGCTGACTGTGTGAGTAAGATAAGCGACCCTAGTGGCCGACACAAACACCGGGCCCATTTAGGAGTGGCACTGCAGTGTCACGCAGGATGTCCCTTCCAAAAAACCCTCCCCAATCAGCACATGACGCAAAGAAAAAAAGAGGCGCAATGAGGTAGCTGACTGTGTGAGTAAGATTAGCGACCCTAGTGGCCGACACAAACACCGGGCCCATTTAGGAGTGGCACTGCAGTGTCACGCAGGATGTCCCTTCCAAAAAACCCTCCCCAATCAGCACATGACGCAAAGAAAAAAAGAGGCGCAATGAGGTAGCTGACTGTGTGAGTAAGATTAGCGACCCTAGTGGCCGACACAAACACCGGGCCCATTTAGGAGTGGCACTGCAGTGTCACGCAGGATGTCCCTTCCAAAAAACCCTCCCCAATCAGCACATGACGCAAAGAAAAAAAGAGGCGCAATGAGGTAGCTGACTGTGTGAGTAAGATTAGCGACCCTAGTGGCCGACACAAACACCGGGCCCATTTAGGAGTGGCACTGCAGTGTCACGCAGGATGTCCCTTCCAAAAAACCCTCCCCAATCAGCACATGACGCAAAGAAAAAAAGAGGCGCAATGAGGTAGCTGACTGTGTGAGTAAGATTAGCGACCCTAGTGGCCGACACAAACACCGGGCCCATCTAGGAGTGGCACTGCAGTGTCACGCAGGATGTCCCTTCCAAAAAACCCTCCCCAATCAGCACATGACGCAAAGAAAAAAAGAGGCGCAATGAGGTAGCTGACTGTGTGAGTAAGATAAGCGACCCTAGTGGCCGACACAAACACCGGGCCCATTTAGGAGTGGCACTGCAGTGTCACGCAGGATGTCCCTTCCAAAAAACCCTCCCCAATCAGCACATGACGCAAAGAAAAAAAGAGGCGCAATGAGGTAGCTGACTGTGTGAGTAAGATTAGCGACCCTAGTGGCCGACACAAACACCGGGCCCAATTAGGAGTGGCACTGCAGTGTCACGCAGGATGTCCCTTCCAAAAAACCCTCCCCAATCAGCACATGACACAAAGAAAAAAAGAGGCGCAATGAGGTAGCTGACTGTGTGAGTAAGATTAGCGACCCTAGTGGCCGACACAAACACCGGGCCCATCTAGGAGTGGCACTGCAGTGTCACGCAGGATGTCCCTTCCAAAAAACCCTCCCCAATCAGCACATGACGCAAAGAAAAAAAGAGGCGCAATGAGGTAGCTGACTGTGTGAGTAAGATTAGCGACCCTAGTGGCCGACACAAACACCGGGCCCATTTAGGAGTGGCACTGCAGTGTCACGCAGGATGTCCCTTCCAAAAAACCCTCCCCAATCAGCACATGACGCAAAGAAAAAAAGAGGCGCAATGAGGTAGCTGACTGTGTGAGTAAGATTAGCGACCCTAGTGGCCGACACAAACACCGGGCCCATTTAGGAGTGGCACTGCAGTGTCACGCAGGATGTCCCTTCCAAAAAACCCTCCCCAAACAGCACATGACGCAAAGAAAAATAAAAGAAAAAAGAGGTGCAAGATGGAATTGTCCTTGGGCCCTCCCACCCACCCTTATGTTGTATAAACAAAACAGGACATGCACACTTTAACCAACCCATCATTTCAGTGACAGGGTCTGCCACACGACTGTGACTGATATGACGGGTTGGTTTGGACCCCCCCCCAAAAAAGAAGCAATTAATCTCTCCTTGCACAAACTGGCTCTACAGAGGCAAGATGTCCACCTCATCATCACCCTCCGATATATCACCGTGTACATCCCCCTCCTCACAGATTATCAATTCGTCCCCACTGGAATCCACCATCTCAGCTCCCTGTGTACTTTGTGGAGGCAATTGCTGCTGGTCAATGTCTCCGCGGAGGAATTGATTATAATTCATTTTAATTCACATCATCTTCTCCACATTTTCTGGATGTAACCCCGTACGCCGATTGCTGACAAGGTGAGCGGCGGCACTAAACACTCTTTCGGAGTACACACTTGTGGGAGGGCAACTTAGGTAGAATAAAGCCAGTTTGTGCAATGGCCTCCAAATTGCCTCTTTTTCCTGCCAGTATAAGTATGGACTGTGTGACGTGCCTACTTGGATGCGGTCACTCATATAATCCTCCACCATTCTTTCAATGGTGAGAGAATCATATGCAGTGACAGTAGACGACATGTCCGTAATCGTTGGCAGGTCCTTCAGTCCGGACCAGATGTCAGCATCAGCAGTCGCTCCAGACTGCCCTGCATCACCGCCAGCGGGTGGGCTCGGAATTCTGAGCCTTTTCCTCGCACCCCCAGTTGCGGGAGAATGTGAAGGAGGAGATGTTGACAGGTCGCGTTCCGCTTGACTTGACAATTTTCTCACCAGCAGGTCTTTCAACCCCAGCAGACTTGTGTCTGCCGGAAAGAGAGATCCAAGGTAGGCTTTAAATCTAGGATCGAGCACGGTGGCCAAAATGTAGTGCTCTGATTTCAACAGATTGACCACCCGTGAATCCTTGTTAAGCGAATTAAGGGCTCCATCCACAAGTCCCACTTGCCTAGCGGAATCGCTCCGTGTTAGCTCCTCCTTCAATGTCTCCAGCTTCTTCTGCAAAAGCCTGATGAGGGGAATGACCTGACTCAGGCTGGCAGTGTCTGAACTGACTTCACGTGTGGCAAGTTCAAAGGGCATCAGAACCTTGCACAACGTTGAAATCATTCTCCACTGCGCTTGAGACAGGTGCATTCCACCTCCTATATCGTGCTCAATTGTATAGGCTTGAATGGCCTTTTGCTGCTCCTCCAACCTCTGAAGCATATAGAGGGTTGAATTCCACCTCGTTACCACTTCTTGCTTCAGATGATGGCAGGGCAGGTTCAGTAGTTTTTGGTGGTGCTCCAGTCTTCTGTACGTGGTGCCTGTACGCCGAAAGTGTCCCGCAATTTTTCTGGCCACCGACAGCATCTCTTGCACGCCCCTGTCGTTTTTTAAATAATTCTGCACCACCAAATTCAAGGTATGTGCAAAACATGGGACGTGCTGGAATTTGCCCATATTTAATGCACACACAATATTGCTGGCGTTGTCCGATGCCACAAATCCACAGGAGAGTCCAATTGGGGTAAGCCATTCCGCGATGATCTTCCTCAGTTGCCGTAAGAGGTTTTCAGCTGTGTGCGTATTCTGGAAAGCGGTGATACAAAGCGTAGCCTGCCTAGGAAAGAGTTGGCGTTTGCGAGATGCTGCTACTGGTGCCGCCGCTGCTGTTCTTGCGGCGGGAGTCCATACATCTACCCAGTGGGCTGTCACAGTCATATAGTCCTGACCCTGCCCTGCTCCACTTGTCCACATGTCCGTGGTTAAGTGGACATTGGGTACAGCTGCATTTTTTAGGACACTGGTGACTCTTTTTCTGAGGTCTGTGTAAATTTTCGGTATCGCCTGCCTAGAGAAATGGAACCTAGATGGTATTTGGTACCGGGGACACAGTACCTCCAACAAGTCTCTAGTTGGCTCTGCAGTAATGATGGATACCGGAACCACGGTTCTCACCACCCAGGATGCCAAGGCCTCAGTTATCCGCTTTGCAGTAGGATGACTGCTGTGATATTTCATCTTCCTCGCAAAGGACTGTTGGACAGTCAATTGCTTGGTGGAAGTAGTAAAAGTGGTCTTACGACTTCCCCTCTGGGATGACCATCGACTCCCAGCAGCAACAACAGCAGCGCCAGCAGCAGTAGGCGTTACACGCAAGGATGCATCGGAGGAATCCCAGGCAGGAGAGGAATCGTCAGAATTGCCAGTGACATGGCCTGCAGGACTATTGGCATTCCTGGGGAAGGAGGAAATTGACACTGAGGGAGTTGGTGGGGTGGTTTGCGTGAGCTTGGTTACAAGAGGAAGGGATTTACTGGTCAGTGGACTGCTTCCGCTGTCACCCAAAGTTTTTGAACTTGTCACTGTCTTATTATGAATGCGCTGCAGGTGACGTATAAGGGAGGATGTTCCGAGGTGGTTAACGTCCTTACCCCTACTTATTACAGCTTGACAAAGGGAACACACGGCTTGACACCTGTTGTCCGCATTTCTGTTGAAATACCTCCACACCGAAGAGCTGATTTTTTTGGTATTTTCACCTGGCATGTCAACGGCCATATTCCTCCCACCGACAACAGGTGTCTCCCCGGGTGCCTGACTTAAACAAACCACCTCACCATCAGAATCCTCCTGGTCAATTTCCTCCCCAGCGCCAGCAACACCCATATCCTCCTCATCCTGGTGTACTTCAACACTGACATCTTCAATCTGACTATCAGGAACTGGACTGCGGGTGCTCCTTCCAGCACTTGCAGGGGGCGTGCAAATGGTGGAAGGCGCATGCTCTTCACGTCCAGTGTTGGGAAGGTCAGGCATCGCAACCGACACAATTGGACTCTCCTTGTGGATTTGGGATTTCGAAGAATGCACAGTTCTTTGCTGTGCTTTTGCCAGCTTGAGTCTTTTCATTTTTCTAGCGAGAGGCTGAGTGCTTCCATCCTCATGTGAAGCTGAACCACTAGCCATGAACATAGGCCAGGGCCTCAGCCGTTCCTTGCCACTCCCTGTGGTAAATGGCATATTGGCAAGTTTACGCTTCTCCTCCGACAATTTTATTTTAGGTTTTGGAGTCCTTTTTTTACTGATATTTGGTGTTTTGGATTTGACATGCTCTGTACTATGACATTGGGCATCGGCCTTGGCAGACGACGTTGCTGGCATTTCATCGTCTCGGCCATGACTAGTGGCAGCAGCTTCAGCACGAGGTGGAAGTGGATCTTGATCTTTCCCTAATTTTGGAACCTCAACATTTTTGTTCTCCATATTTTAATAGGCACAACTAAAAGGCACCTCAGGTAAACAATGGAGATGGATGGATACTAGTATACAATTATGGACGGACTGCCGAGTGCCGACACAGAGGTAGCCACAGCCGTGAACTACCGTACTGTACTGTGTCTGCTGCTAATATAGACTGGTTGATAAAGAGATGTCGTAGTATGTATGTATGAAGAAGAAAGAAAAAAAAACCACGGTTAGGTGGTATACAATTATGAACGGACTGCCGAGTGCCGACACAGAGGTAGCCACAGCCGTGAACTACCGTACTGTACTGTGTCTGCTGCTAATATAGACTGGTTGATAAAGAGATGTCGTAGTATGTATGTATGAAGAAGAAAGAAAAAAAAACCACGGGTAGGTGGTATACAATTATGGACGGACTGCCGAGTGCCGACACAGAGGTAGCCACAGCCGTGAACTACCGTACTGTACTGTGTCTGCTGCTAATATAGACTGGTTGATAAAGAGATGTCGTAGTATGTATGTATAAAGAAGAAAGAAAAAAAAACCACGGTTAGGTGGTATACAATTATGGACGGACTGCCGAGTGCCGACACAGAGGTAGCCACAGCCGTGAACTACCGTACTGTACTGTGTCTGCTGCTAATATAGACTGGTTGATAAAGAGATGTAGTAGTATGTATGTATAAAGAAGAAAGAAAAAAAAACCACGGGTAGGTGGTATACAATTATGGACGGACTTCCGAGTGCCGACACAGAGGTAGCCACAGCCGTGAACTACCGTACTGTACTGTGTCTGCTGCTAATATAGACTGGTTGATAAAGAGATGTCGTAGTATGTATGTATAAAGAAGAAAGAAAAAAAAACCACGGTTAGGTGGTATACAATTATGGACGGACTGCCGAGTGCCGACACAGAGGTAGCCACAGCCGTGAACTACCGTACTGTACTGTGTCTGCTGCTAATATAGACTGGTTGATAAAGAGATGTCGTAGTATGTATGTATGAAGAAGAAAGAAAAAAAAACCACGGTTAGGTGGTATACAATTATGGACGGACTGCCGAGTGCCGACACAGAGGTAGCCACAGCCGTGAACTACCGTACTGTACTGTGTCTGCTGCTAATATAGACTGGTTGATAAAGAGATGTCGTAGTATGTATGTATAAAGAAGAAAGAAAAAAAACCACGGTTAGGTGGTATACAATTATGGACGGACTGCCGAGTGCCGACACAGAGGTAGCCACAGCCGTGAACTACCGTACTGTACTGTGTCTGCTGCTAATATAGACTGGTTGATAAAGAGATGTAGTAGTATGTATGTATAAAGAAGAAAGAAAAAAAAAACACGGGTAGGTGGTATACAATTATGGATGGACTGCCGAGTGCCGACACAGAGGTCGCTACAGCCGTGAACTACCGTACTGTGTCTGCTGCAACTGGATGATAAATAATGATATAAAAAATATATATATATCACTACTGCAGCCGGACAGGTATATATATTATATAATGACGGACCTGCTGGACACTGTCTGTCAGCAGAATGAGTTTTTTATAGAATAAAAAAAAAAACACCACACAAGTGAAGTCACACGACGAGTGTTTAACTTTTTCAGGCAATCACAATATAGTATACTACTAACTATACTGGTGGTCAGTGTGGTCAGGTCACTGGTCAGTCACACTGGCAGTGGCACTCCTGCAGCAAAAGTGTGCACTGTTTAATTTTAATATAATATGTACTCCTGGCTCCTGCTATAACCTATAACTGGCACTGCAGTGCTCCCCAGTCTCCCCCACAATTATAAGCTGTGTGAGCTGAGCACAGTCAGATATATAATATATACATAGATGATGCAGCACACTGGGCTGAGCAGTGCACACAGATATGGTGTCACAACTGAGGGCCTGAGCTGACGGGAGGCAGCCTCAGTTGTAGGGGCTGAGATGTACCGGAACCTGGGAGGTTGTATCAGACCCCTGGACATGTAAGTAGCATGAATAATAACTGCCCGAAGGCGTGACCACGACAACTTAGATAAAAGTCAATGATGTTTATTATGACAACTCCGCATCACAGCAGCAATAAAAGAAAACGTAAAAGTCAGCAAAGAATAAATACAGTTCCTGAGTACTACAGCATGGCAGGAGCCACAGGGCACTGGTAGTGTGAGATAGTTCTTATGATCTTCTAGATGGAAAGTCCTTACCAGGCCCGGCTGTAGCAATGGAGATAACCCAGGATTGTACCAGCTGGTGTTCCAGGAAGAGCTGGGTTGCTGAAGGTAAAACAGCTGCTGTGGATACTGGCTGGAACCAGACTGTTGTTAGCACGGAGTGGATACTGGCTGGAACCAGTTAAATAATAAATGAACTTTGGGAGCGATGAAATGTGAACTGAAATGTAGAACTTGAGAGCGGAGAAATAATAATTCCGGTGGAGAGTGGTAAAGTGTAGAAAGGACACCGGCCCTTTAAGGGAAGCTGTACTCTGCTGGAAGCTGAGGCTGGAAGCAGGTAGTGTTGTAGCTGGAAACAGATGAATCCACAATGGATTGGAGAGTCAGGCTACACCGCAGGTGGAATGCTGGTGCGGGTCTCTATGGTGGAAGTCTTGAGACAGGAGCTGGAACCTGGAAGACAATCATAGAAGAGAGACAAACAGGAACTAGGTTTGACAACCAAAGCACTGACGTCTTCCTTGCTCAGGTACAGCTTACTTATACCTGCAGCAAGGAAGGGGTTGGCTAGGCAATTATGCAAATCAACAACACAGACAGCAGATTGGTGGAAATGATCAGATGACAGAATCCAAGATGGCTGCGCCCATGCAGACACTTGGAGGGAAGTTTGGTTTGTAATCCATGTGGTCTGGGAAACAGTAATGGCGGCGCCGGCCACCGGAGACAGGAGACGCCAGGCTGATAGATGCACATTTAACCACGCGGGCACAGCGGAGGCCGCGGCTGATGAAAACACCACTCTGCATGTGGAAACTCAGGAACAGCGGAATCCGGTCCTGGAACGCTGAGCCCGCCTTAGGAGGCATCTGAAGGGTAAGTAATGGCGTCCAGATACCCGGATCGTGACAGCACCCCCCCCTTTAGGAGTGGCCCCAGGACACTTCTTAGGCTTTAAAGGAAACTTTGCGTGGAAATTTCGGACCAAGGCAGGAGCATGGACGTCAGAGGCATTGGTCCAAGAGCGTTCTTCAGGACCATAGCCCTTCCAGTCAATGAGATACTGAAGTTGACCGTAACGGTGACGTGAGTCCAGGATCTTGGCCACTTCATACTCAACGCCTCGTTGAGTTTGGACTTTCGGAGTTGGTGGAAGTGAGGAATGAAACCGATTCAAGATTAGCGGTTTCAACAGGGAAACATGGAATGTCCTGGGTATTTTTAAGAAGGGAGGTAACTGGAGTCTGTAAGCAACAGGATTGATGACTTGATCAATTTTAAAAGGACCGATGTAGCGAGGTGCAAACTTCATACTGGGAACTCTTAACCTCAAATTCTTCGTGGATAACCATACCCGATCACCCACCTTGAGAGCAGGAACTGCTCGACGCTTCTTATCCGCAAACTTCTTGTACCTGAACGATGCCTTGAGCAGAGCTGATCGTACGCTCTTCCAGATATTGGCAAACTGATGCAAGGTGATATCCACTGCGGGAACAGAAGTTGCTGGAAGCGGTTGGAACTCAGGGACTTTAGGGTGGAATCCAAAGTTGGTGAAGAATGGTGTTGAGGAAGATGAAGAATGATACTGGTTGTTATGACAGAACTCGGCCCAGGGAAGTAATTGAACCCAGTCATCTTGAGGGGAGGACACATAGATGCGGAGGAAGGCCTCCAAGTCCTGATTCACCCTCTCAGTTTGACCATTGGTCTGAGGATGGTAAGCCGTGGAAAACTTTAACTTGACTTGGAGGACTTGACATAAACTTCGCCAGAATTTGGCTGTGAATTGAACTCCTCGATCTGAGATAATTTCTTCTGGAAGACCGTGGAGTCGGAAGATCTCTTGTATGAATACTTGAGCCAACTTGGAAGCTGACGGAAGACCGGTGAGAGGAATGAAGTGTGCCATCTTGGTGAACCGGTCAACTACCACCCAGATGGTATTGAACTTGTTGCACATGGGCAAATCTGTAATAAAATCCATCGACAAATGGGTCCATGGTCGACGGGGAACAGATAGTGGAACCAGTTGCCCCGCAGGCGACTGGCGGGATACTTTATGTTGAGCACACTTTGGGCAAGATGCAATAAACTCCAAAACGTCCTTTTTCAGAGTTGGCCACCAATAGGACCTAGAGATAAACTCCAGGGTTTTTTGGATACCTGTATGTCCGGCAAAACGGGAAGCATGGGCCCAATGCATGAGCTTCTTCCTTAGTGTCGGCTTCACAAAACTTTTCCCTGATGGGGGCGTAGAGTCCATCCCTACCGTGGAGAATGCCAACGGATTTATAATAGGATGCTTGTCTGAAGACTCTGACTCATTTTCTTGCTCCCATGAGCGGGAAAGGGCATCGGCCTTGCGATTCTGAGAGCCCGGACAGAACTGGAGTTTAAAGTCGAACCTGGAAAAGAAAAGTGCCCACCTGGCCTGACGAGGGTTGAGACATTGTGCGCCTTTTAGATATAGAAGGTTCTTGTGGTCTGTAAGGATGGTGATTGAATGAGAAGCTCCCTCCAACAGATATCTCCACTCCTCTAGAGCGAGCTTGATGGCTAGCAACTCCTGGTCGCCAATGGCATAGTTGCGCTCCGCTGGGGAGAACTTCCGTGAGAAGAAACTGCAAGGATGTAAATGACCATCTTTAGCCCTCTGAGATAACACCGCTCCTACTCCAACGGAGGAGGCATCCACCTCTAAGATGAAAGGAGAGTCGATGTCAGGCTGTTTCAGGACAGGTGCAGAGATGAACCTCTGTTTTAAAAGATGAAAAGCTTGCATGGCTTCTTCAGACCACTTGGACGGGTTAGCACCCTTCTTGGTGAAAGCAGTAATAGGCGCCACAATGGTGGAAAAGTCTCGTATAAACTTTCGGTAATAATTGGCGAACCCTAAGAACCTCTGGACCCCTTTGAGGGTTAAGGGTACCGGCCAATTCTGGATTGCTTGTAATTTCTCAGGATCCATCTCTAGTCCGGAACCGGACACAATGTACCCTAGAAACGGAATGGACTTGACTTCAAAGACGCATTTCTCTAATTTGCAGTAGAGATGATTGACACGGAGACGGGACAGAACCTCCTTTACCCAGAAACGATGTTCCTCTAAATCGTTGGCAAAAATGAGGATATCATCTAGATAGACCACGACATGACGGTATAGAATGTCTCTGAAGATCTCATTGACGAAATGCTGGAAGACAGCTGGAGCATTGCTCAATCCGAAGGGCATGACGAGGTACTCATAATGTCCGTCACAGGTGTTAAATGCGGTCTTCCACTCGTCACCCTCACGGATCCGGATGAGATTGTATGCACCTCTCAGGTCCAGCTTTGTAAAGATGGTAGCTCCGCTAACTCTGTCAAAGAGCTCAGTAATCAGGGGTAAAGGATAGCGGTTCTTGATGGTAATGTCGTTCAAACCTCTGTAGTCGATGCACGGCCGCAGACCACCATCTTTCTTCTTTACAAAAAAGAAGCCTGCGCCGGCTGGAGAAGAAGAAGGTCGAATGAACCCCTTTGCTAGGTTCTCTTTAATGTATTCCTCCATAGAATGTGTCTCGGGGAGAGACAACGGATAAGTTCGGCCTCGAGGTGGAACCTTCCCTGGAACGAGATCAATCGGGCAGTCCCATTCTCTATAAGGAGGAAGGATATCAGCAGAAGCTTTACTGAACACATCCGTGAAATCTTGATATGGAGGAGGTGGAACATCAGACGACCTGGGGGAGGAAGAACAGACAGGCAACACTTTAAACAAACATGTCTTAGTACAGGAGGAACCCCATGCCAGGATTTGCGTAGTCGTCCAATCAATTGTAGGATTGTGAAGACGGAGCCATGGAAGGCCCAGGACCACAGGATGTGTGGCTCTTGGAATCACTAAAAATGAAATAAGTTCGGAATGAAGAACTCCCACTCTCAGACGAACTGGTAGAGTCCTTAGAGAAATAACTGTATCAAAAATTTTACTGCCATCCACAGCAGTTAAGGAAAAGGACGAAGGAAGTCTCTCGGTGGGTAGGGACCACCGTTTAACATAGGCTTCAGTAATAAAGTTCCCAGCTGCTCCGGAATCCAGGAGGGCAATGACGTTCTGATAACGTTGAGCAACTTGAAGCGAGACTGGGAGGTTACAATCTTGAGGAGATGGAGAGGAGATCATTACTCCTAGCCGGCCCTCTCCTTGGCGAGCTAGGATGTGGAGTTTCCCGGACGTTTGGGACAGGCATTAATGGTGTGAGACGGAGCTGCACAATACAGACAGAGAAACTCGGAGAGACGTCTTCGGCGCTCAGCAGGAGTTAAACGGGAACGGCCAATTTGCATGGGTTCATCTGTAGTTGGTGACAGTTGGCGAGGAGGAGGAGTAGAAGATTTTGGAGCAGATGATCTTCCACGCTCAGTTGCTCTCTCTCTGAAACGTAAGTCAACTTTCGTACAAAGTGAGATTAGCTCATCTAACTTGGAGGGTAAGTCTCTGGTAGCTAACTCATCTTTAATACGCTCGGATAAACCATGCCAGAATGCAGCATACAGGGCCTCGTCGTTCCATGCCAGTTCGGATGCCAGGATCTGGAACTGTATAAGATATTGTCCTACAGTACGTGATTCCTGGCGTAAACGGAGAATCTCAGACGAAGCTGAAGTTACCCGGCCTGGCTCGTCGAAGATGCGCCTGAATGTTGACACAAATGCAGTGTAAGAAGATAGCAGGGTGTCGGACCTCTCCCATAACGGTGATGCCCAATCAAGGGCTGAGCCACTGAGAAGAGAAATAATGTAGGCAATTTTTGTACGGTCACTGGGAAAATTGCCAGGTTGTAGCTCAAACTGAATCTCACACTGGTTGAGAAATCCCCTGCAGAATCTTGGAGATCCGTCAAATTTTGCTGGCGTTGGAAGATGAAGACGTGGAGCAGAAATGGGTAAGGTGGGTGGGGTTATAGCTGGAGTCACTGTGGTTGACGCACCAGACGCGCCTGATCCACGGAGAGTTGTCTGAATCCCATCCAGCCGAGTAGAGAGATCCTGGAGACAGCGGATGATGTGGCCCTGTGCAGCCTCCTGATGTTCTAGTCGGGCTGCAAGTTCTTGCATCGGCCTGGCCGCTTGATCCTGGTCTCCGGCTGGATTCATTAGGTCAGTGCTTACTGTCACAACTGAGGGCCTGAGCTGACGGGAGGCAGCCTCAGTTGTAGGGGCTGAGATGTACCGGAACCTGGGAGGTTGTATCAGACCCCTGGACATGTAAGTAGCATGAATAATAACTGCCCGAAGGCGTGACCACGACAACTTAGATAAAAGTCAATGATGTTTATTATGACAACTCCGCATCACAGCAGCAATAAAAGAAAACGTAAAAGTCAGCAAAGAATAAATACAGTTCCTGAGTACTACAGCATGGCAGGAGCCACAGGGCACTGGTAGTGTGAGATAGTTCTTATGATCTTCTAGATGGAAAGTCCTTACCAGGCCCGGCTGTAGCAATGGAGATAACCCAGGATTGTACCAGCTGGTGTTCCAGGAAGAGCTGGGTTGCTGAAGGTAAAACAGCTGCTGTGGATACTGGCTGGAACCAGACTGTTGTTAGCACGGAGTGGATACTGGCTGGAACCAGTTAAATAATAAATGAACTTTGGGAGCGATGAAATGTGAACTGAAATGTAGAACTTGAGAGCGGAGAAATAATAATTCCGGTGGAGAGTGGTAAAGTGTAGAAAGGACACCGGCCCTTTAAGGGAAGCTGTACTCTGCTGGAAGCTGAGGCTGGAAGCAGGTAGTGTTGTAGCTGGAAACAGATGAATCCACAATGGATTGGAGAGTCAGGCTACACCGCAGGTGGAATGCTGGTGCGGGTCTCTATGGTGGAAGTCTTGAGACAGGAGCTGGAACCTGGAAGACAATCATAGAAGAGAGACAAACAGGAACTAGGTTTGACAACCAAAGCACTGACGTCTTCCTTGCTCAGGTACAGCTTACTTATACCTGCAGCAAGGAAGGGGTTGGCTAGGCAATTATGCAAATCAACAACACAGACAGCAGATTGGTGGAAATGATCAGATGACAGAATCCAAGATGGCTGCGCCCATGCAGACACTTGGAGGGAAGTTTGGTTTGTAATCCATGTGGTCTGGGAAACAGTAATGGCGGCGCCGGCCACCGGAGACAGGAGACGCCAGGCTGATAGATGCACATTTAACCACGCGGGCACAGCGGAGGCCGCGGCTGATGAAAACACCACTCTGCATGTGGAAACTCAGGAACAGCGGAATCCGGTCCTGGAACGCTGAGCCCGCCTTAGGAGGCATCTGAAGGGTAAGTAATGGCGTCCAGATACCCGGATCGTGACATATGGTATGTGACTGTCTTGTACTCCTGGCTCCTGCTATAACCTATAACTGGCACTGCAGTGCTCCCCAGTCTCCCCCACAATTATAAGCTGTGTGAGCTGAGCACAGTCAGATATATAATATATACATAGATGATGCAGGCATGCAGCACACTGGGCTGAGCAGTGCACACAGATATGGTATGTGACTGAGTCACTGTGTGTACCGTTTTTTTCAGGCAGAGAACGGATATATTAAATAAAACAACTGCACTGCTGGTGGTCACTGTGGTCAGTCACTAAACTCTGCACTCTCTTCTACAGTATCAGCCTCAGGTCAATCTCTCTCTCTCTCTCCTAATCTAAATGGAGAGGACGCCAGCCACGTCCTCTCCCTATCAATCTCAATGCACGTGTGAAAATGGCGGCGACGCGCGGCTCCTTATATAGAATCCGAGTCTCGCGAGAATCCGACAGCGTCATGATGACGTTCGGGCGCGCTCGGGTTAACCGAGCAAGGCGGGAAGATCCGAGTCGCTCGGACCCGTGAAAAAAAACATGAAGTTCGTGCGGGTTCGGATTCAGAGAAACCGAACCCGCTCATCTCTAGGATCCAGACCAGGTTTTGGAAGCAGTAACAGAATCCCAGGTGTGTGATCAGCCGTACCTGGGATTTCCTGATATAAGGGTTTCCAGGGCAGAGTCACCTTGCTCTTGACGGCAGAATAGCTACCCAAGTGATAGGCCGGGGTGTGTGGGTTAGACTAGGGACCACTGAAGCCTATCAAGAGTCTGCTATGCTGAAAGTGCCTGTATGCTACTGCCTGTAATACCGACTGCATATGGATGTAACTTGCTATGTGATGACCTGCTGTTCCAAATAAACACTGAAAATGTTCATCAGAGTTCATGTAAAATATCAAATGTTTTGTGTTTAAATATTTTATGTATATGTATAATGTTTAATTTAATTTACGTTTACTATTTCTATATACACACCTTAAAATAACCCAGTTCAACATATGTGAACTCAGGTTAACCGAATTAATTGATTATTTGGAAGCGTGTCACTATAAGAAGGGTTAATGGACAGGAAGCAGGTATCTTATGTCTCTGAAGAAACAGACAGTTGTTTGCGGTCAAGAAATGCGTCAGATCCTGGAAGACGGCAAAGCAGGGACAAACGCAGGATTTTCAAGGGGGAGTTTCCTATTGATTTATATATATATATATATATATATATATACAAACAAATCTAGAAAACCACAGCACTCGCCACCCCAGAAGCGGGGTGCAATATCTGCACTCACCACTCATAGGGTGGGGTGCATGCAGCCCATGGCCACCAACCCAAATATATACAAACAGAAAGTTCAGCACTCACCATAGCAAGCTCACTTATCCTCACAACATCAATAAATAAATGATGGGGGTTTAGTTAGTGAATTGGCCAATGCACGGAAGCCTGCATACCGTGCATTGGCCAATTCACTAACTAAACCCCCATCATTTATTTATTGATGTTGTGAGGATAAGTGAGCTTGCTATGGTGAGTGCTGAACTTTCTGTTTGTATATATATATATATATATATATATATATATATATATATATCTATCAAGAAGCATTTAAGTCTACTGTCTTAGTCTGTGAGTGCTGCCGAATTTCCTTCTTCTAAAGATTTCACATATATGGAAACTCCCAACCCACTGTAGATAGATATATATACATATATATATATATATATATAATAATAATAATAATAATTTTATTTATATAGCGCTCTTTCTCCAATAGGACTCAAGGCGCTTAACAGATACACAGCATAATATAGTACAGAAAAATAATGAAGTACATTTTTCATAAAATACAGAAACATGAAGATACTAAAAGAGATACTATGGAAATGCTTGAGTAAACAGGAAAGTCTTGAGTCTACTTTTGAAGGATTCTATAGTTGGGGCCTCTCGCACTGTGCTGGGAAGTGAGTTCCATAGAGTCGGAGCCGCATGACTAAAAGCTCGACCCCCAGATGAATTACGGTAGATTCTAGGTACTGCTAAAAGTCCTTCATCTACAGATCGCAGTAATCGAGTGGGGCAGTATGGGATCAGAAGCTGTTTCAGGTACCTTGGGCCTTGGTCATGTAATGCTTTGAAACTCAGTAAGCCAATCTTGAAGAGGATTCGCCATCTTACAGGCAGCCAGTGAAGGGAGTAGAGGATGGGTGTTATGTGGCTGGAACGGGGCTGGTTGGTTAACAGCCTGGCAGCTGTGTTTTGCACCAGCTGTAAGCGTTGCAATTCTTTTGCTGGTAGACCAAGGTAGAGGGCATTACAGTAGTCTAATCGAGATGATACAAATGCATGTATGACTTTTGGCATATCATCTGAGGGAATTAAGTGCTTGATTCTGGCTATGTTCCTCAGGTGAAAGAATGAGGATTTGATTGTGGCTGATATCTGATGTTTAAGTGTCAAGCCATCATCCAGGACAACGCCAAGATTCCGCACATGATCACTGGTCTGTAATTCTGAATCCCCGAGTGTAAGTCCAGTTGGTTGGCTATGCTGCAGTCTTGTCCTTTGATGTTGCGGTCGTATTATAAGGACCTCTGTTTTATCCGGGTTCAGTCGCAGCCAACTGGCGCTCATCCACTCCTGTAGTTCAGCTAGACAGCCATTCAGGGTTGCTACTGGGTTATCAGTGCCCGGAGCAAAGGACAAGTACAGTTGTGTATCATCTGCATAGCAGTGGTAGACCAGGCCATGGCGCCTGATTATTTCGCCCAATGGGAGCATGTATACTGCAAAAAGCATGGGGGATAGTATAGAACCTTGTGGGACACCACATGGCAATGGCACTGGTGGTGATGAGTATAATCCAGATGATACTCTCTGTGACCTGCCTGTGAGAAATGATTTGAACCAGTTTAGGACTGTGCCATCCAGACCACAGAAGTGTATCAGTCGCTCAATCAGAAGCCCGTGGTCCACGGTATCAAATGCTGCCGAGAGATCCAGAAGGATTAATATTGAACAGTCACCTCTGTCTTTTGCCATCAGAAGATCATTTAACACACACACCAGGGCTGTTTCAGTGCTATGTCTTCTCCTGAATCCTGATTGAAATGGATCATAAATATCATGGGTTGTCAGGCGAGTTTCCAGTTGATTTGCAACCACTTTCTCAATAACCTTTCCTAGGAAAGGAAGGTTTGATACCGGTCTGTAGTTGGACATGCAGTCGGGATCTAAATTAGGTTTTTTAAGAAGTGGTCTAACAATTGCTTCCTTTAGGGGTCCAGGAAAAATGCCTGTCTGCAAAGAGCATTGAACAATTTTTGCAAAGACAGGACCGATTATATCCGTACAACCTATTAGAAGCTTGGTTGAGGCTGGGTCCAGACCACAGGTGGTGGGACGCAAAATCCGAGCAATTTCAGCAGTGTCCTTTACATCCACTGGGTCAAAGCTGGTCCATGAAGGCAGGTAGCTTATATTGGCAGGCTTTGTAGTTTGGCTCTCCTTTGATGGCACTGTGGATATTCCAGCCCGGATGGTGGATATTTTATCTGCAAAGAAGTTTGCAAACTCGTTGCATCTTGCTTGGGAAAGGGTCTCATCAGTCTGCAGGCATGCTGGCTTGCACAGCATCTCCACTGTGCGGAAAAGTTGAGCTGGCCTATTGTTTGCTGCTGTGATCTCATTTGACAGGAACTGTGATTTCTTGCGAGTGATTGTCGATTGATATTCTTCGTTATGCTTTATTAGTTTTATTTTGTCATCCACTAGGTTAGTCTTCCTCCATCGTCTTTCCAGTCTACGCCCCCTTTTCTTGAGCTCACTAACACTGTTGTCGTACCATGGAGCTTGACGATGTGGTTTACGAGGTCTTATACGCACAGGGGCGATAATATCAATATCAATTGCAGCCTTAAAAGAGCCTGGGGAGTCATACCCCTCCTTGGACGGTATCTGGTCAACTCCACGGGCAGAGATCTTATTTGAGGGGTTGCAACTGAGAACCAGAGGGAGTAGTGGTCTGACCAGATGACTGGATTTATTTTTAGGTCAGTGACTTCTAATCCAATCTGAAAGACAAGATCAAGAGTGTGACCACTTTTATGTGTGGCAGAGGGAATTATCTGTGTGAAGCCCAGACCATTCATTGTGCACAGGAGGTCTTGGCCAAGGCGTGAGAGCTCATCATCCACCCATGCATTGAAATCCCCGAGGATGAGCCATCTTTGATGTTCCAGAACCAGGCCAGCAACAGTGTCTGCAATTTCTTGTAGAAATATCTTTCCATCTCCAGGTGGCCGGTAGATGAGAAGTACTCTGAAACCTAATCCTGTCGAACTCTGGGCAGCAATGCACTCAAATGAGCGAGTAGTTTCAATAGGGTGGACCCTAAGTTTAAGTTCATTTTTGAAGCAGATAGCCACCCCGCCACCCCTGCGGTCCAGTCTTGGGTTGTGGATGACAGAGTAGTTTGTTGGTACCGCAGCCTCTAATATAGGTGCTGCATTTTCATCTAGCCAGGTCTCTGTAATACAGGCTAGATCTGCAGATTCAATAAGGTCAGCAATTGTTGCAGTCTTGTTTCTTATAGATCTGGCATTACAAAGGACTGACCTGATTGGGCATACCAGAGGGCCTTCCGTTTTCTTTATGTTAATTGCAGGAGCTCTGGGTATGGGGGTCACAAAGCGAGAGTTGACAGTTCTGTCCTTCCAAACATAGGGCCGTCTTTTGGGTATTACTTCTATTTGATTGTTCTTTGTGTATGGGGGTGAGCAGGTGGGCAAAGGACGTAGATGGTTACCGGGGGAAATAAGTTTCCTGCCTGCTCGCTTCCCACGAATGCGCCTGTTTTTTCTTTTTAAAATGCCAAGGGATTGGAGAATAGAAGCCTGTGATGGTGTGATAGGAACTGCAGAACGTGGTGGGCGGAGTGAAAGAATGAAGCTGGAGCAATATGTATACATTTGGTCATCAATGACAGATTACTATGAGTTTGAGCTGCATATGATGATGAGAGAGGGAGAGAAAGCAGTGTTTTTTTGTTTTTGTTTTTTTTTCTTCCTTTTTGTGTTTTGTTTTCCCCCAATCGGTATTTGGTCCAAAATTCTAATGGGTTTATGAACAAAGTTATTGCTATAACCTATTGGGTATATTTGAAGCAAGTGATAAATAAAATAGCTGCTGATTTAATCAATTATCCTAGCATAGGCAGACTTTTGGGAAGGTGTTAGAAGCCAATTCCTACTGTGTAGGTGTGAAAAGTCTCAGTGTGAGAGGCCTTTGAAGTAGGTTTCTTGTGTGTGGGGGGAAGTGATAACATGTCCTGGGAAATGGATCCTGAGTTGAAACAGTGAGCCTTCAGCAATTCAGAGCCTGAATATACTGATATTAGTAGATTAATGCAATAAGTCAGTTATTAGTTGCTCAGAGAACAGAGGTGGATGATGTCTTAGTGAGGGGCTAGATGTAGCCAAAGATAGGTTGTAATCCACAGTACCTTATCTGGGCAATGTCCAATGCAGAGTGCAGCAGCTGCTAAACTGAAGGATTTCTCAGTGGAGGTTTGCAGAGGATTCAGTCCAGGATTCAATCCAGTGTGTATCTCAGCGCAGGAATGCAATCCGTTGGTTTTGATGAGATGCCCGCGTAGAGTAGTACAAGTTAAAGGTAAGTCCTTGGATATTTCTGATGATTCATAGGTCAGTTGTGGTGAATTTAAGCTGTTTTATGGAGATGATCAGGAGCATACAAAAGGTGAGGCAGCCATCTTGGGCGCCCCTCCTCCTCATTTTTTTCATATAATGTTACAAAGAAGAGGCGGCACTCAGAGCCTGTAGTTGTCAAAATTGTATTCCACACAAACGATCCAACGTTTCGGGGGTACTTACGCCCCCTTTGTCAAGGTTCACCTTGACAAAGGGGGCGTAAGTACCCCCGAAACGTTGGATCGTTTGTGTGGAATACAATTTTGACAACTACAGTCTCTGAGTGCCGCCTCTTCTTTGTAACATTGTCCCATCTGCACTGGGAAGGCACCGGAGCAACGCTGTTTCTTGAGGAGGGAGTGCCAGTCCACAGTAACTTTATATATATATATATATATATATATATATATATATATATGTACACATATTTAAATATATATATATATATATAATAAGAATTTACTCACCGGTAATTCTATTTCTCGTAGTCCGTAGGGGATGCTGGGGACTCCGTAAGGACCATGGGGAATAGACGGGCTCCGCAGGAGACTGGGCACTCTAAAAGAAAGATTAGGTACTATCTGGTGTGCACTGGCTCCTCCCTCTATGCCACTCCTCCAGACCTCAGTTAGGGAAACTGTGCCCGGAAGAGCTGACACTACAAGGAAAGGATTTGGAATCCAGGGTAAGACTCATACCAGCCACACCAATCACACCGTATAACTTGTGATAACCATACCCAGTTAACAGTATGAACAACAACTGAGCCTCCATCAACGTATGGCTCATAACAATAACCCTTTAGTAAGCAATAACTATATACACGTATTGCAGAAGAACTCCGCACTTGGGACAGGCGCCCAGCATCCACTACGGACTACGAGAAATAGAATTACCGGTGAGTAAATTCTTATTTTCTCTGACGTCCTAGTGGATGCTGGGGACTCCGTAAGGACCATGGGGATTATACCAAAGCTCCCAAACGGGCGGGAGAGTGCGGACGACTCTGCAGCACCGAATGAGCAAACTCAAGGTCCTCCTCAGCCAGGGTATCAAACTTGTAGAACTTAGCAAATGTGTTTGAACCCGACCAAGTAGCAGCTCGGCAAAGCTGTAAAGCCGAGACCCCTCGGGCAGCCGCCCAAGAAGAGCCCACCTTCCTTGTGGAATGGGCTTTTACTGATTTTGGATGCGGCAATCCAGCCGCAGAGTGAGCCAGCTGAATCGTGCTACAGATCCAGCGAGCAATAGTCTGCTTCGAAGCAGGAGCGCCAACCTTGTTGGCTGCATACAGAATAAATAGCGAGTCAGACTTTCTGACTCCCGCCGTTCTGGAAACATAAATTTTCAAAGCCCGGACTACGTCCAGAAACTTGGAATCCTCCAAGTCCCTAGTAGCCGCAGGCACCACAATAGGTTGGTTCAAATGAAACGATGATACCACCTTAGGGAGAAATTGGGGACGAGTCCTCAATTCTGCCCTGTCCATATGGAAGATCAGATAGGGGCTTTTACATGACAACGCCGCCAATTCTGACACACGCCTAGCCGAAGCTAAGGCCAATAGCATGACCACTTTCCACGTGAGATATTTTAGCTCCACGGTCTTAAGTGGCTCAAACCAGTGGGATTTCAGGAAATCCAACACAACATTAAGATCCCAAGGTGCCACTGGTGGCACAAAAGGAGGCTGAATATGCAGCACTCCCTTTACAAACGTCTGAACCTCAGGCAGTGAAGCCAGTTCTTTTTGAAAGAAAACGGATAGGGCCGAGATCTGAACCTTTATGGACCCTAATTTGAGGCCCATAGTCACACCTGACTGTAGGAAATGTAGAAAACGACCCAACTGGAAGTCCTCTGTAGGGGCCTTCCTGGCCTCACACCAAGCAACATATTTCCGCCATATGCGGTGATAATGCTTTGCTGTCACATCCTTCCTAGCTCTTATCAGCGTAGGAATTACTTCATCCGGTATACCCTTTTCCGCTAGGATCCGGCGTTCAACCGCCATGCCGTCAAACGCAGCCGCGGTAAGTCTTGGAACAGACAGGGCCCCTGCTGCAACAGGTCCTGTCTGAGAGGCAGAGGCCATGGGTCCTCTGTGACCATCTCTTGAAGTTCTGGGTACCAAGTCCTTCTTGGCCAATCCGGAACAATGAGTATCGTTCTCACACCTCTTTTTCTTACTATTCTCAGTACCTTGTGTATGAGAGGAAGAGGAGGAAACACATATACCGACTGGAACACCCACGGAGTTACCAGTGCGTTCACAGCTATCGCCTGAGGGTCCCTTGACCTGGCGCAATATTTTTTTAGCTTTTTGTTTAGGCGGGACGCCATCATGTCCACCTGTGGCCGTTCCCACCGATTTGCAATCTGCTCGAAGACTTCTTGATGAAGTCCCCACTCTCCCGGGTGGAGGTCGTGCCTGCTGAGGAAGTCTGCTTCCCAGTTGTCCACTCCCAGAATGAACACTGCTGACAGTGCTTGTACGTGATTCTCCGCCCAAACGAAGAATCCTTGTGGCTTCCGCCATCGCCACCCTGCTTCTTGTGCCGCCCTGTCGGTTTACATGGGCGACTGCCGTGATGTTGTCTGACTGAATTAGCACTGGTTGGTCTCGAAGCAGGGGCTCCGCTTGACTCAGGGCGTTGTATATGGCGCTTAATTCCAGTATGTTTATGTGCAGACGAGTCTCCTGACTTGACCACAGCCCCTGGAAGTTTCTTCCCTGGGTGACTGCCCCCCATCCGCGGAGGCTTGCATCCGTGGTCACCAGGACCCAGTCCTGTATGCCGAACCTGCGGCCCTCGAGAAGATTAGCACTCTGCAGCCACCACAGAAGAGACACCCTGGCCCTCGGGGACAGGGCGATCAGCCGATGCATTTGAAGATGCGATCCGGACTACTTGTCCAACAGATCCCACTGAAAGATCCTGGCATGGAACCTGCCGAAAGGAATGGCTTCGTATGACGCTACCATCTTTCCCAGGACTCGCGTGCAGTGATGCACCGACACCTGCTTTGGTTTCAGGAGATCCCTGACCATGGTCACTAACTCCTGAGCCTTCTCCTCCGGGAGAAATACCTTTTTCTGTTCTGTGTCCAGAATCATGCCCAGGAAGGGCAGATGCGTCGTAGGAATCAGCTGCGACTTTGGAATATTCAGAATCCAGCCGTGCCGTAGCAACACTTCCTGAGAGTGCGCTACGCTGACCAACAACTGCTCTCTGGACCTCGCCTTTATGAGGAGATCGTCCAAGTACGGGATAATTGTAACTCCTTGCTTCCGGAGAAGTACCATCATCTCCGCCATTACCTTGGTAAAGACTCTCGGTGCCGTGGATAGACCAAACGGCAACGTCTGGAATTGGTAATGACAGTCCTGTACCACAAACCTGAGGTACTCCTGGTGAGGCGGATAAATGGGGACATGCAAGTACGCATCCTTGATGTCCAGAGATACCAAAAATCCCCCTCTTCCAGGCTAGCAATGACCGCTCTGAGCGATTCCATTTTGAACTTGAACTTTTTCATGTAAATGTTCAAGGATTTTAAATTTAGAATGGGTCTTACCGAACCGTCCGGTTTCAGTACCACAAACAGTGTGGAATAGTAACCCCTTCCCTGCTGAAGGGGGGGTACCATTATTATCACTTGCTGGAGGTACAGCTTGTGAATAGCCGTCAGGACTATCTCCCTCCCCGTGGGAGAAGCTGGCAAGGCGGATTTTAGGTAACGGTGAGGGGGCGTCACTTCGAATTCTAGCTTGTATCCCTGAGATACAATTTGTATAGCCCAAGGATCCACTTGTGAGCGAACCCACTGGTTGCAGAAATTTCGGAGACGCGCCCCCACCGCTCCTGGCTCCGCCTGTGGAGCCCCAGCGTCATGCGGTGGACTTAGTGGAAGCAGGGGAAGACTTTTGTTCCTGAGAACTGGCTGCATGGTGCAGCTTCTTTCCTCTACCCCTGCCTCTGGCAAGAAAGGATGCACCTCTGACTCTCTTGCTTTTTTGAGAACGAAAGGACTGTGGGGGTAATTCCAAGTTGATCGCAGCAGGAAATTTTTTAGCAGTTGGGCAAAACCATGTGCACTGCAGGGGAGGCAGACATAACATTTGCAGAGAGAGTTAGATTTGGGTGTGGTGTGTTCAATCTGCAATCTAATTTGCAGTGTAAAAATAAAGCAGCCAGTATTTACCCTGCACAGAAACAAAATAACCCACCTAAATCTAACTCTCTCTGCAAATGTTATGTCTGCCTCCCCTGCAGTGCACATGGTTTTGCCCAACTGCTAAAAAATTTCCTGCTGCGATCAACTTGGAATTACCCCCTGCATTTGGTAATACGGTGCTTTCTTAGGCTGTGAGGAAACCTGCGGCAAGAAAGTCGACTTTCCAGCTGTCGCTGTGGATACGAGGTCCGAGAGACCGTCCGCAAACAATTCCTCACCCTTATAAGGCAAAACCTCCATGTGTTTTTTAGAGTCGGCATCCCCTGTCCATTGCCGAGTCCATAAGACCCTCCTGGCAGAAATGGACATTGCATTTATTCGAGAGCCCAGCAGGCAAATGTCCCTCTGGGCATCCCGCATATATAAGAAGACATCCTTAATATGGCTAAGTGTTAGCAATACGGTATCCCTGTCCAGGGTATCCAACCCCTCTGACAGAGTATCTGTCCATGCTGCAACAGCACTGCACATCCAAGCTGAAGCAATAGCCGGTCTCAGTAGAGTACCAGAGTGTGTATACACAGACTTCAAGATACCTTCCTGCTTCCTATCCGCAGGTTCCTTTAGGGCGGCCGTATCCTGAGACGGCAGGGCCACTCTTTTAGATAAGCGCGTCAGGGCCTTGTCAACCCTAGGGGAGGATTCCCAGCGTAACCTATCTGTTGGCGGGAAAGGGTACGCCATTAGTATTCTCTTGGGAATCACCACTTTCTTATCAGGGGAAGACCACGCTTCTTTACATAACTCATTTAATTCATGTGACGGGGGAAAAGTCACTGGCTGCTTTTTCTCCCCAAACATATTTACTCTGTTGTCAGGGACAGGGTCAGCCTCTGAAATGTGTAATACATTTTTCATTGCAATAATCATGTATCGGATGGCCTTAGTCATTTTGGGCTGTAATAGTGCCTCATCCTCGTCGACGCTGGAGTCGGACTCCGTGTCGACATCTGTGTCAACCAACTGAGATAGTGGGCGTTTTTGAGACGCTGACGGCCTCTGAGGCGCCTGGGCAGGCCCCGGTTGAGAGCCCGGCTGTCCCTCGGCAGCAACATAATCAAATCTCTTATGTAATGAGTTTACATTGTCATTTAAGACCTTCCACATATCCATCCAATCAGGTGTCGGCACCGACGGGGGCGACACCACATTTATCTGCACTTGCTCCGCCTCCACGTAACCCTCCTCATCAAACATGTCGACACAGCCGTACCGACACACATCACACACACAGGGAATGCTCTGACTGAGGACAGGACCCCACAAGGTCTATGGGGAGACAGAGAAAGAGTATGCCAGCACACACCACAGCGCTATATACACAGGGATACACACTACCAGAAGTGAATTTTTCCCAATAGCTGCTGTATCAATACACCTTTTGCCTAAATTTATGTGCCCCCCCTCTCTTTTTACCCTCTTAGTGCCAGGAGACTGCAGGGGAGAGCCTGGGGAGCGTCCTTCCAGCGGAGCTGTGAAGAGAAATGGCGCTGGTGTGCTGAGGAAGAAGGTCCCGCCCCCTCAGCGGCGGGCTTCTGTCCCGCTGTTTCTGACTAAAAAATGGCGGGGGTTTTACACATATACAGTCACAGACTGTATTATGTGTCTTTTTTATGCCAAAGGTATTCTTATTGCTGCCCAGGGCGCCCCCCCCCCCACCCCCCCAGCGCCCTGCACCCTACAGTGACCGGAGTGTGTGTTGTGCAGTGGGAGCAATCGCGCACAGCTGCGGTGCTGTGCGCTACCTTAATGAAGACAGGAGTCTTCAGCCGCCGATTTCATCACCAACTTCTGATCTTCTGGCTCTGCGAGGGGGACGGCGGCGCGGCTCCGGGAACGGACGACCGAGGACCTTTGCCTGTGTTCGAACCCTCTGGAGCTAATGGTGTCCAGTAGCCTAAGAAGCGCAACCTAGCTGTGAACAGGTACGTTTGCTTCTCTCCCCTCGGTCCCACGTAGCAGTGAGTCTGTTGCCAACAGATCTCACTGAAAATAAAAAACCTAACATTACTTTCTTTACTAGCAGGCTCAGGAGAGCCCACTAGGTGCATCCAGCTCTGGCCGGGCACAGATTCTAACTGAGGTCTGGAGGAGGGGCATAGAGGGAGGAACCAGTGCACACCAGATAGTACCTAATCTTTCTTTTAGAGTGCCCAGTCTCCTGCGGAGCCCGTCTATTCCCCATGGTCCTTACGGAGTCCCCAGCATCCACTAGGACGTCAGAGAAATATATTTATTTTTTGAGAGAGAGCTAGGCATGGGGAGAGAGCGAGAGGCATGGGGAGTGAGAGGGGCATGGATAGGGAGAGAGGGGGCATTGGGAGAGAGAGAGTGAGACGTAATGGGGATAGGGAGGGGCATGGATAGAGAGGTGGAGAGAGAGATGTTAGCAGCAGAATGAGACTGGGCAGAAGAACTTGCACTCAGAGAGGTGCATTGGAGAGCAGTTACTTGGAGGCTGGAGGTCTCTGGAGGAGGCCGCATCATGGGGGTCATTCTGAGTTGATCGTAGCTGTGCTAAATTTAGCACAGCTACGATCATGTTCCCTGACATGCGGGGGGACGCCCAACACAGGGCTAGTGCAGCCCGCATGTCAGTGCCGCCCCCCCCCCCCGCACAAATACAAACGCATCGCACAGCGGCGATGCCTTTGTATTTGAGGAGTAACTCCCGGCCAGCGCAGCTCCTGCGGCTGGCCGGGAGTTAATTGTCACTGCTGCTGGCCGCAGCGGCTGCATGAGACGTCACGCAGCCAGCCACGGCCTGCCCCCCCAACGGTCCGGCCACGCCTGCGTTGCCGGACTGCTCCCCCTAAATGGTGGCTTAACGCCGCCGTTCAGCCCCCTCCCGCCCAGCGACCGCCTCTGTCTCAGAGGCGATCGCTAGGCAATGAAAGCTGCCATGCGCCGGCGCAGTTCGAACCCGATCGATGCGTTGCGACAAACAGTAGCGAGCGATCGGGTTGGAATGACCCCCTTTGTCTCCGGCCAGGCTCCCTAGAATGTGCAGCAGCTGGTGTAGCGGGCTCCCAGCAGTCCTGGAAGACTTAAGTGGCTGTTCAGGGGTAGGCGGGAGGTGTAGGCAAAGATGCGGCAGCCGATGATGGACGGTATAAGGGAAGGGAGGAGCCCATTTACCTGATGGTTCTTTATATATATATATATATATATATATATATATATCTATCTATAAAATAATCACATATGAATATGAGCTATGTGACTGAGTGATGTGTGGGTTCAGATGGGGGTATTTTAAAAAATGGGTTATATATACATGCACAGTATATATAAATGTATATACATATAGACCCTCTCTATACACACACACTGTGTATATATATATATATATATATATATATACACATTTTATATTTACTGTGCAAGTATATATAGCCCATTTATTAAAGATGCCCCCCCTAGTCTGAACCCCCGTAGCCACACACTCATCACTCAGTCACACAGTTGCTGCGGTTATCACAGAAGGTGAAAAGTGAGTTCTTCTCACCAGGCTCTTCCTGCGCGCGCGCTCACCGGCACCCCCGGCATGCAATTCTGACCCGCACACTGTCCTCCTGACCTGCTGCCAGAGTCAGTGCCTCACGATGCCTGCTCTGTATTAAAATTTCTCTGACGTCCTAAGTGGATGCTGGGACTCCGTAAGGACCATGGGGAATAGCGGCTCCGCAGGAGACTGGGCACAACTAAAGAAAGCTTTAGGACTACCTGGTGTGCACTGGCTCCTCCCACTATGACCCTCCTCCAGACCTCAGTTAGATTCTTGTGCCCGGCTGAGCTGGATGCACACTAGGGGCTCTCCTGAGCTCCTAGAAAGAAAGTATATTTAGGTTTTTTATTTTACAGTGAGATCTGCTGGCAATAGACTCACTGCAGCGAGGGACTAAGGGGAGAAGAAGCGAACCTACCTAACAGGTGGTAGTTTGGGCTTCTTAGGCTACTGGACACCATTAGCTCCAGAGGGATCGACCGCAGGACCCAACCTTGGTGTTCGTTCCCGGAGCCGCGCCGCCGGCCCCCTTACAGAGCCAGAAGCAAGAAGTGTTCCGGAAAATCGGTGGCAGAAGACTTCTGTCTTCAACAAGGTAGCGCACAGCCCTGCAGCTGTGCGCCATTGCTCCTCATGCACACCTCACACTCCGGTCACTGATGGGTGCAGGGGGCTGGGGGGGGGGGGGGGCGCCCTGAGGGCAATATAAGATACCTTGGCTGGCAAATCATCACAATATATAGTCCCAGGGCTATATATGTGATAAATTACCCCTGCCAGAATCCATAAAAAAGCGGGAGAAAAGTCCGCCGGAAAAGGGGCGGGGCTATCTCCCTCAGCACACTGGCGCCATTTTTTCTTCACAGTGCAGCTGGAAGACAGCTCCCCAGGCTCTCCCCTGTAGTTTTCAGGCTCAAAGGGTTAAAAAGAGAGGGGGGGCACTAAATTTAGGCGCAATATATGTATACAAGCAGCTATTGGGGGAAAAATCACTCAGTTATAGTGTTAATCCCTGCATTATATAGCGCTCTGGTGTGTGCTGGCATACTCTCTCTCTGTCTCCCCAAAGGACTTTGTGGGGTCCTGTCCTCAGTCAGAGCATTCCCTGTGTGTGTGCGGTGTGTCGGTACGGCTGTGTCGACATGTTGGATGAGGAAGGTTACGTGGAGGCGGAGCAGAGGCCGATAAATGGGATGTCGCCCCCTGTGGGGCCGACACCAGAGTGGATGGATAGGTGGAAGGTATTAACCGACAATGTCAACTCCTTACATAAAAGGCTGAATGACGTAACAGCTGTGGGACAGCCGGCTTCTCAGCCCGCGCCTGCCCAGGCGTCTCAAAGGCCATCAGGGGCTCAAAAAAAACACCCGTTACCTCAGATGGCAGACACAGATGTCGACACGGAGTCTGACTCCAGTGTCGACGAGGTTGAGATATATACACAATCCACTAGGAACATCCGTTACATGATCTCGGCAATGAAAAATGTGTTACACATTTCTGACATGAACCCAAGTACCACATAAAAGGGGTTTTATTTTTGGGGAGAAAAAGCAGCCAGTGTTTTGTTCCCCCATCAGATGAGTGAATGAAGTGTGTAAAGAAGCGTGGGTTCCCACGATAAGAAACTGGTAATTTCTAAAAAGTTACTGATGGCGTACCCTTTCCCGCCAGAGGATAGGTCACGTTGGGAGATATCCCCTAGGGTGGATAAGGCGCTCACACGTTTGTCAAAAAAGGTGGCACTGCCATCTTAGGATACGGCCACCTTGAAGGAGCCTGCTGATAAAAAGCAGGAGGCTATCCTGAAGTCTGTATATACACACTCAGGTTCTATACTGAGACCTGCAATTGCCTCAGCATAAATAGTGCTGCTGCAGCGTGGTCTGATACCCTGTCAGATAATATTAATACCCTAGACAGGGATAATATTTTGCTAACATAGAGCATATTAAAGACGTTGTCTTATATATGAAGGATGCACAGAGGGATATTTGCCGGCTGGCATCCAGAATTAATGCAATGTCCATTCTGCCAGGAGGGTATTAGAAACCCGGCAGTGGACAGAAGATGCTGCCTGTAAAAGGCACATGGAGATTCTGCCTTATAAGGGTGAGGAATTGTTTGGGGATGGTCTCTGGGACCTCGTATCCACAGCAACAGCTGGGAAGAAAATTTTTTACCTCAGGTTTCCTCACAGCCTAAGAAAGCACCGTATTTTCAGGTACCGTCCTTTCGGCTTCAGAAAAGCAAGCGGGTCAAAGGCGTTTCCTTTCTGCACAGAGACAAGGGAAGAAGGAAAAAGCTGCACCAGACAGCCAGTTCCCAGGATCAAAAATCTTCCCCCGCTTCCTCTGAGTCCACCCCATGATGCTGGGGCTCCACAGGTGGAGACAGGTGCGGTAGGGGCGTGTCTCGGGAACTTCAGGGACCAGTGGGCTTGCCCACAGGTGGATCCCTAGGTTCTGCAAATAGTATCACAGGCTGGAGTTCGAGGCGACTCCCCCTCGCCGTTACCTCACATCAGCCTTGCCTGCTGCCCTCGGAGAAAGGTAGTACTGGCGGCAATTCACAAGCTGTACTTCCAGCAGGTGAAATCAAGGTACCCCTCCTTCAACAAGGCCGGGGTTACTATTCCAAAATGTTGTGGTACCGAAACCAGACGGTTCGGTGAGACCCATTCTAAAATTGAAAGCCTTGAACACTTATATACGAAGGTTCAAGTTCAAAATGGAATCGCTCAGGGCGATTATTGCAAGCCTGGAGAATTTCATGGTATCACTGGACATCAAGGATGCTTACCTGCATGTCCCTATTTACCCTCTTCACCAGGAGTACCTCAAAATTGTGGTACAGGATTGTCATTACCAATTCCAGACGTTGCCGTTGGTCTATCCCCGGCACCAAGGTATTTACCAAGGTAATGGCCGAAATAATTATCCCGTACTTGGACGATTTCCTTATAAAGGCGAGGTCCAGGGAGCAGTTGTTCGTCGGAGTAGCACTATCTCGGGAAGTGCTACAACAGCACGGCTGGATTCTGAATATTCCATAGTCGCAGCTGGTTCCTACGACGCATCTACTGTTCCTGGGTATGGTTCTGGACATAGAACAGGATAAAAAGGGTTTCTCCCAGAGGAGAAGTCCAAGGAGTTGTCGTCTCTAGACAGAGACCTCCTAATACAAATACAGGTGTCGGTGCATCAATGCACGCGAGCCCTGGGAAAGATGGTAGCTTCTTACGAAGAAATTCCATTCGCCAGGTCCCATGCAAGGATCTTCCAGTGGGATCTGTTGGACAAGTGGTCCGGGTCGCATCTTCAGATGCATCGGCGGATAACCCTGTCTCCAAGGGCCAGGATGTCGCTGTTGTGGTGGCTGCAGAGTGCTCATCTTCTAGGGGGCCGCAGATTCGGCATACAGGACTGGGTCCTGGTGACCACGGATGCCAGCCTTCGAGGCTGGGGGGCAGTCACACAGGGAAGAAACTTCCAAGGCTATGGAAAAGTCAGGAGACTTCCCTACACATAAATATTCTGGAACTAAGGGCCATTTACAATGCCCTAAGTCGGGCTAGACCCCTGCTTCAACACCGGCCGGTGCTGATCCAGTCAGACAACATCACGGCGGTCGCTCATGTAAACCGACAGGGCGGCACAAGAAGCAGGATGGCGATGGCAGAAGCCACAAGGATTCTCCGATGGGCGGAAAATCATGTGTTAGCACTGTCAGCAGTGTTCATTCCCGGAGTGGACAACTGAGAAGCAGACTTTCTCAGAAGACACGACCTCCACCCGGGAGAGTGGGGACTTCATCCAGAAGTCTTCCAAATGATTGTACACCGTTGGGAAAGGCCACAGGTGGACATGATGGCGTCCCGCCTCAACAAAAAGCTACAAAGATATTGCGCCAGGTCAAGGGACCCTCAGGCGATAGCTGTGGACGCTCTGGTAACACCGTGGGTGTACCAGTCGGTGTATGTGTTCCCTTCTCTGCCTCTCTTACCCAGGGTAATGAGAATAATAAGAAGGAGAGGAGTAAGAACTATACTCATTGTTCCGGGTTGGCCAAGAAGAGTTTGGTAACCAGAACTCCAAGAAATGATCTCAGAGGACCCATGGCCTCTGCCGCTCAGACAGGACCTGCTGCAGCAGGGGGCCTGTCTGTTCCAAGACGTACCGCGGCTGCGTTTGACGGCATGGCGGTTGAACGCCGGATCCTGAAGGAAAAGGGCATTCCGGAGGAAGTTATCCCTACGCTATTTAAAGCTAGGAAAGAAGTGAACGCAAACCTTTATCACCGCATATGGCGGAAATATGTTGCGTGCTGTGAGGCCAGGAAGGCCCCAAAGGAGAAATTTCAGCTAGGTCGATTTCTGCACTTCCTACAGTCAGAGGTGACTATGGGCCTAAAATTGGGTTCCATTAAGGTCCAGATTTCGGCTCTATCGATTTTCTTCCAAAATAGAACTGGCTTCACTGCCTGAAGTTCAGACTTTTGTTAAGGGAGTGCTGCATAGTCAGCCCCCGTTTGTGCCTCCAGTGGCACCGTGGGATCTCAACGTGGTGTTGGATTTCCTGAAGTCGCATTGGGTTGAGCCACTTAAATCCGTGGAGCTATAATACCTCACGTGGAAAGTGGTCATGCTGTGGGCCTTGGCGTCGGCCAGGCGTGTATCAGAATTGGCGGCTTTGTCATACAAAAGCCGTTATCTGTATTTTATATGGATAAGGCGGAATTGAGGACTCGTTCCCAATTCCTTCCTAAGGTGGTATCAGTTTTTCATGTGAACCAACCTATTGTGGTGCCTGCGGCTACTTGGGACTTGGAGGATTCCAAGTTACTGGACGTAGTCAGGGCCCTGAAAAGTATATGTTTCCAGGACAGCTGGAGTCAGGAAAACTGACTCGCTATTTCTCCTGTATGCACCCAACAAGCTGGGTGCTCCTGCTTCTAAGCAGAATATTGCTCGCTGGATCTGTAGCACGATTCAACTTGCACATTCTGCGGCTGGACTGCCGCACCCTAAATCTGTAAAAGCCCATTCCACGAGGAAAGTGGGCTCTACTTGGGCGGCTGCCCGAGGGGTCTCGGCTTTACTACTTTGCCGAGCTGTTACTTGGTCGGGTTAAATCATTTTTGTAAGAGTCTACAAGTTTGATACCCTGGCTGAGGAGGACCTAGAGTTTGCTCATTCGGTGCTGCAGAGTCATCCGCACTCTCCCGCCCGTTTGGGAGCTTTGGTATAAAATCCCCATGGTCCTTACGGAGTCCCAGCATCCACTTAGGACGTCAGAGAAAATAAGATTTTACTCACCGGTAAATCTATTTCTCGTAGTCCGTAGTGGATGCTGGGCGCCCATCCCAAGTGCGGATTGTCTGCAATACTTGTTTATAGTTATTGCCTAACTAAAGGGTTATTGTTTAGCCATCTGTTGAGAGGCTCAGTTATATTTCATACTGTTAACTGGGTATAGTATCACGAGTTATACGGTGTGATTGGTGTGGCTGGTATGAGTCTTACCCGGGATTCAAAATCCTTCCTTATTGTGTCAGCTCTTCCGGGCACAGTATCCTAACTGAGGTTTGGAGGAGGGTCATAGTGGGAGGAGCCAGTGCACACCAGGTAGTCCTAAAGCTTTCTTTAGTTGTGCCCAGTCTCCTGCGGAGCCGCTATTCCCCATGGTCCTTACGGAGTCCCAGCATCCACTACGGACTACGAGAAATAGATTTACCGGTGAGTAAAATCTTATTATTAAAACCCCATTGGGAGCTGCCGCGGTTACCGTGCGCTGCAGCTCCCTCTACATTTAATCAGCCCATCAAAATATAAATGCAAGGAGGCTACGGCATCGTTGCAGATACTGCCTGCAGCAGATCCGCCTGGCGCTGCTTGCATTGGTCTCTCTGCTAAACGGAAGCTGTGGCAACTTGTTGCTAACGGACGTCAATCCAGCCGTTCAAACAATAGACGTAGTTGTCTGACAAGATACACTGAGCTGCCCAAACGGGAGCCGCGGCTATAAAAATAAGAATTTACTCACCGGTAATTCTATTTCTCGTAGTCCGTAGTGGATGCTGGGTACTCCGTAAGGACCATGGGGAATAGACGGGCTCCGCACGAGACTGGGCACTCTTAAAAGAAAGATTAGGTACTATATCTGGTGTGCACTGGCCCCTCCCTCTATGCCCCTCCTCCAGACCTCCGTTAAGGAAACTGTGCCCGGAAGAGCTGACATTACTAGGAAAGGATTTGGAATCCAGGGTAAGACTCATACCAGCCACACCAATCACACCGTACAACTTGTGATAACTATACCCAGTTAACAGTATGAATAACAACTGAGCCTCATGTAATAGATGGCTCATAACAATAACCCTTTATTTAAGCAATAACTATATACACGTATTGCAGAAAGTCCGCACTTGGGACGGGCTCCCAGCATCCACTACGGACTACGAGAAATAGAATTACCGGTGAGTAAATTCTTATTTTCTCTGACGTCCTAGTGGATGCTGGGTACTCCGTAAGGACCATGGGGATTATACCAAAGCTCCCAAACGGGCGGGAGAGTGTGGATGACTCTGCAGCACCGAATGAGCAAACTCAAGGTCCTCCTCAGCCAGGGTATCAAACTTGTAGAATTTTGCAAAAGTGTTTGAACCCGACCAAGTAGCAGCTCGGCAAAGTTGTAAAGCCGAGACCCCTCGGGCAGCCGCCCAAGAAGAGCCCACCTTCCTTGTGGAATGGGCTTTCACTGATTTAGGATGCGGCAGTCCAGCCGCAGAATGCGCAAACTGAATCGTGCTACAGATCCAGCGAGCAATAGTCTGCTTTGAAGCAGGAGCACCCAGCTTGTTGGGTGCATGCAGGATAAACAGCGAGTCAGTTTTTCTGACTCTAGCCGTCCTGGAAACATAGATTTTCAGGGCCCGGACTACGTCCAGTAACTTGGAATCCTCCAAGTCCCTAGTAGCTGCAGGCACCACAATAGGTTGGTTCAAATGAAACGATGATACCACCTTAGGGAGAAATTGGGGACGAGTCCTCAATTCTGCCCTTTCCATATGGAAGATCAGATATGGGCTTTTACATGACAAAGCCGCCAATTCTGACACACGCCTAGTCCAAGCTAAGGCCAAAAGCATGACCACTTTCCACGTGAGATATTTTAACTCCACGGTCTTAAGTGGCTCAAACCAGTGGGATTTTAGGAATCCAACACAACGTTAAGATCCCAAGGTGCCACTGGAGGCACAAAAGGGGCTGAATATGCAGCACCCCTGTAACAACGTCCGAACTTCAGGCAATGAAGCCAGTTCTTTTTGAGAGAAAATGGGATAGGGCCGAAATCTTGGCATTTATGGATCCTAATTTTAGGCCCATAGTCACTCCTGACTGTAGGAAGTGCAGGAATCGACCCCGCTGGAATTCCTCTGTAGGGCCTTCCCGGCCACACACCAAGCAACCTATTTTCGCCATATACAGTGAAAAAGTCTTGCTGTCACGTCTTTCCTAGCCTTTATCAGCGTAGGAATAACTGCATCCGGAATGCCCTTTTCTGCTAGGATCCGGCGTTCAACCGCCATGCCGTCCAACGCAGCTGCGGTAAGCCTTGGAGCAGACAGGGCCCCTGTTGCAACATGTCCTGTCTGAGAGGCAGAGGCCATGGGTCCTCTGAGAGCATTTCTTGCAGTTCCGGGTACCGAGTCCTTCTTGGCCAATCCGGAGCAAAGAATATTGTTCACACTCCTCCTTTTATTACAATTCTCAGCCCTTGGGTCTGAGAGGAAGAGGAGGGAATACATAGACCGACTGGAACACCGACGGTGTTACTAGTGCGACCACAGCTATCGCCTGAGAGTCCCTTGACCCAGCGTAAAACCTTTTATCTTTTTATTGAGGTGGGACGCCATCTAGTCCACCTGAGGCAGTTCCCATCAATTTGCAAAACTGCGTGAAGACTTCCTGATGAAGTCACCACTTTCCCGGGTGGAGGTCGTGCCTGCTGAGGAAGTCTGCTTCCCAGTTGTCCACTCCCGGAATGAACACTGCTGACAGTGCGCTTACTTGATTCTCCGCCCAGCGAAGAATTCTTGTGGCTTCTACCCTCGCCACCCTGCTCCTTGTGCCGCCTTGGCGGTTTACATGAGCCCCTGCGGTCTGACTGGATCAGAACCGGTTGGTCGCGAAGCAGGAACTCCGCTTGACTTAGGGCGTTGTATATGGCCCTTAGTTCCAGGATATTGATGTGAAGGCAAGTCTGTTGGCTTGACCACAAACCTTGGAATTTTCTTCCCTGTGTAACTTCCCCCCACCCTCGGAGGCTTGCATCCGTGGTCACCAGGACCCAGTCCTGAATGCTGAATCTGCGGCCCTCGAGAAGGTGAGCACTCCGCAGCCACCACAGGAGAGACACCCTGGCCCTGGGGGATAGGGTGATTAACCGATGCATCTGAAGATGTGATCCGGACCACTTGTCCAGTAAGTTCCATTGTCCTTGCATGGAACCAGCCGAATGGGATGGCCCCGTATGATGCCACCATCTTTCCCAGGACTCGAGTGCAGTGATGCACTGACACCTGTTTTGGTTTGCAATAGATTCCTGACCAGTGTCATGAGCTCCTGAGCTCTCTCTATCGGGAGATAAACCCTTTTCTGGTCTGTGTCTAGGATCATGCCTAGGCGAGGCAGATGAGCTGTAGGAACCAACTGCGACTTCGGAATATATAGAATCCAGTCGTGTTGCCGTTTCACTTCCAGAGAAGGTGATACGCTGTCCAGCAACTGCTCTCTTGATCTCGCTTTTATGAGGAGATCATCCAAGTATGTGATAATAGTGACACCTTGCTTCCGCAGGATCACCATCATATCCGCCATTACCTTGGTGAAATTGGTAATGACAATCCCGTACCGCAATTCTGAGGTACGCCTGATGAGGTGGATAAATGGGAACATGAAGGTATGCATCCCTTATGTCCCGATTCACGATAAAGTCTCCCCCTTTTCAGGCTTGCAATGACCGCTCTTAGCGATTCCATCTTGAACTTGAACCTTTTCAGGTATATGTTCAGGGATTTTAATTCAATATGGGTCTAACCGAACCGTCTGGTTTCGGGATTATAACATGGTCGAATAATAACACCCTCTTGTTGAACCCTCTTGACCACCACCTGTTGAAGATACAATTTACGAATTGCAGTTAACACTGGCTCCCTCTCTTGGGGGGAAGCCCGCCGGGTCCTCGGTGAGGGGGCATCTTCTCCCAGTCCAGCCTGTATCCCTGCGACACAATTTCTATTGCCCAGGGATCTAACAGGGAGTGAACCCACTTGTGGCTGAACTTACGAAGGCGTGTCCCCACCGGGCCTAGCTCCGCCTGTGGAGCCCCAGCGACATGCGGTGGATTTTTGTAGAGGCCGGGGAGGACTTCTGTTCCTGGGGACTAGCTGTGTTGTACAGCTTCTTTCCTCTGCCCCCGGCTCTGACAAGAAAGGACGCACCTCAGACTTTCTTGTTTCTTTATTCGAAAAGCTGCATTTAATAATGTCGTGCTTTCCCAGGCTGTGCAGGAATATAGGGCAAACTAGCAGAATTACCAACTATAGCTGTGGAGACCAGGCCCGAGAACCTTTCTCCACACAATCCTCAGCCTTCCATATGCCTCTTAAGTCGGCATCATCTGTCCAATGTATATTCTACAGGACACGTCAAGCAGAAATCGACATAGCTTTTGACTCTAGGACCCAGTATACTCATGTCCCTTTGGGCATGCTTTAGAATTATATATCTATCACTTAAGACAGCATCTTAGGACTTCCGGTTCCGGCAGCGCATGGAGTAGCAGCGCTCCTCTCAAGCTCCGGTGCCCGCCACTTATATACACGGCGTATAGCCTTTTTAGGCTACCCTACCGCAACCACTAACCCCCTCAAGCCTCCTTGGGGTCCCCCCTCCGCTATATGGAGAGGTTCCTGGCCGGCAACATGCCCCAGAAGCAGCAGAAATCGGGAAGGGACGGAGACAGACCTGCCACATCCAAGATGGCCACCGCAGTTGCTGCAAATCCTAGACATCCAGACACTGCTAGCTCCGTGGAACTACAGGTACAAAAACAACCCCGCAAGGCTCCTGTCATTGACACAACACCAAGTGCTGCACATAATCCTGCCTTATCCTATGCTGACATTGTGAGGGCTGTTAAAGAGACTGTGCAACCTTTATTACAGGAGCAAGCTCAAACACAGGCAGCTGCATTACAACAAGCAGTGCTAGATATAAAAAGCCAATATAAGCAGCTCACCAAGAGGCTGGCACAGGTGGAACAGACTGCAGGCGCCAACTTTCAGGATGTTGCTGATTTAAAAGACACGGTAGCTAACCTGCAGAAATCTGATACGCAGGTTTGGGCATAATTAGATGATTTGGAGAATCGCTCGCGCAGATGTAATTTGCGCCTCATAGGCTTGCCGGAGTCCATTCGCGGCCCTGAGTTATATAAATTCCTGCGCCACACGCTACCCGAAATCCTGGATGTGCAGGAAGTGTGTGCAGACTTGGTCGTGGAACGAGCTCATAGAACAGGACCCTCCAGGCCCTCGGGCTCAGGCTCTAGACCACGTGCGGTCCTATTTAAGTGCCTAAATTTCCTCCACAAGGAAGCGATGTGGTCGGCATCCCGCCGCCTCAGGGATATTGCGTGGGACGGAAATAAATTATTGCTGTTCCAGGACTATTCCCCGGAATTAACACGGCTACGGAAAGCTTTTACTCCCATATGCTCCTCACTGGTGTCGGCCGGTCGTAAATTTGCACTGCTGTATGCTGCACGTTTAAGAATCTTTGATGGAAACTCTTTTAAAGATTTCTCCACGCCTGCAGATGCCGAGAGTTTCCTATCGGAGGGTCATATCAGGATGGAAGAAGAAGACAGCTAATATCTATATTCAGCTAGCAGACCCTGAAGACCTGTTGATTTAGTCTTTTGAACTATATGTCTAGACTCCTGCTCTGAAGCCGGACTTATGGCCCGGAATCTAAACCCGCCCCCCCCCCCCTCTCTTGTCACCCGGTGGATGCCGAACCTACATTTTATACAAGGTAGAAGGAGCAACTGCGGGTCTCTATGCAGCGGCCTCCACCCCTCCTCCCCCCTCCCCACCCCTCCCATCCCTCCCCTCATGTTGCAGGCCTGAGATCATATCTAGGCCCCAAAGGAGTTAAGTTATCTAAACCCCTAAATTGGTTGCGGTATTATATATATACCTCCTATCTGATAGGTGGTTGAGGCTAGGAGCCTAACGTACTCCCTGCTTTATCAATCCGCATTGTTCATACTGTGAAGTCCGTATTGGATATCTATGACAGAGACACATGTTTGGTGTTTCTGTTATATGGTTTGTTGTTTTTCTTGTTGTCTTGTGTTCCCCCACCCCATCCCCCCCTAATGTGTCTCCGAGATTTATTATTAGGTTACTGTTCCTGCTGGGTGTCCGATATTACTACCACGTGATTTCCTTCTGGAAGCCTAATGGCAGGCCCTCTCTCCACCAGAGGGAAGCTCATTCCTTTAGATTTGGGATTTAATGTCTAGCTTCAAAGTAGCTACGTGGAATGTTGGGGGTATACACTCCCCCATAAAGAGGAAGAAAATACTCTTGTATCTTAACAAGTTGCGTTTGGACCTGGTTTTCTTGCAGGAGACCCACCTCCTGTCCCCAGAGGCTCAGAAATTAGGCACGCTCGGTTGGCGTGTTGTAGCTGACGCTCCCTACTCTTCAAAGGCCAGAGGAGTTCTCGTCATGGCCAAGCGCTCATTGGGATTGGAGGTGGTCTATTCTGTGGTGGACCCGGCAGGCAGATATCTTATTATAGAAGTGACCATTTGGGAAGCTAAATATGTGCTGTGTACGGTTTACGCTCCTAGCCAGTATTCAAAAGCCTTCTTTCGTTCCTTGCTTAATGCCCTATATCCCTATGCCACCTCATCTCTGATTATAGGGGGTGATTTTAATGTCATTGCTTCAAGGTACATGGATGTTCAGTCCTCCACCTCTACCCGCAATCCCCCTAAAATAGGTATCCCGTATATGGAGCAACAGCTCCAAATATTAGATATTTGGAGATTTTTACACCCCACGGATAGAGAATACACCTGCCTCTCCGCTGCCCATCATTCCCTATCCAGGATCGATTACTTGATGGTCTCTGATTCCCTGGTTATACATGCCCTTGATTCCTCTATTGAACCAATGGCGTTGTCAGACCATTCCGTGGTTTGGGCCTCCATGTCCACAAAAGTATATGTAGGTACCTTTTGGCGCTGGCGATTTCCTACAGATTTCTCCTCCTCTATAGAATTTCGTTAGGAACTGGAGTCATATTGGGATGACTACGCCACTACAAATGCCCGGATGGCGCAGGATGATCCTTTGGTTTTCTGGCAGGCCTCTAAAGCAGTCATTAGGGGACGTCTCATTGAATATGTCTCCCGATGGAAAAAGACATTCGCTTCTACTTTTAAGAGCTCACAACAGCGACTGACGGAGGCCTAGCAGAGGTTCAAACAGAATCCCTCCCCTGCTATAAAATCCCAATATTTGGATGCTAAAGTGGCTTTTAACGCAGTTCTGCAGGCGCTGGGTGATAAACACACATTTCATAAAAATCATAGATTTTACCGTTTTGGAAATAAGACAGGCAAATTACTATCTCACTTATTGAAAGGATCTACCTCAAATTCTCTTATTCATCCACTAAAAAGATCAGACGGCACATTGGCTACTAAATCTAAAGACATAGCGAGAGTCCTGTCAGATTTTTACGCTACTGTTTATGGAACCTCCTCTGTAAATGAAGATACTAAACAGACGTTCTGGGATTCCATTTCTCCACCTCGGGTGGATTCCTCTCTAATAGAACATCTCTGCTCACTCATAACGGAGGCTGAGGTTGAAAAGGCTATTAAACACCTGAAACCCTTAAAATCCCCGGGGCCAGATGGCTACTCTGGGGAATACTACAGATTACTCTCAGCAAAATTGATCCCCCACCTTACCTCCCTTTTTAATATCATCATAATAGCCCATAAAATACCCTCATATTTTAATGATGCCTTTATACGACTCTTACCTAAACCAGGCAAGGATTTACAACTCCCAGGGTCCTATAGACCGATCTCGCTCCTAAATGTAGACTATAAATTATTTACCAAAATCCTCGCAGACAGACTGAAACCCCTCCTTCCTTCTGTGGTCCACCCCGACCAAACAGGATTTATCTCTGGGAGACATTCCACTAGTAATATTCGCAAGATACTGGCGGCGGTGCACTGGCTAGGCCACTCGGGAAATGAGGACCCACATTTTCTCTTCTCGCTAGATGCCGAAAAGGCCTTTGACCTGGTGAGCTGGGATCATTTATATACTACCCTAGAGAGGTTTGGATTCCCGTCGGGCCTGGCTGGTGTGCTGCGTGCCTTGTACTCAAATTCCAGCTCTCGTATCCTATGTAATGGATTTCTCTCAGACTCGGTGAGCTTGGGAAGGGGCACCAGACAAGGATGTCCATTATCGCCCCTATTATTTGCGCTAGCTATCGAACCTCTCGCTCTGGCACTGCGTGGGCTCAATTCATTCTCAGGTATCTCAATTTATGACCAGGAACTTAAATTAAGCTTATTTGCAGATGATATGTTACTCTTTGTATCCCATCCTGAAGTCTCCATCCCAGCCATAATGCAAAAAATTCATGAATTTGGCCTATTTGCCGGTTATCCGAATTACTCCCTTTAACCCAGTCAGCACTTAATATGTCCTCTCTCCCTATCATATCCCAGTTCACTGTTACTAAAACTAAATTGAAGTATCTGGGGGTCTATTTACCACCTGATTTAACAAATCTTTACAAGATGAATTATACACCCATTCTACAGGCTATCTCTACCCAGCTCCAATCATGGTCAGCGCTCCCTCTATCTTTGCTAGGCCGCGCGGCGGTCCTCAAGAGCATTTTTTTTCCAAAGATATCCTACTCGCTCCAGTTACTGCCCCTCAAACTCTCCAGAGCAGATGCGCATGTCTATGACAAAATGTGCACGAAATTCTTGTGGGCAAATAAAAAACCAAGAATAGCATTAGCTAAACTTAAGTTACAAAGGGAAGAGGGGGGCCTTGCGATCCCAGACTTACTTGCCTTCTCTAGGGCAGTGGCCTTCCGATATATAAACGACTGGCTCAGGGCAAAAACCACATATACGAACTATCATATTGAACAGGCCTTGGTGTCACCTTATGATTTGAGGGCCTTGTTGCACACCCCTCTCACCCTGCTCCCTCCACAAGCAAAAACAAATTTATTATTTTGGGATGCTTATATTGCCTGGAAAATAATAAATAAAGCACTACACAGGAATTTTACCCGTACTGATTTTATCCCGTTCTGTGGGAATCCTTGTTTCACCCCACCCATGGAGAATGTGAAATTTGAGGTGTGGCGGTCTAAGGGAATCAGTAGCATTAGAGATGTTTTTGATCCTGGAGGTTTGGTGTATTCTTTCTCTGGACTGGTGGAGAGGTATGGTGTACATCGATCGGAATTTTTCATGTATCTCCAAGTTAGGCATTATGTACAATCCCTCCCTAACCCATTAATTCACCCTGGAGGTTCTGACTTCCTCACCACTTTACTCACTCGAACTACAAAGTTACCCTATAAAACGAAATGGCTATATTGGGACCTTCTTCCTTGTGTTGTAGATAAGTTATGGAGTCAGATGTTCGAAAAATGGAGGATAGACCTATCTATGCAAGGGTCCCTAACAGATTTTTTCCGCCCTCTACCAGGTATTTTTAAAGCTCTACATTCCTCGAACCTACAGGAGATCCATGTAAAATTTTTAAACCGAGCTTACATATCCCCTAGTCAGAGGAGTCATATGGTGCCTTTAGATTCGGGACAATGTCTTAAATGCAGGGCGCCCCATGCAACCTTGATGCATGTATTTTGGAGTTGCCCCAAGATACAGAGATTTTGGAATAAAATTTTATGGTATCTAAACAGTAAATTTGGGTTGCGTCTTCCCCTGTCACCTAGGATACTACTGGGTTTGCATCTCCCCTATGGGGAACTATCGGCTAAGATTCTCCCCTTGCGCCCCTTCCTCTATGTGTTTCTTACACTGGCAAAGAAGGCCATTCTGACGCAATGGATTCACAGATCCCCCCCCAGGCTAGAACAACTTCTGGGTATGGTGAAGTCAACTATGTATTATGATAGACAATCTGCCTTGTATGATGTGGACAAACAGGCTCACCTATTCTATAAGAAGTGGGGACCGTTTATAGAAGTTCTAGATCCCATGCTTAGATCTCATATCCTTACATTTTTCGATTCGCTGAATAGAACGACCCTGAGAGAGATATGCATCCCCTTTTCCCCTCAACTTACTGTATGAGTCCCTAGTGGATAGATATATTACATGAGTCTTGACAACCTTAAAACTCCATCACAGATCCAAATCGATGGAGCAAATGGTTTAGAGTGTGATATGCCATTAAGCAGCCCTGGCGGGTAATATGTAGCCTGATTCAATATATGTACCCCTCCCCTTCCTTGTCTTTGTCTAGTTGTTTGAATGTTTTGTTTATTAAGTATTGGATATGTATATTGTACTGTTTCTCCAATTCTAGAAATACTTTACAGCCGCAATTAGTAGTGCAAAGGAGATTGTACCTTTTCAGACTGTTTGTTTATAATTGAAAAATTTGAATAAATACATTTAAAAAAAAAAAAAAAAAAGACAGCATCTTAAAATATTTATATGCATACTAGGGTCTCAATCTCTGCTGATAAGGTACCTGTCCACGCTGCCACAGCGCTATAAACCCATGCCGACACAATCGCCGGTCTGGGTAGTATACTAGAATGTGCACACTATCTGCAGGATCCCTGAGAATAGCTAGGGCAAACAGGACACCCAAGGGGAAGATTCTCAACACATCCTGGCCCTAGTGGGGAAAGGATACAGCCTGAGAATTCTCTTGTGGGGAGCTGCCGTCTCTTGTCTGGAGATTCCCGCTCTTTTTCCTCATGAGAGGAGGGAAATTTACCTCAGCATTCTTCCCCTTAACATGTGTACTCTCGTGTCAAGGACAGATGAGTCATCAGTGATATGCAAATCATCTTTTATTCCAATAATCATATATTGAATATCTTTTAGCCCTCTTGGCTGTAACTTTGCATTATCTTAGTCGACAGTGGAGCTAAACTCCGTGTCGATACCAGTGTTTGTTATTTTGGATTGTGAGCATAGAGAGACTCTGAAGGACTCTGTGACATAGGGACAGACCAGGGTAGATTTCCTTTCTGTTCCCTAACCTTTTGTGCAATAATTTTACCTCAGCACTTACACATATCCAAACAGGTGTCGGCGTTGTCGACGGAGACACCCTCCCACACACATATCCGCTCTATCACCTCCTTAGAGGAGCCTTTTACCTCAGACATGTCGACACACGCGTACCGACACACCACACACACAGGGGATGCTCTATTTGAAGACAGTTCCCCCACCAGGCCCTTTGGAGAGACAGAGAGAGAGTATGCCAGCACACACCACAGCGCTATATAATACAGGGATGTACACTATACTGAGTGATTTTTCCCCTATAGCAGCTTATATACACAGTTTTGCGCCTAAATTTATGTGCCCCCCCTCTCTTTTTTACCCTTTGTGTACCAGGATACAGCAGGGGAGAGCCTGGGGAGCTTCCTTCCAGCTGAGCTGTGAAGAGAAAATGGCGCCGGTGTGCTGAGGAAGAAGGCCCGGCCCCCTCAGCGGCGGGCTTCTGTCCTTTTATGTACTTTAATGGCGGGGGTTTTTATACATATACAGTACTAGACTGTATTATGTGTTTTTATTGCCAAAAGGTAATTTAATTGCTGCCCAGGGCGCCCCCCCCCCCCCCCCCCAGCGCCCTGCACCCATCAGTGACCGGAGTGTGTGGTGTGCTAAGGGAGCAATGGCGCACAGCTGCAGTGCTGTGCGCTACCTTAATGAAGACTGGAGTCTTCAGCCGCCGATTTTCAACTTCTCTTCGGTTCTTCTGGCTCTGCAAGGGGGACGGCGGCGCGGCTCCGGGACCGGACGACCGAGGACTGGGCCTGTGTTCGATCCCTCTGGAGCTAATGGTGTCCAGTAGCCTTAGAAGCCCAAGCTAGCTGCAAGCAGGTAGGTTCGCTTCTCTCCCCTCAGTCCCACGTAGCAGTGAGTCTGTTGCCAGCAGATCTCACTGAAAATAAAAAACCTAACAAATACTTTCTTTTCTAGGAAGCTCAGGAGAGCCCCTAGGGTGCATCCAGCTCTGGCCGGGCACAGATTCTAACTGAGGTCTGGAGGAGGGGCATAGAGGGAGGGGCCAGTGCACACCAGATATAGTACCTAATCTTTCTTTTAAGAGTGCCCAGTCTCCTGCGGAGCCCGTCTATTCCCCATGGTCCTTACGGAGTACCCAGCATCCACTAGGACGTCAGAGAAATACAGTTGGGTTTCACACAGTTTAACAATCCAGGCTGTATTGCATGAATTTGGCTATTAGTCACCACTAATTATAGTCTTAAAAAATATCCAAATTGTGTGGACACATTGATAGAGGACTGCCCACTTTGCTGTATTTGGAGCCGCTATTCCTGGCTCACCCTAAAATGGGAGCGGCGGCTGTTTAGGACACGGTCGGCTGAAATACAGTTTATTCATTTCTACTAGACTGTACTGATCAAATTGGCCTAACAGCTTTTCTTCATTGCGGGTTCCCCAAAAAAGCTATATATACATCGTGTGGATATTCCGGCTCTAGTTGGATTAATTAAATTTTACAATACAGGTTGAGTATCCCTTATCCAAAATGCTTGGGACCAGAGGTATTTTGGATATGGGATTTTTCCGTATTTTGGAATAATTGCATACCATAATGAGATATCATGGTGATGGGACCTAAATCTAAGCACAGAATGCATTTATGTTTCATATACACCTTACACACACAGCCTGAAGGTAATTTTAGCCAATATTTTTTATAACTTTGTGCATTAAACAAAGTGTGTGTACATTCACACAATTCATTTATGTTTCATATACACCTTATACACACAGCCTGAAGGTCATTTAATACAATATTTTTAATAACTTTGTGTATTAAACAAAGTTTGTGTACATTGAGCCATCAAAAAACAAAGGTTTCACTATCTCACTCTCACTCAAAAGAGTCCGTATTTCGGAATATTCCGTATTTCGGAATATTTGGATATGGGATACTCAACCTGTATATGTACAAACTCTCCGGATCATTGCTGGAAGTATTTCTTATTATCACCAGTGTCGGACTGGGGTATGAAGGGCCCACCGGGGAATGCAGTGGTAGGGGCTCATGTTTAGGGGTGTGGCCAGTCTCCAGAGGGGGTGTGGCCATCCGTTACATTGAATTGCCTAACCATTAATGAGTGCATGGACTGGGCCCCTTGACAAATATATAAATACTGTTAGTGCGTGCATGATAATGTACCAGATAAATATTGGCAAAGCACTGCAGAGAATACATTATAGTCCTGTGCAGTGTAAGGTAACATATGTATAATGTATAATTCATGTGCACAGTCTGGAACCTGATCACTAGAGGAGGAGGAGGGGCCCCAGGCAGTGAGGCCCACCGATGGTTTTCCCTGTACCCCTGTGGGCCAGTCCGACCCTGATTATCACCATAATGTGCAGTTCCTTTTTTTAATATTGGAGTTTAACACAAGTGGAGAGAGACATTTCTTGAATAAATTACCATATAAGTTTGAAGCTTTACTGGCAATATTAAAACAGAGAGCTGTTGAGATCACGCTCTTTTTTCCCCCAATTTTCAATATCAACTTTGAATTTGCACTGAACATTAATCAAAACAGATTGTTTTAAAGACTTCTTGTGGTTATACCCCCATTGGAAACAATGTTGTACTATATATTTGGTAATATATTGTGAACTTGTTACAGATTTTTAGAAACAAATGTCTGTTTATTTTATAAAGGGATTTTTTATTTACTTGAGATTAATTAAATACTAAAAATATACCAGAGTCTGTTTGCGTTCTCTATTTTCCCTCTATTTGTACCCCTTTATGTGGGGGTTTGCTAATACCCCATTTTTGAGAGCAGCAAACAGCACATCAACAGCAGTTTGCTCTGTGGGCGCCTTTCCTTTCTACTGGATATTACAAAGGAGGTAGCCATCTTGGACGCACTATAATAGTGACAGGTGGATACATATGATATCCTGGAAGTTGGGATGCTGGCTGCCCACATACACTATCCCCGCTGCCGGCATTCTGGCAGACTGAATGCCACTGTTGGGATATTGACAGCCAGCAACCTGTCCGCTGGTAAATCATACTGAATCCGTCACTGTACATGTTTCATCTGATACATGTTACCACCGTATTTTTTGTTCCACTATGTTGGAAACTTTAATAAATAGTTTATTTAAAAAAAACAGTTGCACCTTTTTAAGCTGATACATAACATACCTGACCCCTCCATGAGGGAGAAAATGCTCTGTTCCTGGACTTTCCTGGTAATGTATGATTGCCATCACCTGTGGTGAGCTAGTTAATTGATAAGAAAGGTGTTTCACCACAGGTGATGGCAATCATACATTACCAGGAAAGTCCAGGAACAGAGCATTTTCTCCCTCATGGAGAGGGTCAGGTAGGCAAGTATGACATAATGGGGGTCATTCCGAGTTGTTCGCTCGTTATTTTTTTCTCGCAACGGAGCGATTATTCGCTAATGCGCATGCGCAATGTCCGCAGTGCAACTGCGCCAAGTAAATTTGCTATGCAGTTAGGAATGTTACTCACAGCATTACGAGGTTTTTTCTTCGTTCTGGTGATCGGAGTGTGATTGACAGGAAGTGGGTGTTTCTGGGCGGAAACTGGCCGTTTTATGGATGTGTGCGGAAAAACGCTACCGTTTCTTGGAAAAACGCTACCGTTTCTGGGAAAAACGCGGGAGTGGCTGGAGAAACGGAGGAGTGTCTGGGCGAACGCTGGGTGTGTTTGTGACGTCAAACCAGGAACGAAACTGACTGAACTGATCGCAGATGCCGAGTAAGTCTGGAGCTACTCAGAAACTGCTAAGAAGTGTCTATTCGCAATTCTGCTAATCTTTCGTTCGCAATTTTGATAAGCTAAGATTCACTCCCAGTAGGCGGCAGCTTAGCGTGTGCAAAGCTGCTAAAAGCAGCTTGCGAGCGAACAACTCGGAATGACCCCCAATGAACGTAAGTAGACTGGACATGCATCTGAAAATGTTTTACAAAGGAATAGCACTTTAAATGAAAAACATCTATTACTGTATCCGTTACCTAATTCATATTTATATAATTGTGAGAATGGTGTTCTCAATGCAGTTAGCTAGGTAAACCATAACTAGAGGTTAGGGGGATATTAAATAATTTTTGTAGAAAACTTTCAAAATGTATTCAGAGGTTCCTCTATTTTCAGTCTCAAAAGCAGGTCCTTAGTTTTCTATAGTCATTGAAAAATTGGCAAATATATCAAGCTCCAGAAAGTGTAGGTTTAAGAGATTATCCTTAAATAGTTAACAACATATTTAGCTGGCTACATTAATGCAATGTTTTATGAAGAGGGAGCCGAACGAATTCTTGCACGTGCGTGGGCCGATGGCTGCACATTTAGCAAGCTGAGTTCAATCCTGTAAATACTGCAGACCATACAGCTAAGGCCCAGATTCCAAGCTCTACAGATCTAATTCGCTGACCGGCAGACATCGATGATGGGCGTGGCATTGCAGGAAAAGACTACCTTATACCCCAGTTTTGCAACCTGCATGCCCAGACGTTGGCCACCACAGGAAAGAAAAATAATCCTGATTCATGCCCCTTACATTATTTGTCATTTTCCTCCTTATAGTAATGCCCAGTATACATTATGACACATACTGCAATGGCCCTTAGACATTATGGCACACACAATAATGCCCTTGACACAATATGCCACACACCATAATGCCCCCGACACATTATGCCACACCCCGTAATGCCTGTGACACATTATGACAGGAATCGCAAAGCCCATTATACATTATGCTACACAACGCAATGCCCCTGATACATTATAGCACATACAATGCCTGTGACACATTATGACACACACCGCAATGACCCTGAGACATTATATCACATACCACAATGCCCATGATATAGTATACCACACACCGTAATGCCTGTGACACATACCGCAATGCCCGTTATACCCTATGCCACACACCGCAATACCTGTTATACATTATGCCACACACTGCAATGCCCGAGACACTATACCACAATGCCCGTGATATAGTATGCCACACACCGTAATGCCTGTGACACATTATGACAAACACTGCAATGTCAGTGATACATTATGCCACACACCGCAATGCCCATTACACATTAAGCCCTACAGTAAGGCTTCTAATTACTTTTAAATTACCTGCTCGTTGCCAGGGTTTCATGCTCTTGGTTCCATGCACAGTGTCAGGGGTTTTCATGCTCAGGGTGTCATGCTCGTTGCCAGGGGTTTCATGCAGTAGGTGTTATGCTTGTTGCCAGAGGTATCATGTGCTGGGTTTCAAGCTTGTTGCCAGGGGGTAATATTCGTTGCCAGGGGTTTCATGCACTGGGTGTCATGCTCGTTGTTAGGGGGTAATGCTTGTTGCCATGGATTTCATGAGCTGGGTGTTGTGCTTGTAACCAGGGGGTAATGCTTGTTGCTAGGGCCGTGCTACCAGTGCCAGATATTCCCCCACAGTGCCAGGTACACACATGCCTCCAGTGCCAAATATGCCCCCCCAGTGCCAGGTACACATATACCCCCAGTGCCAAATATGCCCCCCCCAGTGCCAGGTACACATATACCCCCTAGTGCCACATATGCTCCTCCCAGTGCCACATATGCTCCCCCAGTGCCACATATGCTCCCTCAGTGCCACATATGCCCCCTCAGTGCCAAATATGCTCCCCCCAGTGCCAAATATGCTCCCCCAGTGCCACATATGTCCCCTCAGTGCCAAAAATGCTCTCCCCGTGCCAAATATGCCCCCCCCCACGCATTGGCAAATATGCTCCCCCAGTGCCACGTACAACTCCCCCTTCCCTCTCCTCTCCTCCCCGCACCCCCGCTGTTTTGTGAAGGAGGGACACGGAGGGCACAGTGCGTGCCTCTCCTGTGTCCCTCCTGCGTCTCCGGCGTGTGTATTAAATGAAGTGCCGGTTCGTGAGCCAATCAGAGCTCATGAACAGGCACTTCATTTAATAGACACGCCGCCGCCGCCGGAGGGACACAGGAGAGGCGCGCGCTGTGCCCCCCCGTGTCCCTCCTTCACAGCAGAGATCAGTGGCGGCTAGGGCGCCCCGCAGCCCTGCGCGCCTCCAAGCGCTCGCAGTGGCTGTGGACCCCTAGTTACGCCACTGCTCCCATGCAGCCTGGAGCCAGCAGCCACAGCATACAGGGACAGAGCTGTCCCTGCTGTGGTGATGGGGCAACATCAGCTGCAGCTGTCAGATTGGTCAGTGCCGTTCATACATTGCCCAGCACTATCTTGTAGATTGCAGCGCCGATATAGCACACACTACTGCAGTTCTACAAGGGGGAGAAACAGTATCAGCGCACATAACATGCGCTGATACCACTCCCCTCCCCAAATCGATCCTTCATACACCTGCCTCAAAGTACCAATTAATCAGCTCCTGTAATTTTGCAAACACAGCCTGTAACACGGCAGTTAGGAGCTGATTGGCTGGTACCTTATCTCCATATACTTTATCTCTTACAAGACACAGGGGCTCATTTATCAAGGAGTGATAAAACTCAGTGTTCATGATAAATGGTGCCTCAGCCAATCGGCTACTACTCGTAAGAAATCACAGTTCCTGTCAAATGAGATCACAGCAGCAAACAATAGGCCAGCTCAACTTTTCAGCACAGTTGAGATGCTTTGCAAGCCAGCATGCCTGCAGATTGATGAGACCCTCTCCCAGGCAAGATGCAACGAGTTTGCAAACTTCTTTGCAGATAAAATATCCACCATCCGGGCTGGAATCTCCACAGTGCCATCAAAGGAGTGCCAAACTACAAAGCCTGTCAATATAAGCTACCTGCCTTCATGGACCAGCTTTGACCCAGTGGATGTAAAGGACACTGCTGAAATTGCTTGGATTTTGCGTCCCACCACCTGTGATCTGAACCCAGCCTCAACCAAGCTTCTAATAGGTTGTATGGATATAATTGGTCCTGTCTTTGCAAAAATTGTTCAATGCTCTTTGCAGACAGGCATTTTTCCTGGACCCCTAAAGGAAGCAATTGTTAGACTGCTTCTTAAAAAACCTAATTTAGATCCCGACTGCATGACCAACTACAGACCGGTATCAAACCTTCCTTTCCTAGGAAAGGTTATTGAGAAAGTGGTTGCAATCAACTGGAAACCCGACTGACAACCCATGATATTTATGATCCATTTCAATCAGGATTCAGGAGAAGACATAGCACTGAAACAGCCCTAGTGTGTGTGTTAAATGATCTTCTGATGGCAAAAGACAGAGGTGACTGTTCAATATTAATCCTTCTGGATCTCTCGGCAGCACTTGATACCGTGGACCATGGGCTTCTGATTGAGCGACTGATACATTTCTGTGGTCTGGATGGCACAGTCCTAAGATGGTTGAAATAATTTCTCACAGGTAGGTCACAGAGAGTATCGTCTGGATTATACTCATCACCACCAGTGCCATTGCCATGTGGTGTCCCACAAGGTTCTATACTATCCCTCATGCTTTTTGCAGTATACATGCTCCCATTGGGTGAAATAATCAGGCGCCATGGCCTGGTCTACCACTGCTATGCAGATGATACACAACTGTACTTGTCCTTTGCTCCGGCACTGATAACCCAATAGCAACCCTAAATGGCTGTCTAGCTGAACTACAGGAGTGGGTGAGCACCAGTTGGCTGCGACTGAACCCGGATAAAACAGAGGTCCTTATGATACGACCACAACATCAAAGGACAAGACTGCAGCATAGCCAACCAACTGGATTTACACTCGGGGATTCAGAATTACAGACCAGTGATCGTGTGCGGAATCTTGGCGTTGTCCTGGATGGTGGCTTGACACTTAAACATCAGATATCAGCCACAATCAAATCCTCATTCTTTCACCTGTGGAACATAGCCAGAATCAAGCACTTAATTCCCTCAGATGATATGCCAAAAGTCATACATGCATTTGTATCATCTCGATTAGACTACTGTAATGCCCTCTACCTTGGTCTACCAGCAAAAGAATTGCAACGCTTACAGCTGGTGCAAAACACAGCTGCCAGGCTGTTAACCAACCAGCCCCGTTCTAGCCACATAACACCCATCCTCTACTCCCTTCACTGGCTGCCTGTAAGATGGCGAATCATCTTCAAGATTGGCTTACTGAGTTTCAAAGCATTACATGACCAAGGCCCAAGGTACCTGAAACAGCTTCTGACCCCATACTGCCCCACTCGATTACTGCGATCTGTAGATGAAGGACTTTAAGCAGTACCTAGAATCTACCGTAATTCATCTGGGGGTCGAGCTTTTAGTCATGCGGCTCCGACTCTATGGAACTCACTTCCCCGCACAGTGCGAGAGGCCCCAACTATAGAATCCTTCAAAAGAAGACTCAAGACTTTCCTGTTTACTCAAGCATTTCCATAATGTCCCTTTTAGTATCTTCTTGCTTCTGTATTTTATGAAAATGTACTTCATTATTTTCTGTACTATATTATGCTATGTATCTGTTAAGCGCCTTGAGTCCTATTGGAGAAAGAGCGCTATATAAATAAAATTATTATTACTATTACTTACAAACCAATTTTACTACAAGTGGAGAGTATCTCACTCTGGCGCTTTCCGAGGTTTACACGTCAAGGAATATCTTCATAACCTTATTATGACAAGGCACATCTCAGTTTCTTTCTATGTATTAGCCTCCAGACAGTAGAAAGGGGTCTATCTTCTATCTTCACAGTTCACAACCTGTAGATAGTGTGCCTATGTCTGCCTTATAGGCAGAACACAGTTTTTACTCACATTGAACAAAGGAGACTGATAGTGCAGAAATCCTTTAAAAATCTACAGTTTTTTTTTTTTTTACAAACTTACACTCACATGACATAAATGTTTTAAAAGCATATCAGATCCCTACGTCACCTCCTACGTCTGTCAAGGGAATCCCACCAGAGTGCTGAGTACAGTCCCGGGAAACATTCAGCTTACCCTTCCAGAGAGTGGTGATGGTGTACTGGCAGACAGCAGGATGGTGATGGTGATGCACACCCGCTTAATGCGTTTCAGTTTCCCTTTTTTCAAAAGCGGATCATGTGAGTGTAAATTTGTAAAAATAAAAAACCTGCACTTGCAGCTCTTTTCAGCCCAACTGTGACCAGGAAGGCACATAAAGTACTATTTTTTTCTAAGTGTGCAGGGCCACATCTCACATGATTAGGCCACACCCCCTGAAAAGTACCTGGGCCCGCCCATACTACATTGTAAACATGTACCAGATGATGTGAATGATAATTCATTCCTCTTTTAAAATCTACAATAAGACCATCTGAGTTCACACAACATGATTCCTAATAGGGTTGACATACTTTGATTCAATGCAATTTGAATCTAAAAAATAAAAGTTACATTTAAAACAATTTTTCAAAAATACACATTAATAATATAACCATTGTGGGACAGGTGTTAAACACTTGCTGTTACCTTTGTAACGGACGAGCTCTCTTACTGCCAGTTCGGCCCACTTTGGATCGTAAATAACATGTCATCCAAAATGTTTTGTCAAAAACAACTTCTTCAGGGGTGTTCACAGTTTGTGTGGAAACCAATCTTATTTCAGCTTTGTCTTCAATGGAAAACAATGTGTTCTTAAATTAGCACTTAGTACAAGCTGACTAGTGTGGTTCTTAATGGTGAATAGAGATTTGTCCAAAATAAGTGGTCTTTAACTTAGCAGAATGTAAATCTAAATAAATGGAAGATATATATACATAATATATAGAAAGGATTGGTACTCTAAAATGAGATTTATGGTAAGAACTTACCATTGTTAAATCTCTTTCTGCGAGGTACACTGGGCTCCACAAGGAATTACATCGGGGTGTAGAGTAGGATCTTGATCCGAGGCACCAACAGGCTCAAAGCTTTTGACTGTTCCCAAGATGCACAGCGCCGCCTCCTCCCTGCTAGTGAGCTCAGTTTTGTTAACCAGCCCAATGCAGTAGCAGGTACCAGAGACGACAACCGATCGTAGCCAAATATACCACACACTCACCGCAGGAGACGGTGTCAGCGGCTATGCCAATACCAACCCAAAAAAGCTAAGTGCGTCAGGGTGGGCGCCTTGTGGAGCCCAGTGTACCTCGCAGAAAGAGATTTAACAATGGTAAGTTCTTACCATAAATCTCGTTTTCTGCTGTGGGGTACACTGGGCTCCACAAGGAATTACATCGGGGATGTCCCAAAGCAGTTCCTCACGGGAGGAGATGCACAGTAGTGGGCACAAGAACCCGGCATCCAAAGGAAGCATCCTGGGAAGCGGCGGTATCGAAGGCATAGAACCTTATAAACGTGTTCCCTGAGGACCACGTAGCCGCCTTGCACAACTGTTCAAGGGTCGCACCACGGTGGGCCGCCCCGAGAAGGTCCAACCGACCGAGTAGAATGGGCCTTAATGGTAGCAGGAGCTGGACGACCAGCCTGTACATAAGCATGTGCAATCACCATTCTAATCCATCTAGCCAGAGTCTGCTTGGAAGCAGGCCAGCCACGTTTGTGAAAACCAAACAATACAAAAAGAGAATCATATTTCCTTACGGAGGAAGTTCTCTTCACATAGATACGGAGAGCCCGTACCACATCCAAAGACCGTTCTTTGGGAGACAACTCAGGAGAATTAAAGGTCGGAACCACAATCTCCTGGTTAAGGTGGAAAGAAGACACCACCTTAGGCAAATAACCTGGCCGCGTTCTAAGAACCGCCCGGTCACGGTGAAAAATCAAATAGGGAAACTTGCAGGACAAGGCACCCAAGTCCGAGACCCTTCTAGCTGAAGCAATAGCCAGCAAGAAAAGGACCTTAAGGGAAAGCCACTTAAGTTCAGCAGAGGCAAGAGGCTCAAATGGAGACACTTGCAAGGCCTCCAAAACCACCGACAAGTCCCAAGGGGCCACAGGCGGCACATAAGGAGGCTGAATCCGCAACACAACCTGAGTGAATGTATGGACATCGGGTAGGGTGGCAATCTTTCTCTGAAACCAAACCGACAAGGCAGAAATGTGAACCTTGAGGGAGGACAGACGCAGGCCTAAGTCCAGGCCCTGTTGTAGGAAGGTCAACAGTTTGGCCGTGCTAAACTTGAAAACGTCATGATTGTGAGACGCACACCAAGTAAAGTAAGCATTCCAGACCCTATGGTAAATCCGAGCAGAATCCGGCTTACAGGCCTTCAACATAGTTTGGACAACCGCCACAGATAAACCCTTGGCACTCAGGACGGAAGCCTCAAGAGCCATGCCGTCAAAGCAAGACTGGCCAAGTCCTGGTAAACACAAGGGCCCTGAACGAGGAGGTCTGGACGTTGTGGAAGTAGAAGGGAACAATCTAGCGAGAGGTCCTGTAGATCGGATAACCAGTGCTGTCTGGGCCACGTTGGAGTTAGCAGTAGTAGTTTTCCTCCTTCTTGCTTGAACTTCCGTGTTACTCTGGGCAGGAGTGACACCAGAGGGAACACGAACGGCCGCCGAAAGTTCCATGGAATTGACAGAGGATCCACGAACGCTGCTTGAGGATCCCTTGTCCTTGCTCCGAAGACCGGAACCTTGTGATTGTGTCGAGACGCCATCAGGTCCACATCTGGGAGGCCCCACTTGTCCACAAGAAGTTGAAACACCTCTGGATGTAGGCTCCATTCTCCGGCGTGCACGTCCTGACAACTGAGATAGTCCGCCTCCCAGTTCAGAACGCCCGGAATGAACACTACTGATATGGCCGGCAGATGGCGTTCTGCCCACTACGTCCCTCATTGCCATGCGGCTTCGAGTGCCGCCTTGATGATTTATGTATGTCACTGTGGTGGCGTTGTCCGACTATACTTGAAAAGGTCTGTTCTGAATTAGATGCTGGGCGTTGAACACTTCCCGCAGTTCCAGAATATTGATTGGGAGCAGGGACTCCTCCTGAAGAGAGTGTTGTTCTAACACCGCGCCCCAACCTCTCAGACTGGCATCCGTCGTCAGAAAGACCCAGTTGGACATCCAGAAGGGATGGACCCTGCTCAATTGTTGGTCCTGCAGCCCCAACTCAGTGACAGGCGGACCTCCGGAGACAATGAGATCATGTGAGATCTGATCCGGTGAGGCAGGCCGTTCCACTTGGCCAGAATTAACTTCTGCAGTGGGCGAGAGTGGAACTGAGCATACTCCACCATGTCGAAAGCCGACACCATGAGACCCAGCACTTGCATTGCCGAATTTATCGACACTTGCGGACGAGATAGGAAGCATCGAATCCTGTCCTGAAGCTTCAGGACTTTCTCCTGAGACAGGGACAACCGTTGGTTGTGAGTATCCAATAACGCTCCCAGGTGTAACATGCTCCAAGCAGGAACCAGGGAGGATTTCTTCCAGTTGATCAGCCACCCGTGGGCTTTCATGCACTGGGCCGTCAGATCGAGATGACACAGGAGAAGTTCTGGGGAAATTGCCAGGATCAACAAATCGTCCAAGTACGGTAGGATCCTGACCCCTTGACGGCGGAGAGTAGCCGTCATGACCACCATTACTTTGGTGAAGACTTGGGGAGCCGTTGTCAAACCAAAGGGTAACGCCCGAAATTGGTAATGCAGGTTGCCCACCACAAACTGCAAGTACTGTTGATGAGATACCGCAATAGGAATATGCAGGTAGGCATCCTGTATGTCCAGGGAGACCATATAGTCCCAAGGCTCCATGGCCAGAACAAAAGAGCGCAGAGTTTCCATACGAAACTTGGAGACCCCCATATGCTTGTTCAAGGACTTCAGATTGAGGATGGGCCGCGAGGACCCGTTCGGTTTCAGGACTAGAAACAGCGTGTAATAGTACCCCTTGCCTCTCTGAGCCAGAGGCACCTGTACCACCACTCCTGTGACCAGGAGGGAATGTACCACTGAGTGCAATGTGTTTGCTTTTGCCAGCTCCAGAGGCACATCTGTCAGGCAAAACCACTGCGGTAGACGATTCTTGAAAGGTATGGCATAACCCCGAGCGACGACTTCCCTCACCCAGGCATCTGAAGTGGTCCTCAACCATTCCTGGGCAAAACCTAGAAGTCGGCCCCCTACCCTGGGATCCCCCAGAGGGAGGCCCGCCCCGTCATGCGGCAGGCTTGTCAGTTTTGGAAGCTGGCTGACGGGCAGCCCAAGCACGCTTTGGTCTGTGCTTGTTTGGTCTGGAAGCACGAGCTTGCTTTGGGTATGCCTGATCTTTTGCTTTACCTGGAGTACAAAAGGGCAGAGGGAAAGTACTTTTAGCCTTCTGTGCGGAAGGAGCCGTACTAGGTAGGCAAGCTGTTTTAGCTGTAGCCAGATCAGTCATAATCTTATTTAGGTCTTCTCCAAAGAGAATGTCTCCTTTGAAAGGAAGCACCTCCAGGGTTTTCTTGGAATCCAAATCCACCGACCAGGATCTCAACCAGTAGCAGCCTTGGCCAGATGCAGTAGCAGCCTTGGCCGTGAGCACCCCAGCATCGGAGGCCACCTCCTTAAGGTACAGAGAAGCTGTTGCAATATACGAGACACATTGTCGCGCATGCTCAGACGCGTCGGAAAAACACAGTTCCGCCTCGAGTTCCTGAGCCCACGCCTCAACAGCTTCAGCAGCCTAAGTCGCTGCAATCGTTGGCCTATGCACAGCCCCCGTTATGGTATAAATCGCTTTTAAACAGCCCTCCACACGTCTATCCGTCGGTTCCTTCAGAGAGGTGACGTTAGTTACCAGCAGAGCAGAGGAAACAACCATATACGCCACATGAGAATTAACAGGCGGAGGGGTTTCCCAATTTTTACACACCTCCGTAGAGAGAGGATAGCGAGCCAACAGTCTCTTATTCGGTGTAAACTTTGCCCCTAGATTCCTGACGTATGTCAACCAGGTGTTTAGAGAAGGGTAAAACCTGTTTAACCACCTTCTTACGTTTAAACCTATCTGGTTTCTTGGAGACAGTTTCAGGCTCAGAATCATCATCATCAGCCATATCGCCTCAATCAAATCCGGGACATCCACGGATGACTTCCCTTCCCCATCTGAAACGTCAGCGTCATCGGGGTCAGTATATGCACCTTCCTACTCCAAGGACGTGTCGGTTAAAGCCGTGGATTGGGAGGATGTAATGGCCCATTTAGAAGACGACTTAGTCTTAGGCGGGCGAGAGTGAGACTTAGATTTAGTCACAGATCGGTTCAAATGCTGCAGCTGAGTGGAAAGCTGATCCGCCCATGGCGGGTTCACAGCAGGGACCATAAACTGATGCAGTGGTACAGGTGGTCCCACAGGGGGCATCAATTTAGTCACAAGCATGCTTAGCAATGTAGTCCAAGGCGGATCCTGTGATGCCCCAAGCGCTACTGACCCACTGGGGGGTAATGAACCCCCTGAACCTGAACTCTCAGCTGCTAAATTATCCTCCGTTGCGTCAGCGGCCTCACTACCATGCAGTGTGGGAGAGGCCCCAACATCGTTGCCACGTGTAGCAGACATAACTATGTGCACAATAATGGGCAACCCGTTACAAGATGTAGCAGCACTATACCTAGCAAGAACACTCAGACGGCACAGACTGGATGTTCAATAGATCAACAACTGTTCAACAGACAGTATATTTTGTGATATAATCCTACATTGAAAATAGCAAAAACCTGAAAGACTTGGCCCCCTCAGGTATAGCAATATAGGAATAGCACGCTGAGTGAAATACCCTGCAATAAGGCAACCACGCAGCAGCTACATGCACACACACATATATAATGTCAAAGTCGAAAAATATTGCAGTACACACATCATGTACAAACTACACACAGATGGCCTCCATGCGCGTACTTGCTCTGCTGTGCGTGCGCATATTCGCAATTTGCGTTTGGTCGCTCCCGCGGTCTTGCGCATTAGCGCGTGGTATGAGTATTTACGGTAGAGCTTGTGAATGCATGGAAGGCTATCAAAATACATTACATATTTAATCCAAATAGTGCACAATGTACACATAGTCTCCTTGCACCACATCAGAAATAAACATCAGTTTAAATGGTAACAGAACAAAGAGATTCACCTTTACAGGATAGGAGGGGACAGAACAAGGTTACAAGGTGGTGTTTGGTATCCAGCTGTAGGGTATTTTAAGGGAAACATTCCGGTGTTGGTTTGAGGAAGATCGCATGTTCCTGCGGATAGTTATGTGCAGGAGCAGAATATAGATATAAACTGTGTTTACTGTACATTATGTATGCGGCGGGAATCCAGAGGAGACCACCCACAAGAGCAGTGAAAATAGACATTGCCCACCTATTTAAACATACCTATGACCTCTCCTGTACTGTAAATGACCATCCCTGTGTCCAATGGACAAAGAGATTACAGTATCCATTGTGTTATGTTTTGGATGAAGTGAATAAAGAGAGCCTGCAGCAGGCCTGGTCAGACACAAGACTCACAAAGTTATCTATCAGATGACCGAGGACCGGCCGGGTTGTGCAAGCTTGTCCACTCACGTATGTACCATTGAATGTAGCCATTTAATGTTATATTGTATTGTATTATTTGTATTGTAACCCCCTTTCAGCAATAATACCCTGTGGTGTCGGAACCCAGCAGTTTAATTACAATCTGGTGTCGTGTCTTCATTGCCCTGCTAAGGTTTAAAGTGTATTATCATTGCATTGCTATATAAGGTTTAAAGTGTATTATTATTGCATTGCTGTAGAAGGTTTAAAGTGTATCTCTGGGTGTGTACGCGCTGTGAGTACTTTGTACCGTCAGCGCGGCGTTTGTACGCTAAGTCCGTACACAGCACGGGACTTTATACGCTAATAGCGTACAAAGTACGTAGAGTGTGTATTAAGTACAGCGGCCGCAGCGGCTCCATGGTAAAATGTATTAAGGTGTGTTTAAGGTATAGCTTTCATTCCTGCATATAAAACGGCATTGTCAATTGGCGGCTCCTCTGGTTTTCCACATACTTACTACCTAACAGGTCACAGCAGACTTAATCTATCAGCAAAGGGTGGACAGAAAGTTATCCTACGTATCCTTTTCTTGGTCGATGGATGCACTGAAAACCCTACTTGATTGCTGATTAGATGGAGTCTGCTCTGTATGGTTTGTAGAGATGCTGGTAGAACTCGTAAGGTAAACAGGAAAAAAGCTATTTAAAATCTGTGAATTTTTTTTGGCGCCAAAAGCGTACACGGCACCCATACTTTGCATACTCTCTCACATTGTCGCAAAACAAGGTTCAAATAAGTCATGTTGTGTTTGATTCAGATTGGATTGCTTATCTGTTAAGTAGGGTTAAAAGTACATTTAAAAGTTGCTGCATAGCATTGATATAGTTTTTATGTTTAACTCAGGCCTAAAATAACTTCAGGGGCTTGTATGATGTGTGATTTCTTTGTGACAAAGGAAGCCGCATGGTCTGTCCTCCATTTTGGACTAACCACATGGCCTGTCCACCATTTTGTGTAACCCTCATGGATGTGGAAGGGGGAGGAGCAGCGGCCATTTTTGGAAGGTCATTTTTTTAAATGGCTGATTTTCACTGCCCAGAATAATCAGCTCTCCTTGGTCACATCAATCACCATTTATGAGTTACCAATGCATTTATTTAACCCATCCCATAGTCAATTACAAATAGTTTCAGCTGGGCCTAGTGAAAGTTAATAGTAAGATGAATACTTGATGTAAGAATTACACACAGATATAAACAAAGTTGTTTTTTTTCTTTTACCTCTAGGATTTAGTTAGAATATGCTTGCTATAAGATAGCCATTGAAATGCAAATTAACCTGTGTAACTGCTTTTTCTTAGCAATGAAAAACCACTTTTACAGGCAGGCAAAAGCACATAGCTTTCATATGCAAATTAGAAGCACTGAATGGGTAAAGCATACCTCCCAACATGACCCTCTCCAGGAGGGACAGAATGCTCTGCTTCTGGACTTTTCTCTTAATTTTTGATTACCATCACCTGTGGTGAAACACCTTTCTTATCCATTAGCCTGTTCAGCACAGGTGCCAGCAATCATACAGTAAGAGGAAAGTCCAGAAGCAGAGCATTGTGTCCCTCCTGGAGAGGGTCATGTTGGGAGGGTATGGTAAAGGAGTCTCAGGAAACCAGTGAATGGTACATATATATAATTATTATAATTATGTGTATATTTATATCAGTGTATGTTCTGCAAGATAGCTATCCAATCTGAATCATATCATTTAAATTATTGATTATTGCTAGAGTCATTATAGATCTGTGTGAAATAGGAAAAATTTGTTGCTATACAGGTAAATATATAGGTAAATTTGAAATAACAGTATTTTAAGGAAGTAAGCGTAAAGACACAAACACAGTTCTGCATAAAAGTTTATACAGAACAAGTTGTGTCTAGTGGGCAATAGTTAGTATTGCTCACATTTATAGAGCTGTGTGATTTATTGCGGATGCAGGCTTTTGTACACGTGTCTCGGACAAAGTAAGGGACACGCACGGTCGCGTGTTTGCGCAAAGTGCGTAAGAATGCGGGCGCTGAGTACAAATTATAGAATAGTGTCGTTTAGTTCAAAGGTGGGATAGTAGACATTTAATACAATAGCACATAACTATCAGATTTCAAAAGCAGGTTACTCTAAATTTAGTTTAAAAAAACGGTATTGCCTCTGGGGTAAAGCTGCCTATCTGAATAAATTTAAATTTTCTGTACATAAAAATAAAGTGTATTTGAGTGAGTGAATGCAGGAGTGAGTGGATACTGAACCCAAGAACTGAAGTGGTCTAGGTGGTCTAAGCTAGGTGCTCTAGGTGGACACACTGGGTTAGTAGAGGCCCGGTGGCGTAGGGTTCGCAACCCTGCGTTATTAACTAGGTGGTCTTAGTGGACTGAGTGGTATCCCATACAACTCTTAATGGTAGGAAGTGGTCTAGGCTAGGTGGTCTACAGCAATCGTATGGCATATAGATAACTAGTATCTATAGGCTGTGCTATTGCATCACGTCCGTTTGTTCTGCACAGCGCAACGTGATATTATTGTGTCATATGCGCTGTGGAAGAGCATACGCAGACGTGATTGTATAGACAAAGGGGTTTTTCTTTGATAACTTTGGGAAATCTCCCTGGTGGGCTTCACTGGAAAGGGTGAAAGATAGTTATCTAATTTCTCTGTTTTTCACCCTACAAACAATTCCAGTTGAAAGATACCGAAAAGGAAATTTTCACTGCCCCTCTCAGGAAAATATTCCAAACAGAACTTTCACAGAAAGAAATTACGGTCTAAGGTCTGTTAGGAGCCCTAAGTTGGGTACATTGCGATCCGCTACCAACAGTGTATCATTGTACTGGCCAGCGTGGGCGAGAGCGAGTGGAAGGCGCTCGGGTATTCTTCCACCGTCTACTTATATTAGGTATTTTGGTGTTTGTGGGAATTTTTTAAAGTTATTAGGAAAGACAGAAATATGGGAGCCAGTTGCTCAAGTAAGAGACGTTTAGACAGGGTTCAGGCAGAATTGTGGCCAAAAGGCTCAGCAAGGTTTATCATGTGTGAAAAATATGGTTCACACACAGAAGTTTTATGCAATGAGTGGGTATGTATGACTAACAATGATAGGGAACCATTCCCTAAGGTGAGCAGCTTTGAACCAGAGGTATTACAGAACTTAAGGTTAAAGATATGTCTGATTAAATCCAGAAAAGAAAGGATTAGACATAATGATTGTTTAAAATTATGGCAGCAAGAGGGGGATATGCAAAGGGAATTAGCTCGTGCAGCAGGTTCCAAACCTAGCGGGAAAACAATGGCGACCGCACCACCACTACCGTATATTGCGGGGAGAAGATGGCTACAGTCAATGGTATATCCGTAAAATATAGTAGTATGTAAAAACAATGTATTAACCCTAATTATTTTTTTGCAAGATGTATCCTGTTTTTTTAAGTCTTTTCAAGGTTATAGGTCACAAGAGGATGATGGACTTGCTGGCAGATCAGTTCCTGTATTTATTTACAGAGAGAGAGACATAAGATGCATTGGAGGGAATGGTAATTGTATCGCTGGCCTGTAACTGTAATTGTATGTAACTGTATGTTTTAACTGCTTACTGTATGAGTTGTAACTATAGGTATACTGTACTTTGTAATATATATATTGAATCTATATTTTTTTTTATTAATAACAAATATATCCAGCCAAATCGCAGCTCTCCTCCAAGCAGTCACCTCGCTGCAGGAAACTCAGGTGGGGCCTGTCCAACCAGGTAGAGCAGTAACAATATTCCCCAATGAAAGAACTGGTGAGGTAACAGCTACCGGTAAGTGTGAGACAATTCATTGCACAGAGACAACAACACCTCACAGTAAATAGATTAGGAACGGAATGGTAGGATTACACCCTGTCTTGGAAATAGTAACCCCCAATGGGGGAACCGATAGTCAGGGAATAATCCTCACCAGAAATAATGCAATGTATTGCCCGTGGCCCAGAGATGAGCTGCGATCAATCATTTCAGAATTCCCCGACTCTCGGAAGCATTTAGCCAGATGTCAGAAATTTTTCAGAGATCTGGGTAATGCGTATGAACCGACAAACAAACACTGGCGGATATTTTTGAAAGCATGCCTACCTCCTAATATTGACACCCAAAAATGTATCACTGATTGTAGATTAGAGTCGGATAGTCTTATGACTGACAAAACACAATCAGGAGAACTTAGAGCAAATTAACATGCAACTAGAGTTGTATTTCCCCACAACTGTTAAGTAGAGAAAAATGTTCTCCATAAAACAGAGGGAAAATGAAATGACATCTGAATACTTCCATCAGGACCTGCAAATAATAGATAGATACATGGGGGTATCAGATACAGGGAACGATGCGAATTACAGGGAGGTAGGTGTTTCTGTATTAATGGACGGACTCAATCAGACAGTAAGGGACAGGGTACAAACATTTATTGCCTGATTGGATAGCTTGTCGTAGAGAGTGCGCGATTGAACACCATAAGAATATTGCTAGGCGTAGAGAACTGCAGGAGGAGCAAAGTCACATCAGCCTAAACCCCAAAAACCCTGGTGGTAAGAAAAGACAGAGAAATTGTTACATTTGTAAAAAAATAAAGGACATTTTGCTAGAGATTGCAAGAGTAGTAGAGCACATAGCCAATATAGACCGCTAGACAGAGAAAACAAGCCAAGTTATTAAACACATAGACGGGATCAAGGGACATATAGTAAGGAGTCACGAGCCATATAGAAAACACAGATTCGGTTAATGGGAAGAATGGAATAAATGCAACTTTACCCTTTTGACAGAACTTACTGGGGTTAGGAGGAGGTCTCTAAACTTCTGCTTCTTTCTCTAGCAGAAGTGACCTCTAATTAATTTAGCAGAAGTTTTGTTAGAGATGGAATACATATAGCGTGCTCCCGCCCAGGAAGTACGAATTATGTTGGATACCCACGAAGACTAAGGTTGCATTTCACTGTTCTAGATACATGTCCATCACAGGTAGAGGAAATTATCTCAAAGATACCGGGTTCCTTATGAATTTAGAATGGACAGGACACTGGATTGATGGCTGGGATAGTCCCAGTAGAGATATAACACACATAGATTTTTTTTTTTTTTGGGGGGGGGGGGGGAGCAGACCGAGAATCATTCCCCTTAGTGCCAAATCCAGATGTCAAACTTTGTAAAATCTTCTTTGCCTCTACCAACTTATCTGTTACTAAACTCTATGTGATTTGTCTTCAAAGCTTCCTCTTCATCTCTTACGTCCATCGACAGGGTTACAGTTCAGACGCCACAGGCCTACTCGGTCTTTCAGAGTTCTGCCCAAATCGAGTATATCTCACCAGCATAGGGACACCAGTATTAACGCAGTGTGCCTGGTCATGCACAAAGGGTGGAGAATGAGAATACTGGTGAAGGGAGACTGTGCATAGACTAGGGGTGGGCAACAAGCGGCCCGCAGGCCGGATGCGGCCCGCGAACCGATCCTGCCTGGCCCCGCTGTCCCACACAGTGTGCAATGACAAGCGGCCCGACTGGCTGAGCCGCTCGTCATTGCGCTACGTACCTCCCAGACGCGGCGCCGCAGAGGAAATCCCGGTCACGTCACTGCTGACCGGGATTTCCACTGTGACGTCAGGCGCTGGGCGGCACGGGGGGTGGGGCCACGGCAGGAGCGGGCAGCAGCAGCGACTCTGTGCGGCACCGCGGGCAGCAGGCAGCGGATCAGTCAGCAGGGAACTGGCATCAGGCAGCGGGGATCTGGCAGCAGGCAGCGGATCTGCCACTGTGAAAAAGGTAAATGGATCTGTGCTTAACTTTAAAAGCTGCTATATAGGTTCAGGGAAGGGGGATTAGGAAGGGGGGGGGACTGCTATATGGTTTTAGGGAAGAGGGGTAGGGACTGCTATATGGGTTTATGGAGGGGGGAAGAGGGGTAGGGACTGCTATATGGGTCCAGCAGGGAAGGGGGGGTAGAGACTGCTATATGGGTCTAGGGGAGGGGGGGGGGGGGGTGTTTTCAGCACTGTTTAAAAAAAAAAAATTTTATTACTGGATTACTGTGTTTTTTTAGACATCTTGGATTTTGCCTGTAAAAAAACTATGTATGTAATGTATATTGTGGTGTATGTTTGTGTAGTTTTATATCTATATATATATATCTATCCACACTATGTTTTTATTGTTATATACGTAACTATGGGCCTAATTCAGACCTGATCGCTAGCAGGCGATTTTTGCACTGCTACGATCAGGTAGTCGCTGCCTACAGGGGGAGGGGGAAATCGCTGTGCAGGGGTGAGATCGCATCTGCAGAGAGCTGCACAAACAGAAGTTTGTGCAGTCTCTGCGCAGCCCAGGACTTACTCTTCTAGTGCGATGATCGGGGCCAGAGCTGAGTGCTGACGTCAGAAACTCTCCCTCCAAACGCCTGGTCCCTCCTGCGTTTTTCCGGACACTCCTCTAAAACGCTCAATTGCCACTCACAAACGTCCTCTTCCTCTCAATCACCTTGCGATCGCCCGTGCGATCACTTTGTTCTTACCATCCCATCGCTGCCCGACGCTGCGGACCGGCGCACCTACACATTGCGGTGCATGCGCAGTTCAGACCCGATTTACAAGATATTTTGTGTGTGGCCCTCGACTATTCACTGGAAGTGTTAAGCGGCCCCCCAGCTGAAATAATTGCCCACCCCTGGCATAGACACTGATAATGTCGATATTATCTTAAACCATAACGCTATACCTTTAAACACACTTTTACCATGGAGCCGCTGCGGCCGCTAGACTTAATACACACGCTACGTACTTTGTACGCTATTTGCGTACAGAGTCCCGTACCTTGTACGGACTTAGCGTACAAACGCCGCGCTGGGGGTACAAAGTACACACAGCGCGCGCACACTCTTGATATACATTAAACCTTATTAGTAATGCAATGCAATGATATTATCACACTAAACCTTATGCAGCAAAGCACTGCAATGATGTTACACCTTAAACCTTTATGCAGCGCTGACGGTACAAAGTACTCGCAGCGCGTACACACCTTATCAATACACTTTTAAACCTTATACAGTTAGGTAATGTAATACGCTTTAAACCCTAGCAGGGAAAAGAGGACACAACACCGATTTGTAATTAAACACTGGGCTCCGACACCTCAGCGTATATATCTGGAAGAGGATAACAATACAATTTATACACTACAATATACAACAGAGTAAATGGCTACAGTCAATGTACATACGTGAGAATATTCGCAAGCGCTTCCTGGTCCAGTCCTCCGCTAATCAGGTAGATAGCGTTAAGAGTCTTCTGACCGGCCAGGCAGCAACAGGCTTTTTATACACTACTTCCAAAAGCAATACAATGGATACTGTAATCCCTTTGTCCATTGGACACAGAGATGCATCTTTACATTACAGGAGAGGTCATAGGTTGATTTGAAAAGGTGGGCGATGTCTTTCTCAACTGCTCTTGTGGGTGGTCTCCTCTGGATTCCCGCCGCATACATAATATACAGTAAATACAGTTTATATCTATATTCTACTTCTGCACATAACTATACGCAGGAACATGCGATCTTCCTCTAACCAACACCGGAATATTACCCTTAAAATACTCTACAGCTGGATACCAGACATCACCTTATAACCTTAGTCTGTCCCTTCCTATCATGTAAAGGCGAATTCCTGAGTCCTGGAATCATTTAAACTGTTGATACTTGCTGATGTGGTGCAGGGGGACTATGTGTACAATGTGCACTATTTGGATTAAATATGTAATGTTTTGATAACCCTCCATGCGTTCACAAACTCCGCCGTAAATACCCATACCACGCGCAGGACCGCAGGAGCGACCATACGCAAATTGCGTATATGTGCACGCACGGCGGAACAAGTGCACGCGCAGCGGGCATGTGTGTGTTGTTAGTACGTAATGTGTGTATTACAATATTTTTCGACTTTGACAACACCGATATGCATGATGGCGTGACAGCCTGATGGTGAACGCAAATCTGAAAAATTTTCTTTTTATTATTTCCTTTCTCTTTTCACTTTCCACAGATGGTTTACTTCACACAACTGATAATAAACAACAGTTAAACACATTCAAATGCAAGATTTATGTTCCCTACAGAAAGGCCGTTGACCCGGAGAGAACTCGTGACAAAGAGCAGAGTGTAGAGAACCTCGTATCACTGGAGTGTCTGTTCCGTGAAGGTTGAGAGGCAGGACTGCTGAAGGGCATCCGAGCACAGATCTAGAACGGTTGTAGTATCATTTTTTTTTCAACCTCCCACTGCATTTTCCTGTCTTTTCCCCTTCTTATTTTCCTCCTTTCCCCAAACTAAATGGATCGATCACAAGAGACTGCGTTTCGGGTTCTATTAGTAACTCTGGTTTTGATAAGGACAGTTTGTTTTTGTGAGGGTCCCAGAGAGGTCGAGCATGGATCTGGAATGGGTTCTGATGGCAAATATGAATTTGTAGGATCTCAGGATCAGCACATCACTAGTAAAGGCTGGCATCAGTAAGCGCTCTGGTAGTCAGGGAGCTCGGAGGCACTGTGAGGGGTTATTGTCTGATGAATATTGTATTTGTAGGAATTATGAGAATATAGTTGAGGATGGGTGCATCCAGAGATGTCAGTCCAACCTTAATATCGACATGGACCGTCATCCGTTGAGTGATTACCACTCACTAGTGGGTAAGGTCTTAAACCAGACAGAATGCTGGGTGTGCTCACAGGTACCTCAAGGTCAGAGCAAGTCAGGATTAGTACCGTACCCTTTAGCAATAGATGAGGTACTCGAATTGCGGGGTGGGAGACCGGTGGACAAGAAATTCAATATCTCTAGGCCCCCTAGTTTGAAGCTCCACCAGTATCATGTAGACAGGTCCTTATTGTGTTTTAATATTTCCAATTACCGAAAACCGGGAAATTGGGAAGTGACGTGGAATAACCAGACAATGACCTTTTCACACAGAGCTGATAGGATACCCATAGACTCTGAACTTGTACGCCAAATAGCCAACAGTGGGAGGTATTTTCGGTATAGGTATACTCATGGAAGCAAGACCATGTGGGTTGGAAAAGTATCGCCAGGGTACTGTGCTCATATCATCCAGCCTGATACTTGTACTGAGCAGATGAGAGAACTAGGGATAGGTTTCTTTACTTGGAAAATTTGTAATATGGTGATGTTATATTTTGTCCCCTATGTTCTCCCAGATGATGCCTATTTCATATGTGGGAGGAAGGCGTACAAGTGGCTTGCCCCGAGCTCAGAGGGATTGTGTTATATTGGGAGAGTACTGCCAGCAGTCATGACCATAACCCATGGTAAAATGAAAGATGTTCACCGCAGTGCTCAGGCTCCTTATACTCATACTCACTATGAACACATCATCAAGAGACACCTCATAGATAGGACAGAGCACGCAGCCTCTAATTTGATCCACGAATCCACCGGGATTCAATTCCTTCTCGCATTAGACATTACCCGTACTGCCAGAGGAACTATAAATTATAGGTATATCCATGCACTAGCGAACTTGATAGATAATATCACTGAGATGTATGACGACACCTTCAGGTATACAGGAAGGGAGTTACAAGCTTACAAGAAGGAACTGATTCAGCACAGGATGGTCCTTAATTATATCACAGCCGTGACAGGTGGGTACTGTGTTATGCTGGCAACTCAATATGGGGTGAAGTGCTGTACATATATTACGAACAGTACTGACGACCCAACGGAGATCATCGATCAAAAGATGGACGATATCTTGCAGTTGAAGTGGGAGTTCAGGAGGAAACACAGCCTTACCTTGGCGACTGTAAGTAATGAACTGACCGGCTGGGTCTCATGGTTGAACCCACGAAATTGGTTTTCAGGTTTAGGAGAGTGGGCTAGAAAATGTTATTATGAGTGTAGGGAAGTTTCTCCTTTGTATCCTGGGAGTCGTCATAATTATTGGTTTGATATTTAGGTGTGTTCGAATTCTGACGCGGCGCAAGCACGGCACAAAGTTGATGAGTCTAAGGAGCAAGGGTACTGTTATAGCAGCAGATTTAATTCATGACCCTTCCATAGAGACAGTGATATGATAAGGATTGCAAATGAATTTCATGGCCTGTCTCGTTCACCTGTTTTTCTTTTGTCTCCCCCTCTGCCCAGATACATCCATCCGGAAAAGGACATCAGCCCTACCCAAAATGTTTATGTGAATGTATTTTATTTATATGTCTTATCTTCATCTCTGCAACCTTCAGTTAATAGCACACATAGTCGACAGGTGATATACACATATACTAGCACTCACTTGTTTCCCCCTCCATGTATCATCAACTAAATGTGCACCCCATTTGTTGGAACAAGAAGCCGAAAAGAGCTCGGTAGTGTTTGTTGTCCCATTTACAGACCCTTAATACGGGATGAGAAGGATTTAATGTATACTTCGCAATACCTCGAAGCTTATGTAGAACATATACGGCACGATGATACATGCCCCTCAGACATGGATTCATACATACATACTTTTACTATCCCACTAGGTCATACATTTCCCACCTACAACTCTCCTCTGACAACTCCAAGCTTCTGTAGATATTGTGTAGATATTTTTCTGTTTTTATTGATTAGATAGTGGCAGTTATTGGTGACTGCCAAAGGGTGGACTGTCAAAGTCGAAAAATATTGCAGTACACACATCATGTACAAACTACACACAGATCGCCTCCATGCGCGTACTTGCTCTGCTGTGCGTGCGCATATTCGCAATTTGCGTATGGTCGCTCCTGCTGTCCTGCGCATTAGCGCGTGGTATGAGTATTTACGGTAGAGTTTGTGAACGCATGGAAGTCTATCAAAATACATTACATATTTAATCCAAATAGTGCACAATGTACACATAGTCTCCTTGCACCACATCAGAAATTAACATCAGTTTAAATGGTAACAGAACAAAGGGATTCACCTTTACAGGATAGGAGGGGACAGAACAAGGTTACAAGATGGTGTTTGGTATCCAGCTGTAGGGTTTTTTAAGAGAAACATTCCGATGTTGGTTTGAGGAAGATCGCATGTTCCTGCGGATAGTTATGTGCAGGAGCAGAATATAGATATAAACTGTGTTTACTGTACATTATGTATGCGGCGGGAATCCAGAGGAGACCACCCACAAGAGCAGTGAAAATAGACATTGCCCACCTATTCAAACAGACCTATGACCTCTCCTGTACTGTAAATGACCATCCCTGTGTCCAATGGACAAAGAGATTACAGTATCCATTGTGTTATGTTTTGGATGAAGTGAATAAAGAAAGCCTGCAGCAGGCCTGGTCAGACACAAGACTCACAAAGTTATCTATCAGATGACCGAGGACCGGCCGGGTTGCGCAAGCTTGTCCACTCACGTATGTACCATTGAATGTAGCCATTTACTCTGTTATATTGTATTATTTGTATTGTAACCCCCTTTCAGCAATAATACCCTGTGGTGTCGGAACCCAGCGGTTTAATTACAATCTGGTGTCGTGTCTTCATTGCCCTGCTAAGGTTTAAAGTGTATTATCATTGCATTGCATTGCTGTATAAGGTTTAAAGTGAATTATTATTGCATTGCTGTAGAAGGTTTAAAGTGTATCTCTGGGTGTGTACGTGCTGTGAGTACTTTGTACCGTCAGCGCGGCGTTTGCACGCTAAGTCCGTACACAGCACGGGACTTTGTACGCTAATAGCGTACAAAGTACGTAGAGTGTGTATTAAGTACAGCGGCCGCAGCGGCTCCATGGTAAAATGTATTAAGGTGTGTTTAAGGTATAGCTTTCATTCCTGCATATAAAACGGCATTGTCAATAGTCACAAATGTACCATGCAGATATTATGTACCATAAACTGCACTGGACTAGCAATACAAAGTAATACTCAGTATGGCTATATGTGATAACAATAGATATAACAAACATAGTAAGCACTGGATCCCAGGGTGTTTGTACCACACAACCCTGAAGGTATGCACTCTTTCTTAACTAACACAGTCCCAGTGACAGGTAGAATACTCAAGTGTCCTGTAGGAAGCACAGCACTGGCAGTCAGGTGGTTCCACAGAGGAGGATTTGCCCCAGCAATCCCAGGAACAGCAAGGCTCAAGCTGAAATGGCCGCTGACCAGGAGTGAAGGAGGAGGCAGCTCCAGGGCGGGAACATTGTAGAAATGGCGCCCTGGGGCTAGGGGGAGGGGCCTCAGGTCCGACCTGCTCCCCCTGCTGGCATCCCCGCCGGGTGTGCGGGCAGTTATAAAATGGGGGAATTATACTAAATCCCCCTTACCTGTGCCCTGAATAATACTCTGGTGGCTAGTGGAGCAAGCTGCCCAGTAATCAGTGCCCACGCCAGCGCGCGCGTGGCCCGCCTCCTAAGGCAGCGCTGGATTGCGGTAAAGTGCGGCACAGTAGCCCCTTACCTCCCCCTATGTCTGCGGCCCCGCGATCCCGGAGATGGCGGCGTGTGTATGACTCACAGTTAGAAGAAGAAGCCTCCGTCTCCACTGCAGTGACCCGGCAACTCCGGCACGGGAGTATACATCGCCGCTGGGGGTGATGGAGCTGCATGCTGAAAAGTCTCTAAGACTTTACCAGCAGCAGCCCTTGAAGTCTTCAAACAGAATCCACTGTTCAGTCTTAAGTACTTTGAAAAATGCTGCTTAAGGCAGCCACCTGTAAAGTGCCTGCATACTGCAAGGCACCAACTTACAAACTGAGCTCACTGGCATGGAGGCGGGGTTATAGAGGAGGCGGCGCTGTGCATCTTGGGAACAGTCAAAAGCTTTGAGCCTGTTGGTGCCTCGGATCAAGATCCTTTTCTACACCCCGATGTAATTCCTTGTTAAGCCCAATGTACCCCGCAGCAGAAAAACAGTTTAAATGCATAAACTACATGATGCAGGGTCCTGAGCAGACCCGAAGAGTTGTTGTTTCTTGCATCAAATAAACTCAGGTAGTTTATACATTCAAAAATTGTACATCATCCATTTGTTCTGGCACCTGAAAGAATATCTAAACGTCTGGAGTAGCCACCTCTACCATCTGTAGGTGTGTACATATAGATTTTATATCTCTCACACACATGGGTGGTTCAATGAGTAAGGTAACAAAACCTCTCCAATGTGTAATGTTCTCTATTTCATTTTAATTTCCTGCCAGGCCAGAGCAGGTAGACCACTGCTTCTGCTAACAGCCTGTGCCTCATTTCAGTCATACTAACATCAACATCAGATGTAAGCTGGCAGACACATGATCATACATTGAGGTGCATAGTGCGATCAGATTTCTGCATCTAAAGGGCACATCAGCAGCTGGCATTCATCCCCAGCTTGTCAAGGTGTACGGTGATATCGTCATGTCACGGAACCAGGTTGTGACAGTAATAGCCAATAAGTATCAGGCTGATCTGGATAATCAAAAAGTAGCACACCGTGTGGACTTAGAGGGTGAGAGAGCTATCCGCTCAGTATTCAATTCAACATCATCTGTTTGAATAAAACCTTTTTGCTGCCTCCATTTTAGTTTACACACATACTATTATTAGGCATACTTAGATCCGGGTTGGGGCTGGGAGACCAACCTTTGGAATCCCAGAGGTCAGCATACCTACCCCGGGATCCAGGCAGCAGAATGCCGGAGGGTGGGAGGCAGATGAGTGCAACGAAGCCCCTTGCGGACTTGCTGCGCTCGCCATGCAGCAGACTCTGTGTCTCACTGCACTCGCCACAGGTTCTATTCCCACTCTATGGGTGTCATGGACACCCACAAGTGGTAATAGAGGTTGTGGGTCGGCATTTTGACTGCCATCATTTTGAGTGCTCGGGATTCTGGCGTAGGTATGGTGAACGCTGGGATCCTGAGCGCCGGTCACATGACAGCATCCCCTTAGCCCCACCCTGCTATCTCAGGAGTTGTTTTGCTTGCATCGTGGGACAGTCCTTCGGGCCTGCAACAACTGCCCCTCACTGTATTCTCTGCAGCACTGATCTTCCACACACTAACTTATATATCTTTGTGACACGCACACGCTTATGATACTAAGCAAGATTAAACTTTGAGTACTTAATTATTAAGCGCTGGTGAAGTGGTATCTTGTTATCATTTTTTGTACATACTCTGTGGTAGAGATGAGCGGGTTCGGTTTCTTTGAATCCGAACCCGCACGAACTTCACTTTTTTTTTCACGGGTCCGAGCGACTCGGATCTTCCCGCCTTGCTCGGTTAACCCGAGCGCGCCCGAACGCCATCATGACGCTGTCGGATTCTCGCGAGACTCGGATTCTATATAAGGAGCCGCGCGTCGCCGCCATTTTCACACGTGCATTGAGATTGATAGGGAGAGGACGTGGCTGGCGTCCTCTCCATTAGAATAGATTAGAAGAGAGAGAGAGAGAGATTGTGCAGACAGAGTTTACCACAGTGACCAGTGCAGTTGTTGTTAAGTTAACTTTTATTTAATATATCCGTTCTCTGCTATATCCGTTCTCTGCCTGAAAAAAACGATACACAGCAGTCACACAGTGTGACTCAGTCTGTGTGCACTCAGCTCAGCCCAGTGTGCTGCACATCAATGTATAAAAGCTTATAATAATTGTGGGGGAGACTGGGGAGCACTGCAGGTTGTTATAGCAGGAGCCAGGAGTACATAATATTATATTAATTTAAAATTAAACAGTGCACACTTTTGCTGCAGGAGTGCCACTGCCAGTGTGACTAGTGGTGACCAGTGCCTGACCACCAGTATAGTAGTATATTGTTGTATACTATCTCTTTATCAACCAGTCTATATTAGCAGCAGACACAGTACAGTGCGGTAGTTCACGGCTGTGGCTACCTCTGTGTCGGCAGTCGGCACTCGGCAGGCAGTCCGTCCATCCATAATTGTATAATTATATACCACCTAACCGTGGTATTTTTTTTTCTTTCTTTATACCGTCGTCATAGTCATACTAGTTGTTACGAGTATACTACTATCTCTTTATCAACCAGTGTACAGTGCGGTAGTTCACGGCTGTGGCTACCTCTGTGTCGGCAGTCGGCAGGCAGTCCGTCCATCCATAATTGTATTATTATAATATATACCACCTAACCGTGGTTTTTTTTTCATTCTTTATACCGTCATAGTGTCATACTAGTTGTTACGAGTATACTACTATCTCTTTATCAACCAGTGTACAGTGCGGTAGTTCACGGCTGTGGCTACCTCTGTGTCGGCAGTCGGCAGGCAGTCCGTCCATCCATAATTGTATTATAATATATACCACCTAACCGTGGTTTTTTTTTCATTCTTTATACCGTCATAGTGTCATACTAGTTGTTACGAGTATACTACTATCTCTTTATCAACCAGTGTACAGTGCGGTAGTTCACGGCTGTGGCTACCTCTGTGTCGGCAGTCGGCAGGCAGTCCGTCCATCCATAATTGTATTATAATATATACCACCTAACCGTGGTTTTTTTTTCATTCTTTATACCGTCATAGTCAGTCATACTAGTTGTTACGAGTATACTACTATCTCTTTATCAACCAGTGTACAGTGCGGTAGTTCACGGCTGTGGCTACCTCTGTGTCGGCACTCGGCAGGCAGTCCGTCCATCCATAATTGTATTATAATATATACCACCTAACCGTGGTTTTTTTTTCATTCTTTATACCGTCATAGTGTCATACTAGTTGTTACGAGTATACTACTATCTCTTTATCAACCAGTGTACAGTGCGGTAGTTCACGGCTGTGGCTACCTCTGTGTCGGCAGTCGGCAGGCAGTCCGTCCATCCATAATTGTATTATAATATATACCACCTAACCGTGGTTTTTTTTTCATTCTTTATACCGTCATAGTGTCATACTAGTTGTTACGAGTATACTACTATCTCTTTATCAACCAGTGTACAGTGCGGTAGTTCACGGCTGTGGCTACCTCTGTGTCGGCAGTCGGCAGGCAGTCCGTCCATCCATAATTGTATTATAATATATACCACCTAACCGTGGTTTTTTTTTAATTCTTTATACCGTCATAGTCAGTCATACTAGTTGTTACGAGTATACTACTATCTCTTTATCAACCAGTGTACAGTGCGGTAGTTCACGGCTGTGGCTACCTCTGTGTCGGAACTCGGCAGGCAGTCCGTCCATCCATAATTGTATTACAATATATACCACCTAACCGTGGTTTTTTTTTCATTCTTTATACCGTCATAGTCAGTCATACTAGTTGTTACGAGTATACTACTATCTCTTTATCAACCAGTGTACAGTGCGGTAGTTCACGGCTGTGGCTACCTCTGTGTCGGAACTCGGCAGGCAGTCCGTCCATCCATAATTGTATTACAATATATACCACCTAACCGTGGTTTTTTTTTCATTCTTTATACCGTCATAGTCAGTCATACTAGTTGTTACGAGTATACTACTATCTCTTTATCAACCAGTGTACAGTGCGGTAGTTCACGGCTGTGGCCTCTGTGTCGGAACTCGGCAGGCAGTCCGTCCATCCATAATTGTATTATTATAATATATACCACCTAACCGTGGTTTTTTTTTCATTCTTTATACCGTCATAGTGTCATACTAGTTGTTACGAGTATACTACTATCTCTTTATCAACCAGTGTACAGTGCGGTAGTTCACGGCTGTGGCTACCTCTGTGTCGGCAGTCGGCAGGCAGTCCGTCCATCCATAATTGTATTATAATATATACCACCTAACCGTGGTTTTTTTTTCATTCTTTATACCGTCATAGTCAGTCATACTAGTTGTTACGAGTATACTACTATCTCTTTATCAACCAGTGTACAGTGCGGTAGTTCACGGCTGTGGCTACCTCTGTGTCGGAACTCGGCAGGCAGTCCGTCCATCCATAATTGTATTACAATATATACCACCTAACCGTGGTTTTTTTTTCATTCTTTATACCGTCATAGTCAGTCATACTAGTTGTTACGAGTATACTACTATCTCTTTATCAACCAGTGTACAGTGCGGTAGTTCACGGCTGTGGCTACCTCTGTGTCGGAACTCGGCAGGCAGTCCGTCCATCCATAATTGTATTATTATAATATATACCACCTAACCGTGGTTTTTTTTTCATTCTTTATACCGTCATAGTGTCATACTAGTTGTTACGAGTATACTACTATCTCTTTATCAACCAGTGTACAGTGCGGTAGTTCACGGCTGTGGCTACCTCTGTGTCGGCAGTCGGCAGGCAGTCCGTCCATCCATAATTGTATTATAATATATACCACCTAACCGTGGTTTTTTTTTCATTCTTTATACCGTCATAGTCAGTCATACTAGTTGTTACGAGTATACTACTATCTCTTTATCAACCAGTGTACAGTGCGGTAGTTCACGGCTGTGGCTACCTCTGTGTCGGCACTCGGCAGGCAGTCCGTCCATCCATAATTGTATTATAATATATACCACCTAACCGTGGTTTTTTTTTCATTCTTTATACCGTCATAGTGTCATACTAGTTGTTACGAGTATACTACTATCTCTTTATCAACCAGTGTACAGTGCGGTAGTTCACGGCTGTGGCTACCTCTGTGTCGGCAGTCGGCAGGCAGTCCGTCCATCCATAATTGTATTATAATATATACCACCTAACCGTGGTTTTTTTTTCATTCTTTATACCGTCATAGTGTCATACTAGTTGTTACGAGTATACTACTATCTCTTTATCAACCAGTGTACAGTGCGGTAGTTCACGGCTGTGGCTACCTCTGTGTCGGCAGTCGGCAGGCAGTCCGTCCATCCATAATTGTATTATAATATATACCACCTAACCGTGGTTTTTTTTTAATTCTTTATACCGTCATAGTCAGTCATACTAGTTGTTACGAGTATACTACTATCTCTTTATCAACCAGTGTACAGTGCGGTAGTTCACGGCTGTGGCTACCTCTGTGTCGGAACTCGGCAGGCAGTCCGTCCATCCATAATTGTATTACAATATATACCACCTAACCGTGGTTTTTTTTTCATTCTTTATACCGTCATAGTCAGTCATACTAGTTGTTACGAGTATACTACTATCTCTTTATCAACCAGTGTACAGTGCGGTAGTTCACGGCTGTGGCTACCTCTGTGTCGGAACTCGGCAGGCAGTCCGTCCATCCATAATTGTATTACAATATATACCACCTAACCGTGGTTTTTTTTTCATTCTTTATACCGTCATAGTCAGTCATACTAGTTGTTACGAGTATACTACTATCTCTTTATCAACCAGTGTACAGTGCGGTAGTTCACGGCTGTGGCCTCTGTGTCGGAACTCGGCAGGCAGTCCGTCCATCCATAATTGTATTATTATAATATATACCACCTAACCGTGGTTTTTTTTTCATTCTTTATACCGTCATAGTGTCATACTAGTTGTTACGAGTATACTACTATCTCTTTATCAACCAGTGTACAGTGCGGTAGTTCACGGCTGTGGCTACCTCTGTGTCGGCAGTCGGCAGGCAGTCCGTCCATCCATAATTGTATTATAATATATACCACCTAACCGTGGTTTTTTTTTCATTCTTTATACCGTCATAGTCAGTCATACTAGTTGTTACGAGTATACTACTATCTCTTTATCAACCAGTGTACAGTGCGGTAGTTCACGGCTGTGGCTACCTCTGTGTCGGAACTCGGCAGGCAGTCCGTCCATCCATAATTGTATTACAATATATACCACCTAACCGTGGTTTTTTTTTCATTCTTTATACCGTCATAGTCAGTCATACTAGTTGTTACGAGTATACTACTATCTCTTTATCAACCAGTGTACAGTGCGGTAGTTCACGGCTGTGGCTACCTCTGTGTCGGAACTCGGCAGGCAGTCCGTCCATCCATAATTGTATTATTATAATATATACCACCTAACCGTGGTTTTTTTTTCATTCTTTATACCGTCATAGTGTCATACTAGTTGTTACGAGTATACTACTATCTCTTTATCAACCAGTGTACAGTGCGGTAGTTCACGGCTGTGGCTACCTCTGTGTCGGCAGTCGGCAGGCAGTCCGTCCATCCATAATTGTATTATAATATATACCACCTAACCGTGGTTTTTTTTTCATTCTTTATACCGTCATAGTCAGTCATACTAGTTGTTACGAGTATACTACTATCTCTTTATCAACCAGTGTACAGTGCGGTAGTTCACGGCTGTGGCTACCTCTGTGTCGGCACTCGGCAGGCAGTCCGTCCATCCATAATTGTATTACAATATATACCACCTAACCGTGGTTTTTTTATACCACCTAACCGTGGCAGTCCGTCCATAATTGTATACTAGTATCCAATCCATCCATCTCCATTGTTTACCTGAGGTGCCTTTTAGTTCTGCCTATAAAATATGGAGAACAAAAAAGTTGAGGTTCCAAAATTAGGGAAAGATCAAGATCCACTTCCACCTCGTGCTGAAGCTGCTGCCACTAGTCATGGCCGAGACGATGAAATGCCAGCAACGTCGTCTGCCAAGGCCGATGCCCAATGTCATAGTACAGAGCATGTCAAATCCAAAACACCAAATATCAGAAAAAAAAGGACTCCAAAACCTAAAATAAAATTGTCGGAGGAGAAGCGTAAACTTGCCAATATGCCATTTACCACACGGAGTTGCAAGGAACGGCTGAGGCCCTGGCCTATGTTCATGGCTAGTGGTTCAGCTTCACATGAGGATGGAAGCACTCAGCCTCTCGCTAGAAAACTGAAAAGACTCAAGCTGGCAAAAGCACCGCAAAGAACTGTGCGTTCTTTGAAATCCCAAATCCACAAGGAGAGTCCAATTGTGTCGGTTGCGATGCCTGACCTTCCCAACACTGGACGTGAAGAGCATGCGCCTTCCCCTATTTGCATGCCCCCTGCAAGTGCTGGAAGGAGCACCCGCAGTCCAGTTCCTGATAGTCAGATTGAAGATGTCAGTGTTGAAGTACACCAGGATGAGGAGGATATGGGTGTTGCTGGCGCTGGGGAGGAAATTGACCAGAAGGATTCTGATGGTGAGGTGGTTTGTTTAAGTCAGGCACCCGGGGAGACACCTGTTGTCCGTGGGAGGAATATGGCCGTTGACATGCCAGGTGAAAATACCAAAAAAATCAGCTCTTCGGTGTGGAGGTATTTCACCAGAAATGCGGACAACAGGTGTCAAGCCGTGTGTTCCCTTTGTCAAGCTGTAATAAGTAGGGGTAAGGACGTTAACCACCTCGGAACATCCTCCCTTATACGTCACCTGCAGCGCATTCATAATAAGTCAGTGACAAGTTCAAAAACTTTGGGTGACAGCGGAAGCAGTCCACTGACCAGTAAATCCCTTCCTCTTGTAACCAAGCTCACGCAAACCACCCCACCAACTCCCTCAGTGTCAATTTCCTCCTTCCCCAGGAATGCCAATAGTCCTGCAGGCCATGTCACTGGCAAGTCTGACGAGTCCTCTCCTGCCTGGGATTCCTCCGATGCATCCTTGCGTGTAACGCCTACTGCTGCTGGCGCTGCTGTTGTTGCCGCTGGGAGTCGATGGTCATCCCAGAGGGGAAGTCGTAAGCCCACTTGTACTACTTCCAGTAAGCAATTGACTGTTCAACAGTCCTTTGCGAGGAAGATGAAATATCACAGCAGTCATCCTACTGCAAAGCGGATAACTGAGTCCTTGACAACTATGTTGGTGTTAGACGTGCGTCCGGTATCCGCCGTTAGTTCACAGGGAACTAGACAATTTATTGAGGCAGTGTGCCCCCGTTACCAAATACCATCTAGGTTCCACTTCTCTAGGCAGGCGATACCGAGAATGTACACGGACGTCAGAAAAAGACTCACCAGTGTCCTAAAAAATGCAGTTGTACCCAATGTCCACTTAACCACGGACATGTGGACAAGTGGAGCAGGGCAGGGTCAGGACTATATGACTGTGACAGCCCACTGGGTAGATGTATGGACTCCCGCCGCAAGAACAGCAGCGGCGGCACCAGTAGCAGCATCTCGCAAACGCCAACTCTTTCCTAGGCAGGCTACGCTTTGTATCACCGCTTTCCAGAATACGCACACAGCTGAAAACCTCTTACGGCAACTGAGGAAGATCATCGCGGAATGGCTTACCCCAATTGGACTCTCCTGTGGATTTGTGGCATCGGACAACGCCAGCAATATTGTGTGTGCATTAAATATGGGCAAATTCCAGCACGTCCCATGTTTTGCACATACCTTGAATTTGGTGGTGCAGAATTTTTTAAAAAACGACAGGGGCGTGCAAGAGATGCTGTCGGTGGCCAGAAAAATTGCGGGACACTTTCGGCGTACAGGCACCACGTACAGAAGACTGGAGCACCACCAAAAACTACTGAACCTGCCCTGCCATCATCTGAAGCAAGAAGTGGTAACGAGGTGGAATTCAACCCTCTATATGCTTCAGAGGTTGGAGGAGCAGCAAAAGGCCATTCAAGCCTATACAATTGAGCACGATATAGGAGATGGAATGCACCTGTCTCAAGTGCAGTGGAGAATGATTTCAACGTTGTGCAAGGTTCTGATGCCCTTTGAACTTGCCACACGTGAAGTCAGTTCAGACACTGCCAGCCTGAGTCAGGTCATTCCCCTCATCAGGCTTTTGCAGAAGAAGCTGGAGGCATTGAAGAAGGAGCTAACACGGAGCGATTCCGCTAGGCATGTGGGACTTGTGGATGCAGCCCTTAATTCGCTTAACAAGGATTCACGGGTGGTCAATCTGTTGAAATCAGAGCACTACATTTTGGCCACCGTGCTCGATCCTAGATTTAAAGCCTACCTTGGATCTCTCTTTCCGGCAGACACAGGTCTGCTGGGGTTGAAAGACCTGCTGGTGACAAAATTGTCAAGTCAAGCGGAACGCGACCTGTCAACATCTCCTCCTTCACATTCTCCCGCAACTGGGGGTGCGAGGAAAAGGCTCAGAATTCCGAGCCCACCCGCTGGCGGTGATGCAGGGCAGTCTGGAGCGACTGCTGATGCTGACATCTGGTCCGGACTGAAGGACCTGCCAACGATTACGGACATGTCGTCTACTGTCACTGCATATGATTCTCTCAACATTGATAGAATGGTGGAGGATTATATGAGTGACCGCATCCAAGTAGGCACGTCACACAGTCCGTACTTATACTGGCAGGAAAAAGAGGCAATTTGGAGGCCCTTGCACAAACTGGCTTTATTCTACCTAAGTTGCCCTCCCACAAGTGTGTACTCCGAAAGAGTGTTTAGTGCCGCCGCTCACCTTGTCAGCAATCGGCGTACGAGGTTACATCCAGAAAATGTGGAGAAGATGATGTTCATTAAAATGAATTATAATCAATTCCTCCGCGGAGACATTGACCAGCAGCAATTGCCTCCACAAAGTACACAGGGAGCTGAGATGGTGGATTCCAGTGGGGACGAATTGATAATCTGTGAGGAGGGGGATGTACACGGTGATATATCGGAGGGTGAAGATGAGGTGGACATCTTGCCTCTGTAGAGCCAGTTTGTGCAAGGAGAGATTAATTGCTTCTTTTTTGGGGGGGGTCCAAACCAACCCGTCATATCAGTCACAGTCGTGTGGCAGACCCTGTCACTGAAATGATGGGTTGGTTAAAGTGTGCATGTCCTGTTTTGTTTATACAACATAAGGGTGGGTGGGAGGGCCCAAGGATAATTCCATCTTGCACCTCTTTTTTCTTTTCTTTTTCTTTGCATCATGTGCTGATTGGGGAGGGTTTTTTGGAAGGGACATCCTGCGTGACACTGCAGTGCCACTCCTAGATGGGCCCGGTGTTTGTGTCGGCCACTAGGGTCGCTAATCTTACTCACACAGCTACCTCATTGCGCCTCTTTTTTTCTTTGCGTCATGTGCTGTTTGGGGAGGGTTTTTTGGAAGGGACATCCTGCGTGACACTGCAGTGCCACTCCTAGATGGGCCCGGTGTTTGTGTCGGCCACTAGGGTCGCTAATCTTACTCACACAGTCAGCTACCTCATTGCGCCTCTTTTTTTCTTTGCGTCATGTGCTGTTTGGGGAGGGTTTTTTGGAAGGGCCATCCTGCGTGACACTGCAGTGCCACTCCTAGATGGGCCCGGTGTTTGTGTCGGCCACTAGGGTCGCTAATCTTACTCACACAGCTACCTCATTGCGCCTCTTTTTTTCTTTGCGTCATGTGCTGTTTGGGGAGGGTTTTTTGGAAGGGCCATCCTGCGTGACACTGCAGTGCCACTCCTAGATGGGCCCGGTGTTTGTGTCGGCCACTAGGGTCGCTAATCTTACTCACACAGCTACCTCATTGCGCCTCTTTTTTTCTTTGCGTCATGTGCTGTTTGGGGAGGGTTTTTTGGAAGGGACATCCTGCGTGACACTGCAGTGCCACTCCTAGATGGGCCCGGTGTTTGTGTCGGCCACTAGGGTCGCTTATCTTACTCACACAGCGACCTCGGTGCAAATTTTAGGACTAAAAATAATATTGTGAGGTGTGAGGTATTCAGAATAGACTGAAAATGAGTGTAAATTATGGTTTTGAGGTTAATAATACTTTGGGATCAAAATGACCCCCAAATTCTATGATTTAAGCTGTTTTTTAGTGTTTTTGGAAAAAAACACCCGAATCCAAAACACACCCGAATCCGACAAAAATAATTCGGTGAGGTTTTGCCAAAACGCGTTCGAACCCAAAACACGGCCGCGGAACCGAACCCAAAACCAAAACACAAAACCCGAAAAATTTCAGGCGCTCATCTCTACTCTGTGGTGGAGGTAGGAAGGGCCTCTTGCTAGATCACCTGATTTCCAGCTGCTAGGCGCACTAAGTGTTATTCTTACTCCTTTTGTTGTAAACTGCAAATCTATGTTTGGGGACATGAACTGTTACCCATTGAGGGCACCGGACAATATTTTTGGTTGCACTAAATTACAGAACGGAGTGCCACTGACTGCTCGTGTTATATATATATATATATATATATATATTTTTTTTTTTCTCCCTTATTTACAGTATATCATGAATGGTTTAGCTGAAAATTTACTACATTTAAAATTGTGAGTAGTTGAGCATTTTGACTAGAATGACAGAGTAGCCCATTGTGTACTATATTTTGAGTGCTGGAGATGTTTAAGACTTCACCTGTCAGATTTTACTGAGAATACCATCTATACACCTTGACATATTTTTTTAATACACTGCTCAAAAAAATAAAGGGAACATTAAAGTAACACATCCTAGATCTGAATGAATAAAATATTCTTATTAAATACTTTGTTCTTTACATAGCTGAATGTGCCGACAACAAAATCACACAAAAATTATCAATGGAAATCAAATTCATTAACCCATGGAGGTCTGGATTTGGAGTCGCTCTCTAAATTAAAGTGGAAAAACACACTGCAGGCTGATCCAACTTTGATGTAATGTCCTTAAAACAAGTCAAAATGAGGCTCAGTAGTGTGTGTGGCCTTCACATGCCTGTATGACCTCCCTACAACCCACACAAGTGGCTCAGGTAGTGCAGCTCATCCAGGATGGCACATCAATGCGAGCTGTTGCAAGAAGGTTTGCTGTGTCTGTCAGCGTAGTGTCCAGAGCATGGTGGCCCTACCAGGAGACAGAGCAGTACATCAGGAGACGTGGAGGAGGCCGTAGGAGGGCAACAACCCAGCAGCAGGACCGCTACCTCCGCCTTTGTGCAAGGAGGAACAGGAGGAGCACTGCCAGAGCCCTGCAAAATGACCTCCAGCAAGCCACAAATGTGCATGTGTCTACTCAAACGATCAGAAACAGACTCCATGAGGGTGGTATGAGGGCCCGACGTCCACAGGTGGGGGTTGTGCTTACAGCCCAACACCGTGCAGGACGTTTGGCATTTGCCAGAGAACACCAAGATTGGCAAATTCGCCACTGGCGCCCTGTGCTCTTCACAGATGAAAGCAGGTTCTCACTGAGCACGTGACAGAGTCTGGAGATGCCAAGGAGAACGTTCTGCTGCCTGCAACATTCTCCAGCATGACCGGTTTGGCAGTTGGTCAGTAATGGTGTGGGATGGCATTTCTTTGGGAGGCCGCACAGCTGGTGTGGGATGGCATTTCTTTGGGAGGCCGCACAGCCCTCCATGTGCTCGCCAGAGGTAGCCTGACTGCCATTAGGTACTGAGATGAGATCCTCAGACCCCTTGTGAGACCACATGCTGGTGCGGTTGGCCCTGGGTTCCTCCTAATGCAAGACAGTGCTAGACCTCATTTGGCTGGAGTGTGTCAGCAGTTCCTGAAAGACGAAGGCATTGATGCTATGGACTGGCCCGCCCGTTCCCCAGACCTGAATCCAATTGAGCACATCTGGGACATCATGTTTCGCTCCATCCACCAATGCCACAGACTGTCCAGGAGTTGGCGGATGCTTTAGTCCAGGTCTGGGAGGAGATCCCTCAGGAGACCATCCGCCACCTCATCAGGAACATGCCCAGGCATTGTAGGGAGGTCATACAGGCACATGGAGGCCACACACACTACTGAGCCTCATTTTGACTTGTTTTAAGGACATTACATCAAAGTTGGATCAGCCTGTAGTGTGTTTTTCCACTTTAATTTTGAGTGTGACTCCAAATCCAGACATCCATGGGTTAATAAATTTGATTTCCATTGATAATTTTTGTGTGATTTTGTTGTCAGCACATTCAACTATGTAAAGAACAAAGTATTTAACAAGAATATTTCATTCATTCAGATCTAGAATGTGTTATTTTAGTGTTCCCTTTATTTTTTTGAGCAGTGTATATTTTTTTGGCTACATAAAGCACATCCACATTAGACCAACCTGCAGTACGTCACAGCCATTGTTCTGTTGGGAGGCACTGTTAGAAAAGGCACTTGTTATATTTGCCTCTTAGGCTAAAAGTTGCCAGCTGGACCCTGCCAGGGTGCCTTGGTGAGCATACCAAAAGGCCATGGCCCTGATGCTCCTGTGCCATGTATGAGGACAAGCACCAGGATGTGGAAACAAGGACAAAATGCGCAACAATAAGGGTACTGAACATGTGCCATTCACATACGTAGAGTAGCTGAAAGGGACGCTGTGGCTGGTCCAGACCTAGGCAGATGGTAATTTAATGTGATTGAGGGAACTATGTAACATGTATGTGGAGCTGCTAGCTTATAATAACATGTACCTCAGACCTGAGTGTACGCCTGGGTCTACCGACTCTTTACCTTTACAAAACATCTCTATGATTTCCCCTAATTGTAGTGCAGTTACTGCATTGCTTCCTTATATTATTAGCATGCATTATGGCCAAAAGTGGCGACATCTGACCATATAGCTGCAGTGTAACTACAAGTCCCAGCTTACACTATGGCTAGTGAGCCACATGCTGCTAAATTCTAGATAAAGTCATTAGAATGGTTGCTAATTTAGCTGATGGTTTGGTTGTACCGATTGCTAGGTTATATTCTGTGTAAGGTTATTGTACATGTGTAGATAATACATAATTCTGAATTGTTTTCTTACTAATTATTCACATTGTCAGTATTTTACTTTCCCACCACAGAACAGTTCTCTTGAAAATGTGTTACAAAACACAGCCACAAATGCCTGGCGCTAAAATAATAATAAAATTTTTTTTTAAAAACCTTTTTAATAAAATACCAATATAATATTCATATAGCAGTAGTGAGGTGTTTGGCTTGTGGTAAAAGCCAAAAAACGGATTCACCTGAATCAATCAGGTGTACACAACATGGAAAGGAAAGAACTTTCTCCCTGCGCTGTTAATCTATATGAAGCAGTAAGGCATGAATTCACTTGACTCACACACTTATGTAATAAAGTAATTGTTTTTAATCAATAGTGGCTAGTCACACATATATAAAACAGTCAATAAAATGACAAAGTAATATTATAATTAATTACTAAGAGGTGGATCATGCCAAAAAAAAAATAGGATTTTAATATACCTACCGGTAAATCCTTTTCTCGTAGTCCGTAGAATATGCTGGGGTCCACTTTAGAACCATGGGGTATAGACTGTTCCGCAGTAGCCCTGGGCACTTTAAGACTTTTTAGCTGTGTGAACTGGCTCCTCCCTCTATGCCCCTCCTCCAGACCTCAGTATAGGAACTGTGCCCGAGGAGACAGACCACTTCGAGAGAAGGATTTAACATTAACTAGTGGTGAGATTCATACCAGCTCACACCGCTCAACATGCCTCACAACATGGCATACATCTGACAACATGTCACAAAACATTAAATAACAGAACAGCAACTACTGTAAAATAACTTAACATATGAGAACCTGCGTAAGAAAAACAAACCAAACAATGCAGGAAAAATTGAGCACTGGGCGGGTGCCCAGCATCCTCTACGGACTACGAGAAAAGGATTTACCGGTAGGTATATTAAAATCCTATTTTCTCTTACGTCCTAGAGGATGCTGGGGTCCACTTTAGTACCATGGGTATATATTAAAGCTTCCAGTACGGGCGGGAAAGTGCTAATGTTCCTGCAGCACTGACTGACCAAATAAAAGGTAGTCAGCAGCCAAGGTGTCAAACCTGTAAAATTTAGTAAACGTGTTTGCACCTGACCAAGTAGCGGCTCAGCAAATTTGCAAAGCCGAGACACCCCGGGCAGCCACCCAGGAAGAACCCACTTTTCTTGTAGAGTGGGCCTTTACCGAAGTCGGTATTGGTAATCCTGCCGTGGAATGAGCATGCTGAATAGTACGCCTAATCCAGTGTGCAACAGTCTGCTTAGACGCAGGACCCCCAATCTTGTTGGGGTCATAGAGGACAAACAGAGCCTCTCTTTTCCTAATTCGAGCCGTTCGCGCAACATAAGTCCTCAAAGCCCTGACGACATCTAAGGACTTGGGAACGGCTGAGGTGTCAGAAGCCATTGGCACCACAACAGGTTGATTAATATGGAAAGAAAACACAACCTTCGGAAGAAATTGCTGACGTGTTCTTAGTTCAGCCCTATCTTCATGAAAAATCAAGTAAGGGCTCTTGTGAGACAAAGCCCCTAACTCAGACACGCGTCTGCCTGATGCCAAGGCCAGCAGCATGATCACTTTCCAAGTGAGAAACTTCAACTCCACCTCCTGCAGAGGTTCAAACCAGTCCAACTTGAGGAACTGCAACACCACATTAAGGTCCCATGGTGCCGTGGGGGCACAAATGGTGGTTGGATGTGCAGAACTCCCTTAACGAATGTCTGAACCTCAGGAAGGGAAGCCAATTGTTTCTGAAAGAAAATGGACAAAGCCGAAATTTGGACCTTGATAGATCCCAACCCACACCAGCCTGTAGAAATAGGAGAAGACGCCCTAATTGAAACTCCACCACAGGAGACTTCTTGGATTCACACCAAGAAACATATTTTCTCCAAATACGATGGTAATGTCTAGACGTTACCCCTTTTCTGGCCCGAATAAGTGTGGGAATGACTTCATTTGGAATACCTTTACGAGCTAGGATCTGGCGTTCAACAGCCATGCCGTCAAATGTAGCCGCGGTAAGTCTGGATAAACCAGTGGCCCTTGTTGAAGGAGGTCCTCTCGAAGAGGAAGAACCCGAGGATCTTCCAACAGTAACTCCTGAAGATCTGGATACCAAGCCCTCCTTGGCCAATCTGGGGCGAGCCCGCATCTTTGTTCTTCTTATAATCTTGAGGGTTTTGAGTATTAGTGGAACACCCACTGGGTCACCAGTGCATCCACTGCTATTGCTTGTGGGTCTCTCGACCTGGAACAATATTTATGAAGTTTTTTGTTTAGACGAGACGCCATCATGTCTACCTGAGGAACGCCCCAATTACTTGTTATTTCTGCAAACACTTTGGGGTGGAGGCCCCATTCTCCTGGATGGAGATCGTGTCTGCTGAGGAAGTCTGCTTCCCAGTTGTCCACTCCCGGAATGAAGACCGCCGACAGAGCCGGCACACGTCTTTCTGCCCAGGAGTATTTCTGTCACCTCTGCCATGGCCGCTCTGCTTTTCGTTCCTCCTTGATGATTTATGTAAGCTACTGCTGTTACATTGTCTGACTGGATCTTGATGGGACGCTCTCGAAGAAGATGCGCCGCTTGTTGAAGGCCGTAGTAAACCGCTCTCAACATTTATGTGAAGAGCTTCTTGACTGGACCACCTTCCTTGGAAAGTTTCCCCTTGCGTGACTGCTCCCCAACCTCAGAGACTTGCATCCGTGGTCACTAGGATCCAGGCATGAATCCCGAACCTGCGTCCCTTCAGGAAGTGAGAAGTTGTAGCCACCACAGGAGAGAAATCCTTGTCTTTGCTGACAGGATTATCGTTCGATGCATGTGAAGATGTGATCCGGACCACTTGTCCAGCAGGTCCCACTGGAAAACTCTGGCATGGAATTGGCGGTATTGTAGTGCCTCGTAAGCTGCTACCATCTTTCCCATCAGGCGGATGCACTGATGGATCGACACTCGTGCTGGTTTCAAAAGTAGTTTGACCAGCCTCTGAATTTCCAGAGCCTTCTCCATAGGTAGGAATACTTTCTGTACTTCGGTGTCCAGAATCTTTCCCAGGAATGATAACCTCATCGTTTGTTCCAACTGGGATTTCGGAAGGTTGATAATCCAACCGTGATGCTGAAGCACCGTCATGGACAGTTCTGCGTTCTGCAACAAAGTTTCCCTTGATCTCGCTTTTATGAGGAGATCGTCCAGGTAAGGGATGATGTTGACTCCCTTCTTGCGAACGAGAACCATCATCTCTGCCATCACTTTGGTGAATATTCTTGGAGCCGTGGAGAGGCAGAACGGCAACGTTTGAAACGGATAGTGGCATTCCTGAACAGCAAATCTCTGGTATGCTTGATGTGGAGGGTATATGGGAACATGCAAATAAGCATCTTTGATGTCCACCGACACCATAAATTCCTCCTCCTCCAGATTGGAAATCACCACCCTCAGTGATTCCATCTTGAATTTGAACCGTTTCAAGTGAAGATTCAATGATTTTAGGTTTAAAATCGGTCTTACCGAGCCGTCCGGCTTCGGCACTACAAACAGACTTGAATCCTGTTTCTCGTTGAAGTACAGGAACCAAGGAAATTACCCTGTCTTGACATAATTTCTGGATTGCGTCCAGCACTTTTTTTTTCTGTCCTGAACAGAAACTGGTAAGGCTGATTTGAAAAATCGGCATAAGGAAGATCTTGACATTCCAGTTTGTACCCTTGAGATACTATCCGTAGTACCCACGGATCCAGATCTGAGTGAACCCAGATCTGACTGAAGAAAAATAGACGGGCCCCCACCCGATTGGACCCCTGCAGGGGAGCCCCAGCGTCATGCTGTGGTTTTAGCAGAAGCAGCGGTTGACTTCTGCTCTTGGGAACCTACCGGGGTTGCAGGCTTCCTACCTCTTCCTCGCCCTCGAAGAAGGATGTACCTTTTGCCTTTTTGTACTTGTTGGGCCGAAAGGACTGCATCGTATGTGTATGAAAATCTTTTTTAGCTGGAGGTGGTGCAGAAGGCAGAAAAGCTGACTTGCCTGATATCGTCGTCGAAATCATGGCATCTAATTTGTCACCAAATAGTGCCTCGCCATTGTAAGGGAGTGCCTCAATATTTCTCTTTGATTCTGCATCAGCGTTCCATTGACGAATCCATAGAGCCCTGCGGGCTGAAATCGCCATAGCGGAGGATCTTGAATTTAATAAACCAATATCCTTCATCGCTTCTACCAAATAACCTGCAGCATCCTTGATATGACTGAGAGTGAGGATCAGTCATCCTTATCAACTGTGTCTATATTAAGCAATAAGTTGTCTGACCATTTTTTTACAGCATTACCCACCCACGCACACGCAATGGTGGGCCTGAGAGCCGTTCCATTAGCAATATACATGGATTTTAACGTAGATTCTAATTTACGGTCAGCAGGATCTTTCAATGAAGCTGACCCAGGAGCAGGCAAAAGGATTTTCTTAGACAACCTAGAAACTGAGGTGTCTACCATAGGGGGAGATTCCCATATGCGTCTGTCGTCCTCAGGGAACGAATACGCAACTCGTAGCCTTTTGGGAACCGAAAATTTATTTTTTGGGTTAGACCAAGAATCCTCAAAAAACGCATTCAAGTCCTTAGAAGGAGGAAAAGTCACCACCTGTTTCTTATTTAATTTAAAATAATCTTTTTCCTCAGGTAGTGGTGTTGGATCAGGAAATTCCAACACCTCTTTTATAGCGACTATCATACATTGAATGTTTTTTGCTAATTTAGGATCAACCCCTCTTAACTCCCCAGTGTCGACATCTGTGTCGGAATCTGTGTCTGTGTCCCCATGCATAATTTGGGCCAGAGACCTTTTTTGTGAGCTGTTGTGAGTGGAGGAAAGTGAGGGAATCGCAGATAACACATCTTCCACAGACTGTCTCCAATACTTAGTCTGTTGTTCAGATTTTTTTTTAGCAAGGTGTGACATATTACTTTGCAATTGTCTTACCCATCCTGATTCCTTTTGAGAGGGAAGGGCCACCATACTACCCTCTTGTGCTTCAAAAATGGGTTCCTCCGGGGAAGAATCCTCCCTGTGTTCTGACATGTTACAGACGTGTACCAAACACACACACAGACCCACAGGCACGCGGAGCTTAATGGGGACAGACCTTCCTAAAGTCTGTAAGAGAAACACACAGAGGGATTTGCCAGCACACACAATGCGCCCCGTACGTAATTTATATATCACAAATTACCGTAACAGCGCTGATTAAATATTAATATAAGGTATATAATAACAATATCCCCCCCTGTCCCCCTTAAAACCCCCTGGTACTTGTGACAGTGGCTTGAGGAGACAGCGTTGAGGAGCAGCACACCACGCTTCTGTGGAGAGAAAATGGCGCGGGTGAATGTACTGGCAACGCTGAGGAGAAGTCCCGCCGTTCTAATGGCGCACTTCTCCCTCAGAAAAACAAACATATTTTATAGTTGCCGGGGGTTGGCATCTCCTCAGCTTTCAGGGAGATGCCTTTTGCCAGTGAGAGTAAGGATTTTCTATGCCCTCATAGTTGCGCTTGTACCTGTATGCCGCCTGGATGACCCCTCTCTGTAGGACTCCGGTAACTACTCACCTGTCTTCTGGCTCTGTTAGGTGGTGGCGGCAGTGCTGTGGGAGTGAACGCTGGCTAGGCTGGAGCTGTGTTCAGTACCCTTCAGGAGCTAATGGTTTCCTGTCAGCGGAAGCAGAACCATTGAACTAACTGAGAAGTTGGTTCCTACATCCCCCCTTAAGTCCCACGAAGCAGGGAAACTGTTGCCAGCAGTTTCCCTGTAAAAGGAAAAACCTAAAAGTCTATTTTTCAGCAGAACTCAGTAGAGCTCCACTAGAGTGCACCCAGTCTCGTCAGGCACATTTTCTAAACGGAGGTCTGGAGGAGGGGCATAGAGGGAGGAGCCAGTTCACACAGCTAAAAAGTCTTAAAGTGCCCAGGGCTCCTACGGAACCGTCTATACCCCATGGTACTAAAGTGGACCCCAGCATCCTCTAGGACGTAGGAGAAATTAAAAACTGAATATAGGATATAAGTAGCTGTCCATATAAGACTTTACTGGTAGCCACAAATGCAATATATATGGAGAAATCCCAATTGGTTAGTTTTCACCGGCAGAGTAAATCAGGATTTAAACCTGTGCACTGATGACATACAGTCAAGCAGCATTTTGTAATAGAAATAAAAATCCTCCGCTACGGGAGCATTACGTGTATTCCCAGCGAGGTACTATACCTAGAGGAGGGAGAGAGGTGTCCTCAGACCTTTGGAGGGTTGAGTCCGGCAGCGGGACTCGGCACACCGCAGCTGCCTATAGCTGAATGAGCTCCCGTCTTGTTAACGCCGTGTGTAGCATCCTCCGCCTCGACAGCACTCACTCCTACAATCCGTTAATGCACATCCTCGCTGCTCTGTAGTGCTTGTAGCGGCAGGTATAAAATCCAATTTACGGTCCCAAACAGGTAGCTTCTGAAGCGTTTCGCTCTAGCTGGAGTTTTTTCAAAGGATGAATAGTACAGCTATGTGCCAGGTTTGGAAAGGTGTGTATTTAGCCTTTGGAAATATAACTACATGATATAAATAATACTACACTAATGTCATATAAAAAGGTATTGGGGCTGGAAAGAGAGAACGAGGGGGTAAGATCAGCACATATCCTTTGAAGAGGGCAACAGACTTATTAAGTGACCTATCTGCTCTTATAAGAAAAAATAGGATTTTAATTACCTGCCGGTAAATCCTTTTCTCATAGTCCATAGAGGATGCTGGGGTCCATTTTAGTACCATGGGGTATATACTGTTCCGCAGGAGCCTTCGGGACTTTAAGACTTTTCAACAGTGTGAACTGGCTCCTCCCTCTATGCCCCTCCTCCAGACCTCAGTATAGGAACTGTGCCCGAGGAGACGAACATTCTCGAGAGAGGAATTACTATTAAACTTGTGGCGAGATTCACACCAGCTCACACCATCCATAAGCAACATGTCGGCTAACATGGCCTTTAACATAAGTCATGCCAACCAGCATACATAACGCAACAGCTGTTAACATCTGAACACATGAAAAATGTGCAAAAAGATAAACGTAGTCAGCAAGAAAAATGAGCACTGGGCGGGCGCCCAGCATCCTCTACGGACTACGAGAAAAGGATTTAGCGGCAGGTAATTAAAATCCTATTTTCTCTTACGTCCTAGAGGATGCTTGGGTCCATATTAGTATCATGGGGATGTACCAAAGCTCCCAGTACGGGCAGGAAAGTGCTAGTGTTCAAGTAGCAGCTCGGCAGATTTATAAAGCCGAGACACCACGGGCAGCCGCCCAGGACGAACCCACTTTCCTTGTAGAGTGGGCTTTTACCGAAGTCGGTAACAGCAATCCTGCCGTGGAATGAGCGTGGTGAATGGTACCCCGATCCAGCGCGCAATAGTCAGCTTAGAAGCAGGACCCCCAATCTTGTTGGGGTCATACAGGACAAACAAAGATTCTGTTTTCCTTATTCTAGCCGTTCTTGCAACATAAATCCTCAACGCTCTGACAACATCCATGGATTTTGAGACGGCTGAGGTGTCAGAAGCTACTGGCACCACCACTGGTTGGTTGATAATGAAAGAAGACACAACCTTCAGAAGAAAGTGCTGACGTGTTCTCAGTTCAGCCCTATCTTCATGAAATATTATATAAGGACTCTTGTGTGAGAGAGCTCCTAATTCAGACACCCGTCTGCCTGAGTACAAGGCCAATAGCATGACCACTTTCCAAGTGAGAAACTTTAACTCTACGTCTTGTAGAGGCTCAAACCAGTCCGATTTAAGGAACTGCAACAACACATTAAGATCCCATGGCGCCGCAGGAGGCACAAAGGGAGGTTGGATGCGCAGAACCCCCTTTACGAACACCTGGACCTCAGGAAGATTAAGCCAATTGTTTTTGAAAGAAAACTGACAAGGCCAAAAGCTGAACCTTGATAGATCCTAATCTCAATCCAGCATCCACACCCGCCTGTAGAAATAGAAACTCCACCGCAGGAGACTTCTTGGATTCACACCAAGATACATATTTTCTCCAAATATGACGGTAATGTTTGGACGTTACCCCTTTCCTGGCCAGAATAAGTGTGGGAATGACTTGATTGGGAATACCCTTATGGGCTAGGATCTGGCGCTCAACAGCCATGCCATCAAATGCAGCCACGGTAAATCCTGATAAACTAATGGCCCCTGCTGAAGCAGGTCCTCGCAAAGAGGAAGAGGCTGAGGATCTTCCAGTAATAACTCTTGAAGATCTGGATACCAGGCCCTCCTTGGCCAGTCTGGAGCAATGAGAATTGCTCGTACTCTTGTTCTTCTGATGATCTTGAGAAACCTTGGGACAAGTGGAAGTGGAGGGAACAGATACACCGACTGAAACACCCACTGGGTCACCAGTGCATCCACTGCTATTGCTTGTGGGTCTCTCGACCTGGAACAATATGACGGAAGCTTCTTGTTGAGACGAGATGCCATCATGTCCACTTGAGGAACGCCCCAAAGACTTGTTACCTCCGCAAAGATTTCTGGGTGGAGGCCCCATTCTCCTGGATGGAGATCGTGTCTGCTGAGGAAGTCTGCTTCCCAGTTTTCCACTCCCGGAATGAAAATTGCCGATAGAGTTTTTGCATGTCTTTCTGCCCAGAGGAGTATCTTTGTCACCTCTGCCATTGCTGCCCTGCTTTTTGTTCCGCCTTGACGGTTTATATAAGCTACTGCCGATACATTGTCTGACTGGATCTGTATGGGACGACCTTGAAGGTGTGCCGCTTGATGAAGGCTGTTGTACACAGCTCTCAACTCCAGAATGTTTATGTGAAGGCGAGTTTCTTGACTTGACCATCTTCCTTGGAAGCTTTCTCCTTGCGTGACTGCTCCCCATCCTTGGAGACTTGCATCCGTGGTCACCAGGATCCAGGCCTGAATCCCGAACCTGCGTCCCTCCAAGAGGTGAGAAATTTGTAGCCACCACAGGAGCGAAATTCTGGCTTTCGCTGACAAGATTATCCTTTGATGCATGTGGAGATGCGACCCTGACCACTTATCCAGTAGGTCTCACTGGAAGACCCTGGCATGGAATTGGCCATATTGTAGGGCCTCGTAAGCCGCTACCATTTTCCCCAACAGGCGAATGCACTGATGAACTGATACTGTTCTTGTTCTCAAAAGTTGTTTGAATATGCTCTGGATCTCCTGAGCCTTTTCCACAGGTAGAAATATTCTCTGTACCTCGATGTCCAGTATCATTCCCAAAAATGATAATCTCATTGTCGGTTCCAACTGGGATTTTGGAAAATTGATGATCCAACCGTGCTGTTGAAGCACCTTCAGGGATAATGCTATGTTCTGGAGTAGCTTGTCCCTGGATCTCGCTTTTATGAGGAGATTGTCCAAGTATGGAATTATGTTGACTCCTTGTTTGCAAAGGAGAACCATCATCTCCGCCATCAACTGTTACAAAAGTTTGTTTAATGTAACTGGTGAATATTCTCCGAACCGTGGAGAGCCGGAACGGTAATGTCTGGAATTGGTAGTGGTAATCCTGAACCGCAAACCTCAGGTATGCTTGATGTGGCGGATGAAAGGGGACATGCAAGTAAGCATCCTTGATGTCCACTGACACCAGAAATTCCTTTTCTTCCAAGCTGGAAATCACTGCTCTCAAGGATTCCATCTTGAATTTTAATCTTTTCAAATAAAGATTCAGAGATTTTAGGTTTAAAAACGGTGTGACCGAGCCATCCGACTTTGGTACCACAAACAGGCTTGAATAAAAGCCTTGGTTCCTTTGTTCGGCAGGAACCAAGGTGAACCAAGGAACCAAGGTGATGTCTTGACATCATTTGTGTATTGCGTTCAGGCCATTTGTGCTGTCTTGAGCAGAAACTGGCAAGGCTGATTTGAAAAATCGGCATGGGGCAGGTCTTGAAATTCCAACTTGTAACCTTGGGATATTATCTGTAAAATCCAAGGATCCAGGTCTGAGCGAAGCCAGACCTGGCTGAAAAATAGTAGACATGCCCCCACCCGATCGCACTCCCGCAGAGGAGCCCCAGCGTCATGCTGTGGCTTTTGCAGAAGTAGTTGCTGACTTCTGCTCCTGGGAGCCTGAGGGTGTTGTAGGTTTTCTACCTTTTCCTCTCCCCTTCCCTGTGAAAAAAGGGGTAGTTTTAGCCTTTTTGTACTTGTTGGGCCGAAAGGACTCCATAGTATGAGAATTATATACTTTCTTTTTAGCCGGTGCAGCTGCCGACGGCAGAAATGCTGACTTGCCAGATGTAGTAGTTGATATCATGGCATCTAGTTTCTCTCCAAAGAGGGCCTCACCATTGTAAGGGAGTGTCAAAGTCGGAAAAATATCATGCTACACGTTGCCATATATCCACCCCATGCGCGTGCCTGCTGCACGTGCACATTCTCTCCCGTGCGTGCGGATACTCGCAGCTGCGTGATGGCACCTCCTCGGCCATGCGCTCGAGTGCGTGGTATGTGCATTTACGGTAGAGTTTGTGTGCGTCTAGCGGGCGAATCAATCGTTAAATAATAAAACCAAATAGTATGTTTTATAGATAATGTTCCCCTTAATAATGACTGTAAGTTTGTTTAATGTAACTGGTCGCTGGACAGAGGAATTCCTCTTTTCATGGTACGAAGGGTCAGACAGGGTTTGAGCAGTTGTGTTTGGTACCTAACTAAAGAACATTTTATTAGAAACAATCCGGTGCTGGTTAGGTAAAGATTAATCGCTCCTGCGTATAGTTATGTCTATTAGTAGTTTCTGGACATTTACTATATTTGCGGTTCATTATCCATGCGGCGGGAATTTTCAGATTCCCTCCCACCTGAGCAGTTTGATATAGTCACAGCCCACCTGTTCAAACTAACCTATGACCTTTTGTTATGATGCGAGGAGACATTCCTGTGTCCAATGAACAATGAGATTGTAGGTCCCTTTGTAGTATACTGTACGCAGTGTATATAAGGACAGCCAGCCTGGCCAGCTCAGTCTTTTCTCCACAAACGGTTTTCATCTTGACTAACTCGGAGCTGGTACCAGGACTAGCGCAGCGATCATTCCCCAGTGTGTGTAAGTTATTCTCTGTAACCATTCTAAATCTCTGTTTGTATTTGCCATACTCTCTCTCTCTGTTATTGTATAAGATTGTGACGATATTGTATATTTATGTATAGTTAGCCTGCTTAGATATTGATGTTAGCCTGTAGTGTATGAACTGTTAACCGTTTTAACTTTTTCATAGCTAGATATTGTTAGTAAAGGTGATGGAACCTTAGCAAGGTATTGTGTGTTTATTTTATTGCTGAGAGTATTCAGAGTGTCTCAATCGCTCAAGAGGCTTTCATACAATAGAGGTTAATTAGCATTGCATATTGCTCACATTACAAAACCAAGGTTTACAGTACAAACTCAATCTTTCACTGTGTTGCATACAAGGTTTACTGAGTGTCATCTCATGAGCGTCTGCGCCGCTCATGTTCTCCTCGTGGTCACGAGCGTACGCTACGCTAGTAGCGCAGTATTACGGTAGTCGGCCGCCTATAGCGTGCTCGACACCACGCGTTAAGTTGTGAGCGAGCGTGTCACATGTGCGTCTCGACCACGGCTAAGCGTCTGCTACGCTAAGTGCGTACCCTTACGGTACCCCATACGCCAATTGCGTACTGAGTCTCTTACCCATTTTATAGTGAATGTAATAAGATAAATAGTTAGCTTTATCAATTGGCGGCTCGTCCGTCCTCCACATATCCGCACCAGCGAACACAGACTTTATCTGTCAGCAAGGGCGGGAAGGCAGTATCCCTTCGTATCGGGATACAGTAGTGCTGGCTAGATAAGAGTCTGTTTCGCTACGCTGTAGGAGTGCTGGTGGAATCCAGAACCGGAAGGTAAGAACAGTACGCTATTGTCTTTTAAAACTGTTTATTTCTGTTTTGCGTACGCACACACGCACACACCTGTATTTCTTTTCATTTGTGTATTTTCACACCTCACTTTCCTGTTTGCCATTTCACAATTGATAACGTGCTGAGAAAGATTTGTTGCTATTGGTAGTTAAAAGTAATATTAATACATTAAGGAGTAATTTGTAAAACACGCGCACGGCTTGCCTAAGATACAAGGAAGTTCGGTGTGGTGTTCAGTAAATGATTACAGTTAAAGATCATCTACATTGATATAAACGTGTTAATTGTATTTCTGTGGATATACCTGGCTTGCGTACATGTGTCTCTAACAAAGGGCGGGACTAGCGTACGCGACGCAAGGGCTGACGCACGGAGCGTATATTACGCAACGGAGCGTCTGGGTACGCCCACATAATACAAATAACACGATAGTATTGTTTTAGTTAGGCGATAAGGAGGCAACGCGATAATGGCGCAAACCAATCTCAGTGTCCAAAATTTTAAGCTAATAGATTCTTCTCTAGTTGCAACTCCTCGGGATTAGCCTGCGATACTGAATGAAAGGGATTTCTGCGCAGAAACGAAAGTAAAGAGTATATGAGGTGAAAGAGTGTGTATACATATATATAAGTTTCTAAAATTTTGGGGTTGAACCACAGGAAATCATCGAGTTCTCGTGAGGTACATACGTGTAAGTGACTGCACGGTGGCTTGGGAGGCATCCCTTGTTAAACATTTAAAAAAAGAGCATTAGAGTATAGCAGACCAGGAGGTCTACTGTAGCACAGACCAGGAGGTCCAGACAGACCAGGAGGTCTAGGTACAGCAGACTAAGAAGTCCGCTATAGATAAAGAGTAAAGAAGCACAACACCAGGAAGGGTTGGTGCGGTACCCATATAGGCCATTAAGCTCTGGCTGAAGGAATTCGCAGCCACAATTTTCGATTCCACTGGTCGCTCCGCACATAAGATTAGTTGCTTATGTGCAGAACGATTGTACCGCACGTAATTGTGTGCATTAGTTAGTAACTTGACCCAGTACCATTTGCGTACGCTAGAGGGGTCATAAACGCTATTTGTACATTCTAACGTGATTTGTGCAATTTTTTTTATTTTAAGGGAGGTTCGCTGGTCACTCGGGAATTCTCTAACAACCAATAGTTACTGGGAAGGGTTAAGTGCTCTTCGGATCACACCCACATGTTCCAGTAAATAGAGGTTCAGGTCGCAGGGGCCCTAGGTCGAGTACGCCAGCGCTAGGGCAGTGTGTGGGCGTATTGGTCGACGTGGGCGAGTGAGTGGAGGTACTCGGTAAACTTCCGCCGCCGGCCTACCCCGGACATCTTGGTTTTTGTAAGGGTTCGCTGAAGACCCTGATTTGAAGGTCAGAGGTAGTGAAAGCAACACCTGCAAAGATGGGGGCCAGTTGTTCAGGTAGGGGGCGATCAACCTCGGTTCGGGTTGACTTAGTAAACCGGCCAATAGAGTCGGCAAGGATAACGTGTGATACAGACAGGGAAGTCCGAAATGGATCACACACAAAGGTCAATGAATGGGAAAGAATGACTGTGCATGATGGGGAAAAGTTCCCACAAGTAGGCAGTTTTGGTCCCGAGGTGTTACAAAACCTAAGGAGAAGGATATGTCTCATTAAATCTGCAAAGAGACGGATCAAACATTATGATTATTTACAGTTATGGCAACAGGAAGGTGAAATACAAGGAGAATTAGCTTACACAGCTGACTCTCACTGTGGTAAGAAAAATATGGCAACAAGAGAGAAGGTGGTTACAGAGAGTGGTACACTGGTGTATCATAAAAATGCACTTAGCAACTGTATTATAGATGATAAGGATAAGTGTAACAAATGTAACAATGATAAAAGTAAAACTGTTAAATGTACAACTGTTAACCCGTGCAAGTTGCACTCCATGTTAAACTTCCCTCAGGATTACCAGCAAGAAAGTGAGCCCAGCACGATGTCGGCACCTTTTCCAGCAGCCATCACACAAGACATCCAGGTGGACGCGACCAATTCGGTAAAGGCAATAATCAAACCCCCTAACCGAGGGTCAGGTGAGGTCGTGTCCACAGGTACGTACGGTGTTATATATCACGCACAAACAAATGTACCTCATATTGTAGAACCAACACAAGATGATGTAATTGAGTTTAATCCTGTCAGGGTGACCACAGTCCCCAATGGGAAGACTGACGCTCAGGGAACCATTCCCATCAGGGACAGTGCAATGCGCCGTCCCTGGTCCCGGATGGAATTGAGGTCAATTATGTCTGAATTTCCTGATCCTAGGAAAGATATAATTGCATGTCAAAGGTTCATTAAAGAACTAGAAAACTCCACAGAACCCACCAACAAAGATTGGCGGACAGTGCTGAGGGCATGTTTGCCCTCCAGTGTTGACCCTGCGAAATTTATTACTGATTGTCTGTCACAACTGAGGGTTAAGCCTCAGTTGTAGGGGCTGGAATGAAGTTAAACTTGGATGGTTTAATCAGACCCCTGGACATGTAAGTGTGGAAGGAAACCCGAAGGTGTGACCATGACAAGCAGGTTAAAAGTCAAATGAAAGTTTATTAAACAGATTCCGTATAATCACAACAGCGTTCACAGTCAGTATTAGCAGTGGCAGATAATACAGTTCCTGGATCACTAAACCATAAAAGGTATAACAGGGCACTGGTAGGTTGCAGAACGGATGTTATAGTCCTTGGGTAGAATAACCTTACCAGGCCAGGCTGTAGTAGTGGAGACAACCGAGGAACACGCCAGTAGGTGTATGAGATGATGCTGGTAACTGGAATGCACTGTAGGAGTCACTGGACGGAACCAGCCAGATGGTGGAGACACAGAGTTAAAACTGAAAGATGCTAGGGTGCGTGGAAACAGATGAAATGAAGAGTGGTTACCGGTGGTAGTGGATACTGCTGGTAAGTAGAAATCCGCTGGGAGAACACCGGCTCTTTAAGGAGGCTGAATTCTGTTGGAAGCAGGTTGCTGGAAACAGATGGGTTAATAGCTGCAAGCTTGGAAGCTGGAAGCAAACGTGGTAATAGCTGAAAGCTGGATCAGTCACAGAGGATTGCAAAGTCAGGCTGCACCGCAGGATGGAAAGCAGGTGCGGGTCTCTTTGTGGATGCTGGAGACAGGAGCTGGAACCTGGAGAAACAAGCCACAGGAGAGAGAGACTGGAACAAGGTATGACATTCAAAGCACTGACATCTATCTGGCCCAGACACAGGATACTTATACCTGCTGCTATGCAGGCATTGGCTGGGCAATTATGCAGATTCCAGCAACGGTGGATTGGAGGAATTGGAGCATGTGATCAAATCCAACATGGCTGCGCCCATGCTGGAACCTGGAGGTGTCAAAGTCAGAAAAATATCCCTATACACGCTGCCATATTTGCACCTCATGCTGGTCCGTGCTGCGCATGCGTGCGCTTTCCCGTGATAGCGCATACCCGCTGATGCGTGCACCCGCTCGCATCGGTATGCGTATTTACGGTAAAGAGTATGTAGTCGTAGCGTGCGACCCAATCGTTACATATTTCCACAATTAATGTAGTTTGTAGGTCATGGTCCCTTTGATAGATTCTGAAAGTTTGGTTAATATAAAATGTCCCTGAATGGAGGAATCCCTCTTTGTATTGTGCGAAGGGTCTAACAGGAATCATACGGCAGTGTTTGGTACCCATCGGAAGAGTATTTAATTAGCAATATTCCGGTGTTGGTTTGGAGCGTATTAATCGCTCGTGCGAATAGTTATGGACATAAGAAGTTTATGTCCATTACTATTATTTACACATACTCAGGTATGCGGCGGGAAACCTAGTTTCCCACCCACCTGAGCTGTTTGAAATCGTCACAGCCCACCTGTATGAATCACCCTATGACCTTTTGTTATAGTGCAAAGCCGAATTCCTGTGTCCAATGGACGATCAGATTGTAGGGACCATTAGATTGCATTGTGTGTGGGGCATAAATAGGCAGGCCGACCACATCCAGCTCTCACTCTTCAACGGTTCTCATTGCTGAAAATCGGGTGCTGGATGTCCAGGCGCATGCGATCGTTTCCCCTTGTGCGTAAGTTTCACTCCGTAATCATATTGTCTTACTGTGAGCCAATCTCACTCTCTCTCTCTCCGTCTCTCTCTCTCTCTCTCTCCTTTCTCTTTCTCTCGTATCTCCCATTGACTAGTATTGTATTGTATTAGATCAGCATAGTATCGTATTGTATTTCTTGTATAGTTATTTGGTTAGGAAGTCTCTGTTATATTGTAGTGTATCATTTGTACTGTGTTTCCTTTTTACAAGTATAATAGTTATAATACAGTTAATAGGCTTTGGACCCTAAACCAGTATCTGTGTATTTCCTATAGTTTCAAGTGTTCACTTGAGCGTCGGTGACGCTCAAGCAGCTTTGTAGTTAGTCAGGTTACACAAGGTTGCACTTACACCCTGTATTCACATTAAGGTATTCTGTGTATTTCATTAATAATAGGTTTAGACATAAAGGTATAGCGTTGTGAGCGTCTGCGCCGCTGGTGATCTCCTCGTGGTCTCGAGCGTCCGCTACGCCATAGCGAAGCATTACTCTAGTCATCACCGATAACGTGCTGTCCTGTGATCGCTGGGCCGTGAGCGAACGTGACGCTTGAGCGTCTCGCCTACGGCTAAGCGATCGTTACGCAACAAGCGTACCCTTACGGTACTTCTTAAGTAAACAGCGTACTGTGTTCTTAGACTTCATTAAGGGTTGTTTATACGACAAAGGAATTTAACATTGTCAATTGGGGACTCGTCCTGTCCTTCTCATATCTGCACTAGGTAGATCAGCAGACATTATCCCCCAGCAAAGGGTGGGAGGTTGTCTCACAGTGCTGACGGGATAAGCGTCTGTTTCACTTAGATAAAGAGTGCTGAAGGAATCCGGGAACTGGAAGTAAGAACAAAACGCTTGTGTCTTTTAAAACTGTTTATTTCTTTTCTGTCTTGCGTATACACGCACGCATACATATATATCTGCATTTCTTTTTCAAAATTTCGTATATCACTATTCCTGTTTGCCAATTTTTATAGTTGAAAGAAAAGTGCTAAAAGAGACTTGCTGTTATTTCATAATTTAAGAATAGAGGTAATAGTTAAAAGTGTAAGACAAACACACAGGTTTGCCTGGGAGATAAGGCAAAGCCAGTGGGGTACGCGGTAGATGATCAGGGATCGTTTACATTGATAAAAGTATATTGTGTTACGGTGGATCTTTGTTTTGCGTACACGTGTCTCTAACAAAGACTAGCGTACGCAATCCAAAGGCCGACGCACGCAGCGTTCATTACGCAACGTGGCGTCCGGTTACGCCCACGTAGCTCAAGTCACGATAAGCGATAATTAGCGCAAAGCGGTAGATAACGCGACGCGGTAAATAACGCAAGTCTATTTTTGGAAAATTTGAAATTTAGTTTAACAGATCCTGCTCCTAATTGGTAACACAGCTGGGCTAAAGAAAATTTCTGCGCAGAAATAGATATAGAAACGAAAGTGTACATGTGTTGAGTGAGTGTGTTTTTATTACATAAGTTTATATAACTTAGAGGTTGAACCAATAGAAATCAGGTAGGACATACGTGTAAGTGACATATACGGTGGCTAAGGAGGCATCCTTGGTTAAATAAAATAAGAGCATTAGAGTATAGCGGACCACAAGGTAACAAGACCAGGAGGTCACAAGGACAAGGCCAGGAGGTCACAAGGTACAAGAAGGTCCGCTATAAAGGTACAAGAAGCACAACCCCGGGGGTTGGTGCTAAAACCCATATAGGCCATTGGAAGCTCTGGCTGAAGGAATTCGCAGCCGCAATTTTCGATTCCACTGATCTCTCAGTACATAACAGGTAGTGCTTATGTACTGAACGATTGTACCGCACGTAATTGTGTGCAGTAGTTAGTAATCTGACCTAATACCATTAGAGTAAAGTGGTCACAAACGCTATCTGTACATTCTGACGTGATTTGTGTAATTTTTTATTTTTAAAGGGAAGTTCGCTGGTCACTCAGGAACTATCTAACAACCCCACCTTTATTGGAAAGAGTAAGTGTCCTGCGGGTAACCCTCATATGTTCCAGTAAACAGAAGGTTTTTCTGGTAGGGCCCTGTATCGAGTACGCCAGCACCATATCGGTGTGATCAGGTCGTATTGGTCGAGGTGGGCGAGTGAGTGGGGTACTCGGTAAACCGCCACCGCCGGCCTATTTTGAATAATTTGGTTTGCTGTAAGGGTTCGCTGAAGACCGTGATATAAAGATCAAAGGAGTAGTAAGCAACACCTGCAGATTATGGGGGCCAATTGTTCAGGTAGGGGGCGATCAACCTCGGTTCGGGTTGATTCAGTGGTCCGACCAATTGGGTCGGCCAGGTACATCATGTGTGAAAAATACGGAAGTCACACAGAGGTTTTATGTGATGAATGGGAGAGAATGACTGTACAAGACAGGGAGAAATTCCCAAGAATAGGTAGCTTCAGTCCAGAAGTGTTACAAAATTTAAGGAGGAGGATATGTCTCATAAAATCAACAAAGAGACGAATTCAGCATCATGATTATTTACAGTTGTGGCAACAGGAAGGTGAGATACAGAGAGGTTTGGCTCTGGCGGCGGGATCTGGGGCAGTCAGGAAACTGATTGCCACAGCCCCGCCACCACCATATATAGCAGGAGAGAAGTTGATTACGGAGAGAAACGCACTGGGTTGTAAAACACAAACACTTAGTAACCCTGTAAATGTTAATGATGTTAACCAAGTAACTCATGCAAGTATTAACCCGTGCAAGTTGTACCCTGTTTTGAACTTTCCTCAGGAGTGTGATCAAGAAGACGATCCGGCAACAATTTCAGCTCTCTCTCTCGCAGCCACCATAGCAGAGACCACAGTAGGCACAGCAACACCCACAAGATTAGCGAAGGCCCCTAGCGGAGGGATAGGTGAGGTCGTGTCAACGGGTAAGTACGGCACCATGTATTATACTGAAACAATTTCACCACAAGTTGTAGAATCTACACAGAATGAGGTTGTTAGAGTAAATCCTGTTAGAGTAATAGCAGTTCCCAATGGGAAAACAGATGTATCAGGAGCCACTCCCATAAGGAACATTGCCATGTACACTCCATTTTCCCGAATGGAATTAAGAACAATAGTGTCCGAATTTCCTGACCCCAGGAAAGACTTAGTTGCTAGCCAAAAATACATCAGGGATCTAGGTAACACTGTAGAACCCAACAACAAGGATTGGCAGATACTGCTAAGAGCTTGTTTACCTTCAAATGTCGACTCAGTTCAATTCTTAGCTGATTGTGGACTAGATAAAGATGTACCTCTTACAGATGTGTACAACCAAGATAATGTGAAAAGAATAAACTTGCAGCTAAAAGAGTATTTCCCAGCAGTAGCAAAATGGAACAAGATATTCTCCATTAAACAGAAGGAGTCAGAGACAGCTGCAGAGTATTTTCACAGAGCATTATTAGAAATGGCAAAATACACAGGTATAGAGGACATTAAAACAGACACAAACCATCGGGAAGTAGCAGTATCGGTACTGATGGATGGTTTAAAAGAGTCATTGAAGACTAGGGTACAGACCACGCAACCTTGTTGGCGAGGTCTGTCTGTGGCTACTTTGAGAGAGGCTGCTATTGATCACGACAGGAACATCACTAGACACAGGGAGTCGCAAAGTGATAAGTTGATGTCAGTAAGTATACAGGCGCTGACCACAAGGCAGCCTGCGTATGTACCACCGAATCCTGTGGGTAAGTCAAGTGTAATAACATGTTTTTCTTGTAACAAACAGGGACACTATGCACGAGACTGTAGAACAAAGAGTGTACAAAGATCTTTTCAAACCCCTAGACAACGACACGACACACGACATTGGGAGCAGGGTCCACAGAGGCGGAGTTTTGAGCCACATACAGGGGAAACAAAAAGATACCCCCCGAACAGAGATTGGCATGCCTCTGGTAGTTCCCAGCTGACTCCCTCACAAGTAGTTGCTGCCAGCGGGATTCAGGGAGGTCAGCATACCCAATAGGGGTGTGGCCATACCTGTAATCTGCAGCCAGTTAAATTGATGGCCAGTCTTGGAAGTGAACCAGAGATTGCAATCAATGTAGCTGGTAAAACCTTAAACTTTCTTGTAGACACAGGGGCGGCCAAGTCAGTGATAAATTCGACAGTGGGCATGAGAACCACTGGTAGGACAGTTCCAGCCATGGGAGTAACAGGAGTAGTCCAGCACTACCCTGTTAGCAAACCAGCCGAGATTACAATAGGGCCTTTGCATACCAAGCATTCGTTTTTGCTAGCTGCATCGGCACCAACCAATCTCCTGGGAAGAGACTTACTATGTAAAATGGGTTGCGTCATTTATTGTACTCCTGAAGGTGTATTCTTGGACATTCCTGAGAATCACGCTCAGGAAGTACGAGACATGTTAGACTCCCCATCAAAATTAATGTCACATCCCATTATGACAAATAGGAATCCATCCCAAATAGAAGAAATGACATCTCAGATACCAGAGTCACTATGGACAAAAGATGGACAGGACACTGGATTAATGGCAAACGTAGCTCCAGTAGTTGTACAAGTAAAAGATGGTAGGATAGCTCCAAAAATCCCACAGTATCCTCTGAAGCCAGAGGTGGAGTTAGGAGTTTTCCCAGTAATAGAGCGCTTGCTACAACAGGGCATTCTAGTAAGAACGTCCAGCACAGCAAATAGTCCCATCTTCCCTGTTAAAAAGAGTGGGGGGAGGGGTTACAGGCTAGTGCAGGATCTAAGGGGGATTAACAAAATAGTTGAGAGTCAGTTCCCCGTAGTGCCTAATCCAGCTGTCATCCTAATGCAAATTCCTCCCACTGCCAAATTTTTCACTGTTATTGACCTCTGCTCCGCATTCTTTTCGGTACCTCTGCACCCTGACAGCCAATATTTGTTTGCATTCACATACACAGGAGTCCAATACACGTGGACTCGGTTACCCCAAGGTTTCATAGATAGTCCAAGTATATTTTCTCAGGCTTTGCATGATTGTTTACAGTCTTTCCAACCAGACAGTGGATCAGTATTGATACAGTATGTGGACGATTTATTACTGTGTTCAGATTCACTGGAAGCATCTCTGAAGGATACGAAACAGCTCCTGTTTCATCTTTCAGACACCGGACACAAGGTGTCCAAAGACAAGTTGCAATTATGCCAAGCTAAGGTAAAATATTTGGGACACTGTCTAACACAAGGACTGAGACACCTGACCGCTGATAGAATCCAAGCAATTAGAGACATGACACTGCCACAAACCCAGCAACAGATCAGAACGTTTTTAGGAATGTGTGGGTATTGCCGTAATTGGATCCCAGGGTTTTCCATATTGGCACTACCTTTGCAGGAAATGGTCTCCTCAAACAAACCTGATAGGATCTCGCATACAGACGAATCCGAAACAGCATTTGAGAGACTCAAACAGTGCCTAACGCAGGCGCCAGCACTAGGTATGCCAGACTATGGGAAACCCTTTGAACTATACGGAACAGAAAGTGCTGGTTGCGCAGCAGGTGTACTAACCCAAAAACACGGTGATGCCAGCAGGCCAGTTGCATACTACAGCGCTCAGCTAGACACGGTAGCACGATCCCTCCCCACATGCTTGCGTAACGTTGCGGCGATAGCATTGCTAGTGACAAAAAGCGAAGATGTCGTGCTAGGCCACAACCTCACAATCCATACACCACATGCGGTATCTGCCCTATTAAATTCTGCCCAAACCAGACACGTCTCATCAGCGAGGTTTACAAGATGGGAATTGGCACTAATGGCCCCAGTAAACATCACCATAAGGAGATGCAGCGCATTAAATCCTGCAACATTTCTCCCAGGTGTGCCTGGTCAGACACAAAGGGTGGAAGGTGAGAGTGATGGGGAAGGAGGATTTAATACAAAGGAAGATACACATGATTGTATGGAATATTTGACCCAAAATTTTACCGCAAGGCCTGACATCAGTGACAATCCACTGGAAGATGCAGAACTCACGTTCTACACGGACGGTAGTTGTCATAGACAGTCAGACTCGGGAGATTTGTGTACTGGATACGCAGTCGTAGATGACCAAGACACCATAGAAGCGGAACCGCTAGGTCCACCCCACTCAGCCCAGGTTGCTGAACTGGTCGCCCTAACCAGAGCATGTGAATTGGCTAAGGGTAAGTCAGCCAATATCTACACCGATTCTAGATACGCCTTCGGGGTAGTACATGATTTCGGAGCCCTATGGCGCCTCAGAAATTTCATGACGGCAGCTGGTACACCAATAGCGCATGCAGCTTATATAAAAAGGCTTCTAACAGCGATACAGGAACCCGACAGAGTGGCTGTTATCAAATGTAAAGCACACACATATAGCCAAGACCCAGTATCCCTTGGTAACAGCCGAGCAGACGAAGCCGCAAAGCTTGCAGCTGCTACCCCCATACAGACAGACACCACACAACTGATGGTATTTAATACCATCAACACACAGAAGTTGTGTGAGATGCAGAATTTGTGTTCCACACAGGAAAAGGCAGTTTGGAAGGCAAAGGGATATGGCCAGGAGTCCTCAGGGCTCTGGACGGATGGACATGGTAAACCAGTGGCCCCCAGGACATACCTTCCATGTCTGGCTGAAGCAGCTCACGGGCTGACTCATCTAGGCAGGGAGGGGATGTGCAAATTGGTAAGAGCATACTGGTGCGCCCCAGGATTCTCCTCTCATGCGGGTAAAAGAGCAATGTCATGCCTTACCTGTCTGAGAAAGAATATTGGAAAAGCAATACCTACAGAACCATCCCATGTCCCACCTGCCGGCGGCCCTTTCCAGGTAATACAAATTGACTTCATTCAATTACCCCCATGTCGAAATTTGAAATATGTACTTGTTTGTATAGATGTTTTCTCGAATTGGGTCGAAGCATTTCCAGCAGCTACAAATACCGCTATGTTTACAGCTAAGAAAATTGTGCAGGAATTTGTATGTAGATATGGTATCCCTAGAATCATTGAAAGTGATAGGGGTACCCATTTTACCGGTGATGTCTTTCAAGGAATGTGTAAATTAATGGGTATTGATAGCAAGCTGCACACTCCGTACCGTCCACAGGCGAGTGCGAAGGTCGAAAGAGTGAACAGCACTATTAAAAATAAATTGAGTAAAGTAATGGCAGAGACAGGATTGACGTGGCCAGAAGCTTTACCCATTGTTTTGTATAGCATCAGAACCACTCCCAGGTCCCCTCTTAACCTGTCCCCTTTTGAAATTCTGTTTGGTCGACAACCGCATGTCATGATTAACCCTCAGGATGATTTGAAATGTAACAATGAAGTGACTGTAAAATACTTGATTAACATGAGTAAGCAGTTGAGGAATCAAAATGATAATCTGAAGTTGGTGATTCCTGATTTACCAGATAGTAATTGTCATGACATTGAACCTGGGGATTATGTAATGATACGAAATTTTCTACGCTCAGGTTGTCTTATTGATAGATGGGAAGGACCATACCAGGTTTTATTGACTAGCACCACAGCATTGAAGGTTGCTGAGAGAGAGACTTGGGTCCATTCATCCCACTGCAAAAAGGTTGCTGATCCAGAGAAGTCCCGTGATAAGGAACAGACGGTAGAGGTTGTATCACTGGAGTGTCTGTTCCAGGAGGACTGAGGCGGAACCTGAGCCTTGAAGACCGAAAGCAGTTGTTGACTCCCTTCTCCCTTTTATTGTTTTCTCCACTTCCCATCCCCTCTCCCTTAAAAATTTCTTTTTCCCCCTTCTCATTCGTCTCTATTTCCTCCTCAAAGATGGACTTGCCCCAAGAGACTGTGATCCGGATTTTGATGTTAACCATGATGTTGACCAGAGCAGTCTGTTCCGGCGAGAGTACCATAGAGGTCGAGAGAGGTTCTGGAATGGGTTCCGATTATGATGATGGAGGCGCAGTTTTCCAAGATCAACCAAACCAACAAGCAAAGGCGAGTATCAGAAAACGATCCGATAGAAGAAATTGTGATGGATTGTTAGCGGAGGAAAACTGTATCTGTAGGCTCTGTGACAATTTGATTGAGGATGGGTGCATAAAGAAATGCCAATCCAGTTTTAATATCCATATGGACCGGCATCCATTGAGTGACTATCACTCCTTAGTGGGTAACGTATTAAACCAAACAGATTGTTGGGTATGCTCTCAAGTACCTCAGGGTCATAGCAAATCAGGGCTAGTACCATTTCCTTTAACATTAGGGGAGGTACTTGAGTTAAATGGTGGGAGACCGGTGGACCGGAGGTTTAACATCTCCAGCCCTCCTAGTTTGAAGCTCCACCAATACCATGTGGATAGGTCCCTCTTATGTTTTAATATCTCCAATCCCCGTAAGCCGGGAAATTGGGAAGTGTCATGGAGCAACCTTACCATGACCTTTTCACACAGAGCAGATAGAATGCCTACAGATACAGAGCTTGTACGCCACATAGCCAGTAGAGGAAAATCTTTCCGGTATCGATATACCTTAGGAAATAGGATTACTAGAGTTGGAGAAGTATCACCAGGATACTGTGCACATATCGTACAAACCGATACGTGCATTAAGCAGATGGAAGAATTAGGGTCAGGAGAGTTCACCTGGAAGGTGTGTAATATGGTATTGTCCTTCTCTGTCCCATATGTTCTCCCCGATGATGCATATTTCATATGCGGGAGAAAGGCGTACAAGTGGCTTGCCCCAAACTCTGAAGGATTGTGTTATATTGGAAAAGTATTGCCTGAAGTGATGACTGTAACACATGACAAAATGAAAGACATACACCGTGGTGCCCAAGCTCCTTATACTCACACTCATTACGAGCACCGAGTTAAAAGACAACTGTCAGAAAGGTTGGAGCATCCGGCCTCTGATCTTATCCATGAATCCACCGGGATTCAAGTTCTGGTAGCGTTAGATTTCACTCGCACCGCTCGAGGAGTGATGAATTATAGATACATTTCCGCACTCGCCAATTTGTTAGATAATATCACTGAAATGTATGATGACACGTTCAGATACACTGGAAGAGAACTTCAAGCTTATAAAACAGAACTAGTTCAGCATAGGATGGTTCTTAATTATCTTACAGCAGTAACAGGCGGATATTGTGTTACATTGGCAACACAGTACGGCATAAAGTGTTGCACGTATATCACAAATAGCACCGAGGATCCGGTAGAGGTCATAGACCAAAAGATGGACGATATTCTCCAATTGAAGTGGGAATTTCGTTGAAAACACAATCTCACCCTTGCTGCTGTAGGTAATGAGCTGACTGGTTGGGTGTCATGGTTGAACCCGCGAAATTGGTTCTCCGGTTTAGGAGACTGGGCTCAAGGAGTCATAATGGATGTTGGAAAGTTCCTCCTATGTATCTTAGGTGTTGTCATATCTATTGGATTGATATTTAGATGCGGGCAGGCTTTAATGAGGTGCAAACAAAGTACAAAAGTGATGAGCTTGAGGAGTGAGGAAACTGTAATTAACCTGGATTTGATTTATGACCCAATGATAGAAACCAGGATGTGATGAAAAATGCGATTATACGGTCCGTTTCTTTCACCTGTTTTTCTGCTTTTCTCCAAGATACAAAGACCCCCTTGGACGAGGAAGTTGACGAGACGCTATACAGACAACAGACAAGCACCAAAGATGAAGTTTTGACCACTTGAGAAATGGACATTTGATGAACTTTGCCATGGATCCCCAGTTTCCCTAGTATTTTTAAACTCACGCTAGCCCAACATTTTTGTAAATCTGATGGCACTGACAAAGCTATTTGCTCATGCCCAAGGAGCAATACAGCGCAAAGAAGACGACTCTCAACAGATACCGAACAAAACTTCAACGACAGATGTACATTTACCTGACATAGAATATCATTGCATTTTCCAATAAGTGTTCTTTATCTTCATCTCTACAACCCTCAGGTAATAACACACATAGTAAAGGGAATACAGGCACAGATATCAGCAATCACATATCCCCCCATTCATGTATCATCAACTAAAATGTGCTCCCCATTTTGTTCAAAATCCGAAAAGAGCTCGGTAAAGTTTGACAGCCCATCCACAGACCCGTACCACGGGATAAGAAGGAATTCAAATGTATACTTCGCAATACCTCGAAGCTTGATTTACAACACGTACGGCACGATGATACATGACCCTCCAAACATGGACTCATACACACATGCTTCTGCTATCACACTAGGTCATACCCTCTTCACACCTACTCCTCTCTCCTCCCTCACCCAACCATGGAAATGAATTAACCTCTGACATATATTTTTCTCCTTTTGAAATGTTTTAGAAGGTGGCAGTTATTATTGACTGCCAAAGGGTGGACTGTCAAAGTCAGAAAAATATCCCTATACACGCTGCCATATTTGCACCTCATGCTGGTCCGTGCTGCGCATGCGTGCGCTTTCCCGTGATAGCGCATACCCGCTGATGCGTGCACCCGCTCGCATCGGTATGCGTATTTACGGTAAAGAGTATGTAGTCGTAGCGTGCGACCCAATCGTTACATATTTCCACAATTAATGTAGTTTGTAGGTCATGGTCCCTTTGATAGATTCTGAAAGTTTGGTTAATATAAAATGTCCCTGAATGGAGGAATCCCTCTTTGTATTGTGCGAAGGGTCTAACAGGAATCATACGGCAGTGTTTGGTACCCATCGGAAGAGTATTTAATTAGCAATATTCCGGTGTTGGTTTGGAGCGTATTAATCGCTCGTGCGAATAGTTATGGACATAAGAAGTTTATGTCCATTACTATTATTTACACATACTCAGGTATGCGGCGGGAAACCTAGTTTCCCACCCACCTGAGCTGTTTGAAATCGTCACAGCCCACCTGTATGAATCACCCTATGACCTTTTGTTATAGTGCAAAGCCGAATTCCTGTGTCCAATGGACGATCAGATTGTAGGGACCATTAGATTGCATTGTGTGTGGGGCATAAATAGGCAGGCCGACCACATCCAGCTCTCACTCTTCAACGGTTCTCATTGCTGAAAATCGGGTGCTGGATGTCCAGGCGCATGCGATCGTTTCCCCTTGTGCGTAAGTTTCACTCCGTAATCATATTGTCTTACTGTGAGCCAATCTCACTCTCTCTCTCTCCGTCTCTCTCTCTCTCCTTTCTCTTTCTCTCGTATCTCCCATTGACTAGTATTGTATTGTATTAGATCAGCATAGTATCGTATTGTATTTCTTGTATAGTTATTTGGTTAGGAAGTCTCTGTTATATTGTAGTGTATCATTTGTACTGTGTTTCCTTTTTACAAGTATAATAGTTATAATACAGTTAATAGGCTTTGGACCCTAAACCAGTATCTGTGTATTTCCTATAGTTTCAAGTGTTCACTTGAGCGTCGGTGACGCTCAAGCAGCTTTGTAGTTAGTCAGGTTACACAAGGTTGCACTTACACCCTGTATTCACATTAAGGTATTCTGTGTATTTCATTAATAATAGGTTTAGACATAAAGGTATAGCGTTGTGAGCGTCTGCGCCGCTGGTGATCTCCTCGTGGTCTCGAGCGTCCGCTACGCCATAGCGAAGCATTACTCTAGTCATCACCGATAACGTGCTGTCCTGTGATCGCTGGGCCGTGAGCGAACGTGACGCTTGAGCGTCTCGCCTACGGCTAAGCGATCGTTACGCAACAAGCGTACCCTTACGGTACTTCTTAAGTAAACAGCGTACTGTGTTCTTAGACTTCATTAAGGGTTGTTTATACGACAAAGGAATTTAACATTGTCAGAGGGAAAACTGGTTTGGAATGAAATGTGCAAACATAGTGATAATGGTGGCGCCGGCCGCGGAGGGCAGGAGACGCCATATAACAGTTACATGCTGGGACACATGAAGGACAGCGGAGACTGCGGGAGACATGACAAACCACTCTGAGAACCCGCAGCAACAACACAGTAACGGCGGCGGAGGCCGCGGAGGACGGGAGACGCCATGTTGGATTCAAACATGGCGCCGCTGTGGTAGTGTCTCAGAATGACAGGAGGGATGTGCAGAGTGTTGACACAGATGAGATCCGGATTTGGAACGCTGGGCCAGTCTCAGAAGACACCTAAACGGCAGGTAATGGCGTCCAGATACCCGGATCGTGACATTGTCAATTAGACACGGAAGTACCTCAAACGGAGGAACACAATCAGGAATGTATTAAGCAGATCAACCGACAGTTAGGAGTATATTTCCCAGCCGTTGTCGAGTGGAACGAAATCTTCTCCATAAGACAAAACGAAGGGGAAAGTACTTCTAATTATTTCCATCGGGCATTGCAGGACATGACTAGGTATACAGGTATAGAAAACATCGAAACAAGTGCACCGCACAGAGAAGTAGCAGTATTTGTGTTAATGAATGGTTTGAGGGAGGTATTGAGGACAAGGGTACAGACCATCAACCCAAGCTGGAGAAATATCTCGGTGGCTGCATTAAGAAAGTCCGCTGTTGGGCATGAGCAAAACATCAGCAAGCACAGGGAAACACAGAGACGTAAGGAGCCTCAGATCCCTGTGGGTAAGTCAAAGGTGATAAGGTGTTATAATTGCCAGAAGGAAGGTCATTATGCAAGAGATTGTAGATCAAGAAATTTACAGAAGGTATATCAACCCCCTAGACAACAACATAACCATGGTATCCAAGGAATCAGGGAAGTACAGGGAGAGCGGTTGATGGTGATGAGCATCCAAGCGTTTGAGGAGGCATCAAATCAACCAAGACCTCAGGTCACTGGCACTTGGAGGAAGCCCAGGGTTTGTTATCTTTGTAAAAGAGAAGGGCATTATGCCAGCAACTGTAACAGCCCACATAAAGTCAGACCCCATAGACAAGAACACGAACAAGAGTCATGACACACAAAATTGTAATCAGGGATCATATAGGAAGAAGTTTGGGCCGCACCTGTAATATGCAATCAGGAAAGGTGATCATTAGGACTGATAGTAAGCCTGAGGTTACAGTTAATGATATTGGGAGGTCAGTTCCTTGTAGGCACAGGAACGGCCGGGTAAACGTTGTAAAATTTATTTGTAAATGTTTCTTTTTCCCCATCTCTGACGTTCATCGGCAGAACTCAAACATCACATAGCTACTTGGTCTTTGCAGAAGTCTACCTAACCCCAGTGTGACCTACAGACATCGGTGTGTCCTGGCCAGGCACAAAAGGGTGGAGTGTGGGAATACTGGTGGGGAGAGGACTGCGCAAGGATATCGGTGGATGTATTGGTGTGACAGCCTGATGGTGAACGGAAGATCTGACAATGGTTTTTTTGTTTGTTGTTTAATGTAAAATGTGATGAATTGTTCTCTCTCTCGTTTGTTTTTTTTTTTCTCTCTTCTCTCTCATGTTCTTATGTTTTAAAGATGGTATGTCACACATCAGTTAGACAAATGGTAATGCAAGATTTTTGCTCCTTACAGAAAGATCGCAGATTTGGAAGGAATATTGTATCACCGGAATGTTCGTTTGGAAGACTGAGAGACAGCACCTTTGAGATGACAGCAGAGCAAGAGGAACAACAAGACTAGAGGACATAAGACATCGTAACATTTTTCTTTCCCCTCAAAGTATTTTTTGTGCCCCCATTACAAATTTCTCTTTCTCCTCCTGTAAGATGGACTCGCCCCAAGAGACTGCAGTCCGTGTTTTCCTGTTGACCATGATGTTGACCAGAGCAGTCTGTTTCGGTGAGAGTACCATGGAGGTCGAGAAAGGATCGGGAATGGGTTCTGATGACCAGGATGCAGGCGTAAATTTCCAAGAGCAACAGAATCACCGAGTAAAGGCGAGTATCAGAAAATGATCTGGTAGCATTGACAATAGAAGGAATTGTGAAGGATTGTTAGCTGAAGAGAACTGCATCTGTAGGCATTGTGACAATATAGTTGAGGATGGGTGCATAAAGAAATGTCAGTCCAGTTTTAATGTTCACATGGACCGGCATCCATTGAGTGACTATCACTCCTTAGTGGGTAAAGTGTTAAATCAGACAGACTGTTGGGTATGCTCTCAAGTACCTCAAGGTCATAGCAAATCAGGACTAGTACCATTCCCTTTAACTGTAGGAGAGGTACTTGAGCTAAGTGGTGGGAGGCCGGTGGACAAGAGGTTTAATATCTCTAGTCCTCCTAGTTTGAAGCTCCACCAATATCATGTGGATAGGTCCTTAGTGTGCTTTAACATTTCCAATCCCCGAAAGCCGGGAAATTGTGAAGTGTCATGGAGTAATCAAACCATGACCTTTTCATACAGACCCGACAGAATGCCCATAGACACAGAACTTATACGCCAGATAGCCGACCATGGAAAATATTTCCGGTATAGGTACACTCTAGGAAGTAGGACCATGCGAGTTGGAGAAGTATCACCAGGATACTGTGCACATATCGTACAACCTGATACGTGTACTAAACAGATGGGAGAATTAGGGTTAGGAGATTTCACATGGAAAATTTGTAACATGATAATGTCATACTCCGTCCCATATGTTCTCCCCGATGATGCATATTTCATATGCGGGAGGAAGGCGTATAAGTGGCTTGCCCCAAACTCAGAGGGATTGTGCTATATTGGAAAAGTACTGCCTGAAGTAATGACTGTAACCCATGACAAAATGAAAGATATTCACCGCAGTGCCCAAGCTCCTTATACTCACACTCATTACGAGCACGTCGTTAAACGACACTTGATAGAGAGGACAGAGCATTCAGCCTCTGATCTGATCCATGAATCCACGGGGATTCAATTCCTACTCGCGTTAGATATCACTCGTACCGCCAGAGGAGTGATAAATTATAAATATATATCTGCGCTTGCAAATTTATTAGACAATATCACCGAAATGTATGACGACACCTTCAGGTATACTGGGAAAGAGTTACAAGCCTACAAAACAGAACTGGTTCAGCATAGAATGATTCTCAATTACCTCACAGCTGTGACAGGCGGATATTGTGTTACCCTAGCAACTCAATATGGAATAAAGTGCTGCACGTACATTACAAACAGCACGGAGGACCCAGCCGAGGTCATAGACCAAAAGATGGATGACATTTTACAATTAAAATGGGAGTTTCGAAGGAAACACAATCTCACACTCGCTGCTGTGGGTAATGAGCTGACCAGTTGGGTGTCATGGTTGAACCCACGAAATTGGTTCTCGGGTTTAGGAGAATGGGCCCAAGATATTATTATGGATGTAGGGAAATTTCTTTTGTGTATTCTGGGGGTCGTCATATTGGTTGGCCTGATATTTAGATGCGTTCGGGTTTTAGTGAAGCGTAAAAGTAATACCAGGGTGATGAGTCTGAGGAGCGAGGACACTGTACTAACAACAACTAATTTGATTTATGACCCAACGATAGAGACAATGTTGTGATGAAAATGTGATTCCACGGTCCGTTTCTTTCATCCGTTTCTCCTTTGTTTTCCTCCAATGTACAAAGACATCCGCTTGGAAGAAGAATTTGACAACCTCTTTTATACAGACCATTGATGAACGATGCTACAAGCCCCAAATTTCCCTAGTGACTTTAACTTTTACGATAGCCCAACACTTTAGAGACTGTAACTTTATGGACAATGGAACAACTTTTGCTCGTTATTTATAGCAAAAGCACCGAGAGACATCAGACAACATGTATATCAAGACAAGACTTCAATCGGCGAATGCATATTAAACTCACATAGTTTACGACTGCATGTATAATAATTGCTTCTTATCTTCACCTCTACAACCTTCAGGTAATGACACACATAGTCGATAGGGAATATAGATACAGATATCAGCACTCACATATCCCCCCATTCATGTATCATCAACTAAATGTGCTCCCCCATTTGTTGCAACCAAAAGCCGAAAAGAGCTTGGTAAAGTTTGACAGCCAATCCACAGACCCGTAATACGGGATAAGAAGGAATTCAAATGTATACTTCGCAATACCTCGAAGCTTGATTTAAAACACGTACGGCACGATGATACATGACCCCTCAAACATGGATTCATACACACATGCTTCTACTATCTCACTAGGTCATACTTTTTCCCACCTGCTCCTCTCCTCCCTTTACCCAATCATAAAATGGTATTTACATGATGACATATATTTTTCTTTTTGAACTGTTTTAGGAAGTGGCAGTTATTGATGACTGCCAAAGGGTGGACTGTCAAAGTCGGAAAAATATCATGCTACACGTTGCCATATATCCACCCCATGCGCGTGCCTGCTGCACGTGCACATTCTCTCCCGTGCGTGCGGATACTCGCAGCTGCGTGATGGCGCCTCCTCGGCCATGCGCTCGAGCGCGTGGTATGTGCATTTATGGTAGAGTTTGTGTGCGTCTAGCGGGCGACTCAATCGTTAAATAATAAAACCAAATAGTATGTTTTATAGATAATGTTCCCCTTAATAATGACTGTAAGTTTGTTTAATGTAACTGGTCGCTGGACAGAGGAATTCCTCTTTTCATGGTACGAAGGGTCAGACAGGGTTTGAGCAGTTGTGTTTGGTACCTAACTAAAGAACATTTTATTAGAAACAATCCGGTGCTGGTTAGGTAAAGATTAATCGCTCCTGCGTATAGTTATGTCTATTAGTAGTTTCTGGACATTTACTATATTTGCGGTTCATTATCCATGCGGCGGGAATTCTCAGATTCCCTCCCACCTGAGCAGTTTGATATAGTCACAGCCCACCTGTTCAAACTAACCTATGACCTTTTGTTATGATGCGAGGAGACATTCCTGTGTCCAATGAACAATGAGAATGTAGGTCCCTTTGTAGTATACTGTACGCAGTGTATATAAGGACAGCCAGCCTGGCCAGCTCAGTCTTCTCTCCCCAAACGGTTTTCATCTTGACTAACTCGGAGCTGGTACCAGGACTAGCGCAGCGATCATTCCCCAGTGTGTGTAAGTTATTCTCTGTAACCATTCTAAATCTCTGTTTGTATTTGCCATACTCTCTCTCTCTGTTATTGTATAAGATTGTGACGATATTGTATATTTATGTGTAGTTAGCCTGCTTAGATATTGATGTTAGCCTGTAGTGTATGAACTGTTAACTGTTTTAACTTTTTCATAGCTAGATATTGTTAGTAAAGGTGTTGGAACCTTAGCAAGGTATTGTGTGTTTATTACATTGCTGAGAGTATTCGGAGTGTCTCAATCGCTCAAGAGGCTTTCATACAATAGAGGTTAATTAGCATTGCATTGTGCTCACATTACAAAACCAAGGTTTACAGTACAAACTCAATCTTTCACTGTGTTGCATACAAGGTTTACTGAGTGTCATCTCGTGAGCGTCTGCGCCGCTCGTGTTCTCCTCGTTGTCACAAGCGTACGCTACGCTAGTAGCGCAGTATTACGGTAGTCGGCCGCCTATAGCGTGCTCGACACCACGCGTTAAGTTGTGAGCGAGCGTGTCGCATGTGCGTCTCGACCACGGCTAAGCGTCTGCTACGCTAAGTGCGTACCCTTACGGTACCCCATACGCCAATTGCGTACTGAGTCTCTTACCCATTTTATAGTGAATGTAATAAGATAAATAGTTAGCTTTATCAGGAGCGCCTCAATATTTCTTTTGGATTCTGCTTCAGCATTCCATTGTCGGATCCAGAGCGCCCTGCGGGCAGAAATCGCCATAGCAGAGGCCCGTGAGCCCAGTAAGCCTACGTCCTTCATAGCCTCAACCAAGTTACCTGCAGTCTTTGATATGACCTAGAATTTGCAGCATGTCCTCTTTATCGACCGTGTCAATATTAACAATCAAATTATCTGCCCACTTTTCAACTGCGTTACCTACCCACGCAGAAGCAATTGTGGGCCTGAGTAATGTACCCGTAGCAACATAGATGGACTTTAAAGTCGTCTCTAATTTGCGGTCAGCAGGTTCTTTTAATGAAGCTGACCCCGGGGCAGGTAAAATGATTTTCTTTGACAACCTAGAGACTGGGGTGTCTATCATTGTGGGTGACTCCCACTTACGCCTATCCTCTTTCAGGGAAAGGGTATGCTACCCGCAAATTTCTATTCCGGGTTAGCCCAGGATTCCTCAAAAAAGGTATTTAAGGCCTTAGACGGAGGAAAAGTCACCACCTGTTTTTTATTTAATTTAAAATAATCTTTTTCCTCAGGTGGAGGTGTTGTATCAGGAAATTCCAACACCTCTTTTATAGCGACTATCATACATTGAATGCTCTTAGCCAGTTTGGGATCTACCCCCCTCAAATCCCCAGTGTCGGAATCTGTGTCGGAATCTGTGTCAATGACCCTTTGCATAATTTGGGCCAGGGACCTTTTCTGGGAACTGTAGGGGTCCCGAGTGGATGTTGTAGGTGAATCAGCAAATAAAGCATCTTCCACAGACTGTCTCCAATGCTTTGTCTGTTCTTCAGACTGAGATAATTTCTTTGCTAGTTTAGCCATATTACTCTGCAGCTTTCTCACCCACACAGGCTCAGAACACTCTTGTGCTTCCAAAATGGGTTCCTCTGGGGAACTACTCTCTCTAGACATGGTACACGTGTGTATAGTCACACCACTCACACACACGGGAGCTAATGGGGACAGACCTACACTAATGTCTGTCAGAGAAACCCAGAGGGAATTGCCAGTCCACACCACGCGCCCTATATGTATTACATACAATGAATATACATATATATCAAAACAGCGCTTTTTATCCAATGTGAAGCCCACAGACTTCAATAAATGATGTGCTCCCCTCCCTTCTATAACACCCTGGTACTTGTATCAGCGATGTGTGAGGAGAAGCAGCCTGTAGGATCAGCGGTCCGGCGTCACTGTGAGGAGAAAATGGCGCCAAATGAGTGTTACAAGCAATTCTGAGGTGAAGCCTCGCCCCCTGTAATGGCGCGGTTCAGCCATAGTAATATTTATACTGGCAGGGGTAGTGTACATCAGCGGCTCACATGTATGTACATTTTGCCAGTGAGAGTAAGGATTTATCATGTACCTCAGAGCGCGCCCCCCCCCGCCCCCGCCCTGCACCTTGTGCTGAGACATGTTGCTACGCAGCATCCTGCGCTGCGCTGGTACCTTTATGCCGCCATGATGACCGGAGGGCCCCTCTCTGCAGGTCTCCGGTTAATACTCACCAGACTTCTGGCTCTGTTAGGGGGTGGCGGCAGTGCTGTGGAAGTGAGCAGCAGCCAGGCAAGGGCTGTGTTCAGTACCCTTCAGGAGCTAATGGTGTCCTGTCTGCGGAAGCAGAGCCATTAAACTTACTGAGAAGTTGGTTCCTACTTCCCCCCCTAAGTCCCACGAAGCAGGGAAGCTGTTGCCAGCAGCTTCCCTGTAAAATAAAAAACCTAACAAAGTCTTTTTCAGTCAAACTCATTAGAGCTTCACTGATGTGCAGCCAGTCTCCCGGGCACATTTTCTAAACTGAGGTCTGGAGAAGGGGCATAGAGGGAGGAGCCAGTTCACACTGTTGAAAAGTCTTAAAGTGCTGAAGGCTCCTGCGGAACCGTCTATACCCCATGGTACTAAAATGGACCCCAGCATCCTCTAGGACGCAAGAGAAATAGCTAACATTTGAGTCTCAGGTGGTGGCAGGAGTTTAAAAAAAAGAATAAAAAAAATATATAAAATCAAGCTGAAAACTTTCTGGTACTTGGCAGCTCTCAGCCATTCACTTTACATTTTAATTCCATAACAGCATGTGTGTGCGCATATGGTATTCATCCCTATTATAATGATCTTTTGCCCTAATTTGTGTTTCTAGTGTGTTTATTTGAGTAGCAATATAAGAATTCAGTCAGAATTTTCCTATAATGAAAGTGCTGTATGGACATCTAAGGCTAAATATGAAATCCCATGTCATGTGCTAGCTACGCCACCAGACATATTTCATTCTGCTATAGAAAATGGCGATCTTCAAATGTAAAATGCTATTGACCACAATGGAGGGCACACAGAACAATTGTATTGCAATTCAAGTGATTTGTATTACAACACAACCACCTGGTGACAACTTTTGTAATAAATGGCTAGCGCATCCTCTGAAGCACCTGTTGTCCACATTTCTCTACACTACAAGCTTGATTGTCCTTTTAAAAAAAGTCTGAGTTCGACCGACATCCCACGCGGCCGCCGTACTCGGACGGCATTACATCCCTCGGCCTTTTTATGCCTGTACATTTAAACCGTAACCACTAGAGCTGTGGAGATACTAGTGACTGCAAAATGAAAGAAATGATAAATAACCAAGTTTTTGTAAAAAACATAGAGGAAGGCAGCTATGGGAAAGAGCTCCCAGCTCTGGCATACCCTGAAAAAATGTATTTCCTTGCAAGCTACAAGGATTTAGAGGGACAGGAGTGCCCAAGCTCCAGTGTAGTTTCTCTCACATAGATAAAAATAAGAATTTACTTACCGATAATTCTATTTCTCGTAGTCCGTAGTGGATGCTGGGAACTCCGTAAGGACCATGGGGAATAGCGGCTCCGCAGGAGACAGGGCACATCTAAAGAAAGCTTTAGGATCACCTGGTGTGCACTGGCTCCTCCCCCCATGACCCTCCTCCAAGCCTCAGTTAGGATACTGTGCCCGGACGAGCGTACACAATAAGGAAGGATTTTGAATCCCGGGTAAGACTCATACCAGCCACACCAATCACACTGTACAACTTGTGATCTGAACCCAGTTAACAGCATGATAATAGAGAAGCCTCTATAAAAGATGGCTCACTACAACAATAACCAGAATTTTTTGGTAACAATAATTATGTACCAGTATTGCAGACAATCCACACTTGGGATGGGCGCCCAGCATCCACTACGGACTACGAGAAATAGAATTATCGGTAAGTAAATTCTTATTTTCTCTGACGTCCTAGTGGATGCTGGGAACTCCGTAAGGACCATGGGGATTATACCAAAGCTCCCAAACGGGCGGGAGAGTGCGGATGACTCTGCAGCACCGAATGAGAGAACTCCAGGTCCTCCTCAGCCAGGGTATCAAATTTGTAGAATTTTACAAACGTATTTGCTCCTGACCAAGTAACTGCTCGGCAAAGTTGTAAAGCCGAGACCCCTCGGGCAGCTGCCCAAGATGAGCCCACCTTCCTTGTGGAGTGGGCATTTTTAGATTTTTGGCTGTGGCAGGCCTGCCACAGAATGTGCAAGCTGAATTGTACTACAAATCCAACGAGCAATCGTCTGCTTAGAAGCAGGAGCACCCAGTTTGTTGGGTGCATACAGGATAAACAGCGAGTCAGATTTTCTGACTCCAGCCGTCCTGGAAACGTATATTTTCAGGGCCCTGACCACGTCAAGCAACTTGGAATCCTCCAAGTCCTTAGTAGCCGCAGGTACCACAATAGGTTGCTTCATGTGAAATGCAGAAACCACCTTAGGTAGAAATTGAGGACAAGTCCTCAATTCTGCCCTGTCAGAATGAAATATTAAATAAGGGCTTTTATATGATAAAGCCGCCAATTCTGACACACGCCTGGCTGAAGCCAGGGCTAACAGCATCGTCACCTTCCATGTGAGATATTTTAAGTCCACAGTGGTGAGTGGTTCAAACCAATGTGACTTTAGGAAACTCAACACAACATTGAGATCCCAAGGTGCCACTGGAGGCACAAAAGGAGGCTGTATATGCAGTACCCCTTTTACAAATGTCTGAACTTCAGGCACTGAAGCCAGTTCCTTTTGGAAGAAAATCGACAGGGCCGAAATTTGAACCTTAATGGACCCTAATTTTAGGCCCATAGACAGTCCTGTTTGCAGGAAATGGAGGAAACGACCCAGTTGAAATTCCTCTGTAGGGGCCTTCTTGGCCTCCCACCACGCAACATATTTTCGCCCAATGCGGTGATAATGTTTTGCGGTTACGTCCTTCCTGGCCTTGACCAGGGTAGGGATGACTTCATCTGGAATGCCTTTTTCCTTCAGGATCCGGCGTTCAACCGCCAAGCCGTCAAACGCAGCCGCGGTAAGTCTTGGAACAGACAAGGCCCCTGCTGGAGCAGGTCCTTTCTTAGAGGTAGAGGCCACGGTTCGTCCGTGAGCATCTCTTGAAGTTCCGGATACCAAGTCCTTCTTGGCCAATCCGGAACCACGAGTATAGTTCTTACTCCTCTCCTTCTTATGATTCTCAGTACTTTTGGTATGAGAGGCAGAGGAGGGAACACATACACTGACTGGTACACCCACGGTGTTACCAGAGCGTCCACCGCTATTGCCTGAGGGTCCCTTGACCTGGCGCAATATCGGTCTAGTTTTTTGTTTAGACGGGACGCCATTATGTCCACCTTTGGTTTTTCCCAACGGTTTACAATCAGGTGGAAGACTTCTGGGTGAAGTCCCCAGTCTCCCGGGTGAAGGTCGTGTCTGCTGAGGAAGTCTGCTTCCCAGTTGTCCACTCCCGGAATGAACACTGCTGACAGTGCTATCACATGATTTTCCGCCAAGCGAAGAATCCTTGCAGCTTCTGCCATTGCCCCTCTGCTTCCCGTGCCGCCCTGTCTGTTTACGTGGGCGACTGACGTGATGTTGTCCGATTGGATCAATACCGCCTGACCCTGAAGCAGGGGTTTCGCTTGACTTAGGGCATTGTAAATGGCCCTTAGTTCCAGAATGTTTATATGAAGAGATGTCTCCAGGCTTGACCATAAGCCCTGGAAATTCCTTCCCAGTGTGACTGCTCCCCAGCCTCGCAGGCTGGCATCCGTGGCCACCAGGACCCAGTCCCGAATGCCGAATCTGCGGCCCTCTAGAAGATGAGCACTCTGCAACCACCACAGGAGGGATACCCTTGTCCCCGGTGACAGGGTTATCCGCTGAAGCATCTGAAGATGCGACCCGGACCATTTGTCCAGTAGGTTCCACTGGAAAGTCTTGCGTGGAATCTGCCGAATGGGATTGCTTCGTAGGAAGCCACCATTTTTACCCAGAACCCTTGTGCATTGATGCACTGAGACTTGGTTCGGTTTTAGGAGGTTCCTGACTAGCTCGGATAACTCCCTGGCTTTCTCCTCCGGGAGAAACACCTTCTTTCTGGACTGTGTCCAGGATCATCCCTAGGAACAGAAGACAAGTCGTCGGAACCAGCTGCGATTTTGGAATATTGAGAATCCAATCGTGCTGCCGCAACACTACCTGATATAGTGCTACACCGATCTCCAACTGTTCCCTGGATCTTACCCTTATCAGGGAATCGTCCAAGTAAGGGATAACTAAAATTCCCTTCCTTCGAAGGAATATCATCATTACGGTCATTACTTCAGTAAAGACCCGGGGTGCCGTGGACCATCCCTACGGCAGCGTCCGAACTGATAGTGACAGTTCTGTACCATAACCTGAAATACCCTTGGTGAGAAGGGTAAATTTTGACATGAAGGTAAGCATCCTTGATGTCCCGAGACATCATGTAGTCCCCTTCTTCCAGGTTTGCAATCACTGCTCTGAGTGACTCAATTTTGAATTTGAACCTCTGTATGCAAGTGTTCAAAGATTTTAGATTTTAAAATCGGTCTCACCGAGCCGTCTGGCATCGGTACCACAATAGTGTGGAATAATACCCCGTTCCCTGTTGCAGGAGGGGTACCTTGATTATCACCTGCTGGGAATACAGCTTGTGAATGGTTTCCAAAACTGCCTCCCTGTCAGCGGGAGACGTCGGTAAAACAGACCTTTGGAAACGGCGAGGGGGATACGTCTCGAATTCCAATTTGTACCCCTGAAATATTACCTGAAGGATCCAGGGGTCTACTTGCGAGTGAGCCCACTGCGCACTGAAATTCATTGAGAACGGGACCCCACCGTGCCTGAACTTGTAAAGCCCTAGCGTCATACTGAGGGCTTGGCAGAGGCGGAAAAGAGTTTCTGTTCCTTGGAACTGGCTGATCTCTGCAGCCATTTTCCTCTCCCTCTGTCACGAGCAGAAAAGAGGAACCCTTTTGTCCGCTTGCCAACCAGGCCTGCGCCTGATAATACGGCGTCTTATTTTGAGAGGCGACCTGGGGTACATCCCCTCTTTTAAGGCAATACTTCCAAATGCCGTTTGGAATCCGCATCACCTGACCACTTTACTGGTATAATTGGACAACGCACTTATACTTGATGCCAGTCGGCAAATATTCCGCTGTGCATCATGCATATATAGAAATGCATCTTTTAATTGCTCTATAGGCAATAATATACTGTCCTTATCTAGGATATCATATTTCCAGTCAGGGAATCCGACCACGCCAACCCAGCACTGCACATCCAGGCTGAGGCGATTGCTGGTCGCAGTATAACACCAGTATGTGTGTAAATACATTTTAGGATACCCTCCTGCTTTCTATCAGCAGGATCCTTAAGGGCGGCCATCTCAAGAGAGGGTAGAGCCCTTGTTCTTACAAGCGTGTGAGCGCCTTATCCCCCCTAGGGGGTGTTTCCCAACGCACCCTAACCTCTGGCGGGAAAAGGTATACCGCCAATAACTTTTTAGAAATTATCAATTGTTATCGGGGGGAAACCCACGCATTTTATTTCTCAGATTCAGGAAAACTACAGGAAGTTTTTCCTCACCAACATAATACCCCTTTTTTGGTGGTACTCATATTATCAGAAAAGTGTAAACTTTTTTCATTGCCTCAATCATGCAATGTGTGGCCCTATTTGGAAATCACGGTTGTCTCTTCACCGTCGACACAGGAGTCAGTATCCGTGTCGGCGTCTGTATCTGAGGTAACGGGCGCTTTAGAGCCCCTATATGAGACGTCTGGACATGCACAAGCTGAGTAGCCGGCTGTCTCATGTCAACCACTGTCTTTTATACAAAGCTGACACTGTCACGCAATTTCAACAGTACATCCACTCAAGTGTCGACCCCCCAGGGGGTGACAACACTATTACAGACACTCTACTCCGTCTCCTCATCATTTTTCTCCTCATACATGTCGACACAAACGTACCGACACACAGCACACACACAGGGAATGCTCTGATAGAGGACAGGACCCCACTAGCCCTTTGGGGAGACAGAGGGAGAGTTTGCCAGCACACACCAGAGCGCTATATATATATACACAGGGATAACCTTAAATAAGTGTTTTTCCCTTTATAGCTGCTGTATTGTTTATACTGCGCCTAATTTGTGCCCCCCTCTCTTTTTTAACCCCTTTCTGTAGTGTAGTGACTGCAGGGGAGAGCCAGGGAGCTTCCCTCCAACTGAGCTGTGAGGGAAAATGGCGCCAGTGTGCTGAGGAGATAGGCTCCGCCCCTTTCTCGGCGTCCTTATCATCCGTTTTCTTGTATGTTTTGGCAGGGGTTAAATGCATCCATATAGCCCAGGAGTTATATGTGATGCATTTATTTTAGCCATAAAAGGTTTTCTAACGATTTATTGCGTCTCAGGGCGCTGCCCCCCCAGCGCCCTGCACCCTCAGTGACCGGAGTGTGAAGTGTGCTGAGAGCAATGGCGCACAGCTGCGGTGCTGTGCGCCTACCTTTATCTGAAGACAGGAAAGTCTTCTGCCGCCGATTTTTCCGGACCTCTTCGCTCTTCTGGCTCTGTAAGGGGGCCGGCGGCGCGGCTCCGGTGACCCATCCAGGCTGAACCTGTGATCGTCCCTCTGGAGCTAATGTCCAGTAGCCTAAGAAGCCCAATCCACTCTGCACGCAGGTGAGTTCGCTTCTTCTCCCCTTAGTCCCTCGATGCAGTGAGCCTGTTGCCAGCAGGTCTCACTGAAAATAATAAACCTAAACTAAAACTTTCACAAAGAGCTCAGGAGAGCCCCTAGTGTGCACCCTTCTCGTCGGGCACAGAAATCTAACTGAGGCTTGGAGGAGGGTCATGGGGGGAGGAGCCAGTGCACACCAGGTGATCCTAAAGCTTTCTTTAGATGTGCCCTGTCTCCTGCGGAGACGCTATTCCCCATGGTCCTTACGGAGTTCCCAGCATCCACTAGGACGTCAGAGAAATATAAATTACATTTTAAAAGATTAAAGAATATGGTCTGGCACTATTAATTTATAAAAATTGGTAAAAATTATAATGGAAAAATAACTCCGCAGCAAAAACCACTACACATATGCTTGTGAATGTTAGTTATAAATGGGTCACAAATAACCCAAATATAATAGAAACCACTGTAAATACCAAATTGCATTCTAACAAATATTTAAAATGCCCGCTCTAATATATATTGTAGACGCCTGCACATCTTATTACCATGTGCCATGAATGTGCGCTATACATCACAAAACACTGCATCCCATAAGAGGAAACAATACACCCACACATTATCTGAGTTCCAAAGCTCATTGATGTATATATTTGTTATTAAAAGGATATGTATTCAATATCTCACAATGTACAGTATACATATAGTTACATGGTTACCATTTATACAGTAAGCAGTTAATACAAAATACATACAGTTACAGGCCAGCATACCATACCATTCCCTCAATGCATCTTCCTCTTAATACATCTCTCTCTCTCAGCAAATAAATACAGGAACTGGTCTGGCAACATCTCTACCATCGTCTGGGACAAAGACAGCAACTAACTCCTGTGTGTCTCTGTAATGTGTTATCTAGTTTGGGGGGGTGCACACATCTAGTCTAAGGGAGGGAACTTTCTCATTCATGATGAGTCACTGGTCTGTTCGTATGCTAAACAGGTTCAGCCTTGAAGACATCAAAAGGGGCTGGCCTGAGTTTCCTGTCCATTGTCCTAATAAGAGTGATTTTAGCTTTCATACATTTAATCATAACTACTTGTTGCAATATCCTACAACTTAATAACAAGTATCAAATGAATCTACACATTAATCTGGTTGCTTTCATACCAAATATGACAGGTTTATCTTGCTTCGTTCCAATAATACACATACATGACATTACTCCATTATATAATTTTAAATCATTATGATGTCTGGCGCTTGATATTATTATAATTATGTGCTGTATGAAATATGTGTTGAATCCATCTCTGTGGCATGTCGGTGTAAATGCGTATGTTACCATATATTGCTGTGCTCGCTGTGCGTTTTTGCAAGCATAGCGACTTATAATGTGTGTAGTCTGTATGTTCTCTCTATGTAATATTTTTGACTTCGACAGTCCACCCTTTGGCAGTAAACAATAACTGCCATCAATTATTCACATAAGTAAAAATATTTCAGACAATAATCGGTGACCTAAACACACGTATGTATTCATTTCGCAAATCAGACATTTGACTATATTTGGGGAAGACAGGGAGGAGGACGAGACATCCTCTATATGCACTCGGCGGTCACGGGACCACTGGTTGGGTGTGGAACAACATTCAACCTATAGAGTATGCTGGGACAGTGCTTTGGCCTATAATGTCTGATTTGAATGAACATTTCACACATACATGTACATACGTCTTTGTACACTGATGTTTGGATTCGATTGAGGTTCTGCTGGGTAGATGAAGAAGACACAACAAATCGTGAAAGTGACATAAAATGTTCATGATCTACATATTCCTATCCTTTTCTGACCATTTTTTCCATTTCTGGAATGTATGCTAGGTCTGTTTAACAATTGAACAAGGGTTATAAGTAGTATCCTTCCTAAATAACATAAACCTTCGGAGTTCGGGGAGAGCCACTCATAAACCTTTCTTCCACATATATTAATGAGCTCTTTATCTGCAATGTGTGAATAGCCATTGCCTGATTGTTCCTGATTACCTCCGAACCTCATAACTACTAGACCTTTGATTTTTCTCTGGCTTTATCAAACTGATCGGCTAATCCTGGGATCCTATAAGGAAATCACTCCTTCCTCCAGAACCAGTTCCAGTCCCACACTCGACTCCTCATAAAAAAACCTCGCAAAATTAGAAAGTCCTGAAAAAAAATAAGATTTTAAACCTACCGGTAAATCTTTTTCTCCTAGTCCGTAGAGGATGCTGGGGACTCCGTAAGGACCATGGGGTATAGACGGGCCCCGCAGGAGACATGGGCACTATAAAGAACTTTAGAATGGGTGTGCACTGGCTCCTCCCTCTATGCCCCTCCTCCAGACCTCAGATAGAGAAACTGTGCCCAGAGGAGATGGACAATACGAGGAAAGGATTTTGTTAATCTAAGGGCAAGATTCATTCCAGCCCACACCATCCACACCGTATATACGCAACCAGTTAACAGTATGAACAAAAAACAGTATCAGCTAAAGACTGTTCCCAACTGTAACATAACCCTTATGTAAGCAATAACTATATACAAGCCTTGCAGATTTTGTCCGCACTGGGACGGGCGCCCAGCATCCTCTACGGACTAGGAGAAAAAGATTTACCGGTAGGTTTAAAACCTTATTTTCTCTTACGTCCTAGAGGATGCTGGGGACTCCGTAAGGACCATGGGGTTTATACCAAAGCTCCAGACCGGGCAGGAGAGTGCGGACGACTCTGCAGCACCGACTGAGTAAACGCAAGGTCCTCATCAGCCAGGGTATCAAACTTATAGAACTTTGCAAAAGTGTTTGAACCTGGCCAGGTAGCTGCTTGGCAAAGCTGTAAAGCCGAGATGCCTCGGGCAGCCGCCCAAGAAGAGGCCACCTTCCTAGTGGAATGTGCCTTGTACCGAATTTGTTAACGGCAATCCTGCCGTAGAATGAGCCTGCTGAATCGTGTTACAGATCCAGCGAGCAATAGTCTGCTTCGAAGCAGGAGTGGCAACTTTGTTGGCTGCATACAGGACAAACAGTGCTTCTGTTTTCCAAACTCGAGCCGTCCTGGCTACGTAGATTTTTAAGGCCCTGACTACATCCAGGGACTTGGAATCCTCCAAGTCACTCGTAGCCACAGGCACAACAATAGGTTGGTTCATATGAAATGAAGAAACCACCTTAGGCAAAAATTGAGGACGAGTGCTCTATCCACATGGAAGGTCAAATAGGGGCTCTTGTGAGACAAAGCCGCCAATTCGGACACCCGCCTTGCAGATGCCAAGGCCAACAACATGACCACCTTGCAAGTGAGAAATTTCAATTCAACCGTTTGAAGAGGTTCAAACCAGTGAGACTTCAGGAACCGTAACACCACGTTAAGGTCCCAAGGTGCCACTGGGGGCACAAAAGGAGGCTGGATGTGCAGTACTCCCTTAACAAAAGTCTGGACTTTTGGGAGAGAAGCCAATTCCTTCTGAAGGAAAATAGATAGGGCCGAAATCTGTACCTTAATGGAGCCTAATTTTAGGCCCATATCCACTCCTGTCTTTAGAAAGTGGAGAAAACGGCCCAGATGGAAATCTTCCGTAGGAGCATTCTTGGCTTCACACCAAGAAACATACTTCCTCCAGATACGGTGATAATGTTTTGCCGTTACCTCCTTCCTAGCCTTTATCAGAGTAGGGATGACTTCCTCCGGAATACCTTTCCCAGCTAGGATTCGGCGTTCAACCGCCATGCCGTCAAACATAATCGCGGTAAGTCTTGGAACACGCACGGCCCCTGTTGTAACAGGTCCTCCCTGAGAGGAAGAGGCCATGGATCTTCTGTGAGCATCTCCTGAAGATCTGAATACCAGGCCCTTCGAGGCCAATCTGGAACAATGAGTATTGTTTTCACCCTTTTTTGTCTTATGATTCTCAATATTTTTGAGATGAGAGGAAGAGGGGGTAACACATAGACCGACTGAAACACCCAAGGTGTCACCAAGGAGTCCACTGCTACTGCCTGAGGGTCCCTTAACCTGGCACAATACCTCTGAAGCTTCTTGTTGAGGCGTGACGCCATCATGTCTATGTGAGGAATTCCCCAAAGACTTGTTATCTCTGTAAAAACTTCTTGATGAAGTCCCCACTCTCCTGGATGGAGATCGTGTCTGCTGAGGAAGTCTGGTTCCCAGTTGTCCACTCCCGGAATGAAGACCACTGACAGAGCGCTTACGTGATTTTCCGCCCAGCGAAGAACCCTGGTGGCTTCCGTCATTGCCACTCTGCTCCTTGTCCCGCCTTGGCGGTTTACATGAGCCACGGCTGCGACGTTGTCTGACTGAATCAGAACTGGTAGGTCGCGAAGAAGATCCTCCGCTTGTCATAGGCCGTTGTATATGGCCAATTCCAGTACATTGATGTGTAGACAAGCCTCCTGGCTTGACCATAGCCCCTGAAAATGTCTTCCTTGTGTGACTGCTCCCCATCCTCGGAGGCTTGCGTCCGTGGTCACCAGAACCCAGTCCAGAATGCCGAACCTGCGACCATCTAGAAGGTGAGCACTTTGCAGCCACCACAGTAGAGACACCCTGGCCCGGGGAGACAGGCTTATCTTCTGATGTATTAGTAGATGGGACCCGGACCACTTGTCCAGGAGATCCCACTGAAACGTCCTTGCATGAAACCTGCCGAAGGGGATGGCCTCCTAGGCTGCCACCATTTCCCCCAGAACTCGAGTGCATTGATTAACAGACACTCTTTTTGGTTTTAGCAAGTCTCTGACCATGTTCTGGAGGTCCTGGGCTTTTTCCATCGGGAGAAAAACCCTCTTCTGTTCCGTGTCCAGAATCATGCCTAGGAATGATAGTCGAGTCGTTGGAATTGTGACTTTGGCAGATTGAGAATCCAACCGTGTTGTTGTAGCACTCTCAGGGAGAGCGACATGCTCTTCTGCAATTGATCTCTCGATCTTGCTTTTATCAGGAGATCGTCCAAGTATGGGATAATTGTGACTCCCTGCCTGCGCAGGAGCACCATCATTTCCGCCATCACCTTGGTGAAAATCCTCGGGGCCGTGGAAAGCCCAAATGGCAACGTCTGAAACTGGTAATGACAGTCCTGTACAACGAATCTGAGGTACGCCTGATGAGGAGGATATATGGGGACATGAAGGTATGCATCCTTTATGTCGAGTGACACCATAAAATCCCCCCCTTCCAGACTGGAGATCACAGCCCGGAGCGATTCCATCTTGAATTTGAACTTTCTCAAGTACAGGTTTAGGGATTTTAGATTTAAAGTGGGTCTGACCGAACCATCCGGCTTCGGGACCACGAACAGGGTTGAATAGTACCCTTTCCCCTGTTGGACTAGGGGAACCTTGACAATCACTTGCTGTTGATACAGCTTTTGAATTGCAGCAAACACTACTTCCCTCTCTGGGGGAGAAGCTGGCAAGGCCGACTTAAAAAATCGGCGAGGGGGCACCTCTTCGAATTCCAGTTTGTAGCCTTGGGATACAATATCCATTGCCCAAGGATCCATGTCTGACAGAACCCAGACCTGGCTGAAGAGTCGAAGACGTGCCCCCACCGGTGCGGACTCCCTCAGTGGAGCCCCAGCGTCATGCGGTGGATTTAGTAGAAGCCGGGGAGGACTTCTGCTCCTGGGAACTAGCCGTAGCAGGCATTCTATTCCCTCTACCCTTACCTCTGGCGAGGAAAGATGAGCCCTGACCTCTTCTGGACTTACGCGACCGAAAGGACTGCATCTGATACTGTGGAGTTTTCTTTTGCTGTGGGGGAACAAAAGGCAAAAAGGTAGATTTAACCGCGGTAGCTGTGGCAACCAGGTCCGCGAGACCTTCCCCAAATAAAACTTCACCTTTGTATGGCAAAACCTCCATGTTTCTTTGAGTCGGCATCACCCGTCCATTGGCGAGTCCACAGGGCGCGCCTAGCAGAAACCGCCATGGCGTTGGCTCTCGACCCCAGCAGCCCAACGTCTCTTTGAGCATTCCTCATATATAAGACTGCGTCTTTAATGTGGCCTAAGGTTAATAAAATGGTATCCCTATCTAGGGTATCAAGGTCAGCTGACAAGGTATCTGTTCAAGCTGCAACTGCAGTACACACCCATGCCGATGCTATTGCCGGTCTGAGCAAAGCACCTGTATGCGCATAAATAGACTTTAAAGTAGTTTCCTGCCGGCGATCAGCAGGATCTTTGAGGGCTGCCGTGTCCGGAGACGGTAGCGCCACTTTCTTGGACAGGCGTGTTAAAGCCTTGTCCACCCTGGGTGAGGTTTCCCAACGTACCCTGCCCCATGCAGGGAAAGGATATGCCATAAGAATCCTCTTGGGAATCTGCAGTTTTTTATCAGGAGTTTCCCAAGCCTTTTCAAATAACTCATTAAGTTCATGGGATGGGGAAAAGGTTACCTCAGGTTTGTTTTCCTTATACATGCGCACCCTCGTGTCAGGGACCGAGGGGTCATCTATGATATGCAAAACCTCTTTTATTGCAATAATCATATAATGAATACTTTTGGCCACCCTCGGGTGCAACCTGGCTTCATCGTAGTCGACACTGGAGTCAGAGTCCGTGTCGGTATCAGTGTCTGCTATCTGGGATAGGGGACGTTTTTTTTTTTTTTTTTTAAAGTTAGAATTTTTATTGAGGTTGATCAGTAATCAAAACATTAACAAGAACAAACTTGTGCAGGTTAAGGAAATTGAACATGAAGACAAACATTTTACATACCAAATCAGAACAGTAGAGACATTTCCATGAAATTATAGGCCAACAGGTACTAGTAATATGCGCCCTGCATATCTCTAAACGTGTATCTGACCTTTCTCATTTTATTTTACCGATATAGTATAAAATTTATACCAAAACAGAGTGTAAACTTGTGAAGAGTGAAAGTAAGAAAGAAAAAGAAAAGGAAGGGAGAGAAGAAGCTAGAGAATGTATCTTAATAAAGGGGAAGCATTGGGGAAGTTACATATAGGGAAATAAGAGAATGGGAACAGTCCACTGTATTGGTAACAGAGGGGGAGACAACAGAGGTGATAGAGGTATTAGCAAAGTTAGTAGCATAAGCATTATCAACATAGTCCGGGCATCAATAAAGACCGAGCGAGGTACCAAGGAGACCAGATGTTGTGGAACTGGGCCACAGTGTTATTCCTCAGGCTTGTAATATATTCCATACTGGCTATATAATTAATCTTGGACAACAGTGATGCCTTGGAGGGAGGTTTATGGTCTTTCCAGCATTTAGCGATCAGAGATTTAGCCGCCATGCAAAGTAGTATGGTAAGCTTGTCTTGGGTTTTGGGTAGCAATGGTATGGGAGCATGCAGTAGAGCAGTTTCAGGGGAGAGGTCTAGATTATGTCCGCATGTTTGAGCAATAAGTGCTCCTACCATTTTCCAAAAGGGGCGAATAGAGGGGCACGTCCACCATATGTGGAAAAAGGTGCCCTCCTCTCCACAGAGTCTCCAACACAGATTTGATGTCGTGGGGTAAATGGAATGAAGTCTGGAGGGAACTAAGTACCACCTGGTGTAAACCTTATAGCATGTTTCCTTAAGTGCCACACTAATGGAAGCTTTAGCGATGCGCATTCTGATTTCTTCCCATTGATCATCTTCCAACGGATGGGAGAGATCTGATTCCCAGGCTAGTTCATGGGGTTCACAGGCAGGGGGGTCTGGGGTCAGAATAGAGTTGTATATTGTTGAGATATTCCCCTTTTTGCCGATTGAGAGTAAACACATATGTTCAAAGGATGTGGGTGGCTTCAAAGGTGTAGTTTTAAGCTGAGATTTGAGAAAGCTAAGAATTTGGATGTAATGGTATTGACACGAGGCTGGTAAACCAAGGCGCTCCTGAAAATCTCCAAAAGAGGTCGGTGCTGAGTGGCCTTTAACATGGATAAATCTCGTGATACCCTGAGATTGCCATGGGGCCGCTATTTTTCGCTCGCAGCCTGGGGGAAAGGCAGGGTGTCCCCAGATAGGTGTTAAAGGTGAGGGGTATGAGGATAGATTGTAGGTGCTGCGGAGTTTGTCCCATAATCCAAGGGTGAATTTAATCGTGGGGATTGAATAGGCCGAGGCTGGTCTGCAGGACCTGGGGAGGGATAGGGGACGTTTTTGAGACCCAGAAGGGCCCGGTGACCCAGCCAAAGCCGTGGATTGACTGCCTGCTCTTTCCCTGGACTCTGCTTTGTCCAATCTCTTATGCAATAAGGTCACATTTGCATTTAAAACATTCCACATGTCCATCCAATCATGAGTCGGCGTTACCGACGGCGACACCACAATCATCTTCTCCACCTCCTCCGTAGCTGAGCCTTCCGCATCAGACATGCCGACACACTCGTACCGACACCCCCATACACACAGGGATATAGTTATAAGTAAACAGTTCCCCAATAAGACCTTTTGGAGAGACAGAGAGAGAGTATGCCAGCACACACCCAGCGCCAACTGACACTGGAAAATAATGTCCCAGATAATAGCGCTTTTATATTAAATTACTGTGTAATACACAGACTGCGCCTTACAAGTGCCCCCTCCCCCCTCTTTTCAGCCCTGCGTCACCGTGTTCAGCAGGGGAGAGACCGGGGAGCAAGCTTTTCTGCAGATCTCTGTGGAGAAAATGGCGCTGGTTAGTGCTGAGAGACCAAGCTCCGCCCCCTCCAGCGGCGGGCTTCGGTCCCGCTCAAAATATCTCAAACTGGCGGGGGATTGAAAGAAAATCTGCCTCCGCAGTATCTATGCCAATATAGAGGCTTTATTGCTGCCCAGGGCGCCCCCCCTGCACCCATCTGTGCCCGCTAGTGTGTGTGTGGGAGCAATGGCGCGCAGCGGGGGTACCTCAGTGAAGATCTGAAGTCTTCTGCCGCCTTGAAGTCTTCTTTTCTTTTTATACTCACCCGGCTTCTATCTTCCGGCTCTGCGAGGAGGACGGCGGCGCGGCTCCGGGACGAACAGCAAGGGGAGACCTGCGTTCCGACTCCCTCTGGAGCTAATGGTGTCTAGAAGCCAAAGAAGCAGAGCCTATCACTTAAGTAGGTCTGCTTCTCTCTCCTCAGTCTAACGATGCAGGGAGCCTGTTGCCAGCAGTGCTCCCTGAAAATAAAAAACCTAACAAAATTCTTTATCAGAGAAACTCAGGAGAGCTCCCCTGTAGTGCACCCAATCTCCTCTGGGTACAGGATCTAACTGATGTCTGGAGGAGGGGCATAGAGGGAGGAGCCAGTGCACACCCATTCTAAAGTTCTTTATAGTGCCCATGTCTCCTGCGGAGCCCGTCTATACCCCATGGTCCTTACGGAGTCCCCAGCATCCTCTAGGACGTAAGAGAAAAATGTTTGTCAGCGGGAAAGAGAGAAAATGAGAATTTACTCACCGGTAATTCTATTTCTCGTAGTCCGTAGTGGATGCTGGGAACTCCGTAAGGACCATGGGGAATAGACGGGCTCCGCAGGAGACTGGGCACTCTAAAAGAAAGATTAGGTACTATCTGGTGTGCACTGGCTCCTCCCTCTATGCCCCTCCTCCAGACCTCAGTTAAGGAAACTGTGCCCGGAAGAGCTGACACAACAAGGAAAGGATTTGGAATCCAGGGTAAGACTCATACCAGCCACACCAATCACACCGTACAACTTGTGATAACCATACCCAGTTAACAGTATGAACAACAACTGAGCCTCAGTAACAGATGGCTCATAACAATAACCCTTTAGTTAAGCAATAACTATATACATGTATTGCAGAGAGTCTGCACTTGGGACGGGCGCCCAGCATCCACTACGGACTACGAGAAATAGAATTACCGGTGAGTAAATTCTTATTTTCTCTGACGTCCTAGTGGATGCTGGGAACTCTGTAAGGACCATGGGGATTATACCAAAGCTCCCAAATGGGCGGGAGAGTGCGGATGTCTCTGCAGCACCGAATGAGCAAAGGCAAGAACCTCCTCAGCCAGGGTATCAAACTAGTAGAACTTAGCAAATGTGTTTGAACCCGACCAAGTAGCAGCTCGGCAAACCTGTAAAGCCGAGACCCCTCGGGCAGCCGCCCAAGAAGAGCCCACCTTCCTTGTGAAATGGGCTTTTACTGATTTAGGATGCGGCAATCCTGCCGCAGAATGAGCTTGCTGAATCGTGTTACAGATCCAGCGCGCAATAGTTTGCTTTGAAGCAGGAGCACCCAGCTTGATGGGTGCATGCAGGATAAACAGCGAGTCAGTTTTCCTGACTCCAGCCGTCCTGGCTACATAGATTTTCAAAGCCCTGACTACATCTAGTAACTTGGAGTCCTCCAAGTCCCGAGTAGCCGCAGGTACCACAATAGGTTGGTTCAAATGAAATGCTGATACCACCTTAGGGAGAAATTGGGGACGAGTCCTCAATTCTGCCCTGTCCATATGGAAGATCAGATAAGGGCTTTTACATGACAAAGCCGCCAATTCTGACACACGCCTAGCCGAAGCTAAGGCCAATAGCATGGCCACTTGCCACGTGAGATATTTTAGCTCCACGGTCTTAAGTGGCTCAAACCAGTGGGATTTCAGGAAATCCAACACAACGTTAAGATCCCAAGGTGCCACTGGAGGCACAAAAGGGGGCTGAATATGCAGCACTCCCTTAACAAACGTCTGAACTTCAGGCAGTGAAGCCAGTCCTTTTTGAAAGAAAATAGAAAGGGCCGAAATCTGGACCTTTATGGATCCTAATTTTAGGCCCATAGTCACTCCTGACTGTAGGAAGTGCAGGAATCGACCCAGCTGGAATTCCTCTGTAGGGGCCTTCCTGGCCTCACACCAAGCAACATATTTTCGCCATATACGGTGATAATGTTGTGCCGTCACGTCTTTCCTAGCCTTTATCAGCGTAGGAATCACTTCATCTGGAATGCCCTTTTCCGTTAGGATCCGGCGTTCAACCGCCATGCCGTCAAACGCAGCCGCGGTAAGTCTTGGAACAGACAGGGCCCCTGCTGTAACAGGTCCTTACTAAGAGGCAGAGGCCATGGGTCCTCTGAGATCATTTCTTGTAGTTCTGGGTACCAAGGTCTTCTTGGCCAATCCGGAACGATGAGTATAGTTCTTACTCCTCTCTTTCTTACTATCCTCAGTACCTTGGGTATGAGAGGAAGAGGAGGGAACACATAAACCAACTGGTATACCTACGGTGTCACTAGTGCGTCCACAGCTATCGCCTGAGGGTCCCTTGACCTGGCGCAATATTTTTTTAGCTTTTTGTTGAGGCGGGACGCCATCATGTCCACCTGTGGCTGTTCCCAACGGTTTACAATCTGCGTGAAGACTTCTGGATGAAGTCCCCACTCTCCCGGGTGGAGGTCGTGCCTGCTGAGGAAGTCTGCTTCCCAGTTATCCACTCCCGGAATGAACACTGCTGACAGTGCTAGCACGTGATTTTCCGCCCATCGGAGAATCCTTGTGGCTTCTGCCATCGCCATTCTGCTTCTTGTGCCGCCTTGGCGGTTTACATGGGCGACCGCCGTGATGTTGTCTGATTGAATATCAGCACTGGTTGGTTTTGAAGCAGGGGCTCTGCTTGACTCAGGGCGTTGTAAATGGCCCTTAGTTCCAGTATACTTATGTGTAGTGAAGTCTCCTGACTTGACCACTGTCCTTGGAAGTTCCTTCCCTGAGTGACTGCCCCCCATCCTCGGAGGCTTGCGTCCGTGGTCACCAGGACCCAGTCCTGTATGCCGAATCTGCGGCCCTCGAGAAGATGAGCACTCTGCAGCCACCACAGCAGAGACACCCTGGCCCTTGGGGACAGAGTGATCAACCGATGCATCTGAAGATGCGATCCGGACCATTTGTCTAACAGATCCCACTGAAAGATCCTTGCATGGAACCTGCCGAAGGGAATTGCTTCGTAAGAAGCCACCATCTTTCCCAGGACTCGCGTGCAGTGATGCACCGACACCTGTTTTGGTTTCAGGAGGTCCCTGACCAGAGATGACAATTCCTGGGCCTTCTCCACCGGGAGAAACACCTTCTTCTGTTCTGTGTCCAGAATCATGCCCAGGAAGAGCAGACGCGTCGCAGGAGTCAGCTGCGACTTTGGGATATTCAGAATCCAGCCGTGCTGTTGCAACACTTCCCGAGAGAGTGCTACGCTGACTAACAACTGCTCTCTGGACCTCGCCTTTATAAGGAGATCGTCCAAGTACGGGATAATTATAACTCCCTTCTTCCGAAGGAGTATCATCATTTCGGCCATTACCTTGGTAAATACTCTCGGTGCCGTGGACAAACCAAACGGCAACGTCTGGAATTGGTAATGACAATCCTGTACCACAAACCTGAGGTACTCCTGGTGAGGTGGGTAAATGGGGACATGCAAGTAAGCATCCTTGATGTCCAGCGACACCATAAAATCCCCCTCTTCCAGGCTTGCATTAACCGCCCTGAGCGATTCCATTTTGAACTTCCTTATATAAGTGTTCAAGGATTTTAAATTCAGAATGGGTCTCACCGAACCGCCTGGTTTCGGTACCACAAACATTGTGGAATAGTAACCCCGTCCCTGTTGAAGGAGGGGAACCTTGATTATCACCTGCTGGAGGTACAGCTTGTGAATTGCCGCCAGTACTACCTCCCTTTCCCTGGGAGCAGCTGGCAAGGCTGATTTGAGGTAACGGCGAGGGGGAGTCGCCTTGAACTCCAGCTTGTAACCCTGAGATACAATTTGTACAGCCCAGAGATCCACTTGTGAGCGAACCCACTGGTTGCTGAAGTTTCGGAGACGCGCCCCCACCGCACCCGGCTCCGCCTGTGGAGCCCCAGCGTCATGCGGTGGACTTAGAGGAAGCGGGGGAGGATTTTTGTTCCTGGGAACTGGCTGCCTGGTGCAGCTTCTTTCCTCTACCCCTGCCTCTGGGCAGAAAGGATGCGCCTCTGATCCGCTTGCCTTTCTGAGGCCGAAAGGACTGTACATGATAATACGGTGCTCTCTTAGGCTGTGAGGGAACCTGAGGTAAAAAAGTTGACTTCCCGGCTGTTGCCGTGGATACGAGGTCCGAGAGACCGTCCCCAAACAATTCCTCACCCTTATAAGGCAAAACCTCCATGTGTCTTTTAGAATCAGCATCACCTGTCCACTGCCGAGTCCATAATACTCTCCTGGCAGAAATGGACATTGCATTAATTCTAGATGCCAGCAGGCAAATGTCCCTCTGTGCATCCCGCATATATTAGACGACGTCTTTTATATGTTCTATGGTTAGCAAAATAGTATCCCTGTCGAGGGCATCAATGTTGTCTGACAGGGAATCAGACCATGCGGCTGCAGCACTACACATCCATGCTGAAGCAATAGCAGGTATCAGTATAGTACCTGAGTGTGTATACACAGACTTCAGGATAGCTTCCTGCTTTCTATCCGCAGGCTCCTTTAAGGCGGCCGTATCCTGAGACGGCAGTGCCACCTTTTTTGATAAGTGTGTGAGCGCCTTGTCCACCCTAGGGGATGTTTCCCAACGTAACCTGTCCGTTGGCGGGAAAGGGTACGCCATCAGTAACCTCTTAGAAATCACTAGTTTCTTATCGGGGGGAATCCACGCTTCCTCACACAATTCATTTAATTCATCAGATGTGGGAAAAGTCACTGGCTGCTTTTTCTCCCCAAACATAATACCCTTCTTGGTGGTAACCGGGTTAATGTGCAATACATTTTTCATTGCAGTAATCATGTATCGGATGGCTTTTGTAGATTGTGCATTTGTCTCATCCTCATCTACACTGGAGTCAGACTCCGTGTCGACATCTGTGTCTGCCATCTGAGCTAGCGGGCGTTTATGAGCCCCTGATGGCCTCTGAGACGCCTGGGCAGGCGCGGGCTGAGATCCCGGTTGTCCCAAGGCTGCTGCGTCATCGAACCTTTTATGTAAGGAGTTAACACGGTCTGTTAAGACCTTCCACATATCCATCCAATCCGGTGTCGGCCCCGTCGGGGGCGACACCACACTTATCTGCCCTTGCTCCGCCTCCACGTAACCCTCCTCATCAAACATGTCGACACAGCCGTACCGACACACCGCACACACACAGGGAATGTTCTGACTGAGGACAGGACCTCACAAAGTCCTTTGGGGAGACAGAGAGTATGCCAGCACAAACCACAGCGCTATATAACACAGGGATTTACACTATACTGAATGATTTTTCCCAATAGCTGCTTATATCTTATTTGCGCCTAAATTTATGTGCCCCCCCCTCTTTTTTACCCTACTTGTACTGGATCCTGCAGGGGAGAGCCTGGGGAGCGTCCTTCCAGCGGAGCTGTGAAGAGAAAATGGCGCTGGTGTGCTGAGGAAGAAGGCCCCGCCCCCTCAGTGGCAGGCTTCTCCCGCGTTTTGTATATGTTAATGACGGGGTTTTTTTGCACAAATACAGTTTTCCAGACTGTATTATGTGCATAATGTGCCAAAAGGTAATCTTATTGCTGCCCAGGGCGCCCAGCACCCTACAGTGACCGGAGTGTGTGGTGTGCAGTGGGAGCAATGGCGCACAGCTGCAGTGCTGTGCGCTACCTTAATGAAGACCGGAGTCTTCTGCCGCCGATTTTATCTCCTTCTTCTGTCTTCTGGCTCTGCAAGGGGGACGGCGGCTCCGGGAACGGACAATCGAGGTCAGGCCCTGTGTTCGAACACTCTGGAGCTAATGGTGTCCAGTAGCCTAAGAAGCGCTACCTAGCTGCCGTGAGTAGGTTTGCTTCTCTCCCCTCAGTCCCACGAAGCAGTGAGTCTGTTGCCAGCAGATCTCACTGAAAATAAAAAACCTAACAAATACTTTCTTTCTAGCAAGCTCAGGAGAGCCCACTAGGAGCATCCAGCTCTGGCCGGGCACAGATTCTAACTGAGGTCTGGAGGAGGGGCATAGAGGGAGGAGCCAGTGCACACCAGATAGTACCTAATCTTTCTTTTAGAGTGCCCAGTCTCCTGCGGAGCCCGTCTATTCCCCATGGTCCTTACGGAGTTCCCAGCATCCACTAGGACGTCAGAGAAAAGAGAAATAGAACAAAACAACTCTTGTTCATAACAAATCAATTACAATTACTGGTCTTTCTGCAATCCTTTAGTATGCTCAGGTAGTGTTCAACAGTGCCGCCTCTCAGTCTTCACGGAACAGAGTCTCTGGTGATACTTTTGCGATCTCACTCCATTCACGAGTTCCTTCCGGACTACCGACTTTCCTGCAATGGGAATCGTGGACCCAAGTCTCTCTCTCGGCTACTTTCACTGGGATAGTGCTGTCAACAAAACTTGGTACGGTCCTTCCCACCTATTAGGCAACCTGAGCGTAAGAACAATAACACAGTCTCTTGGTTCACAATCAAGACAGTTAGTATTTGGCATACCAGCAATCAACAGTTTCAAATTCTTTTGCCAAGTTCTCAAATGCTGGCTCATCTCAATAAGGTACTGTACTGTCACCTCATTGGTGTATTTCTGATCATTGTGCGGATCAATCATGACATGAGGTTGTCTTCCAAAACCAAAAAAAAAAACACAAATACCAAAACCAAAACAAAACAAATTTCGAAGAGGGTGATTTGTTAAGTGAAGATCTGGGAGTGGTTCCGATGCTACATAATACTAGTGGCAATATCTATGATCACAATAGTCCAATTTCAAGTGTTGCTCCTACTTCTAGGGGTACCATTATCTACACACAAATTTTTGCGCAATTTTTCTTTGCGGTAAACACAGCAGCATCCGTGGCGGCAGGAAATGCCTCTACCCAGTTTGAGAAAACATCAGTGCACACCAATACATAACAATAATTCCTAAAGGGTGTTAACTGTACGAAGTCATTGTGTGTTTGCAATGTAGAGTACCATGAGCATAACTCAAAAAAAAAAAAAAAAAAAAAACATCTCTAGATGAGAGAAAGAAGAAGAAAATGAAAAAGAAAATGTCAGGTTTGCCATTCACCAACAGTCATATCAGTGCCTATACAAAATTTCCCTTCACCAGTATTCTCATCCTTCCTCCACCCTTTGTGCATGACAAGGCACACTGCAGTAATACTGGTGTTATCATGCTGTTGGGATATACTGGGTTCGGGCAGAATGCTGAAGGACCTAGGCATGTGGAGTTTGAACTGTAATTGGGTACATGTATTGTACCACCCTGTGTGAATGCAAAAGATGAAGAGGAAACTGTAGAGAAACAGAATAGAGGTTGGTGACAGATGAGTTTGTAGAGGTGGAGAAGATTTTATAAAAATTTGACAACTGATTGGGCACTACGGGGAAGTGATTCTCTACTTGGTCTACTCCCCTTAAAAAAATTCTGTGTTTGTCGTATCGCTATTGGGACTATCCCAGCCATCAATCCAGTATCCTGTCCATCCTAAGTTCATAGGGAACCCGGTATTTGTGAGATAATTTCCTCTACCTGTGATGGACATGCATCTAGAACAGTGAAATGTAACATTAGTCTTCGTGGGTGTCTAACATACTTTGTACTTCCTGAGCGGGAGCACATTATATGTATATCATATCTAACAAAGCTCCTGTTAAGTTAATCAGGGGCCATTTCTGCTAGGAAAAAGAAGCAAAAGTTTAGAGGCCCCATCTTAACCCCAGCAAGTTTTGTCAAAGGGTAATGTTGCATTTATTTTGTTCTTCCCATTAGCCGAATCTGTGTTTTCTATATGGCTTATGATTCCTTACTATATGTCCCTTGGTCCCGTCTATGTGTTTAATAATGTGGCTTGTGTTTTCTGTCTAGGGTTGTCTATATTGACTATGTGTCCTACTACTCCTACAATCTCTGGCAAAATGCCCTTTCTTCCTACAAGTGTAACATATTATTGACCATTAGGGATCTGGGGTTTGGACTGATGGGTCTTTCCTGTATGTGCCTGTATACTTACCGTCCTCAACCTCTCCACCTGTTGTTCTCTGCGCCTAGCACTATTCTTGGGATGTTCAATAGCACACTCTCTAAGATTAGCTACTGTGACCCCTTTCCAATTTTGCAAAGAAGTCTGCACCCTGACCCTCAATGCCTTATTGCGCCCGTCCATTAGCACAGAGACAGCTACCTCCCATTTGCCGAATTAGTGTTTACCAGTGATCTTATCCAGACAGAGAGTTTTCTATTACAGTTCCACTGGTCTCAGCCACTTCCCCCGCAGGCTACTGCTCTTCTTTTACCGGTTGGATACTTCTCTGAGTGCATGAGAAATGGCTGAAAACAATCAGGTCACCTTTTCCTCCTAAATAAAGCTTTAACATTCATTAGTACATATATAGGTTACAGTCATATTTTTCATATTTTTATTATTTTCTATAGTTTGTATGCTGGCCGTAACTGCTTCCACATCTACATATGGCGGTGTACTTGCATTCTCTTTATTTTTATTTTTTTCCTACTTGTTTATTGTTGCTACAAGTTCAAACAGTTCTTATATTTCCATTCTTGTCTTACATGACTTTGGTTAGACATACCACCTGCAATACCTTAGGATCAAACTCACCAACCCCTCTTGCTGCCACAGGTTTAAACAATTTGTATGTCTGACCCTTGATTTTCTGGATTTTAATCAGACATATTCTAATCTTTACGTTCTGCAGTACCTCTGGCTCAAAGCTGCCCACCCTAGGGAATGATACCCTATCTTTGTCAGTCATACGTACCCACTCATTGCAAAAAACTTCTGTGTGTGAACCATATTTTTCACACATGATAAACCTTGCTGACCCTTTTGGTCTTTCTTCTTCAGCCTGAACCCTGCACAAACGTCTCTCACTTGAGCAACTGGCTCCCATATTTTTGGGTCTTTTTAATAACTAAAAATTCCCACAAATACCAAAATACTCATTGCAAGTAGATGGTGGAAGTATCTCCGATCGCCTTCCACTCGCTCTCGCTGGCCAGTACTACGATACACTGTTGATAGCGGATCGCAATGTACCCAACTTAGGGCTCCTATCAGACCTTACAGCACCGTAATTTCTTTCGGTGAAGGTTCTGTTGGAATATTTTCCTAAGAGAGGCAGCTAAAAATTCCTTTTCGGTATCTTTCTACTGGAATTTTTGTAGGGTGAAAAACAGAGAAATTAGATAACTATCCTTCACCCTTTCCAGTGGAAGCCAACCAGGGAGATTTCCCGATGTTATCAAAGAAAAACCCCTTTGTCTATACAATCACGTCTGCGTATGCTTTTCCACAGCGCCTATGACACAATGGTATCACGTTGTGCTGTGTAGAACACACGGACATGCGATGCATCGCACAGCCTATAGATACTAGTTATCTATATGCCCTACGATTGCTGTAGACCACCTAGAAATCACCTAGTTGTATGGGACACCTAGACCACTTCAGATCACCTAGACCACCTAGTTCCAATCACGCAAGGTAGCGAACCCTACGCCACCGGGCCTCTACTAACCCAGTGTTTCCACTCCAGCACCTAGACCACCTAGTTCCCGGGTTCAGCTCCACTCACTCCACGTTCACTCACTCAAATACACCAGAAAATTGTTTTACTCCCCTTAGGTCAGTAGCTTTATTCCAGAGGTGCTTAGTTTTTTAAACTAAATTTAGAGTAACCTGCTTTTGAAATCTGATAGTTATGTGCTATTGTTTTAAATGTCTACTATCCCACCTTAATTGAACAAATATTGTGTGGTTTTCTTATGCGCACACAACCCTACGCAAGCTTGCGTAATTACGCAACCGTGCGTACCCCTATGCCACGTGTGCGGCCTTGCGCCACGTGCACGTTTTTATACGCGGTCCTCACGTTGCGTATCGGGTCTGGGACTCCAGGACGACAACAAAAAGGTCGACACACCTTAGGTCGACAACAAAAAGGTCGACACACCTTAGGTCGGCATGGACAAAAGGTCGACATGGAAATAGGTCGACATGAGTCTTTAATTTTTTTTGGTGTCGTTTTCTCCGTAGAGTGACCGGAAACCCCAATTAGTGCACCGCTTCGCTCGCCATGCTTCGGGCATGGTGCCTTCGCTTCGCTCGGTACAGATTACCGTTCCAATCGTAGTCCACGTGGATCGTTAAGAATGAAAAGGTTCCAAAAAAGAAAAAAATTGTGAAAAAACCATGTCGACCTTTTGTCCATGTCGACCTAAGGTGTGTCGACCAATTGGCGGCGACCTAAGGTGTGTCGACCTTTTTGTTGTCGACCTGGAGTACGGATACCTTCCGTACCACGTGTACCAATGTGTGTACGCAATAAAACAAATCACACAACTCTATAAATGTGAGCAATACTAACTATAATCGCTCACTTAACACAACACCCAGTTTTTTTCTTAACAACCAGGCCAGAACTGCGTTTCATGTCTATAATTACTCCCTTAAATACATTTATTTCAAATTTATCTGTATAGCAAATAAATGTATCCGATTTCACACAGATCTATAATGACTGCAATAATCTATAATTTAAATGATATGATTCAGATTGGATAGCTAACTTGCAGAACATACACTGATATAAATATACACATAATTATTATAATAATATTATATATATGTATCATTCACTGGCCTTCTATTTGACACCTTACTTCTTATTTGCATATCAAAGCTGTTTGCTTTTCACTGCTACAAAAAAAATAGTTACACAGGTTAATTTGCATTTCAATGGCTATCCTCCCTAGTAAGCAGATTCTACAAGTCTTGGAAGAAAAACAAAAAAAAACAAAACTCTTTCCTTTTTCTATCTGTGTGCAACCCCCCACTTGATGTAAAGTAATTACGCACAGACAAGAAGGAAAAGAGAAAAAAAAACAAAACACTTATCTCACCATTTACTCTCACTAGGCCCAATTGAAACTATTTGTAATCGACTATGGCATGGGTTAAATAAATGCATTGATAACTCATAAATGGTGCTTGATGTGACAAAGGAAACTGATTGTTCTGAGCAGACTGAAAATCAGCTATTTAGAAAGTGACCTTCCTAAAATGGCTACTGCTCCTCCCCCTTCCACATCCATGAGATTTACACAAGATGATGGACAGGCCATGTGGTTAGTCCAAAATGGAGGACAGACCATGCGGCTTCCTTTGTCACAAAGAAATCACAAATTATACAAGCACCAGAAGTTAAAGTGCTTTAGGCCTGTGTTTAAAAAAAACTATATCAAGGCTATGCAGCAACTTTTAAATGTACTTTTAAATCTACTTAACAGATAAACAATCCAATCTGAATCAAACACAATATGACTTATTTGAACTTTGTTTTGCAACAATAAAAATACATTTTAAATATTATGAGAAACACATTGTCCCTTGAATTTTCATATCATCGGCTTACTGATAACAAAACAATACACGTGGATGTTATTCGTCAGCGTCGCGATGCGTCCATCGGTAGCCGGTCAATCACAGCCGCGTTTGTAATGTACAGTGCACCATTAAGACCGTGATATCCCGGACGAGCACCCATCTGTAAATACCAAATTGCTTTCTAACAAATATTTAAAATGCCTGCTCTAATATATATTGTAGACGCCTGCACATCTTATTACCATGTGCCATGAATGTGCGCTATACATCACAAAACACTGCATCCCATAAGAGGAAACAATACACCCACACATTATCTGAGTTCCAAAGCTCATTGATGTATATATTTGTTATTAAAAGGATATGTATTCAATATCTCACAATGTACAGTATACATATAGTTACATGGTTACCATTTATACAGTAAGCAGTTAATACAAAATACATAGTTACAGGCCAGCATACCATACCATTCCCTCAATGCATCTTCCTCTTAATATATCTCTCTCTCTCAGCAAATAAATACAGGAACTGGTCTGGCAACATCTCCACCATCATCTGGGACAAAAACTGCAACTAACGCCTGTGCTTCTCTGTAATGTGTTATCTAGTTTGGGGGGGTGCACACATCTAGTCTAAGGGAGGGAACTTTCTCATTCATGATGAGTCACTGGTCTGTTCGTATGCTAAACAGGTTCAGCCTTGAAGACATCAAAAGGGGCTGGCCTGAGTTTCCTGTCCATTGTCCTAATAAGAGTGATTTTAGCTTTCATACATTTAATCATAACTACTTGTTGCAATATCCTACAACTTAATAACAAGTATCAAATGAATCTACACATTAATCTGGTTGCTTTAATACCAAATATGACAGGTCTATCTTGCTTTGTTCCAATAATACACATACATGACATTACTCCATTATATAATTTTAAATCATTATGATGTCTGGCGCTTGATATTATTATAATTATGTGCTGTATGAAATATGTGTCGAATCCATCTCTGTGGCATGTCGGTGTAAATGCGTATGTTACCATATATTGCTGTGCTCGCTGCGCATATTTGCAATCAGAGCGACTTGTGTGTGTAGTCTGTATGTTCTCTCTATGTAATATATTTGACTTCGACACCTCTTAGTATTTAGAAATGTGCGCTACTATGAGCGCAAATCTCTAAATACTAATTGATAAACTACGTTTTGTCAAATAACTTTTTTTGCACAAATTTACCATGGATTAGCCGATGAAGATGGCACAGACTGCTTTGGTGCAAGATATTCCTAATGAGAGAAGCTCTGTGTTTTATATTGCAGCAACATAGAATGGTTTGTTTTGCTGGATTTAAATTAATTCATGAGGTGTAAACAGTGCAGAACCTTTTTGAGTGGTTTAATATTAAGTGTGCTAAAATGTGCAAAAAAAATCAAACCTTGGCCTTGGAAAGCATATACTATATGAACACTAAATTCTGCAAGTATAAAAACAGGATCTTTGGTATTTACTCTCTGTGATTCCATGGGAGACAGTGGAATATATAGCAGGGTGTGCGGAGCCTGGCGCTTTAAATCTTGAGATATTTTGGCCTGGCTCCTTGCCCCATATACAGCACCTGAATCTTTGGTTTAAGCCAAATAAAGACAGAGAAGAGTGGAAGTACAAAGGAAGAAAAACAGATCCCCATCTCAACCACAGACCAACAGGCCACAAATACATGTAGCAAACATCCAAACTCAAGCAAAACTAAATGCACAGATCACAGCAGCACAGGGAGGGTGTCCAGTGTTCCCCATGGAATCAGAAAAAGGGATTTTACTGGTATGTACAAAAATCCTGTTTTCTTTATCTTCCCTGGGGGACACTGGAGTATAATGAGGACATCCCAAAGCAGTATTCATGGGAGTTAGTGCTCTGTGGCTGTATGAAGCACCCTGCAGCTAGAACTGGCCTCCTTGGACGTATAAGTGTAAAAGCGAGAATATTTAACAAAAATATACACAGAAGATCAGGTGGCAGCTAGACAGAGCTGAAATGCAGAAGCCCCATGTCACACTGTCCACAATGTACCCACCAACAGAATAGAATAAGCAGATAACCTCCCGAATTCATCTGGAATTTGTCTGCCTTGAAGTCAGCCAACCCTTCTTAGGAGAATTGTAGATGACAAACAATGCATCAGACTTACACAACTGTGAAGTACATGACATGTACAGACACACAGGGTGTACCACATCCACAGACTGAACCAAAACATCACTGATATGGAGAACCGGAACTACAATAGGTTGGTTTATATTAAATTATGACATCACTTTTGACAAAAAGGGAAGGAGTTGACTGAGGTTCTGCCCTGTCATCATGAAAAACCAGAAAAGGAGGAGAACGACAAGATAAGGCACTTAGCTCCGATACTCTCCTTGTCAAGGTAATTGCAAGAAGAAAGACATTCTTCAAAGTCAATAATTTAATATCCACCGAGTCAAGTGGCTCAAAACGATCGGATTGCAAAAAGTGCACTACAAGATTCAAATCCCATGCAGCTGTGGGAGGAAGATACATCGGCTGAAGATATAGAACCCCTTGCATGACAGTCTGAATTGTAGGGAGTAAAGTCAAAAGTCTTTGGAAGGAAACAGAGCTGTACTTTCCGAGGTCCAAGGCACAAACCTACATCCAGCCCCACCTGAAGAAATAAATAAAGGCGAGACAACTTGAAAGACAACGGAGTGAAACTATGTCATTCACACCAGACCACATAAACCCGCCAGATGTGGTAATAGAGAGCAGCAGAAACTGACTTGCAAGCACTTAGCATAGTCATAATGACAGAATCCGGGACCCCCTGAGATCTCAGTATTGCTGTTTCAGCAGCCACACTGTTAGACCCAATTTAGGTAAGGCAGGGTGGAGGAATGGTCCCTGCTGCAGGAGGTCTGGATGAAGAGAAAGGCCACGGTTCGTCGACCAAGAGATTGCAAAGATTGGAGAACCACATTCGACAAGGCAGATTCAAAGCCACAAGGATGTCCTTCACGTGTTCCTTCTTGATCTGTTTGAGTACTTGTGGAAATGGTGGAAAGATGTAGATCAGATGAAAGGACCATGGCAGAGTCAGTGCATCTACTGCCGAATCCCTCATCTTAAGATCGATGTCCGGAACACCCCATTGCTTCACCAGAGACCGGAAGACTTCTGGATGAAGCACATACTCTCTGGGGTGAAGATCATGGCAGATGAAATAATCTACATCTCAGTTATCTATCCGAGAATGAACAAGGCCCCAATTGGCCGGAATGTGACTTTCCACCCACTGGAGAGTATAGACAGCCTGAAGGTGACTTTTTGTAATCCCTTGGCAATTTATGTACACACAACCACTGTGGCGGGGAAACGCGTTAAGTTCTCAATATACCGGGCACCCACCACCCGGTTGGACGCGGTACACAGTACCTGTTTAAGCCGTTTTCAGCATCAGGATATCCGGCTATCTGTCCCCCAGGGATGGCTTCAATGAATGGAAAAGCACCAGCAGCTGGGGAGGATAATACACAGCAAAAGAGCAATGAGATCGGTGAGATCACTGCCCTGCTTTGTACTGTCTGGCCAGACTTTTTCATTAATCAGCTTCTTTGCGGACTGCAATACTGGATTCTTTAACTCCACGCTGATCACTAAAGCGGAATATTAATTGCATGTTTACGAATTAGTAACACTATATATATGTGGAGATTGAAAAGTGTTTTTAGTTCATCCGGAGTTAGCACTGACCGTCAGTTCTACTATTTACACTGTATGGATACGGATTTCAGCCAGACCGAGTTACAACATGCTGGATTGATACTTTATTTCATAAAGGTATCAACATTGTAAGATTTGCTATTAAACAAGCTGAATGAAACTGTTGCTTATTGTGGGAATTACCACGCCTGCTACTAGATTAGCCATTTTATTTATTTCTAAATGTATTTTTACTGTGTGCATGTAAAGAAACAGGTCGGTGGTTGTGCTTGAATCTTTATGTACATATTAAATAAATGAGATAATACTGTAAAACTTAATTCCTGTGCGCTGTGACAAACTCTTCTGTTTTGTTGTTATACCTTTCAAGGGATGAGTAACCCTTGAGTTATCAGCTGCAGCAGGAATTAACCTGATTAAGCGCTTGGTCAAATGTGTTTTTATTAGGTTTGACTAAAAACTCCTGGAATCTGACCTTGGGGAACTGGAACGATCACCCCTGATGACAGAAGTTGTGAATCTCTTCTGCTAGGGCCACATGCTTCTGATGTAAAACCGGGTGACCAGTGTTGAAAAATCTCAGGAGTCTGACCTAGGAATTCTAACCTGTACATTACAGAACGGATACCTCTCACCCAGGCATCTCAACAGGTGTGAAGCCAAATGTTCCAAGGCATCTTAACAGGTGTAAAGGCAAACACTCTGAAACCGAAGAAGTCGTCCACCTATGTGGGATGGTAGTCTATCCCACATGTGGGATGGTAGCCAGTCATATGGTTTGCTTTACAGTTGGTTTGGTACCCTGGCGGTGACAGGGCCAAGACTGATGTCCCTTCGACTGACCCCTTCTAGTGGAGGAGAATTGGCTCATGGATCCTTGAAACTTGGGCTTGGATGATGTACGAAAGGACAGCTCGGGCGAAGACTGAGGTCTGGATATTGGAGCTGAAGAGGGCAAAAAAAAGTATTTCCTCCAGTAGCCAAGGCCCTGGTCCAACCAACACTTCCCTCAAAAAGGCAAGAGCCTCTAAAGAGCACTTGGAAAAGGAATCAGCATGCCAATTAGGAAGCCACACCACTCAACAGCCTGCAATAGCAGGTGAGAACACTCTAGTACAGACCAAACCTGAATATATGGCAGCCTACCTTAAATACAAGGCTGACTCTTTAATACATTCAACCAGCGGAAGGAGATCAGCCCAATAGGTACTGGAACATAAAACTTTAGCTACTTTTTTACCCAGGAGGAGGTTAACATGGGTCACATGGAGACCCCTGCTGCCACATAGACTTAAAGGTATTCTCCATCTTCCGGTTCTGAACTATAGTACTCTTCTTAGACAGCCTGGATACTGAAGGATCCATCATGGAGGAAGCCTCTTGGTCCTGTTCAAAGCAGGTAGCGGGTAAAGAGCCAGCATTCATCTAAGAGTCTGGAACAGATCCGAATGAACCATGCAAAGGAAAGTAATTCCTCTAATTGCAGACAGGAAGGGAAAGTAATAGGCTGCTTACATTTCTTTTTAAAAAGGCAGTATCCTGATACTCTGGGATCTCAGCTTCAGAGATATTTAAAACTTGGCAGACAGCCTTAATTAAATTAAACCACACCCTGGGTATCAGTGGAATCATCCTCTGTCATAGTTAGTTCGACCTCAAAGTCTTCTAGAAGTTCATTGACCTTAACCTCTTGTGAAGAATCAGAACCCTCCCAGGACTGTACTTGCATTTCTTAGTACTCTTTCAGCTGTGCTCTGCTCCAGAAGGTGTGGAAGAAGGGGCCACCACCTTCTGCAAAGAGGAAGATACTTGTACCAACCCTTGAACTGAACGCTACAAACTCTGAGTCCAGCAGGGTTCGACAGACAGCAGAACAGGAGCTGATAGACCTGGCACGGAGACCGGAGAAGACAGCGGTATAGGTGCTTACCTAGAATCTTGCAACTGTTGGGACAATTCAGTCATAGCCCCCACCAATGTTGCAACCCAAGCTTGTGTATCCACTAGTGGCGGAACACCTGCAGGTACCGTGCCAACAGGAACATTCATAGCACACACTTAACATACTACCCCCCAGTCAGCACGTGCTTGAGAGAATTTTACGTTACATTTGGAGCAAGAAAAAACCTTTTGGGTAATTCCACTCTTTTCAGGGAGTGGTCCACCAGCATTGCCCTTCCCAGACATCAGTCTGCAATATAAGGACATGGAAAAGAGTAGAACAGGATATATTCCGTACAGACTATAGTGCAGCAAATTACAATTATTGAGACAGATGCGTGCAAACAGTTCCATAAGAGCCACTAGCTATATGAAAAACTGTAGACTGTACAGACTGCCCCACACAGTGATAAAAAGTTATTAATCTAATGCAACTTGTGAGAAACACACACAAAAACACAGTAGCAGCCACCCACAGGTTAATAAATCTCAATGCATGAGACCCAAACCTCCTGAGTAGATAGACGGGAAGGAGAGACCAGCCTGAAACAGCATTTGATGTTGCAGGGAGGCTCCTTGTAGGCAGTTGCCGCTGCACTGGCTGCTGTATCACCCGCTCTGGTTCCGCTGTATCTCCGGGATGTAAGGCTTCAACGGTGTCTATACAGGATCCTAAGGCAGCTGGGGCTGGTCTGCGGAGGTAAACTGGTGGACCTTACATGTGCAGAAGCATGCCAGAGAGAAGGGTAGAGAACTGCTAACTCCACCTTTGGCTATGAGCATCAGGCTAAGCACGCATGGCCAATGTAGGTTCTACCACTCCCGGTCCCAGCTAAATTGTGCCCAAGGGACTTCTGTAAAGTAGACTAACAAATTTCAGCTTTGATATGGAGGTACATACCCGCAACCAGAGTCTCTGGTGCACGGTGTAGCTACAGCGTCCAGAGACGCTACATGTTGAAAAGCCCAGACACCTGTGGTGGAGGTGGTGCGACTCCCAGAGCCAGTCTCGCGTAGCAGGCAGACTCCGGTAGCAAGGAGTCTGTCCCTGGAATAGAAATAAAATAAAAACAATTAATAAAAAAGGAGTCTGTTAAGCAGCGGAGTATAGAGGAGGAGTGCCAAGCTCCATACACAACTGTCTATACCATAGTGTACTCCAGTGTCCCAAGACACACACAAACATGTAACTGTATTGTAGTAATCAATATACTGAACACAATCCTGATGTTCTATCCTCTCTCTCAATCATTATGTAAAAAACTGAGACTCAACCAAACAGTAAATTTTTAAAAGATTAAATTAATGATGGGTGGTCTTAAAGGATAGTAAACATTATTCCACTATGTGCTTTTCTATGGGGATACCAAATACTGTAAAAATGGCAGCAGAATTACATGTGCTAAAAAATAAACGCACTGTAGTCGAGAGAGCTGCACTACCTCGTGTTCTCAGTGGTGGCTGCTGTGCTGCTAAGAAATTCATGTGGAAGTTCCTAATAATCCAATATGATATAAAATAAGAATTTACTTACCGATAATTCTATTTCTCGTAGTCCGTAGTGGATGCTGGGAACTCCGTAAGGACCATGGGGAATAGCGGCTCCGCAGGAGACTGGGCACAAAAGTAAAGCTTTAGGACTACCTGGTGTGCACTGGCTCCTCCCCCTATGACCCTCCTCCAAGCCTCAGGATACTGTGCCCGGACGAGCGTACACAATAAGGAAGGATTTTGAATCCCGGGTAAGACTCATACCAGCCACACCAATCACACCGTACAACCTGTGATCTGAACCCAGTTAACAGCATGATAACAGAGGAGCCTCTGAAAAGATGGCTCACAACAATAATAACCCGATTTTTGTAACAATAACTATGTACAAGTATTGCAGACAATCCGCACTTGGGATGGGCGCCCAGCATCCACTACGGACTACGAGAAATAGAATTATCGGTAAGTAAATTCTTATTTTCTCTGACGTCCTAGTGGATGCTGGGAACTCCGTAAGGACCATGGGGATTATACCAAAGCTCCCAAACGGGCGGGAGAGTGCGGATGACTCTGCAGCACCGAATGAGAGAACTCCAGGTCCTCCTCAGCCAGGGTATCAAATTTGTAGAATTTAGCAAACGTGTTTGCCCCTGACCAAGTAGCTGCTCGGCAAAGTTGTAAAGCCGAGACCCCTCGGGCAGCCGCCCAAGATGAGCCCACCTTCCTTGTGGAATGGGCTTTTACAGATTTTGGCTGTGGCAGGCCTGCCACAGAATGTGCAAGCTGAATTGTACTACAAATCCAACGAGCAATAGTCTGCTTAGAAGCAGGAGCACCCAGCTTGTTGGGTGCATACAGGATAAACAGCGAGTCAGATTTTCTGACTCCAGCCGTCCTGGAAACATATATTTTCAGGGCCCTGACTACGTCCAGCAACTTGGAGTCCTCCAAGTCCCTAGTAGCCGCAGGTACCACAATAGGCTGGTTCAAGTGAAACGCTGAAACCATCTTAGGGAGAAATTGAGGACGAGTCCTCAATTCTGCCCTGTCCGTATGAAAAATTAGGTAAGGGCTTTTATAGGATAAAGCCGCCAATTCTGAGACACGCCTGGCTGAAGCCAGGGCCAACAGCATTACCACTTTCCATGTGAGATATTTTAAGTCCACAGTGGTGAGTGGTTCAAACCAATGTGATTTTAGGAACCCCAAAACTACATTGAGATCCCAAGGTGCCACTGGAGGCACAAAAGGAGGCTGTATATGCAGTACCCCCATGACAAACGTCTGAACTTCAGGAACTGAAGCCAGTTCTTTCTGGAAGAAAATCGACAGGGCCGAAATTTGAACCTTAATGGACCCTAATTTTAGGCCCATAGACAGTCCTGTTTGCAGGAAATGCAGGAAACGACCCAGTTGAAATTCCTCTGTAGGGGCCTTCCTGGCCTCGCACCACGCAACATATTTACGCCAAATACGGTGATAATGCTGTACGGTTACATCCTTCCTGGCTTTGATCAGGGTAGGGATGACTTCATCCGGAATGCCTTTTTCCTTCAGGATCCGGCGTTCAACCGCCATGCCGTCAAACGCAGCCGCGGTAAGTCTTGGAACAGACAGGGTCCCTGCTGCAGCAGGTCCCTTCTTAGAGGTAGAGGCCACGGGTCCTCTGTGAGCATCTCTTGAAGTTCCGGGTACCAAGTCCTTCTTGGCCAATCCGGAGCCACGAGTATAGTCCTTACTCCTCTCCTTCTTATGATTCTCAGTACCTTGGGTATGAGAGGCAGAGGAGGGAACACATACACTGACTGGTACACCCACGGTGTTACCAGAGCGTCCACAGCTATTGCCTGAGGGTCCCTTGACCTGGCGCAATACCTGTCTAGTTTTTTGTTGAGGCGGGACGCCATCATGTCCACCTTTGGTTTTTCCCAACGGTTCACAATCATGTGGAAGACTTCTGGGTGAAGTCCCCACTCTCCCGGGTGGAGGTCGTGTCTGCTGAGGAAGTCTGCTTCCCAGTTGTCCACTCCCGGAATGAACACTGCTGACAGTGCTATCACATGATTTTCCGCCCAGCGAAGAATCCTTGCAGCTTCTGCCATTGCCCTCCTGCTTCTTGTGCCGCCCTGTCTGTTTACGTGGGCGACTGCCGTGATGTTGTCTGACTGGATCAGCACCGGCTGACCTTGAAGCAGAGGTCTTGCTAGGCTTAGAGCATTGTAGATGGCCCTTAGCTCCAGGATATTTATGTGAAGTGATGTCTCCAGGCTTGACCACAAGCCCTGGAAATTTCTTCCCTGTGTGACTCTCAGGCTGGCATCCGTGGTCACCAGGACCCAGTCCTGAATGCCGAATCTGCGGCCCTCTAGAAGATGAGCACTCTGCAACCACCACAGGAGAGACACCCTTGTCCTTGGTGACAAGATTATCCGCTGATGCATCTGAAGATGCGATCCGGACCATTTGTCTAGCAGATCCCACTGGAAGGTTCTTGCGTGGAATCTACCGAATGGGATTGCTTCGTAAGAAGCCACCATTTTTCCCAGGACCCTTGTGCATTGATGCACTGAGACTTGGCCTGGTTTTAGGAGATTTCTGACTAGCTCGGATAACTCCCTGGCTTTCTCCTCCGGGAGAAACACCTTTTTCTGGACTGTGTCCAGGATCATCCCTAGGAATAGAAGGCGTGTCGTCGGGATCAGCTGCGATTTTGGAATATTGAGAATCCAACCGTGCTGTCGCAGCACTATCTGAGATAGAAAACACACAAACTACCTACACGGGTGTAACCCCCTGTAGAAAATCAGGAGCGCTATCCTCACTAATTATAGGAGACAACTAAAATTAATTACAATGGCAAACTACTAATAAAAATTGCATAAATTATAATTTATTAACATATAATGCTGCAGCATAAATGACATACGTTAAATACATAATATGTATATATGAGCTTCTAGTGCAAATGCTCCACATACACTGATACAATATTAAAAACTCACTTAAAAATCAGAGGCTTGGACTTTGATATAATAAATTTCACAATGTCCACTTGATTTGGTAATGGACCGGCTGAATTCAGCGTGCTAGACACTAATTGTATTCATGTGTCTTCAATTCATCAGTGTCCCGAAAAAAAATGTGTGCACACATATATTGATTCTGAATAGGTAATTACCATATATATTTGGTCTTTTTATCACCTCTAAGATCAGACTGTTGGGACAATCCCGATTTAAAAGACTCCCTCTGCTGGTGCTCGTCCGTTAATTGCAGAATATCTGGAGACAGTGTCCACGGGAATTCAACCACAGCTCTCCGGCTCCCTCTGCTGGTGACTAGCCGATATTGCAGGTAAATTGACTGCTGATCGTAGCCACAAGCCGGTGATCACATCAAGCAAATGAGAGGTGATCGTCACTGATGATATGGTCCCTTCGAAAACGCGTTTCTCCGCCTTCCAAGTACACTCAGCGGCTTCCTCAGTTCGAATGACCATCCTCCACAGGATCACTTTATATAGCCACCTTCATTCATATTTCCCGCGGCCATCCGCGCATGCGCACTGCGACGTGCGTTCCAAGCCTCGTTTCTGCTATGCACTTTAAATAGACTCCGGTGGCCATTTTGTCACGTCTTATCAAATCACGGAATCCAAGCCTCGTTTTCACTCCCGGAAGTCATATCGACCTCTCTTACTTATACCATCAATAATAACACGTCCAAGCCTCGTTTTAAGACACTAATCATCTATATTTAGCATAGTTAATTAATTATACTACGCTCCATTGAAATTATCTACACCTGGTCATATTAAACTAGATCTTAATTCCAAACGATCATACTTCGTTTAGGATAATTTTCTCATATATACAATATACATAATTCCACATCCTAACAACACTACAAATATAGACACTATATAAAAAATCAATTAATATATTTTATTATATAACAAATAATGAATAATAAATAATAAAGGGAAAGGAATAAATTTTAATTTCAATTTTAATCATATTGCCCCATCTTGTGGTTCAACTTCATAATTACAATCCCTTCATACCATATAAAATACCTAGTCTCCATCTCCAACTCCCAGCATCATAAGGAACTATACAATGACCCACCCCTATTTGGTTATGTATATATCAGGAATATCATTTCTCAAATTTTGCTTAGCTCAACTGTGTCATTAAGACCCTGCGGAATCAAGGTTTTAAGGTTGAATATCCAGAAGGCCTCTTTTTTGCACAACCTTCTAAACCTATCACCTCCTCTACTGGTTATCGCTACCTGTTCAATGGCCGTAATATGTATGTTTTCACTTTTCCCTTCATCACATTCTAAAATATGGCGATATAGGTAAGTATTCCCTACTTTCTTATCTATCTGTCTTTTATGTTCCATAAATCTAACGTGGAGTGCCCGAGTGGTGCGCCCCACGTACTGTGCTCCACATCCACACTGTAAGACATAGATAACATATGTAGATCTACAGTTCAAGAAACTTTTTATATTAAACTTTTCTCCTGATACAAATGAAGTAAATTGTGTCGTTTTCTTTTTTGTGTGTTTACATGTTACACAATTTGTTCTTCCACACTTATGGAACCCCATTGGTGGTTTGGGTATCCATGTACTTATTTGTCCCCCTTGTACCTCTGGAGCTATAGATTTTCCACATGATCTACTGAAAAAGCTCGGTGCTAACGCGGATTTCAAACTATCTGACTTCCGAAATATTACCTGTTCACTGAGTATTACATTGGAGTTCAGCATTTCATCTAACTTCAAGATGGAGGAATTCTTCTTAATAATCTTCTTAATCTCATATGCACTAGTATTATACTTAGTTACAAACATTGTTGTCCTATCCATCGTTTTATTATTTTTCTTCCTAGAATTAATTCTGGTAGTATCTAATAGAGTATCTCTTTCCAAACTGTCCACTTCCCTCAATGCCTGATCAAGCACAGATTTCGGATAACCCTGAGTAAGAAATGCCCCATACAGAGATTTCATCTGTTCACTCGCTCCTTCCTTGGTGGAACAATTCCTTTTGATCCGAAGGAACTGGCCCTTCGGTATATTATCCTTCCATCGTTGTAAATGACTACTCTTATAGTGTAAATATCGATTTTGATCTACCTCCTTGACAAAAGTACTTGTTACAATGATCTCATTTTTGACCTTAAGCGCTATATCCAAAAAAGTTACTTGTGTGGGGTGGCAGTACCCCGTGAATTTTAAACCAAAATTGTTACAATTTAAACTGGCAACAAATAACTCTGCTGATTCAGTGCTCCCCTCCCAAATAAAAAATAAATCAATGAAACGGCCATAAAGAACCAGGTTCGCCCCGAGGTCGCCGCCCCACACATGTTCCTCGAACCGCCCCATAAATAGGTTGGCGAAGCTCGGAGCGAACCTGGTTCCCATGGCCGTCCCCCTAGTCTGTAAATAATACCGCTTATCAAAAATAAAATAATTATGTTGGAGTATAAATCTGATACTCTCCAAAATCAACCACCGCAGTTCTTCCCCCATATTAGGGTCTCTTAACAAATAAAATGCTACTGCATCAATCCCCAGTTGGTGCTCAATATTAGAATATAGTGATTCTACATCACATGTGATGAAACAATAAGTTGGTTGCCATTTAATATTTCTAATCAAATTTAAAAAATGTGTAGTATCCTTAATGTGTGATTTTAGTTCAACAACATATCCCTGTAAAAAACTATCTATAAAAAAAGATAAATTACTGGTCAATGAATCCACCCCCGCGATGATGGGTCTTCCCGGTGGATTTATTAAAGTTTTATGCACTTTAGGTAAACAATAATATGTAGGAATTACCGGATTATCGCAGAACAAAAAACATTGAGTTTCTCTGGATATAGCGCCCAATTCTATTGCCCTATTCAACAAGATTTTCAGTTCTTTCTGAAACTGGGCGGTGGGATTGTGGGTTAATCTTGAATACAGGTGGACATTGTCTAATTGTCTACTGGCCTCAGCCAAATACATCACTGTATCCATTACCACAATCCCACCGCCCTTATCAGCTTGTTTGATAGTCAAGGAGGGATCACCTTTCAAGGTTTTAAGAGCTAATCGTTCCTTAGTACTCAAATTATCCTTTAGTGATTGTTTCTCTGATTTTTGGCACATCTCCCTAAATTGCTCTAATGTTGACTTATAGAAGCTCTCAATGTAGGGCCCTCTATATGTCAACGGATAGAACTCAGATTTGTTTTTATATTTAGTAGTTCCATTACCATCAAATATTTTAATGAAGTCGTCCTTATTCGAATTATTCGCTGATTCACCTGCTAAGGATTCTAATATATTTACTATTTCTTGATCATCTTGATCCAGTATGATGGGAATACCTTCATTACCTTTTTTCTTCATATTTTTGATCGCGAAATATCGCTTCCTACTCAACGTCCTAATATATCTATTGAGATCAACGAATAATTCGAATAGGTTGGGTTTTTGGGCGGGGGCAAAATTTAAGCCTTTCTCAAGTAATCTCAGTTGGTCCGAACTCAACTTTTTTGAGGAAAGATTAAAGACCCCTTTACCTTTCACTTTAATTTCATGCTTTTTGTTTGACCTGCTCTTTCTCCCTCTCTTTCCTCTGGCTCTTGTTCTCTTTGTCTTTTGCCTGACCACCCTGTTCCTTCGTATTTTCTTTGTGGACGATTTTGAAATCTGTGGCTGTCCTCCAAAAAATTATTTGTACTACCATGGATATTCGACTGTGGCCTACTTCTAGCTCCCACATCCACCCAATCATCTCTCCCTGAGTCTCTTCTACTCCATTTAGAATATGGAGCTGGGGACTTTGTGCTATTTTGTTGGGATGAGATATCATACCTACTCCTAAAGGTATTGGATTCCCAATTCCCCTCATCCTGATTCCTGTATCTCCTTGAATCTCTGCGATCAACTGGGGTTCTCGGTCCCCTATATTGACCGGTCCTATGTTCGAAATTTTGTATAGTTCCAACTTCCCTTTGAGAGGATTTATAATTATATATATTATCCCTCCTTCTGTTGTAAGTGTGTACCTCTCCTTTTTGATAATCTAATTTATCCCAATTTAATTTATTTTTCCTGAAGATTAGGGTTTTTTCAAAATCCTCCACCTTACGATTTACTTTCAGATCTCTCTCATTAAACCCCTTGTCTCCAGAAAATGATTTCAATAAATCATGGGTTTTTTCAATTTCTTTCTGTATCACATTTACTTTATCCTCCCTAAATCTGACAAGCAACGTCATGAGGTTTATGGAGCAATTATCTAATAATGCATTCCATTCCTCTGAAAATTGCTTGTCCTCTTTGAAAGTGGAGGTTATAAGAATCCTTAGTCCCCTAGGTATCAAACCTTGGTCTAAATACTTCTGTAATGATACCTGGTCCCACCAGTGCCTCGTTTCCTCTATACATAGGTTTTCTAGTCTATTAAATAAACCATGCATATCCTCCAAATTCTCATCCCTCTCCACGGGTTGTATATCATCCACCCCTTTCAAATACACACTACATCTTTCCAATCGTTCAGCTATACATTTAAGAGCTGCCATAATCTACAGTTCCTTATGTTACCTGCTGCCCGAGATGCAATTATCTAAGACAATTTATCAGAAAAATCGTACTGGGTGTATACACAACCGCCCCCACACTATATTTGTAAGGACAGGTGTATATACTCTCTGGCGCCAGTATCTGCTGGACCGAAGGAGATTTAAATAATAGTGAGGACTGCTGCTCCTAATTATGGGGATAATTGCAATCCCTATATTAGACAAAAAACACACAAACTACCTACACGGGTGTAACCCCCTGTAGAAAATCAGGAGCGCTATCCTCACTAATTATAGGAGACAACTAAAATTAATTACAATGGCAAACTACTAATAAAAATTGCATAAATTATAATTTATTAACATATAATGCTGCAGCATAAATGACATACGTTAAATACATAATATGTATATATGAGCTTCTAGTGCAAATGCTCCACATACACTGATACAATATTAAAAACTCACTTAAAAATCAGAGGCTTGGACTTTGATATAATAAATTTCACAATGTCCACTTGATTTGGTAATGGACCGGCTGAATTCAGCGTGCTAGACACTAATTGTATTCATGTGTCTTCAATTCATCAGTGTCCCGAAAAAAAATGTGTGCACACATATATTGATTCTGAATAGGTAATTACCATATATATTTGGTCTTTTTATCACCTCTAAGATCAGACTGTTGGGACAATCCCGATTTAAAAGACTCCCTCTGCTGGTGCTCGTCCGTTAATTGCAGAATATCTGGAGACAGTGTCCACGGGAATTCAACCACAGCTCTCCGGCTCCCTCTGCTGGTGACTAGCCGATATTGCAGGTAAATTGACTGCTGATCGTAGCCACAATCTGAGATAGTGCTACCCCGACTTCCAACTGTTCCCTGGATCTTGCCCTTATCAGGAGATCGTCCAAGTAAGGGATAACTAAAACTCCCTTCCTTCGAAGGAGTATCATCATTTCGGCCATTACCTCGGTAAAGACCCGGGGTGCCGTGGACAATCCAAACGGCAGCGTCTGAAACTGATAGTGACAGTTCTGTACCACAAACCTGAGGTACCCTTGGTGAGAAGGGTAAATTGGGACATGTAGGTAAGCATCTTTGATGTCCAGAGACACCATATAGTCCCCTTCTTCCAGGTTTGCAATCACTGCTCTGAGTGACTCCATCTTGAATTTGAACCTTTGTATGTAAGTGTTCAAGGATTTTAGATTTAAAATTGGTCTCACCGAGCCGTCCGGCTTCGGTACCACAAATAGTGTGGAATAGTACCCCTTTTCCTGTTGTAGGAGGGGTACCTTGATTATCACCTGCTGGGAATACAGCTTGTGAATGGCTTCCAATACTGCCTCCCTGTCTGAGGGAGACGTCGGTAAAGCAGACTTTAGAAAACGGCGAGGGGGAGACGTCTCGAATTCCAATTTGTACCCCTGAGATACCACCTGAAGGATCCAGGGGTCCACTTGCGAGTGGGCCCACTGCGCACTGAACTTCTTGAGACGGGCCCCCACCGTGCCTGAGTCCGCTTGTAAAGCCCCAGCGTCATGCTGAGGACTTTGCGGAGGCGGGAGAGGGCTTTTGTTCCTGGAAACTGGCTGTTTGCTGCAGCCTTTTTCCTCTCCCTCTGCCACGGGGCAGAAATGAGGCGCCTTTTGCCCGCTTGCCCTTATGGGGCCGAAAGGACTGCGCCTGATAATACGGCGTCTTCTTAGGTTGAGAAGCTACCTGGGGTAAAAATGTGGATTTTCCAGCAGTTGCCGTGGCTACCAGGTCTAATAGACCTACCCCAAATAACTCCTCCCCCTTATAAGGCAATACTTCCATGTGCCTTTTAGAATCCGCATCACCTGACCACTGCCGCGTCCATAAACCTCTTCTTGCAGAAATGGACAGCGCGCTAACTCTTGATGCCAGTCGGCAAATATCCCTCTGTGCATCACGCATATATAGAAATGCATCTTTCAAATGCTCTATAGTCAGTAATATACTGTCCCTATCTAGGGTATCAATATTTTCAGTCAGGGAGTCCGACCACGCCACGCCCGCACTGCACATCCAGGCTGAGGCGATTGCTGGTCGCAGTATAACACCCGTGTGAGTGTATATACATTTTAGGATATTCTCCAGCTTTCTATCGGCAGGTTCCTTTAGGGCGGCCGTATCAGGAGAGGGTAGTGCTACCTGTTTAGACAAGCGTGTGAGCGCTTTATCCACCCTAGGGGGTGTTTCCCAACGTGCCCTATCCTCTGGCGGGAAAGGGTATGATGTCAATAACCTTTTAGGAATTATCAGTTTTTTATCGGGGGAAACCCACGCCTCATCACACACTTCATTTAATTCCTCGGATACAGGAAAAACTACAGGCAGTTTTTTCTCACCAAACATAATACCCTTTTTAGTGGTACTTGTATTATCAGAGATATGCAATACATTTTTCATTGCTTCAATCATGTAACGTGTGGCCCTAGTGGAAGTCACGTTTGTCTCCTCATCATCAACACTGGAGTCAGTATCCGTGTCTGTGTCTGCCATTTGAGGTAACAGGCGTTTTAAAGCCCCTGATGGCGTTTGAGACCCCTGGACAGGCACAAGCTGAGTAGCCGGCTTTTTCATGTCGTCAACTGTCTTTCGTAAAGAGCTGACACTGTCACGCAATTCCTTCCATAAGCTCATCCACTCAGGTGTCGACTCCCTAGGGGGTAACAACTCTATAATAGGTAATTGCTCCGCCTCCATCTCATTTTCCTCCTCAAACATGTCGACACAATCGTGCACACACACAGGGAATGCTCTGATAGAGGACAGGACCCCACTAGCCCTTTGGGGAGACAGAGGGAGAGTATGCCAGCACACACCAGAGCGCTATATATAGACAGGAATACCACTATAAAATGTGCTTTTCCCTTTATAGCTGCTGTTATTATTAAAACTGCGCCAAATTAGTGCCCCCCTCTCTTTTTTACCCTTTTCTGTAGTGCAGGACTGCAGGGGAGAGTCAGGGAGACGTCCTTCCAGCGGAGCGGTGATGGAAAATGGCGCCCGTGTGCTGAGGAGATAGGCTCCGCCATCTTCTCGGCGGCCTTTTCTCCCGCTTTTTGGTGAGTTCTGGCAGGGGTTAAAATACATCCATATAGCCCTGGGGGTTATATGTGGTGTATTTTTGCCAGCCAAGGTGTTTACATTGCTGCTCAGGGCGCCCCCCCCTAGCGCCCTGCACCCTCAGTGACCGAAGTGTGAAGTGTGCCTGAGTAACAATGGCGCACAGCTGCAGTGCTGTGCGCTACCTTGTTGAAGACTGATGTCTTCTGCCGCCGATTTTTCCGGACCTCTTCTTGCTCTGTAAGGGGGCCGGCGGCGCGGCTCTGGGACCGAGCTCCGAGGCTGGGCCTGTGTTCGGTCCCTCTGGAGCTAATGGTGTCCAGTAGCCTAAGAAGCCCAAGCTGGCTGCAAGCAGGCAGGTTCGCTTCTTCTCCCCTTAGTCCCTCGATGCAGTGAGCCTGTTGCCAGCAGGTCTCACTGAAAATAAAAAACCTAAAACTAAACTTTCACTAAGAAGCTCAGGAGAGCCCCTAGTGTGCACCCTTCTCGGCCGGGCACAAAAATCTAACTGAGGCTTGGAGGAGGGTCATAGGGGGAGGAGCCAGTGCACACCAGGTAGTCCTAAAGCTTTACTTTTGTGCCCAGTCTCCTGCGGAGCCGCTATTCCCCATGGTCCTTACGGAGTTCCCAGCATCCACTAGGACGTCAGAGAAATGTAGATGCTACAGTACCTGAAAGATGTTAGGGTAGTAGTGGATGGAGGTGGAATGATATAGGGTTAGTAGTTTAAGAGAGGTTAAGGGTATCTGCAAAAACTATGCAAGTGTATACAAGTTGCGTCTCCCTTATCCAAAATGCTTGGGACCAAAAGAATTTTGGATTTCAGTTTTCTGCATTTTCAACTACTTGCATACCATAATGAGATACCTTGGGGATGGGACCCAAGTCTAAACACAAAATGCATTTATGTACACCTTATAAAACATAGGGCCTACAGATGGAGCCGCGCTCACCTGATGCGGATCCATCGCAAACATGCACTCCCGGCGTGACTAGGCGATCCGGCGCCTAGCCCTGCTACAGGAGTGCACAGAGATGCTCCCACTGCAGTGAATGGTACCCACGCGTGTCCCAGACACTGTGATAGGCGCACCCCGGCACAGACAGAGCCACGATTAGCATGGCTCCATCTGTAATTCATGTTTGTGCACCATGCCAATGTTCACACAACTGAGCAATTATCATCAGGCTGTGCCTTGAGACATGCGCAGCGAGACTGCGGCTCACACTGAGATTTTTAACGCAGAGTAAATGACAGGAAGGGACTGTTTGGGGGAGGTAACTGGGAGTGGCAGCAACATGGCATGACCATTTTAAGGGGTGTGTATCTGCCTGCAGCTGCTATCATATACATAGAGAAACAGGTCACCAGCAATGCTACTGCTGCAGCCAGCAGCCATAGGTGAACCCTAGGAGTCGATGTTCCTTGACATTGCAGTGGTGCTGTGTATGAATATGCAACTGCAGAGGAATTTGCGATGGCTTCTGTTGGCATCTATCTTCTTCCCTGGGCAGCAGCTTCACCTGTGATGAATAGCAATTCCATAACTTAGAAAAATGCAGCTGCACATGCACTTGCGCACAAACATGAATTAGGCCCTTAGCATGAAGGTACATTTTAAACAATATATTTAAGTTTGTGCATGAAAGTTGTGTTCAAAATTTTGGTTTTTGCAATATCTTGAATATCAGATTTTTGGATATGGGAGACTCAACCTGTATAGAAGCATGTCAGTTCCAGCCTCACTTCAGTTTCATTCCAGCAAGTTCCAATCCAGTTAAGTAGCTAGTTCCTGAACAGTTGGATCCTGTATTCTCCCCTACCAGTTCTACCTTGGTCCTACTGCTCTCCAGTCCCACCTCATGCTCAAGAACTATACACGGCGATCTAGATTACTACACTCCACGCATACCACTGAACTACTACTGTCATCCTCGGGAACACAAGGATCGCCTGACATGACAATATCCCATTATTACATTACACCCTTATAAACTGCTGACTCTACCTACTCTGTTATTTCAGTCCATCCCTCTTCCCCTAACATCTTTCAGATGTACTCTAGCGCCTACTTTTACATGCATTATTACCCACCAAACACCACAAACACAATTAATTAGATCAATGTTGAACATTTAATTGATTTCACTATATAAAACATACAAATTAATGTAATTAAGTATAACAAGGGAATCCCTTACGCAAATAAAGCAGTCCGTGTGTAAAAGAAAAACAGCCCATTGTGGTGTTTCTTTAAAAGTAATAGTCTCATGGCCTTTAATAACATTAAAAGTAAAAATTACTTTGTTCATATGATGTTTAATCTAAAAGAAGGCAATAAATGATCTGCACACTGAGAACTGCACGGAGAATTAGTACTGTGTAGTCCAATAATTAGTGGGCAGGGATAAGCCGGTTAAATTTAGTATGTTTGTAAATATTACATGATACTCACAGCTGCAGGTAGTCCTGGTTTTAGTTTTATATCCTTGATCAGTTTAATCTTGTAGCATTTGTCACAGATCCGCAGGATGTCACCTTATGGTGACAACCAAGTTAGTACTAACTGGCTAACCAACTAATAAATACAATTCAGTAAATAGCATTGAATGCATCATCGTGTGTGCACCACTAAAGACATAATGGTCACAGTATTTACCCAAGAACAGTGTTTCTGAACACTGATCCTCAAGTACACTTCAAGATCAGGTTTTTAAGATTTTTCTCTGTGGTAACAGGAGTGTTAACTCCTGATCCACTGAAATAAAATAACCGACGTGTACACGATTATGTAGAGAATGGAAATCATGACTTAAAGTGTACCTGAGAAAAGGAATTGTGAAACCATGCTCTAATACAGAAATATTCTATCCCATTTAATTTGCGCAGAGCGACTGTAGAAATTCCTCTCTTTTTCTCTCCAGTTCCCATAGAAAGTTCTGTGTGCGCTCTTCCCTTTCTGTTCTGCATTGATGCAGTAGCCTCTGATAAACCTTTGTCTTCTCCTCTCCATCATTGTGCTGTCCACTCAATAAATTCTTTTGGACCCAGGCTTGGTCAATTTCTTTTTGAAGCCTAGCCTGCTCTTTGCTGTACAGCTCCCTAGACTTCTGCAGAAAGAAAAGAAAAATCAGGAGAGATGAGGTTACATAAGAAATGTATATGAGCAGAGAAGCAACAGCTGCAACAATAAAGAAAATGACCAACAAGCAGCAATTTTTGCTCTGCTAATTAAAAAAACAATAATGCACCCACCTGGATGGCACTGTGATTGTACTGATATCTCAACACAGCCTCACAGAGGTTCCAAAAGGTGTACTCTGGCCACAAGACAGACTGAAATACCAAGCAGGCATGCGATGTCTACAAGAGACAGATAATAAATTATTTTACAGAGTACCGAAAACTTGCTAATTTGTGATTTGGAATTGTGGGAATAGGTCCACTGAACTCTTTGAATGCTGTGAATGCATTTGACTCTGAAGAGTTTTTGTAACATAAAAGTAAATTGAACAATAATCCCTATTCCGCAAACCAGGTCTTCTGGCATCTTTATATAAACCTTTTCACACTATTTGTGGACTTAAATAGATTCGTACGAACCCTAATTTGAAAAGATATTTTATCAAAAAGTCCCTACAGAAACGGGATCACCAATCTGTCTCGATAAACGTGACTATGAACCATTGGTAATTTTAGAGTGGAGGGGAGACAAATGGAATAAATAAGAAAAATAGGATTTTGGTACTTACCAGGTAAATCCTTTTCTTTGAATCCATAGGGGGCACTGGAGTACTCTTGGGATATGGACAGCTTTAGCAGAATAAGGCACTGAATATTTAAATTTAGTAACTCACCTCCCCTCCATATTTCCAGAGTACCTCAGTGTTTTTTACTGAGCCGAATAGGAGCGATAGAGAGGATGAACAATGGAGAATTACATATAACATTATAACATAACAGACAACAATAAAGTTGACACATAACGTTACTGACAACTAAACAGTTGACACCATAACCGATAGAACTTGAAAATATGAACAAATCGGTGAGAATGTGTTACCATAAGATCCATTGAACTTACCACAAACCAGGCAAAACTGCTCTGGGTGGGCGTCCAGTGCCCCCTATGGATTCAAAGAAAAGGTTTTACCTGGTAAGTACCAAAATCCTATTTTCTTTTTCATCCACTAGGGGTCACTGGAGTACTCTTGGGACGTACCAAAGGTTCCCCCGTGGGCGGGAGAGCTATTTGGCACCTGTAACACTAGGCGGCCAAAGCTAGATGCTGATGCCGCAAATGTATCAAACTTGTAAAAGCGCACAAACGTGTGCACTGATGACCATGTAGCCGCACGGCAAAGTTGCGTCGTAGAAGCCCCTCGACCTGCTGCCCATGAAGTTCCCACAGAACGTGTGGAATGAGTTGTTACTGATGTAGGCGGCTGTAACCTAGCATGAGGGTAAGCCTGACGTATGGTCAGTTTAATCCATCTGGATAAGGTCTGCTTAGAAGCTGGCCAACCCATCTTGGCAGCATCATAGAGAACAAACAACGTATCCGTCTTACGAACTGTAGACAATTTTGTGCAAACAATAGATCACAATTAGTGCGCCTGAGCCGCCGAAAAGAAAAGTGGTTAGAAGTATCACCAATACTCCCGATAGACAGAAATACAACCAATAGTTTACCACCTTTTATCTCAGGCGCTCCTCAACTAATACAGTGTTCAATCTCTCAGATTTACAGGAGATGTATGCCCTTGGAAAATAGAACATAAAAATACATAGTGTGATATTGTAACAATGGGAGAAGACAGGTAAAACAATCTCTAGAGGTGCCAGACTCGTACCGCATCAGGTGGTCTACTAATATGTAGACAATTGCGCAGTATTTAGAGCGGGTCACCGTCTTGGATATATCCTGACTCCTTCCAACGTCTCGGGAGTGTCCCCTTCTTATTCCAACCCAAGGTGCATGTAAATAAAAATGGTACTCCAATGGTGCATTACCATAAAAAATGTATTCATAAGATTTAAAACTTTAAAAGGTGGGTTCTTACCAGACTGAATGGTCTACATGAAACAGTAGACAACAGCATTGGTTACAAATTAAACAACCAGGCGTCCCCAGGAGTAGTTGTATACAGCCAGGCAAGAGCTCCACACACGTCCTGCTACCTTCACCAGGTGGTAAGAACCCACAATTTAAAGTTTTAAATCTTATGAATAAATTTTTTATGGTAATGCACCATTGGAGTACCATTTTTATTTACATGCACCTTGGGTTGGAATAAGAAGGGGACACTCCCGAGACGTTGGAAGGAGTCAGGATATATCCAAGACGGTGACCTGCTCTAAATACTGCGCAATTGTCTACATATTAGTAGACCACCTGATGCGGTACGAGTCTGGCACCTCTAGAGATTGTTTTACCTGTCTTCTCCCATTGTTACAATATCACACTATGTATTTTTATGTTCTATTTTCCAAGAGCATACATCTCCTGTAAATCTGAGAGATTGAACACTGTATTAGTTGAGGAGCGCCTGAGATAAAAGGTGGTAAACTACTGGTTGTACGAACTGTAGACGTTCGGGATACATAAATGCGTAATGCGCGTACCACATCCAAAGTTCCAGAATCTCCTGTTAACACAGGAACTACTATTGGTTGATTGATGTGAAAAGATGACACTACCTTTGGCAAGAAAGCGGGATTCGTCCGAAGTTCCGCTCTGTCATCATGAAACACCAAATACGGTGGCTTGCATGACAAGGCACCCAAATCTGAAACACGCCTTGCCGAAGCAAAGGCTAGGAGAAAAATTGTTTTCCAAGTGAGAAACTTAATACTCACTTGTTGTAAGGGTTCAAAATATGAAGACTGTAAAAAATCTAAAACCAGATTCAAGTCCCATGGCGCTGTAGGTGGAATGAATGGAGGTTGTACTCTGTGGACACCTTGCAGAAAAGTGTGTACAGACAGCAATAGAGCCAATCGTCTTTGAAAGTAAATTGACAAGGCAGAGACCTGCACCTTTAGTGTAAACAAACGCAGTCCTCCATCCAACCCCATCTGTAGAAATAACAAAAGACGGGATAACTTGAAAGATGATGTCGGAAACTTCCGAGCTTCACACCAACCTATATAGGCACACCAAATTCTGTAATAATGAGCTGCCGTAACTGGCTTCCTAGCACGTAACATGGTTGGTGTAACCGATTCTGGAATGCCCTCTCTTCTTAAGAGGGCGGTCTCAACAGTCACCCCGTCAAACGCAGCCGCGCTAAATCGGGGTAACGGAACGGACCCTGTTGTAACAGGTCCGGACGTAGCAGGAGCAGCCAAGGATCGTCTGCGAGTAGCCCCGCGGAGATCCGAGAACCAAGCTCTCTGAGGCCAATGAGGCGCCACTAGTATGACTGTGGCGGACTCTCGTTTGATCCATTTTAGCAACAGAGGGAGCAGCGGAAACGGTGGAAACAGATACACGAGGCTGTACGGCCACGCGATTGTGAGAGCATCCACTGCCTTTGGATCTCACGTTCTGGACACATACTGGGGCATTTGAAGATTGTTGCGAGATGCCATCAGATCCATTTGTGGGTAACCCCACCTCTGGACCAACATGTGAAACACTTCTGGATTTAATGCCCATTCTCCTGGATGAAAACCCGACGGCTGAGATAATCCGCCTCCCAGTTGTCCACTCCCGGAATGAACATTGCCGATAATATCACTTGGTGATGCTCGGCCCAATTGAGGATTCGAGCTACTTCCCGCATGGCCATGCGGCTTCTCGTTCCTCCTTGTCTGTTGATGTACGTGACTGCCGTCGCGTTGTCTGACTGCACCTGGACAGTCTGAGACCAGAGCATGTGCACTGCTTGTCGTAGCGCATTGTAAATTGCCCGGAGTTCCAGGACATTTATAGACAGCAATCTTTTGTGATCCGCCCAGAGACCCTGGAGCTGACAATTTTGAACCACAGCTCCCCAACCTCTGAGACTCCAGTGCAATCATGAATTCCTGTGGCTCTAAACCTGCAATTACTGACCGCAGTGATTCTATCTTGAATCTGTAGTAAGTGACGTACTGATTGAGCTCCTTTAAATTCAATATTGGCCTGACCGAGCCATCCGGCTTTGGTACTACAAACAGACTGGAATAATAACCCTGACCTTGTTGATGTACAGGGACCGGAATCAAAGCTGCTGAATCCAGCAGAGACTGAATGGCAATTTGCAGAACCCCCTCTTGTCGTCCGACACAGGCAGTCCTGTCTTGAAAAACCACAGTGGCGGTAGACAGTCGAACTCTATCTTGTAACCTTTTAACACTAAATTGCGGATCCACCCATCTGTGGATGTCTGGAACCACGCCAAATGAAACGTCTGAAGGCGTGCCCCCACAACTGGAGATCCGAGATGGGCTGGGAGCCCGTCATGCCACTGGCTTGTCGGTGACCTTAGCGTCCCGACGACTGGTGGTGGTTTGTTGAAAACCACGTCCTCGACCTCGTCTACCAGGCGTGGCTGTTCCTCTACCACGGCCTTGAAAGGGCTGAGGTCTAAAGGATTTGAACGCCGGCCCAGAGTATTTCCGTCTAGGTACCGTTGGAGGCAATGGTAGGAAAACAGACTTCCCTCCCGTGGCCTCAGAAATCCATTTGTCCAATTCAGGACCAAACAACTTCTCGCCACCGTAAGGTAACGCCTCTATACCTCTCTTAACCTCTGCCTCAGCTTGCTAAGACCGCAGCCAGAGTGCTCGTCGTGCCGTAACTAGCGACAATGAAAGGCGAGAAGTGAGCTGGCAGACGTCAGTAGAAGCTGTACATAGATACTCAGCAGCTTCACAGATTTGATCAGCGAGAAGTATAAGGTGATCGTCATGTAGGCCAGACTTGAGTTCTGTTATCCATACAATTAGCGCCTTAGTTACCCAAATGCCAACCAACCCAGGTCTAAGCAACACTCCTGCTGCTATATACATGGACTTTAGCATAGCTTCTATTTTCCGGTCTGAAGGGTCTTTAAGCGTAGTAGCAGTTTGTACCGGTATGGTTAATTTTTTTGTAAGTTTTGACACAGACGAATCCACCATTGGCGGATTCTCCCATGTAGATGTCACAGACTCTGGAAACGGGTAACTAGACTTAAATCGGCGAGGTATAGAAAACAGTTTATCTGGATTCTTCCGTGTTTCTACTAACATCTTATTAAGAGATTCCGAAACAGGAAAACACATTGGAGATCTGTGTCATTTAGTAAAGACCACCTCATCATTTGTAGAGGCTCTTCAGTCTCTGTAAACTTCAGAGACTGACGCACCGCCCTGATGAGATTATCAATGCCTGGGCTGTCAAAATCTTCACTATCTGACTGCTGGTCTAATTCGCCCTCCTCACTCTCATCTTGCGCAGTGAGGTCCGGCATAGAATCGTCAGAATGCAACATAGCAGAAACTGGTAAATCATAGGACAAATGAAATTTATCCCTTCTACCCAAAGTGGACTTGGACCTTTGCAAAGGCTGAGATCCCTCCGGTAGTTCTGGCGGTCTCACCAGAGACTCAGATCTTGCCGCTTCCCGCTCGTGACGAGCGGCGGCCAATTCTGATTGCAACCCAGCCATTACATCTGCTAGCATAGCCCACGGAGGGTCCGGGGATGAAACCGGATTCGAAACCGGAGCAGAAATTGTATTTGTAGCTGAATTCACAAAACATACTGTACATGTGGTAGAACCATACGGTAACACACTCTTACAGACATTGCAGTGAAACTGCTTTTTTGCTTTTGCCTTACTCATTATGCAGACAGACAATACAATATACAAAGACAGACAACTTGCACGACTCAGTAAAATTGTTACTAAGGTGTGTCTATATATATATATATATATATATATATATGGCCGAAGTGCAGTGCACGTGGCCAGTACTATATGAAACCTGATCCAAAATTCCCACTAACACCCCTGCGCCATCCGGTGGAGCAGTGTTGTAGGACAGTATCTTCCAAAACTGAAAGAGAAACCGGATTGAACAGGAAGCATGGTTAAAATGGCCCCCATGCCATGCTTACACTTATAATCACAGTTAAGGTTATAACACACGTCTAAAGTCTATAACCTGTAACTAACTTCTTAAAAATCAACCAAGTTAATATAGGCTTAACAGCCTATGTAATTAAACCACAACCCATTAGCCTTGCCTTTCTATGCAATACATACAGCTCTCCCACCCTTTGCAGCCGCGCTGCTGTGAAGAGACTCACCCCCCCCCCCCCCCCCCTGTGCTCCGTGTACCGTCTTGCAGTGAACCGGAGATCTGGTGCAGGGAACCGGAAAGCGCGATGTATAACGGCGGGACGTGGCGGTGAGAACTTCCAGCGAGGAGCGGATGCCGGGAGCCGTCCGTGCGGCCGGCGCTGTGAGCGGCGTGTGGCCTGTGAGCGGCTCTGGCGGTGGGCGGCAGTTAGCAGTGCGCATCTAAGCAATGTTCCCCACACAGCGGGCGGCAGCGTGAGCTGACCGCTCCATCCCCCAGCATAACTGAACTCCTGTGGTGAGGGGCTATGACGGGGCTTCTTCTGTAAGGTCCGTCCAGCCTTTCCTGCAGGTTGTTCTGCTCTTGGCTGTGAGGGTGCTCTTTAGTGAGGACCGACACGCCAGTAGCTGCTTGTAGCAGCTTCTACTATCCCAGACCCACACTTTTTGGTAAGCTGGGAAGGGATGTGTAAAAAAAGTATAGAAAAAATAAAATAAAAAATAAAATTAAGTATATGTGCTGCAGAGCGAGCACCCGTGCTTGTCACTGCTGTGAGCACAGAAAAAAACACTGGAGTACTCTGGGAATATGGAGGGGAGGAGAGTTACTAAATTTAAATATTCAGTCCCTTGTTCTGCTAAAGCCGTCCATATCCCAAGGGTACTCCAGTGACCCCTAGTGGATGAAAAAGAAATCTATGATGCTAATAAGGTAGATCTCAAGAAATTTAGACAAACATCAGAATTTTACCCCCTTCAACATATTACATAGTACACATTGTATAATACTACAATGAAGGAGTTTAGAACACTATGGGGTATATGCAATTGCGGTCGAATTGCAGAAAATGTCAAAAAACGGGTAATTTTCGACACAAAAAACCTGTCGAATTTAATTCGACAATGTAATACAGTACTTTTTGACAAAAAACCTGCCATTTCATTTTCGACTTTTGGCAATTCGACATTTTTTAAATTCAACATATCTGCAATGTTAAAATGCGACGTTTCGACAAAAGTATATTCAATTGAAGAATGTTGATTCGACAATAGTGCTTTTCGACAGTCATTTTGTCAATTTCATTCCGCCTCGTTTTGCTGTCGTGATCTAATAAATTTTTTTAAAAACATGTATTTTTTGGTGCTTTTTTATTGCTAAAAGCATATTTATTTATAGTACAAAAGGGTTTTGTTCTCTTATACAGCGCCTATTGGATTAGCAGCTGGTCTTTCCCTCGTGGTGTACACCTGCACCAGTAATCAACATATACCAACAAATGAGGTTAAGCTCACAGCGCTGATCCCAGCAATGGAAATATATAAAAATCACAAACACCGTGTTCAGGAGTTGTTTCAGGGGTTTCCCATAAGTGTCTTTTTCCTCTCTTATAGACTGACACTTACTTTTTAACCCCTTGTAGCGTTCATCAAAAGGTTTCTTTTTAGGTGTCCCTGATTCCTTCAATCCCGTTCCCACTATTCAGACCCGACTCACCGCATCAGCAGTGATACAGACACCATAGGGATATAAAATGGGAAAATTTCCCAGCAGGGATATTTAATGTATAAACAATATAAGATGTGTCAAGATAATACGTCCTATTAAAACAATGTGACAGATGGAGAGGATCGTACCCGCTGACGGTTGAGGCTGTGCGCTTCCGCTGAGAGGATCCGGAGTATCTCAGCGTGCTGTTCTGGCAACAGCCTCAGACATGCAAACGGGCTGTATTCTCCTCACGTGAGGAGAATACAGCCCGTTTGCATGTCTGAGGCTGTTGCCAGAACAGCACGCTGAGATACTCCGGATCCTCTCAGCGGAAGCGCACAGCCTCAACCGTCAGCGGGTACGATCCTCTCCATCTGTCACATTGTTTTAATAGGACGTATTATCTTGACACATCTTATATTGTTTATACATTAAATATCCCTGCTGGGAAATTTTCCCATTTTATATCCCTATGGTGTCTGTATCACTGCTGATGCGCTGAGTCGGGTCTGAATAGTGGGAACGGGATTGAAGGAATCAGGGACACCTAAAAAGAAATATTTTGATGAACGCTACAAGGGGTTAAAAAGTAAGTGTCAGTCTATAAGAGAGGAAAAAGACACTTATGGGAAACCCCTGAAACAACTCCTGAACACGGTGTTTGTGATTTTTATATATTTCCATTGCTGGGATCAGCGCTGTGAGCTTAACCTCATTTGTTGGTACATATTTATTTATATTTGAAGGGATTATCTACTTGGTTTGTCTATTTAGGAGCCACAAGTATTATTTAATCGTTTTTTTTTATAATTTTTTTTTTCTTACTAACTACAATAATATGGAGAGATCAGTGCATGTTTTTCAGTTGGAAGGGGTGTGAAATGGTTAGAAATCCTGAAAAAAAATGCGTGGGGTCCCCCCTCCTAAGCATAACCAGCCTCGGGCTCTTTGTGCCGGTCCTGGTTGTAAAAATACGTGGGGGGGAGGGGGAATTACAGGGGTACCCCCGTATTTTAACAACCAGCACAGAGCTCTGCGTCCGGTCCTGGTGCCAAAAATATGAGGGACAAAAGACGTAGGGGTCCCCCGTATTTTTCACACCAGCACCGGGCTCCACTAGCTAGAGAGATAATGCCACAGCCGGGTGACACTTTTATACCGGTCCCGCAGCCGTGGCATTAAATTCCCAACTAGTCAACCCTGGCCGGGGTACCCTGTAGGAGTGGGGACCCCTTAAATCAAGCCCCCCCCCCCCCTCCAGCCACCCAAGGGCCAGGAGAGAAGCCTGAGGCTGCCCCCCCCATCCAAAGGCAGCGGATGGGGGGCTGATAGCCAGAGTGTAAAATGAAAGAAAATTGTTTTTTTGTAGCAGAACTACAAGTCCCAGCAAGCCTCCCCCGCAAGCTGGTACTTGGAGAACCACAAGTACCAGCATGCGGGGGGGAAACGGACCCGCTGGTACCTGTAGTTCTACTACAAAAAAAATACCCAAATAAAACCAGTACACACACACCGTGACAGTATAACTTTATTACATACATGCACACCTACATACACACATACTTACCTATGTTGACACGAAGAGTCGGTCCCCTTCTCCACGTAGAATCCACGGGGTACCTGTAAATAAAATTATACTCACAACAATCCAGTGTAGATCGGTCCTCTTCTTGTTTGTAATCCACGTACTTGGCAAAATAAAAAACCGCAAAACACGATACACGCACTGAAAGGGGTCCCATGTTTACACATGGGACCCCTTTCCCCGACTGGCGGGACCACCCGTGACTGCTGTCAAAGAGGGTCCCTTCAGCCAATCAGGGAGCGCCACATCATGGCACTCTCCTGTTTGACAGCTCAGGCGAGCACTGGCAATCAGGCGGCGCACTCGAGCTACAATGGAGCGCATAGGCGCTCCATTATATCCAATGGTGGGAACTTTGCGGTCAGCAGTAGACCGCGAAGTTATGTGGGGTCACTCTTGTGGTCTACCGCTGACCGCAAAGTTCCCACCATTGGATATAATGGAGCGCCTATGCGCTCCATTGTATCTCGAGTGCGCCGCCTGATTGACGGCTCAGGCGCGCACAGCCAATCAGGAGAGTGCCATGACGTGGCGCTCCCTGATTGGCTGAAGGGACCCTCTTTGACAGCAGTCACGGGTGGTCCCGCCCGTTGGGGAAAGGGGTCCCATGTGTAAACATGGGACCCCTTTCAGTTAGTGGATCGTGTTTTGCGTTTTATTTTGCCAAGTACGTGGCTTACAAACAAGAAGAGGACCGATCTACACTGGATTGTTGCGAGTATATTTTTATTTACAGGTACACCGTGGATTCTACGTGGAGAAGGGGACTGACTCTTCGTGTCAACATAGGTAAGTATGTGTGTATGTAGGTGTGCATGTATGTAATAAAGTTATTCTGTCACGGTGTGTGTGTGTACTGTTCTTATTTGGGTATTTTTTTTTGTAGTAGAACTACAGGTACCAGCGGGCCCGTTTCCCCCCCGCATGCTGGTACTTGTGGTTCTCCAAGTACCAGCTTGCGGGGGAGGCTTGCTGGGACTTGTAGTTCTGCTACAAAAAACAATATTCTTTCATTTTACACTCTGGCTATCAGCCCCCCATCTGCCGCCCTTGGATGGGTGGGGGGACAGCCTCGGGCTTCACCCCTGGCCCTTGGGTGGCTGGAGGGGGGAAACCCCTTGATTTAAGGGGTCCCCACTCCTCCAGGGTACCCCCGGCCAGGGGTGACTAGTTGGGGATTTACTGCCACGGCCGCAGGGAACAATATAAAAGTGTCCCCCGGCTGTGGCATTATCTCCCTGGCTAGTGGAGCCCGGTGCTGGTGTGAAAAATACGGGGGACCCCTACGTCTTTTGTCCCCCGTATTTTTGGCACCAGGATAGGACGCAGAGCCCGGTGCTGGTTGTTAAAATATGGGAGAACCCCTGTCATTCCCCCCCCCCCCCCCCGTATTTTAACAACCAGGACCGGCTCAAAGAGCCCGAGGCTGGTTATGCTTAGGAGGGGGGACCCCACGCATTTTTCCCCCCAGAATTTTTTGAACACTTTTGTGCCGTCCATAAAGTCGAATCCAGGCCGCCCACTATTCGTCAATTGGTCCGTTTTTCGACAGCCGGACTGTCGAATCCGTTATTAATTGAATATGTCGAATTCGGGTCCCCGCGGGAGGGTTTCGACTGTCGAATTGTGTTGAATCCAAAAACGGTCGAATTCCAGCCGGAATTCGACCGCAATTGCATATACCCCTTAGTATGAAATATGATACTTTGAATCTAAGATATAATCTTTCAAAGTCGGAAAGAATTGCTTTGAAAAATAAATATATCATTATCAAACAAGCCGATAAAGGTGGTGGTGTAGTTATTCAGAACCTTGAGGATCATCTCTGTGAAGCACATAGACAACTTAATGATGTAGTGTTCTATAAAAAATTGTCTATGGATACTACAAGCATATATCAGAGTGAACTAAAAACATTACTTGATTCAGCTTTAGTTCAAGGTAACATTGATAAAGACACTTTCATTTTTATTGTTAAAATATCCAGTTATATCTGTATATTACCACCTGCCAAAGGTGCATAAATCTCTATTGTCTCCACCTGGACGCCCCATAATTTCAGGGGTAGGATCCTTAACCTCAAATTTATCAGCCTTTGTAGATGCACATTTACAAAAATATGTACAGGTACTTCCTTCTTACATTAAGGATACTACACATTTTTGGGGTAAATTGGATGGAATTATCTGGAAAGATAGTTATATACTTAACTTATGACGTTGAGTCATTATACACGAATATAACTCACGAATTGGGTCTTTTGGCTATAAATCACTATTTTATGACACGGAGGTTGAAGATTCATTTCCCACTTTTATTTTATCAGCTATTAGGTTTATTTTGGAGCACAATTATTTTTCATTTAATTCACACATTTTATTTACAGATGAAAGGTACAGTCATGGGGACTAGGTTCGCCCCGAGTTTTGACAACCTTTTTTTGGGGTGGTTTGAGGAACATCATATCTGGGGTGGCAGTCTCGGGGCGAACCTGATCTTTTATGGCAGATACATAGACAACTTCATTTTTGTTTGGGATGGGGATGTTTCTTCTATTTCACAATTCACTCGTCATCTAAATTCCAATACATTAGGTCTTAAGTTCACTGGTAATTCAAGTAAAGAAACTATAAATTTTCTTGATATCACTGTTACCATTCTCAATAACAAAATTGTAACGTCTACCTATATCAAAGATGTAGATTGTAATACTTATTTACATTTTGGGAGTAGTCACGCTAAAGCCTGGAAAACAAATATACCTAAGGGACAGTTTCTACGGTTGCAGCGTCACTGTTCCATTGATTATATTTTCAGTAATCAAGCAGAAATTATGTATGCTGCCTTTATCAGACAAGGATATCTGACGTATATCCTGGATAAAGCATTGAAAGAGACTCAACTTCAGTCTAGGACCTCTTTGATTCATCATAAAGATAAAGTTAGACCGAGGGTAGATCTGTTAGCTGAAGATAAATCAGTGACCTTTATCACGCAATTTAACACAGCTGCAAGAGACATTAGGAATATAATTACGAAAAATTCTGCAATTTTGAAATCAGATAAGCGCCTGGAAAAATCATTGTAGGGGAAGAATTCAGTTGTTTTTAGGAAAGCTAATACCCTAAAACAGAAACTTGCTCCCAGCTTAGTTATAAGAGATAATAAGGACAAAGAAACTACAACAATTGGAGAAAAATAATTTAGTTTACTGCCAAAACCCATTGGTTTCTTTAAATGTGGAAAAGATAAATGCACAACTTGTCTTTTTGCAGATAAGTGTAACACGATTAGGTCCTCAAGTAGACAAGAAGAATTTGAAATACGGGGTTTCTTGAATTGTAGGACGAGTTTTGTTATTTAGGTTATCCAGTGTAGATATGGCTTACAATATGTAAGTCGAACGATTCGTTCCCTACATGAAAGATTCATGGAACATAGAAGAGAAACATTATGAAGAATCTAAAAACACATAGGGGTATATTCAATTGCAGTCGAAAACTGCCGTCTGTCGAAAAGACGGCAGTTTTCGACTTTTTAAGGTCGAATCCTGATTCAAAGCTTTCGACAAGTCGAGGCATTGTCGAAAAGCACGTGGATCGGCGGAATAGCTGCCGATCCACGTGTTGATGTCGAAAACGGGGTCAAATCCGACAGGTTTTGGCCCCCTTTTCGACTATCTCAATCCGACATCAAAATGATGTCGGAATGAGATGGACCCGGAGGAGGCGAGGGGGGGAGCCGCAGGGAGACAGCGGGTGGGCATACAGGAGATCAGCGCTACAATCAGCACTGCAGCTGGATGTCACTCACCCGCCCGACCTCACGGCAGCTTCCACCCGGCTCCAGCACGCTGCTGGAGCCGGGTGGAAGCTGCCGTGAGGTCGGGCGGGTGAGTGACATCCTGCTGCAGCACTACTCCGTAGCGCTGATCTCCTCTGGCTGCCGCCGGCTGTTCCCCCGCGGCTCGCCCCCCCTCGCCTCCTCCGGGTCCCATCTAAAATTCGACTTGAAAAAGTCGAATTTTAGATGGGATTGAATAGGGGTTGTCGGATCCATTCCGACAAATACATATCGGAATGGATCCGACTTTAACTGAATATACCCCATAGTCTATCGAACTATGTCTATATGTGTCAAAAAGGCAATTTCAGTGTTTTAACTGTAAGAGCAATTGAACAGGTAAAATCAACCTCAAGAGGTGGGGACAGATACAGAAGACTCTGCAGATGCGAAGCCATCTGGATATTTCAATTACATACTCTAAGCCCACATGGTCTGAATGATACTGTAGAATGAAATACTATTTAATGACATGATAGGCCCGGTGTGTAGGTGAGGTGGGGACACTCTCGGTCCAGGGAGGTCTTAGTCTCTTGTTTACCCATAGGGTTCCAGGACTGTCTAGTTTGGGCAAACACTATTGATCTATGAGTTTGTAACTAGGTTGGGTGTTCATACAGTTATTATGCAATTGATGGTGGGTTTGGGGTTAGATCCATGGTCCCTTGGTTGCTCACTAGATGAGTCTAAATATAGCTCTCTTTTGTAAGCATCTATGGGGAACGTGGATATACCACTAGAATGTATTTAGTCAGGTATAATATGAGGATTTGTGATATGGTTTCTCCTATTATCCACAGGTTGAATAGGATTTTTTCCCTGTGAGATATACCACATATAATATTAGTTTAGTTTATACATTTTCGCAGTTCCCCTCATTTTGAGGTCTATTTTTAGGCCTCTGAATTCAAATCTGCATCATCCTTATTTTTTCTCTTTATATTCTTATTAAAGGGACTGCATATTAATAGGAATAGGAGCAATGGTCCAATCCGGATAGAAAGAACCTAGTTAATGTTATTTAAGAAAAATAGACAATGGATTGTTCTCATTCATGCCCCTTGGGGCAATCGTATCCAATCTGTGAATCCAATAGCTTTCCTTTTTTCTTAATAGAAGTGCTTGGTCACCTCCGCTTATAGGTGGAGGTATCCAGTAAATCAATTTGCATCGTAGATCTGAGACTTGATGTCGCAAGTTCAAAAAATGTTGTGCAACTGGTAATTCTGCGGTCCCTGATTCAATAGCCTGATGTATAGATGTTCTGTGGTTCACCATCCAATCGCGGAATCGTCTGGTGCTCATTCCGACATAGTAGATGCCACAAGGGAACGTCAGGATATAGAGTACATAATCCATAGTGCTCCTATTCCTATTAATGTGCAGTCTACGATTGGTTCCCCGTTATCAACTGCCTTTGCACATGTGCTGTGCCACCCTCTGTAGCTTACAACATGCTCTATTATTTTTTCTTCTTTTTTTCTATTATTTTGTCCTGTTGAGACTGGTTTAATTTACACCTGCGTCTCTTATGCATTCATATTACTTGATATCATGTTATGAATTACTCTTGCTACATGTATTGTCATTCATCCTGGTGTCTGCTCCTCCCAGGTCTCTGTTATACCCCCACACCTCTAGGTGTCGCCATCACCTTGAGATAGTATAGCCTATTACCTATATAGTGATTAGCCTGCTTGTTCATACACTGGTACACCATTGAACAATTTATCAGTATCTAATAATATATTGCTTTGACCATTTTTAGGGTCTTTGGTATCTGTACTGTTTTTACGATGCGCTGCTTAGTCCCGCTCCTACCAGAAGTGACATAAGCACTTCCGGTCGTTGGAATGCATACCCCGGACGTACGAGCGGCGGTGGTGCATGACGCAATGACACCACTCTGCCACCTGCTACCCCCATGTATTGCTATTAAGCATAATAATGTAGTAGTCGTGTGTAATTTTTGTTTATATGTTTGCTCTTATGTTCCGCCGGACCACTTCCGGTATTACCAGAAGTGACGTGTGCGCTCCAGGCTGTGGAGCGCACCAGCCCCCGTGGTTGGGGCGGGACTGGCACGTCTTTTCATAGTTGTATTGGGTATTTAACAGGGGCCTGGGAGGCTCTGTCCTCAGTTCCAGTTCCCGGTTTGATATTTGTGACTCCTGTGCTGCTGTGACTGTGCTGCTGACACCTTGAGAAAGGTCCTGGCGTGGGCCGAAACGTTAGTGAAACTTTTTTGCATGGAACTGTGAGATATAATTTTCTATTTCTTTAAATAAATGTTTTTTTGATATTGGAAGTCTGGAGAGTGCTATCATTTCCACTATTGTGGGAAACACTGTACTGTACTATGGGTCCCACCCTCTGGTGGGTTGAACTCTGATATGGCACCCCAGCTGCCGGCTTAGATGTGTGAGAGTGCAGGATCTCGTGTGAGAGTGCAGGATCTCGTGTGTGTGTGTGTGTGTGTGTGTTAGTTTATTAAGGTAGACAGCCATGTCATTGATGTACACAATTATAAAACTCCAAAAAAATTATATTTTATTATGTGTATATATTTTGATTAGTGATTATTGCCAATGTTATTAAATATCGGCTTAACAGTGTTAAATGCAGAATGTAGAATACTAAAGGTCTAATGCAAAATATATTATGTATATGTTTAAATGTTTAATGGTCAAATGTATGTTTACTACCTTTATATGCACGCTTTAGAGGAACAGAGTTCAACATAAGTGAACTCAGGTTAATTTAATTAATTGGTAGCATTTTACTATAAGAAGGGTCAATGGACAGGAAGAGAGTATCTTGTCCTCTGAAGACGACCAGTTGCTTGTGGTCGAGAAACGCGTCAGAAACGGGGAGACTACAATCCCGACTATCCCTGGTAAACACACAGTCACCACAGAGCTACCCGCTCTGATCCGTTTGGAGCCGCCTGCATCGGTCTTTCAGCTAAACGGAAGCCGCGGCCTCCGGGACTTGGCTATTAACAGACGCCAACTCAGCTATTCAAGCTGCAGACAGAGCCGTCAGATCAGGTATACAGAGCCGCCTAATTTACCGCATTCAGAGCCACCCGCCTTGGCACCTTTTAAAATGGGAGCCGCGGCTTTTACAGTGTAATATTCCAGACTGTACCATATGCATTTGGCTAGTTAGCCACTAATTATGGCCACATAAAGAAACTTGATCATACACACTGTTTATTAAGCCGCCCACTCTGTTGTACTGGGAGCCGTTCATCCTGGCTCACTTTAATACGGGAGCAGCGGCCATGCAGATCATTGTCGGCTAAGTGCACAGTATATTCAATCTTAGACTGTACCTCTCCAATTGGCCTCATAACCATCACTAAATCACGGACCTCCAAAAAAAAAAACCTATATAGTGTGGATATTCCGGTTCTTGTTGGATCAATTCAATTTCACTATACATGTTCAAATATTCTGGATCATTGCTGGGAGAATAAGTATCTTCACTTATCATCTAATGTGCAGTTTCTGTCTTTAAAATTGGCGTTAAAACTCAATTGGAGAGACACTTCTTGAATAAATTTACTATATTGCCAATTTCAGAACAAAGACTATATTGAAATCATGTATTTTTTCGTATTTCAATATTAGCTTGTATTTGCATTGAACACTAATCAGAGTATTTTGTATCAAAGATTTCTTGTGGCAACATTCTTAATGGAAATAATGTTGCATTGTTCATTTGGTGATACGTTGTAAATATGTTACAGATTTTTAGAAATGAATGAGACTCTTTTTAAAAGGTTTTATTTACTTAAGAATGATTAAATATCAAAGTATATACCAGAGTCTGTTTGCGCTCCCTATTTTCTTTTCATTTTGTATCTTTATAAAAACATCATTTTTATTTGGAAAAGGGAAGAGGTGGTTTTAAAGTCATTTTTTAACTATCTTAATGACAACTCTGTAGATCTTAAGTTTGAATTAACCACTAATAAAAAAAAATAGTATACCTAGATTTGGAAAAATATCAGGAGGAAATTAGAATAAAGACCTATTTTAAAATAGTTGATTCAAATAACTACCTCATGTTGACTAGCTACCATAATCCCCAGTGGATGTACACTATCCTAAACGCCCAATTCAGATGCATCAAAGAAAAAAAAATAAAATGTACAAATCCAGTTGTCTTCAAAAAACAAGCTCACTTTCTCACCAAGAAGATCAGCGAAAGAGTATAGCTAGAACCCCTATTAAAAGAATGTATCTCAGAAAGTGAAAGATTAGTCCAATGCAGTTAAGAAAATTATTCAGAAACACTGGCTGCTCTTTCAAAATTATCTCATTCTCAAAACAATTCTTCCAAACCACCCACAAGTCATCTTCAGAAAAGCAGCCAATATTTAAAGTGTCTGGGAACATAAGATTCCAAAACCAGTCCCATCGATATCCCATGGTATCAGGATTAGGTGCTAAACCCAACATTCCCCCCAACCTTAAACCTCCCACCACACCCTAACCCCCCCAACCCCCCGTGGCATCAGTGTTCTGACCAGTGTCTGGATTATGAGTGCCACATCCCGAACACTGGTACGCTGATCGGATCCGGCTACCCAAGCCCGTCTTATCAGGTGAAACGCGTTTTCCAGCATGACTAGGACTCCAGTCTTTTGACTGACCACCAAGGAGAGTGTCAGGCAAAAGGTACAGATGGAACCAGCAGCATTGCTCTGCTACCTGGTGGCCGCTACCCTCTGTTGGGGACCTTTGGCCGACATCTTCGAGACTAAGGGGGAGATGTACTAATTAGTGATAAAAGTGTAGAAGTGAGCCAGTGGAGAAGTTGCCCATGGCTACTAATCAGCTGCTCTGTATACCTTTATAGCATGCAAATTATAAATGTGACGTCAATGCTGATTGGTTGCCATGGGCAACTTCTCCACTGGCTCACTTCTCCACTTTTATCACTGCTTAGTACATTTCCCCCTAAGACCAGCTCTCCTTACGACATGTAACATTTTGTTTTTTCATTATTTTACACAGCTTTAGTACACAGTACCAGTGTATCTGTCATTTGCAGTTCACACCACTCAGTTACACAGCCCGCATTACTTTCAGGAAGATATTTACCGATACACTGTAACTACACTAGATGCAGTGTGAACAGTATCTATTATGAAGTATAACTTGTCTGAACACATTGAATGAATTATTTTTCTAAATAATATATTCCATTAACGGGATAGATGCTGATAACAAATTACGAGCCTATGAACACTAAATAATGATGTGGAATATATTTCATAGAAACCAGGGAGAAGGACATTATTCGCATTGGGGTGATCTATAGACCACCAGGCCACGGGCAGGATTTGGACAGGAACCTATTGGTGGACATCACTAAAATGGCTTTAAAGGGAGAATTCATAATCATGGGAGACTTTAATTTACCTGATGTAAATTGGGAGGGGTCTCTTGCAAGTTCAGCTACAAGTGGCAAATTTCTACATTCCTTACAGGGAGCATCTCTCAAGCAATTGGTGAGGGAGCCCACTCGCAAACACTCAATACAGGTTGAGTATCCCTTATCCAAAATGCTTGGGACCAGAGGTATTTTGGATATCGGATTTTTCCGTATTTTGGAATAATTCCATACCATAATGAGATATCATGGCGATGGGACCTAAGTCTAAGCACAGAATGCATTTATGTTTTATATACACCTTATACACACAGCCTGAAGGTCATTCTAGACAATATTTTTTATAACTTTGTGCATTAAACAAAGTGTATCTACATTCACACAATTCATTTATGTTTCATATACAGCTTATACACACAGCCTGAAGGTCATTTAATACAATATTTTTAATAACTGTGTGTATTAAACAAAGTTTGTGTGCATTGAGCCATCAAAAAACAAAAGTTTCACTATCTCACTCTCACTCAAAAAGTCCGTATTTCAGAATATTCCGTATTTCGGATATTTGGATATGGGATACTCAACCTGTATTAGATTTAATTCTTACAAATGGTGATAGGATATCTGACATATATGTGGGTGAGCACCTGGGATCCAGTGATCATCAAGCAGTATGGTTTAGTATAAAGACAGGATCCAACTCCTGTCACACAAAAACAAAGGTGTTGGATTTTAGAAATGCTGCCTTTTCAAAAATGGGGAGATGTTTAAGTGATTCATTGGTGGACTGGAGGAACTTGGAAGGAGTGCAGGAGAGGTGGGAAAAACTAAAAAGTGCAATACTAAGTGCAACAGACCTTTGTATCAAAAGGGTTAGGAAAAGCACCAGGAAAAGGAAGCCAGTGTGGTTCACAAAAGAAGTATCAACTAGTGTGAAAGCAAAAAATATGGCTTTTAGGAAATACAAACAGACTCAAAATAATAACGACAAAGAGGTGTATCTCGACAGACGGAAGGATGCTAAGAAAGTGATCAGACGTGCAAAGGCAGAAGCTGAGGAGAAAATGGCCCAGTCAGTAGATAAAGGGGGCAAAACTTTTTTTTTAAGTTTATAAGTGAAAGGAGAACATCAAATGGAGGAATAATAAGACTTAAAACAGAGAGTGAGTATTTGGTGGATGGAGACAAGGCAAAAGCAGATCACCTAAATAATTATTTTTACTCAGTATTTACTACAGAAGAAGGAATGGGGCCACAGTTAAGTTGCAAGGACATTCATAAAAATAAGGTAGATGAAAGTACATTTACAGAGGAGAAGGTCCTAACACAACTTTAAAAACGAAAAGTGGATAAAATCAATGGGGCCACATGGGATACACCTAAGGATACTGAAAGAGCTAAAAGATGTGCTGGTTACACCTTTAACAGAATTATTTGACCAGTCACTAAATACAGGTGCTATTCCAGAGGACTGGAAAAGAGCAAATGTAGTTCCACTGCACAAAAGTGGAAGCAAGGAAGAAGCAACTACAGACCAGTAAGCCTTATATCAGTAGTAGGGAAGTAATGGAAACTTTTAAAAGTTGTGGAATATTAAAATCAAACAACTTACAGGATCCAAAACAGCATGGATTTACTGGTGGGAGATCATGCCAAACAAATCTTATTGACTTTTTTGACTCTGCGACGAAAATAATAGATCAAGGGGGAGCTGTAGATGTAGCATATCTAGACTTTAGTAAGGCATCTGACACTGTCCCACATCGCAGACTGCTAAATAAACTTGAAAGTGTGTGGGTGGATTATAAAACAGTTAAATAGATAACCTGGTTGCAGGATAGGAAACAGACAGTTGTAGTTAATGGAGTGCAATCTATGGAGGGAAATGTTACCATTGGAGTACCCCAGGGATCTGTACTTGGTCCAGTTCTCTTTAATATCTTTGTTGGTGACATTGCAGATGGTATTGAAGGGAAGGTATGCCTTTTTGCAGATGATACAAAGATATGCAACAGGGTAGACACACCAAGAGGGTAAAACAAATGATTGATGACCTAGGTAGGCTTGAGAAATGTCAAGAACGTGGCAACTACAGTTTAATGCTAAAAAATGCAAAATCATGCACTTGGGTCTCAAAAACCCAAAGGCTAAATATAGTATCAAGGGTACTATAATGGAAACTACTGCGGAGGAAAGGGATTTAGGAGTCACTATTACAAGTGACTTGAAGGCAGGAAAGCAAAGCAACAAAGCAATGAGAAAGGCAAGTCAGATGCTTGGTTGCATAGGGAGAGGAATCAGTAGCAGGAAAAAAGAAGTGATAATGCCACTGTATAGGTCATTGGTACGGCCCCATCTGGAATACGGTGTCCAGTTCTGGAGACCATATTTCCAGAAGGATATAAATACATTAGAGAGTGTACAAAGAAGGGCAACTAAAATGGTGCATGGCCTACATCACAAAACTTACCCGGAAAGGCTAAAAGATCTTAACATGTATAGTTTGGAGGAGAGAAGGGAAAGGGGCAACATGATAGAAACTTTCAAATATATCAAGGGTCTTAAAGTTCAGGAGGGAAACATTCTTCAAAGGAAGAGAAGCATTAGAACTCAAGGACATACACTGAGACTGGAGGGGGGAGGTTCAGGGGATATTTAAGGAAAAATTACTTCACAGAAAGGGTAGTGGATAAGTGGAATAGCCTCCCATCAGAGGTGGTAGAGGCTAAGATTGTAGAGCAATTTAAACATGCTTGGCATAAGCATATGAATATCCTTACAAAGAATTAAGGTTCAAAAAGGGTTGAGATTGCCTAACGGATAAAAAAAAGGGGCTGACTAGATGGGCCAAGTGGTTCTTATCCGCCGTCAAATTCTATGTTTCTATAGAAACTGAGCCATGGCAAATCTGGTTGGTAACATGCACAGCAATCTAATTTCCAGTGAAAATACTCAAATGACGTATGGTAATCAACCGTATGTGCAGATTGCAGATTATAATAGGATTTTGGTACCTACCGGTAAATCCTTTTCTTGTAGTCCATAGAGAATGCTGGGGTCCACATTAGTACCATGGGGTATAGACAGGTCCACCAGGAGCCATTGGCACTTTAAGAGTTTGAGAGTGTGGGCTGGCTCCTCCCTCTATGCCCCCCCTAGCAGACTCAGTCTAGAAACTGTGCCCGAGATGACATTCTTCGAGAGAAGGATTATACAGATAGTGGTGAGATTCATACCAGCTCACACATACAAGGCACATCAAGCCAACTAGCTTGAACTACTCAGCAACAGCTGAAACATTACTTACCAAGTAACAATGCAGTACTCAACTAAAATGAAGTTGTACTGAACCAAACAACATTTGCAGGAAAACGAAGCGCTGAGCTGGCGCCCAGCATCCTCTACGGACTACGAGAAAAGGATTTACCGGTAGGTACCAAAATCCTATTTTCTCTTACGTCCTAGAGGATGCTGGGGTCCACATTAGTACCATGGGAATGTACCAAAGCTCCCAGAATTGGAGGGAGAGTGCGGAGGCTCCTGCAGAACTGGTTGGCCTCTGATGATCTGACGTTCAGTCAAAGTATCGAACTTGTAAAACTTTGCAAACGTGTTCGACCCAGACCAAGTTGCAGCTCGGCAAAGTTGCACTGCCGAGACACCCCGGGCAGCCGCCCAGGAAGACCCCACCTTAAGAGTAGAGTGGGCCTTAACAGATTTTGGACACGGCAGCCCTGCCGTAGAATAAGCGAGCTGGATAGTGAACCTGATCCAGCGAGAGATCAACTGCTTAGAAGCAGGACACCCAATTTTCTTGGGATCATACAGGACAAACAGAGAGTCCAACTTTCTGTGACGAGAAGTTCTCTTCACATATATCTTCAGAGCCCTTACGATATCCAAGGACTTTGATGTAATTGAGGAGTCAGTAGCCACTGACACCACAATAGGTTGGTTGATATGAAATGCCGACACAACCTTTGGAAGAAACTGCTGACGAGTCCAGAGCTCAGCTCTATCTTCGTGGAAGATCAAGTAAGGGCTTTTACAGGATAAAGCCCCCAGCTCGGACACACGTCTGGCAGAAGCTAAGGCCAACAAAGTGACCGCCTTCCATGTAAGAAATTTGACCTCTACCTCCTGTAGAGGCTCAAACCAATCCGACTGGAGAAACTGCAACACCACGTTAAGGTCCCAATGCGGTACAAAGAGAGGTTGGATATGCAGAACTCCCTTTAAAAAGGTCTGAACCTCAGGGAGGGCAGCCAATTGTTTCTGAAAGAAAATGAATAGGGCTGAAATCTGGACCTTCACAGGTCCCAACCTCAGACCCATATCCACTCCTGCTTGCAGGAAGAGGAGGAAACGTCCCAGTTGAAACTCCACCATAGGAAACTTCTTGGACTCACACCAAGAGACATATTTCATCCAAATACAATGGTAATATTTAGACGTTACCCCTTTCCTAGCCTGTATGAGGGTAGGAATAACCTTCTTCGGAATGCCCTTCCGAGCAAGAATCAGGCACTCAACTTCCATGGCGTCAAACGTAGCCGCAGTAAGTCTTGATAGGCGCACGGCCCCTGCTGCAGCAGGTCCTCCAGAAGAGGCCTCGACTCTTCTTGCAGGAGATTCAGAAGGTCCGCATACCAAGCCCTTCTTGGCATGTCTGGGGCAATGAGGATCGCTTGAACCCTTGTTCTCCTTATGAGCTTTAGGATTCTTGGGATGAGTGGGAGTGGTGGAAACACGTACACTGACTGGAACACCCACGGAGACACCAGGGCGTCCACCGCCACTGCATGTGGGTCCCTTGACCTGGAACAATACTGCCGAAGCTTATATACACATACACACACAATCTTATTTACACAGCACTGTATTTTCCCCTTAAATACTCCATGACAACACTTACAATAGGTTAGCGCCTTTCTGTAGTTATGGGTATATAAAAATAAAATAAAAAAAAACACCAGATGGTATATAGGGGCCTAATTCAGACCTGATCGCTCCTCTGCGAATTTGCAGTGGTTTGCAATTGGATAGTCGCTGCCCATAGTGAAAATCCGCCCTGTGCATGACTGCGTACGCCATGTGAAACGCTTTGCAAACGCTGACCAGCTGCAAATTCGTTTGCAACTCACTCACCATCAAATGATTTTTCCAGTCTGTGCGTAGCCCAGAACTTACTCCTACAGTGCGAAAGAAACAGGCTGATCGGGCCGGAGCTGACGTCACCCACCCACCCTGAAAACACTTGGCAACGCCTGCGCTTTTCCTGACACTCCCAGAAAACGGACAGTTACCACCCCAAATGTTCGCTTCCTGTCAATCAACCTGCATTCGCCTAGCGATAAAAAAAAAGCCGATTTCATTTGCAGTTAACCTTGCGCATTACGATCTGTACGCATGTGCAGTTGATCGATAATCGTCCGCCTTGCGAACTTGTACAACAGCGATCAGGTCTGAATTAGGCTCATAACGTGGCTGCTGCATCTCCTGTTTTTGAGAAACTTCCCATGCAGCCTCTGAAAAATAAACAATTACACGTAGGTGGAATCCTGGGCTGCAATGGAGTAGATTTAAAAAAAGGAATTATTGCTAATTCTAATTCACTGCATTCCCCTTCAATACTCCATGGCAGTCCGCATAATGGACATAACCCATCAATAAAATAGGCAGGTACACACACACCAAAAATAACCAAGCCACATGCTGTATAATCAAACATTTATGTGACGGTTTTCCCAAACTAAAACTCAAAGATCCAAGGTGTTCTCAATGCCAGTCCTCAAGTACCACCAACAGGTCAT